>NC_072009.2:36637500-37272500 GCF_028885655.2 Pongo abelii | reverse complement strand
AAGCTTATCCACCATGATCAAGTGGGCTTCATCCCTGGGATGCAAGGCTGGTTCAATATACGCAAATCAATAAATGTAATCCAGCATATACACAGAACCAAAGACAAAAACCACAGGATTACCTCAATAGATGCAGAAAAGACCTTTGACGAAATTCAACAACGCTTCATGCTAAAAACTCTCAATAAATTAGGTATTGATGGGACGTAACTCAAAATAATAAGAGCTATCTATGACAAACCCACAGCCAATATCATACTGAATGGGCAAAAACTGGAAGCGTTCCGTTTGAAAACTGGCACAAGACAGGGTTGCCCTCTCTCACCAGTTCTATTCAACATAGTGTTGGAAGTTCTGGCAAAGGTTATTAGGCAGGAGAAGGAAATAAAGGGTATTCGATTAGGAAATGAGGAAGTCAAATAGTCCCTGTTTGCAGACGACGTGATCGTATATCTAGAAAACCCCATCATCTCAGCCCAAAATCTCAAGCTGATAAGCAACTTCTGCAAAGTCTCAGGATACAAAATCAGTGTACAAAAATCACAAGCATCCTTATACACCAACAGCAGACAAACAGAGAGCCAAATCATGAGTGAACTCCCATTCACAATTGCTTCAAAGGGAATAAAATACCTACGAATCCAACTTACAAGGGATGTGAAGGATCTCTTCAAGGAGAACTACAAACCACTGCTCAAGGAAATAAAAGAGGATACAAACAAATGGAAGAACATTCCATGCTCATGGGTAGGAAGAATCAATATTGTGAAAATGGCCATTCTGACCAAGGTAGTTTACAGATTCAATGCCATCCCCATCAAGCTACCAATGAATTTCTTCACAGAATTGGAAAAAACTACTTTAAAGTTCATATGGAACCAAAAAAGAGCCTGCATTGCCAAGTCAATCCTAAGCCAAAATAACTAAGCTGGAGGCATCACACTACCTGACTTCAAACTATACTACAAGGCTACAGTAACCAAAACAGCATGGTTCTGGTACCAAAACAGAGATATAGATCAATGGAAGAGAACAGAGCCATCAGAAATAGTGCCACATATCTACAACTATCTGATCTTTGACAAACCTGAGAAAAACAAGAAAAGGGGAAATGATTCCCTATTTAAAAAATGGTGCTAGGAAAACTGTCTAGCCATATGCAGAAAGCTGAAACTGGATCCCTTCCTTACACTTTATACATAAATCAATTCAAGATGGATTAAAGACTTAAATGTGAAACCCAAAACCATAAAAACCCTAGAAGAAAACCTAGGTATTACCTTTCAGGACATAGGCATGGGCAAGGACTTCATGTCTAAAACACCAAAAGCAATGGCAGCAAAAGCCAAAATTGACAATTGGGATCTAATTAAACTCAAGAGCTTCTGCACAGCAAAAGAAACTACCATCAGAGTGAACAGGCAACCTACAAAATGGGAGAAAATTTTTGCCGCCTTCTCATCTTACAAAGGGCTCATATCCAGAATCTACAATGGACTTCAACAAATTTACAAGAAAAAAACAAACAACCCTATCAAAAAGTGGGCAAAGGAGGTGAACAGACAATTCCCAAAAGAAGACATTTATGCAGCCAAAACACACATGAAAAAATGCTCACCATCACTGGCCATCAGAGAAATGCAAATCAAAACCACAATGAGATACCATCTCACACCAGTTAGAATGGCAATCATTAAAAAGTCAGGAAACAACAGGTGCTGGAGAGGATGTGGAGAAATAGGAACACTTTTACACTGTTGGTGGGACTGTAAACTAGTTCAACCCTTGTGGAAGTAAGTGTGGTGATTCCTCAGGGATCTAGAACTAGAAATTCCATTTGACCCAGCCATCCCATTACTGGGTATATACCCAAGGACTATAAATCATGCTGCTATAAAAACACATGCACATGTATGTTTATTGCGGCATTATTCACAATAGCAAAGACTTGGAACCAACCCAAATGTCCAGCAATGATAGACTGGATTAAGAAAATGTGGCACATATACACCACGGATTACTATGTAGACATAAAAAAGGATGAGTTCATGTCCTTTGTAGGGTCATGGATGAAATTGGAAATCATCATTCTCAGTAAACTATCGCAAGAACAAAAAACCAAACACCGCATATTCTCACTCATAGGTGGGAATTGAACAATAAGAACACATGGACACAGGAAGGGGAACATCACACTCTCGGGACATTTGTGGGGTGGGGGGAGGGGGGAGAGATAGCATTTGGAGGTATACCTAATGCTAGATGATGAGTTAGTGGGTGCAGCGCACCAGCATGGCACATGTATACATATGTAACTAACCTGCACATTGTTCACATGTACCATGAAACCTAAAGTATAATAATAATAAAATTTTTAAAAAATTCAAATTACTAGATAGTGAGCACAATAAATATGCCAATCATAGTATCTCACATATTCTAGCCATACCATCAAATTGCAGTCCTGATAAAAATCTCATGAAAGTACACTAATCTCAGGAAGAACAACAGTATCTACTATCAGAATATTAAAGAACAATAATTAAAAGATACATTACAATTTTGTTCTCATCTTTGAACAATCATCATCTTTATCACTGCCTTTTCAATTGTAGAAAAACTGTTTCTGATGACTAGGATTATGTATAGTTGCTGGATCACAGAATTTATGTGAAAAGTAGCAGCAGCTTCTCTGAGTTCCACCAATCTTTTTGGTGGGCAGGATCCAACAGGGGGCAGATAGTCCTACTCTTTGAGTGCTTCACAAGCTATGAAAAAATAACGCTTTTGCAACAAAAATAATGATTTTACCCATTGCTCTCTTAATTGGGTTGTGAAATTTATTCTGTAAGGTTAACACAGGCATTTTGAAAGAGTACTTTAAACCTTTATATCAGCAATGTGAGCCACTATAAAGACGATTAAATACAGAATTTTTAAGTCCACACTTTTTAATGGCATTGCTTTTGTAATAATTTTATTAGAAAGAGTCATACATGATGATATAATATTAAATTCTCATGTGTTAAACAGAGACTTAGCATTAATCATTATGACTTTACATATCAAAAAACTTTTGCACTTAAAATAAATCTATCCAATACACTTTCATCAGAACTTTATATAAGTAGAACATTAGGGTTTTCTCAGTTTTAACTGAACACTTCATTTAAATTATTGTTCCAACTCATAAAAACTATAACATTCACATAATTATCACTTTCTTCCTCAGCTAATAGTGATAATTTCTTTATATACGTTCACAGTTGTATTGTGAGAAGAATACAATTAGATGGTGTCTTTAAAATACCTGTGAAAATTTTAAATGTTACTTTTTGTAAAACTGAATACAACTTACACATCACTCCATCTCAGAGGTGGATGGCATAAATTAGAGCACATTGAACTGCAAGTTATGTAGCTACAAAAGAGAATTAAACAGATCTTCATGTATTGACAGGTGTGTGACTAAGTACAAAACAAAGTTTACCATAATGTATAGTGCATATGCTGATTTCTGTAAAAAAAAAAAAAATAGGTAAGGGTTTGGAGATGTGCATATACCTAAAAGAAAATCTCTGGACCAGAAATATATTATTGGTGACAAGTTCATAGTTTTTACCGCATGTCCTCTTATATATTTGAAAATATATACTAATCACAAGAAAACAGTGGCTAAATAGTTTAATAAAAATACTGTTTGGTTAAATATATATTTACTATTCCAATACAATAGTAAAACAAAATAACAAAAAAAAAGTGCTTTCAAAAAGGAAATTCTTCTGTCTACATAGATCCTACAGAACACATAAAGATCTGAACTTTCAATAAGTGAGTTTAGCTAGAAACTCCTACAATGTACTAAAAAATATACTCATACAGAAGAAACATAAACAAATATAATTTCATATTTCCAATTAAATATCTGTACAGAATGCTGTTGTTAATTATATTCTTAACCCTCAGGTTTCTCTTCAAATTAATGAAATTTCCTGTTCGTACTTGTTAACTTACTTACATTGACTCGCACTCTGAGTGTCAGTTTTGTGTAAGATTTCAATATTGCCACCCATTTTGCTTAACTAATATGGACATTTAAAAGTAACAAAATGCACTCAAATGTTCTCTTCTCACATTATGATTTTTTAAAAAGATACCTCTCAGAATATATTTAAAATACATTAAGCAACTGTAACGTTTCAGTTGTGAAAATCTTTTAAATGAATATATTTTAATATAAAATTTTGTAGCATTAAATTAGATTTCTTTTACTCTAAAGGATTAATATTTTTTTCACATATGACTAAATAAGACCCACTGTGGTAAAGTACCAAAACCAACTATAGGAGAGAAGTTAAGAAATACATGCTTATTAAAAAATTAATGTTCTCTTACTTAAATGGTTTTAATTATATACCTGGTGACTACAAAATGGTAAACTAGTTGACCCAAAACAAAGGAAACCCTGAGTTAATTTTTCTAAATGAAACAATAGAATTTTAAACAAAAGTATGATTAATGAACAAAACTGCTTTATAATTTAAAATACTCACAGTTTTTACTTTGTCTATGTAAAATGTTTCAGTCAAACAGTCTAGCATCACTGTGAGATTTTTTACACAGCCAATAGCTGGTGCTGCAGGTAGCTCAAAACCAGGGTTGATGGTAATGAGTGACTTACGGACTGGAACAACCTTCTCGGTTAACAGTTCTTTGCTTCTCATATATTGCAGTTGAACTCTAGGTGCAGGGAAAATGAAAAAAATAATTTCTAGTATGTTAGAAAAAAATAATCACATATTATTGGTAGAAAATATAGGTTATATAAACTTTCTTTTCAAAGACAATACCTTTAAGTTTATTTCACCTAATTGAACATCTCAATGTATCTTGAAGCAATTTTGAGTTTTCTTACAAAAGAAAATCCTGAGGAAAATAACCTGAGTACAATGAACTAATGTAATTAATTATCCAAATTAGTTTTTTAAAGAAATTTCTACAACCTCATAACTTTACACACAGCCAAAAAAAAAAATCATGCTAAATATACTTACTATTTTAATTACATATTAATAAAAATAAATTCATTTTCACTTACAAGAAAATACATTAAAATTATACCATTTTCTTTAATTATGAGACATATAAAGAAACACATCAAAAAGATAATATGGAAAATAAGATTTTGCAAGACAGACTTTTTTGAATTAGAAATTCAGTCAGGGGCCAGGTGTGGTGATTCACACATGTAATTCCTATACTTTTGGAGGCCAAGACAGGCAGGGTACTTGAGCTCTGGAGCTTGAGACAAGTATGGCCAATATGGTAAAAATCCATCAGGTGTGGTGGTGTGCATCTGTATTCTCAGCTATTCAAGAAGCTGATGAAGGATAAACACTTGAAGCTGGGAGGCAGGGGTTTGCAGTGGGCTAAGATTGCAGCACTGCACTCCAGCCAAAGAGACAGTGTGAGATTTCTTTCTAAAAATAAAAGAAAAGAAATTCAATCAGCTAAAAATTGAGATATGCTACTTATTTGCTTTTCAATGAAGTTTGTGACAATGCTGATTTGTAATTACAAAATGTTTGAAATAAAGTGTGGCACACATTTCAAAGCTACTGTAACCTCACATCCAGAAAAAAAAAATTATTTATGTTTAATTAATTTAGTATTGTTTTATATTAAGTTCCATGGTACATGCAGGACACCCTGGTATATTTCACAAATGACAGAATGTTAGAATAGCAGCAAGTTAGAGAAAATTTCAGGATGTTAGAATAGCCAAAAATTAGAGAAAAATGAGATCTCATATAAAATTTCTGCACTTTTTTTTTTTAAGACAGTGGTTTGCTCTTTTCCTACAGGCTGGACTGCAATGGTGTGATCTCAGCTCACTGCAACCTCCACCTCCCAGATTTAAGCGACTTTCCTGCCTCAGCCTCCCAAGTAGCTGGGATTACAGCTGTCCACCACCACGCCCAGCTGATTTTTCTATGTGTGTATGTTTGTAATTTTAGAGAAGACGAGGTTTCACCCTATTGACCAGGCTGGTCACAACTCCTAAACTCAGATGATCCTCCAGCCTCAGTCATCAAAGGTACTTGGACTACAGGTGTGAAGCACCACCCCCCGGCCTCTGCAAAATTTGAAAATGCGGTTTTTAATTTCTTCTTCAGAACTCTCTAGAATAGTAAATGTCAACAATTTATATTCCATGAGACAAAAACACATTAGGGTATTTCAACCACAGAAAATGGATGTTACTATTGCATTTAGCAGAAAACGTCAGACATGCTGCTCATCATATTATAATCCTGAGCAAAAGTGACTCTCAATCAGAAATTATATAAGTACAAAACATCAAAGTCCAGGAATTAGAAATGCTCTTTCATAAGTAAGCTTCATAATCTACTAGGAGAATGCTAATCTGGTCTTCAATGTCATGCTGGGCACCGTGGATGGTGCCTGTAATTTCAGCTCCACAGGAGGCAGAGGCAGGAGGTACAGTGAGCTGAGAAAATGCCATTGCACTCCAGCTTGGATGACAAAACTGAAACTCTGTTTTAAAAAAAATGCAGTGTACATAAGATGGATCAGGTGATTCAACACAAATAATCTTTCAAATTTGATTTTGTAAAAATTTTGAAATATAATCATTTGCAAAAGACGTTAAAAGATACCAAAATGTAGGACACTGAATAGTCATTATTTCAAGAACCAAAAGAAGTAAGTCATTTAAAAATAACCAGCTATGCTTTTTTTGCTATGGGATTTTAGGGGCATCAATTTGCCAGATGAAAACCTCTGTGGCCTGTGGTGTCTTTCCCTGAGCTTTAATCAGACCTGCTAAGTTGTTCTACACACACTATCTGACATGCTGCACTCATCTGGCATTAACCGCCAGGATTTATCACCTGCCAAGGGCAAACATGGATTAGTGGTGAGGGGTGTATGAGCAAGTATGGGCTCCAGCTGCTAAACAAGGTCAGTCATGCCAGCTGTATCAGGCCAGGAAGTTTTAGTTGCCAACAGAACTGCCAGATCATTGAAAAGCTGCAGCTGGAACAGTCCTACTGCAAGCAGCTTCCACAGCTGATACTGGGGAATGTACTGAAACCCAGAAGCTTGGAGATGCTGGAAAACACAAAGCCACAAAGGGTGTGACAGCCCACCCTGGCTTTGAGAGCTCCTAGGTCTGTGCACACTGAAGGGCCACAGCTGTTGTTTTATTTTTGTCTTACCATAATGTGATAAGACAGGGGAAACTTTTATCCCTGTTTGAGTTCCAGGTCATTCAGCCCTGCCATTCAGATAATCTCAAATTATGTTTCTGCATCCAGGAAGAATGAGATTCATACTGCCATCAGCATTTTCACCTGTTTCTGCAGAGATAATCACCATGCTGATTAGGCAACAGTGATGGCCTCTCCTAGAAGATGCTTGAGCTTTCATTTTACTCAACAGCTAGAATTCTCTAACCCTGGCTATAATCCTTGAAATCTCAGTTTCCATTTGGCTTGGTTATTGTAAAATCTCAGCAACTTTTATGTCATAAGAAACACTTAATATTAGTCTTATGACAATCATTATGCCCAGTCTGTATGCATAATGAAGTGCACAAATGCACATATACATATCTGTATTCTGTATGATTTCCAGTTGTATTCAAGATTAGTTCTATCCCAAAAGCCATTGAGTGTTGTCCGTGGTATCCCAAAAATACAGTGTGCCTAGAGTTTTATTTTCCTATATTAGTGTTTTACAGAAACATTTTAAAGTAACGTAAAAGAAAGGGGGAGAAAAAATGAAATAGTTTACTTTTTTTTTTTTTTCAGAGATGGAGTCTTGCTCTGTCACCCAGGCTGGAGTGCAGTGGCACCACCTCAGCTTACCACAAGCTCCACCTCCTGGGTCAACGCCATTCTCCTGCCTCAGCCTCCTGAGTACTTGGGACTACAGGCCCCCCTCACCATGCCCAGCTAATTTTATTTACTTTTTTTGTATTTTTAGTAGATACAAGGTTTCACCATGTTAGCCAGGATGATCTTGATGTCCTGACCTTGTGATCGGCCCACCTTGGCCTCCCAAAGTACTGGGATTATTGCCACTGCACCTAGTCTATAGTTTACTTTCTAATCATTGATTAACTGAACTGACTTCACTTTACTAACACTTACCCTAACTTGAATCAACTGAACTTTAAAAGAGCTTCTTAAAATCCTTCTGATTTACAGAAACCAAAGATTGAGTTAAGTAACTTTGAAAATATAAAATCAATGTTTCTTAAAAGTATGCTTCTTTTTTTTTTCCACAATTTTCTGGAGAGATGGTTCAATACCGTTAATTTCTCAAAGGTGCTGAGACTGGATTTTAAGGTATTCAACAGCATTTCTAGCCTCTTGGCACTAGATGCTAGTAACAACCTTACCACTTCCATTTCCAGTCATTAACTTGGCTTAAAGTGAAACTAAAATAAAATCTACTGACCTATGGAAACCCTAGATAATCACAATGACTGTGTGTTACCCCTATAATCTCATTGTCTACAATCATTTTCCTTCCAGAGTCTGGTCCATGCACAGTGATCTGGTTGTTTTTCAAACAATTTATTCAGGCTTCTGTCAGAGATCATCACACTTGTAGATCTTGCTGCATGCCTATATAATTATTCCATTATTGTTTTATTTAGATATGTACTTGAAAGTCACTTTGGAAACAAATAATTGTATAAATATTTTACATGAAACCAAGATGTAATTCATAATACAGAATATTGCCCTTGCCTTTTATATGAAATTGATAACATCAGTTAATTAAAAGCAAACAATAAACTTCATACCATAACCACCAAAACAAATACCTAACAATTAGAAACACAAATTAAAAGTGTAAAATTCAATTTAACTATTTTAAACAATATTTTCATAGGACAAATCATAGATCACCTAAATAAAAATAATCTCTGAGAGTATAAAATAATCAGTGCTTCCCAAGTAAAAATAAAGGCAAAACTGCAGGGTTGGCAGCTTCAAACCATTCAAAGAAACATCAAACTAATCAAAAACTCTCTGTACCCTGTAAATCAGTAGTTTGTATCAACAAAGCAAAGCGTCAAAAGAGACAATTTTAAAGTAGTAAATATTTTTTTGCATTGCCGTACTGCCTCCCAGGCACAAACGAAGCCTTCAAAATTGAAATCTGCATTTTCCATTTCAGGCCTTCATTCCTAATTCAGGGAGGAGTGAAGAAGCACTTGTGTGCTAATTTATTGTTTTTGTTGTAGTCTTTCTAGAAGGTAAATAAAGAATTGATGAAACATATTTTTATTTCTGTTTTGCTAAACTCAAAAGTCACTTTTGGTTGAAAAATGCCTGGAATTGGTCACAAACAAAATTTTAAGTTGTTGAAAGCAAGAATACAGTTATTTCATACAATAGACAATACAACAGATTTGTTAATACAGATCCAGTTTTATTAAATAATAGCTTTCATATTGCTCTTATTCATAATGTTAATGTCTTAATGGAATGCATTCTAAGCAATCAATAACTAAAAAAAAACACGTTGGAGAAATGAAGAAAATCTGTTTCTTGTAAAATTGATATTCAAGCAAAAAATGTCTAGATATAGAAAAGCAAAAATAATGTGTGATTAAACATTCCCTTAAAAAAATAAAAAATGCTATTGCAATCCTGGCAAATTTAGCTATTGCTATTACAGATTTCATAGGCAGCTATTACATAAAAAGTTACAAATTTACTATAATGGACACTCAGGGTGTACAGATATAATCTGAGACAAGTTATACTGAGAAAGATAGAAAAGTATAAGAGCAGCATATACTTATACTGTTGAACTTAAAATTTAGATTATTCAAAAAATTTAATATTATTCAAAGTCTATATTATTTTAGAATATAGTTAAAGTCCAAATATAATTAATTATCACATGAAAATACAGAAAAAAGTTTTAAAAAGTTAACTTTTTTTAATGGACAAAGGAGTAATTGAGGATCAAATAAGAAAAAGAACATATAAAAAAGGTAAGTAAATGTCACAGTATGTAATTTTTTTACCTGTAATAACAGTAAATGTGAGCTCTTGTGTAAAAACACACAGACTGGCACAAATGTATCTTGGGAAGAAAAATTCACAGATGTGATGTCTATGCATGTCTTACTTTATGTTCAAAGAAACAGAGATTGAAACTGAAATAATACAGGTTCTTAGGAAAGCATCAAAACTTATTTTCAAACTTAGAAAAAAATTCTGGGCCAGGTTCAGTGGCTCTCAGGAAAAAAAAAAAAATCTGGAGATGAAAATGAAACAACTGACATTAAAATTCACAGCTGGGCATGCTGGCTCACACCTGTAATCCCATCACTTTGAGAGACTGAGTTGGGTGAATCAAGAGGTCAGGAGATTGAAACCATCCTGACTAACATGGTGAAACTCCATCTCTACTAAACTACAAAAAATAAAAAAATAAATAAATTAGTAGAGGCATGAAATTGCAGCACTTCAGGAGGCCTAGGGGGCAGATCATAAGGTCAAGAATTCATGACAATGCTGGGAAATATGATGAAACCCCATCTGTACTAAAAATACACAAATTAGCTGAGTGTGGTGACAAATAACTGTAGTCCCAGATACTCAAGAGGCTGAGGCAGGAGAACCATTTGAACCCAGTACGCAGAGGTTGGAGTGAGCCAAGATTGTGCCACTGCACTCCCGCTTGGTGACAAAGAAAGATTCCATCTCAAATAAATAAATAATTACTATAGACATTTAAAAGGGAGTTGAGCATATAGAACAAAATGTCAGCAAATTGAATAAAAGAGGCAAATGAAATTATTAAGTCAAGAAGAGAAAAAAAAATAAAGAAATGTGAAAACAGTCTAGAAACCATTGTGACACCATCAAGCAGACCTACTTATTCATTTTGGAAATTCAAGAAGAGACCAAGAAATAGGGAGACTAAAAAAGTGGTCAAACAAGTCACAAATTTAAGGTAATAAATACCTAAGAAACTCAACAAACTCCAAGTAAAATAAACTCAAAGAAACACACTCAAATGTACATGATAGTTAAACTGTCTAAAACAAAGACAAAGAGAATCTTCAAAGCAGAAAGAGAAATCTTGACTAGTAATGTACAAAAAACCCTCACAAATTATAGAGGAATTTCTTATCTGAAAATTCAGAGGACTCATATATTCCAAGTGCAGTAAGAAAAAGCTTTCAAAGATAAAAGTAATGTTTAAACAAAGTGTCCATCAAAAGTGAGGGAGAAGTTATGAAATTCCCAAATAAGAGTCACATTCTTTTGCCAGTAGACAACCATTTCAGAATGCCTTATGGATTATTCCAGGGTAAAATGAAAGAACACTGAACAACACTATTAACAAACAAAGAATAAAGTAAAGATAAATATAAGAACAATTATAAAAGATAAAAAGATTAACAATGTGCAGCTTCACAATATGTTCTCCACATAATTTAATACACTATTATATTAAAAAAACTCACTAGCTTGTGTTTTTGAGATAGAATGCATTTTTTATAATTTTGAGAACTCAATAACTGAAATAAAGCAGGCCATGCTATAAAGGAGTAAGGGTTTTTTATGTTAAGTGAGAAAAAACTAATGTGATTTTAGAAGTGTTTTACTTTTAGAATGTTCAATATAATCACTGGAGCAACTACAAAACAAAGAGTTATAGCCAGGAAGAAAGATCTCTGCACCACACCAGAAAGTAGGAGTACCTGAGGCTACCTAGCCAGACACCTTGGCATGATAAACAGAAGCCTCAGCTGTCCCACCATGGAATAAGTTGGGAGATACTAAGGTACATAGCATAGCTGCTTCTTCACACAACTTTTACTACACCAGTGGCCACAAAGTGGAACAGGCTCATCCATACCCAGGGCTGGTGCAGCAATGGAGGCAGAAAGCAGTGACAACATGGAGACTCAACAGAAAGAAAAATGACACAGTAATTGCTCCAATCCTATCTCTTCCTTCATGGCATCCCAGGAGTTTGAGGTTGAAACTGTTGTTGACAAAGGACAAGACAAAAATGGGAAGACATAGAATTTCTTTCAGTGGAAAGGCTATGGCAAACAGAATGACACTTGAGAAGCAGAGCAGCAATTCGTAAACTGTGAAAAATGTATTTATGACTTTAACAGATGACAGATTAAAAAAACAGAAAAAGAAGGACATGGTTGGCAAATAAGTAGAACATTTTGAACATTTTCAAGCAAGGCCAGAAAAGGAACTTCCAAATCTACCAACTCCAACTTTTTAAAGAACTTTCCTAAAATGCTAGTGACTTGCAAACACCACACATCTGAAACTGCCAGTTGTTTGCTACCAACCACAATGCTAGGAGAAACACAATTTCACCTCTCTTCGACCTAAGGAATATGGAGCTAGGAAATTAAACTATCAAGACTCTTGCACCTCAGAGCCCCTTTAACAGCAAGAACACAGTGGATTTCAATAACTCGGGAAACTGGATCCTATTTTGCTGGATCAGCAGGACACCACGGTGCTCAAGTTGGCAGCTAAGAATCCCTTCAGAGCTGTATTATATCCTGATGCAGAACAGACTGCAGGAGAGAACAGGTGCAAGATATACCCACTAATGTCTCAGGGGTCTGGCTTAGTTACTGCTTCCATGGTTACAGGCCTAGCTAGGAAGGATGGTACATTGGTATAAGCAATTCCACGAACAGCCAACAGAACAAAAAGCTTGCATATATTTGTTCCAAATGTGAGACGGGGGCAAAGAAAGATTATTGATGATGAAAAAGACCAGCCTTTTATCAAAAGCATATATTTTACCATAAGGCTAACAGAAAATGCCAGTAGACTCGGAGACATTTCGATGAGGAAAAATGATGGCTTTACCCAGAAAGTGCTATCAACAGGATTGACTGAGAATAACTGACTAAATATAGAAGTAATGAAAAAAAAATGAGAATGTTCTGCATAGGGATGCTGCAGATGACAGGAAGCTTATGCTGCCCAGTGCAGCTGGCTGTGTCCTTTGCTGAGATCTTGATTTTGTGTGCATTTAAGAAATGACAGAAAGAGAGCAAGTATTGAAATAGTGGATACCATAAAGAACATTGTGAATAGTTTCGTTCAGTTTAAGAAGCCGATTGTGTCAGCCAATAGCCCAGCCATTTGACTAACTGCATCCATACTGCCTCTTTGTGATTTGGTTAAAGCTCTTGGTTTTAAACCCCTTATATGACTTTTGGACAGAGCCCAGGTGGCTTGTTTACCATTAAATTTCCCAAGATGATGGGTGAAGCATCGGCCAATGTAATGTTGATTGGTGGGAGAAAGCTTAAAGCATGGGAGCCATGTGCCAAAGAACTGGTCTCTCAGGTGTCTTGAACTGCAACTTTTTCCCCAAGTGGTTATGATTCAAATTAAGGGATTTGCTTCATATAATTCAGCTGTGCTAGAGAAAAATATTGCCCTTATTTACTATAACATTAAAATGAAGTTGAAACAGGCCAATGAGAGAGTGTGATGTGCCAAAAGAATCTGAATCTCAGCACAAGGAATAGAATCCATGTTCAAGGATATGCAAAGGAAAATTGGTAAGTTTTAATAGTCAGTCTGTCTGCTCAGGACACAAAAACTGTGCTGAGCAAAATACATCATTAGCTGCAAGATGAACTAATTTGTTTTAATAGCCCTAAACAGTATCACCCATTCCTGCTATGGGTGAGCCAGGCACAGAGTAGGGAGAGATGCCTGAGTGAGCAAATTTTGAGTCCAGCCATGTCCCACCTCTAGGCAAGTCAGCAATGATAAGGTGAGATGTTCCAGGTGCCAGCTCAGGAGCCAGGTCCCTACATATATTTGGCTGAATCAGGCATAACACAAGCTGTTTCCTCCAGAGGGCCTGAGGAATGCAGTGGCATCCAGAAGCTTAGAAATTCCAGAAACTGCAAAGCTCCAAAGACGGTGTTACAGCCCTGGCTTGGAAAAGGTTTCAGCCTGGGTTCTTTAAGGGCTGAACCTCTTCTATCTTTTTTTTTTTTCCTGTTACCAACAATTTCATAAGTGTGGGTTTCTGTGTTTCAGCCTTGTGCACCATTAAGTGGGTCCTGAGTTCTTGCTGCATATCCAGAGAGAATGAGGTATTTAGACAACAGCAGAACACTCAAGATCCTTTATTGAGTGAAGGTACAGCTCTCAGGAGAGAGAAAGTGGGTAACTCCATTTCAAAAACAGGACATAACTGCATCTGTGCAACACTCAGTGAAGACTGGACCAAGAGTGAACAGTTTCAGTGGAAAAGCAGGTTGTTAAAACATCTCTGAAGGCCTCAGTGGAGAGAAGTTTCAGAGTGGGTAGCTTCTATCTGCAGGAAGTTTGTTGAGATGTATCTGCAGCTTTAAGTTTGGAGGAGACTTATCTATTTGCAGCCGTGCAATCCCAAGAAGTGTACAACCCACAAAGGAGAGGTGGCATATAATTGGTAGTTCCACTTTAAGTAAGGTCATTTCAAAGTCTGATGCTGGGCATGGTGATTCATGTGTGTAATCCCAGCACTTCTGGAGGCCAAGACAGGTGGATCACTTGAGGTTGAGGTTCAAGACCAGCCTGACAAACATGGAGAAACCCCGTCTTTAATAAAAAGACAAAATTAGTTAAGTGTGATAGTGGATGCCTTTAACCCCAGCTACTCAGGAGCTGAGGCAAGACAATCACTTGAAACTGGGAGGTAGAGTTTGCAGTAAGCCCAGTTCACATCATAGTACTCCAGTTGTGGCAACAAGAGTGAAATGCCATCTCCAAAAATAAATAAATGCATACATACATACATAAAATGAATAAACAAATAAATAAATAATCTGAATAAGTATGGAGTACATATGAGCTTCAGAAGGCAGAAAGAGTGTGCTGATTGTGCCATGGGTTGAGATGGGTGAAAAAGACTTTTAACCCAAAAATATCTCACAATTCTAATGCTGAAACACTACCAATAAACCTGAAAGCCTAACCCTAATCCTCACTTAAACTCAACCCAAACCATTAACAAAACATATGCCTAAACACAAATGTAACCCTACCTGAAACCATAAAACTATACAAACCCCTACACCTACACCAACCCTAAACCTACCCCTGACCCTAAATCTACCCTAAACCCTAACCCTCACCAAAACTCTAACCTAAATACTAAACCAATCCCTAACTCTAACACTAACTTTAAACAATGAACTCTAACCCCTAACTCTAACTCTAACCCCTAAAGCTAACTTCATACCTCATCCTAAATACAACCTTAACACTAACCATAATACTAAAACTCAAACCTTAAAAATGTAACCTAACATCTAACCAATATCCCTAATCAAATCTTCTACCTCTAACCCTAATTCTAACCATGCATTGCACATACCCCTAACCTTAAAACCCTGACACTAACACTACTCCTAACTCTAACCCACAGCTCAAATGCAACTGCAACCATAGCTCTAACACTAAAACCTAAACTCTAACTATGATCCTATACAATAAACTCTATCCCAAATTTAACCCTAAACCTAACCCCACCATAACACTAAACCTAAACCCTGACATTAGGCCAAACCCTAACCCCTTCTCCTAACCCTAAACCGACTCTAATCCTAAACCTAATTGCTAAACAGTAACCCTAAAAATAAAACTGAACCTTAAACACTAACCATAAAGCTAAACTGAAACCGTAACCAGGACATCAAACCTAAACCCTAAACCAAATCTTTATTCCTCTCGTAACACTAACCCTAAACCCAAACCCTAACACTAATGCACTAAACCTCTTACCTTAACCCTCACTGTCAACTCACCTTTCACCTTTGGTGATAACCCAAATCCTCACTGTGATTTTAACCCAGAACCTAACCCTACACTAACCCCAACCTCTAACTGTAAGCCTATTTCTTACCCTAAACCTAAACATAACCTGACATTAAATGTAACATCTAATCCTTATTCTAACTCTAGTCTTAAACATACCACTAACCTTTACCCCTGTCCCTAATCCTAATCATAACCCTACTCCCACCACAACACTAACCTCTAATCCAATGCCAGACCTAACCCTCAAACTAAACTTATTTCTGCAATTGTAAACCCCTATCCCTAATCCCAAACTTTTATCCCATTCTTAATATTATCCTAAAACCCTTCAAAAAATTTTAAATATATCACCTGTGACTCTAATCTCTAACCCCTAATGCCCATAAGAGTACACTAAACCTTACCTATTATTAACTCCAATTGAAAATTGAATTAAACAGATGATATAACTGGGACAAAACTCTAAATGTTAATAAATATGATAATTAGAGACATGTTTAACCAAATAATAGTACATGAAATTTGCTACATGGGGAAGACATTATGCACCTCAACGATTACATTCATTTTTTAAGAAAATTTAAGGTTTGTTTGTTTTTAACATTCTGAAGCCAACCATTTTCAATATACCATGTAAACTAAATGATGGGAAAACAGTACATGTTTATCTCAACTGTTACAGAAAATACTTAAAGTTACTTAACATATTTAATTGTAACAACATCCAATAAACCATCCTTCAAATTTCTTTCACATGATGAAATGCCTTTATGCAATACCCATAACAATCAGCGACTGAATTTTTGGAAACAAAAGCTTTAAGATGAGGAGTACAGCACTGATTCTCACTTTCATCATTGTATTCGATACAGTACTAGATGTTCCATCCAAAATAATTGGAAAAGAAAAATATATATGAAGCTATTCTTATGTGGTAAAATAAAAGTAAAAGTATCTACTCATGGATCTCATGGTCTCATGTACAGAAAATCTTAAGAAAACAACAAGAAATAAAATCTAGTAAACAAATTAAACAAACATACAGTATAAAATACAATACACTAAAATCTATTTCTATACACTAGCAATAAACCATATGAAAATAAAATTAACACAATAATTTTATTTGTAAAAGCAACAAGCTGTGTGTCATCCAACTTCCCTGGAACGCACAGGATCACGCAGCTAGGAGTGAAGGGTGTCCTTGGAGAGGAGTCTGTCCTGCTATATTGGGACCCATGCTGCACTGTCCGTGGGGCTAAGAAGAAACCACTCAAACTCTGGGGGAGTCAAAGTAGCATCACTTAAGTACATAATGCATGAAGAGTAGAACATCTACAGTGGTTTTGAAAGCCCTAAAGCCACAATGTCAAATGGATATTTTCAGACTCATAAATTTGTGGTAAAAGAGAACATGGGTGAACATCAGCAACAACGAAAGTCATGTTGAGTGGCCCAGGTCATTTTGATGAGAAGAAAAGCATTGAGGTCAACTTGGAGGAATCCCTTCACAAGTGCTGCCAAATCATGGATGTATTTTACCTAAATATTTGACTACACCTACAGTTCCACAGAAATTTCTAAATTCCATTTCACATGAAACTGTAGTAGAACTGTTGATGGCAGTAAACTTTCAAGATTGTACATAAATACAATTGATTGATATGATAAAATAAATTATAATAAACTTAATTTTTTTCAGTGTTTAAGATCTGTAGTTCAGTTAGTATTTTTTATAGATAGCACAAGGTATGTATGCAAGGTAACTATAAAATTAAATGCAAGGTATGTATGCAAGGTAACTATCAAATTAATTGAAAAGAAGATTCTCTTCTGTTTTTTGTATAGCAGAGTTGAAAATTTTTGCATTATGAAAAAACTAATGACATTTTCACAGATAAATAAACAAATATGCCAATTCATAGGTGATTTTGCCTTATCCCTAGAATGTGACTTTAAAATGACTAATGTTGACACATAAAATGATGAAAATTAGGTATAAATAAAAAATTGCATTAATTACATGTTCATAGCTTAGCCTAAAAATGGATTTTTATTATTATTATTATACTTTAAGTTTTAGGGCACATGTGCACAATGTGCAGATAAGTTACATATGTATACATGTGCCATGCTGGTGTGCTGCACCCATTAACTCACTATTTAGCCTTAGGTATATCTCCTAATGCTATCCCTCCCACATCCCCCCACCCACAACAGTCCCCACAGTGTGATGTTCCCCTTCCTCTGTCCATGTGTTCTCATTGTTCAATTCCCATCTCTGAGTGAGAACATGCGGTGTTTGGTTTTTTGTCCTTGCGATAGTTTACTGAGAATGATGATTTCCAATTTCATCAGTGTCCCTACAAAGGACATGAACTCATCATTTATTATGGCTGCATAGTATTCCATGGTGTATATGTGCCACATTTTCTTAATCCAGTCTATCGTTGTTGGACATTTGGGTTGGTTCCAAGTCTTCGCTATTCTGAATAGTGCCGCAATAAACATACATGTGTATGTGTGTTTATAGCAGCATGATTTATAGTCCTTTGGGTATATACCCAGTGATCAGATGGCTGGGTCCAATGATATTTCTAGTTCTAGGTCCCTGAGGAATCATCACACTGACTTCCACAATGGTTGAACTAGTTTACAGTCCCATCAACAGTGTAAAAGTATTCCTATTTCTCCACATCTTCTCCAGGACCTGTTGTTTCCTGACTTTCTTTTCCCAACGCACAGAAGTGATACTTTATTTTTTTATTTTTTTCTTTCATTTTTCTTTTACTATTATTATACTTTAAGATTTAGGGTACATGTGCACAATGTGCAGGTTTGTTACATACGTATACATGAGCCATGTTGGTGTGCTGCACCCATTAACTCGTCGTTTAGCATTAGGTATATCTCCTAATGCTTTCCCTCCCCCCTCCCCCCACCCCACAACAGTCCCCGGCATGTGATGTTTCCCATCTTGTGTCCATGTGTTCTCATTGTTCAATTCCACAATTGAGTGACAACATGTGGTGTTTGGTTTTTTGTTCTTGCGATAGTTTACAGAGAATGATGATTTCCAATTTCATCCATGTCCCTATAAATGACATGAACTCATCACTTTTTATGGCTGCATAGTATTCCATGGTGTATATGTGCCACATTTTCTTAATCCAGTCTATCATTGTTTGACATTTAGATTGATTCCAAGTCTTTGCTATTGTGAATAGTGTCACTATAAACATATGTGTGCATGTGTCTTTATACCAGCATGATTTATAGTCCCTTGGGTATATACCCAGTAATGGGATGGCTGCGTCAAATGGTATTTCTAGTTCTAGATCCCTGAGGGATCGCCACACTGACTTCCACAATGGTTGAACTGGTTTACGTTCCCACCAACAGTGTAAAATTGTTCCTATTTCTCCACATCCTCTCCAGCACCTGTTGTTTCCTGACTTTTTAATGATTGCCATTCTAACTGGTGTGAGATGGTATCTCATTGTGGTTTTGATTTGCATTTCTCTGATGGCCCGTGATGATGAGCATTTTTTCATGTGTGTTTTGGCTGCATAAATGTCTTCTTTTGAGAAGTGTCTGCTCATATCCTCCACCCACTTTTTGATGGGGTTTGTTTGTTTTTTTTTTTTTTTGTAAATTTGTTTTAGTTCATTGTAGATTCTGGATATTAGCCCTTTGTCAGATGAGCAGGTTGCAAAAATTTTCTCCCAGTCTGTGGGTTGCCTGCTCAATCTGATGATAGTTTCTTTTGCTGTGCAGAAGCTCCTGAGTTTAATTAGATCCCATTTTTCCATTTTGGCTTTTACTGCCTTTGCTTTTGGTGTTTTAGATATGAAGTCCTTGGCCATGGCTATGTCCTGAAAGGTAATACCTAGATTTTCTTCTAGAGTTTTAATGGTTTTAGGTCTAACATTTAAGTCTTTAATCCATCTTGAGCTAATTTTTGTATAAGGTGTAAGGAAGGGATCCAGTTTCAGCTTTCTACATATGACTAGCCATTTTTCAAGACTGATTTTTATCTACCCCTAACATAAAAATTTTATTAATGCCTATAATCTCAGCACTTTTTGAGGCCAAGACAGGCAGATCACTTGAGTCCAGGCATTTGAGACATGTCCAGGCAATATGGCAAACCTTTGTCTCTACCAAAAAATACAAAAAGTTAGCCAGAGATGATAGCTGAGTCTAAGGCATAGGATCAGTTGATCTTGGCAGCTAGAGGCTGCAGTGAGCCAGGATGGCAATTCTGCATTCCAGGCTGGGAAAAAGAATGAGATCCTGTCTCAAAAAAATAAAAAGAAGAAGAAAAGGAATAATTGTTGAAAATTTTATGTCCTGTGATAAACTTCAGTATTGTTTAATATTGTCTTCATTTTGTTTACTTCTACAATTTAAGAAATTTACTTAAAAACAACTTTCGAAGGTTACTAGATACAGTATTTGAAGAAGAAACAGAACTATACCCAGATGGTCAACAAGTCAGCTCTATGACTTACAAGCAAAGCATCCCTGACAACTTTAAAAACAGAAATAATAAAAAATCTGGCAATTTGTGGTGGCTTAGATTTTTTAGTTTATTTTATTTTTTTTTTAATTTAAGGAATCCTTTTTTTCCTCTTAGACTAATTATAATGTACATCAATTTAATAGGTGACAGTTTTGTAAATAGAAGTGAAACATTGTAAAAAAAAAATTAACTCTCGTGTCCCCTCACCCACCACAGTCATCTGAATGGACCCCACCTTTTGACCAAAGGCATTCCAAAAGTGGTCCAGTTCCCGACAGGAAAGAGGGACACACATGATTCATTACATGCTCCTCCCTTTTGAACTTTAGAAAAAGTTGATCATCATTAACAGCAACATATACCTTAAGTCTGATAAGCAACATTTACCTTCTATTCTCTCAAGCCTGCTACATGGAGTCTTCATCATCATGGTAAAACTATGGTCTCTACAGTCCTTACTATTTATTGTAACCCCATCATTCCTATCTTTTGATTTTAGGTTTTTAGGTAATAACTTAACTCTTTCAGACAACTGCCATTGAAAACATATTTAAATCTACCTGTAACTTGAAGGTCCAGCCCCACACCATCACTGTTTCCAAGTTGTCCATCCTTTCTCGACCAAACCAATGTACATCTTACATATGTTTGATTGATGTCTCCTGTCTCCCTAAAATGCACAAATATAGGCTGTGTACACAAAACATGGGGCACATGTTCTCAGGATCTCCTGAGTAGGGCTGTGTCATGGACCATTTGTCAATCATATTTGGCTCAGAATTCTTCAATTAATTTTATGGTATAATATTAAAATTTGATACTGTTAGTACATCTCACCTAATGTAGGATGTCAATCTTCATAAAATGGACATTTTCATCACCATTAGAAATCCACTGTCAATTAAACTGTGACTGTCTCAGGAAAAGAAAATTGTTGCTAACCAGTCATATATCATATATTTAAACTTAAATAATAATTCAAGTTCTCATATACCTACTTAAAAATGTTTCTATATTGTTTGAACTACTTTAGTTCTCTAAGGAAAATGAGTCATTAAAGCATGAAAAAAAGTGTTGGAGGTTGTGATTTCTCCCCTGGTCTCAGCCAGTCATAGTGGTTCCACTCAGCGCCTCCCCTTTCTCTGTACCAGAATCTCCCCCAGAAACAAGCTCAGATCTTCTGCAAACCACACTTTGGTAGCTGTGACAATGCGTGGTCACTGACTCACTCAAGGGACACTTTCGTATAGTCAGAATTGGAAGCTAGGACTGGGAATTAAGGCTCAGGGCAGTGCTCCTCCTCAGTTCTGGGTGCTGCAGACAGGGAGTCTTTTCCTCTTGTGGCCACTAGATGTCTGAATGCCATGTCCTCTCCTGGGAGTGTCCTGAGGAGACGATTTTATTCTCAGCTCATCATAGCACCAGATCTCTTGTAGCAATGGCCACTCCTGGACATGTCCAGAAGAGAAAGAGGCTTCATCTTCATGGTGGACGTGACCCCAGGTGTACCAAAGCTGCGGCCACACTTAGGTGGGTCCTGAGATGAAGGAAGCTAAGTCTTCACCATGAACATGCCACCGGTGTCCCCAGGTGCCGTAAAACAACAGCCTGTCTCCGGTGTGTCCTGAGGAGAAGGAAGCACTGTCCAGGCACTGTGAGGACACCCTGCTCCTCAGAGAGTTGGTTTGCGGGCTCTGCGGACTCAGTGCCTAGGATCCGTGCACCCTCTGGTGGTAGCCTGGGAACATCTCTGAAATTCGGGGTGGGTTCATACAGGAGGTAATCTCAGGAAGAGGAAGTGAAATAGAGCCAACTTTCACATACCTGAATGGAGATAAAAAGAAGCAAAGAAGACTGGCAATAGATAAAACATAATTGAGTTTTTGTATATCAGCAATAGTGAATAGAAATCATTGGAATTTGAATATTAAAACACCACTTACAACACTACCCACAAAATTGAATCCATTAAGTATAAATGTAACAAAATATGCAAGATTCATTCAGTAAACAACAAGTCACCTTTGAGAGAAATCAAAAGAAATGTTAGTAAATGCAGAGAGGCCTGGCATGTTGGCAGATGCCTGTAATCCCAGCACTTTGGGAGGCTGCCACAGGCAGATCACTTGAGCCTAAGAGTTGGAGACCAGCCTGGGGAACAGGGTGAAATCCATCTCTACCAAAAATACAACGCCTGTAGTCCCAGCTACTTGAGTCATTGAAGTAGGAGAATCTCAGTGAGTTGAGATAGCAGCACTGCACTCCAACATGGATGACACAACTCTTTTTCAATCAATCAATCAATAAATAAACGGATGTTTCTCATTCTGGAGAAGTACATTTTTGATTATTTCAGCCATATCCCAATCAAACTCCAGGTAAATATATCAACAAACTCCTCCTAAACCTAGAATAGATGAAATAAGACTGAAGAAGAGCAAAGCTAAAGGACTTGCACATCTGGATATGAATACTTACACTAAAGCTAACATAATACAGAAGAGTGTGGCATTCATAATTTAATAGACAAGCAGATAAGTGGAAGAGAATAGATAGCCCCAAAACCATCCCAAGTCAACTGATTTTGTCAAAAATGCAAAGCATATTCTTTGGAAGAGATAAAGCTATTTCACAAGTGGCAAGAAAACTCCTGGAAACTATATGGAAATAAATGAACATAGACAAAAACTTTACAGTTAAAAAATTAGTCAAAAATACCCATACATTAAATTTATTCAATGCAAAGTTGTAATTAGAAAATATCTTCATGGGCCTGGGTTTGGTAATGAGTTATTAGCATGTCCATGAAAGAAAAAGAATGGATAATATGAACTTCATTGGAAGTTGAAATCTCTACTTTGTTGAACACCCTGTTACCATTGGACATGGCAGTTCAAGCCTGTAATCTCAGCACTTTCGAAGGTCAAAGCGGACAGATCACCTGAGGACAGGAGTTCCAGATTAGCATCGTATACATGGTGAAATCACGTCTGTACTAAAAATACAAAAATTTAACTGGGATTTCTGGTGTGCACCGGTAATCATAGCTGCTTGGGAGTCTGATCAAGGAGAATCCTTTGAACTTGGGAGGTGGGGATTGCAGTGAGGCTAGATTGGGTCATTGCACTCCAGCCTGGGTGATAAAATGAGACTCCACCTCAAAAAAGAAAAAATCTGGTAAACAGAAACAAAAAGCCAGACACAGATAGAAAAATTTAGCAAACTCATCTGAAAAGTGACTCGTATGGACAATATAAGAGGAAACTCTCAAACTCAAAAAGATAAGCAATGCAATTCCAAGGTAAGAACCTGAGTAGATACATCACTAAGGAAGATACAGAGATGGAAATCAGGCAGGCACACCAAACACTGCTTGCGGAAAGCCTGCTGTTTCTGCTGAAGGCTGAGACTCCAAGGTATCCATGGGGAGCAGAAGTGCTTGCCAGAGTGGCAGTGGCTCCAAAGGCTGCCCCCACCTACCCCACTTCCACCCTTCCTCCAGGGTCCAAGAGTCCCCAAGGCACTGGGCATCCTCTCCCAGAAAGAGCCTGAAGTTGGATATTTTGTTTCTCCGCTTTCCTTAAAGTTCTGGAGGCTGCCAAGTATCCTTAGGTTGGAAGTTTTATTTTTACCCTGAGTACCTTGCAGCACTGACAAGCATTAGGAGAGTTGGTTTTTAATCCACACTTGTCTTCATAAAGAGATAAAAGAATTGGCTCCAACTGCTTTTTAGTAAATTCTTTTAAAATGTTCGGTACAATATATTTTTATTTTGTTTTCCTGGAGACACAAAACACAGACAAATTATAAAGTAAAACCCAAATAGGGAGTAATAATGAATTCATGGATACTATTTAGTCTTCATTTAACCTGACTTATTTTAATTATAATTTAACTTCTAGGATACATGTGCAGATCATCAGATTTGTTACATTGGTGTACATGTGACACGGTGGTTTGCTGCACCCATCAACCCATCATCTAAGTTGTAAGTCCTGTATGCATACGGTATTTGTCCTAATGATCTCCTTCCACTTACCCCCTACTCCCTGAGAGGCCTCATTGTGTCCTCATTGTTCCTTTCCCACTTATAAGTGAGAACAGGTAGTGTTTGCTTTTCTGTTCCTATGTCAGCTTGCTGAGAATGATTGTTTCCAGCTTTATTCATGTCCCTGGAAAGGACTTGAACCTATTCTTTTTCATGGCTGCATAGTATCCCATGGGATATATGTTCCATATTTTCTTTATCCAGTCCATAATTGATGGGCATTTGGGTTTGTTCCATGTCTTTTTTGTTCCTGAATAGTGCTGCAATAAGCATATATGTGCATGTTTCCTTATGTAGAATGATTTATAATCCTCTGCCGGTATACGACATAATGGGATTGCTGGGTCAAATGGTATTTCTGGTTATAGATCATTGAAGAATCACCACACTGTCTTCCCCAATGATTGAACCAATTTACACTCCCACCAGCAGTATAGAGCATTCCTTTTTCTCCACACCTACACCAGCATCTGTTGTTTTCTGACTTTTTAATGGTCACCTTTCCGACCAGTGTGAGATGGTATCTCATTGTGGTTTTGATGTGTATTTCTCAAATGACCAGTGATGATGAGCTTTTTTTACACACATTTGTTGGCTTATTAAATGTCTTCTTTTGAGAATTGTCTGTTCATATCCTTTGACCACTTTTTGATGGGGTTTTTTATTTTGTTGTATATTTTTAAAAATTTCTTGTAGGTTTTGAATAGTAGACCTTTTTCAGATAGATAGGTTGAAAAAATATTCTCACATTTTGTATGTCACCTGTTCACTCTGATGATATTTTCTTTTGCTTTGGAGAAGCTCTTTAGATTAGTTAGGTCCCATTTGTCCATTTTGGATTGTGTTGCAATTGTTTTTTGGTCTTTTTGTCATGAAGGCTTTGCCCATGCCTATATCCTGAATGGTATTGTCTTGATTTTCTTCTAGGGTGTTTAGGGTTTTTGGTTTTATGTTTAAGTCTGTTAACTGATCTTGAGTTAATTATGTGGTGTGAGAAAGGGATCTAGTTTCAGGTTTCTACATATGGTGAGCCAGTTTTCCTATATCAGGGAATTCTTCCCCAGTTGCTTTTTTTTGTCAGGCTTGTCAAAGATCAGATCACTGTAGATGTGTGAATTACTTTAAGCAGTATGGTCATTTTCATATTTATTCTTCTTACTGGTGAACATGATATTTTTTTCCAAATTTTGGTGTCCTCTCTTATTTCTTTGAATGGTGGTTTGTAGTTCTCTATAAAGAAGTCCTTCATGTTCCTTGTAATTTTTATTCTTAGTTATTTTTTTTTGGAGCAATTGAGAATTTGAGTTCATTCATGATTTGACTCTCTGTTTGTCAATTATTGGTGTATAGAAATGCTTGAGATTTTTGCATATTGATTTGGTAGACTGAGATTGCTGGAGTTGCTTATAAGCTTAAGCAAACTCATATAAAAGACAAGTTTCTTGTCTATTGTTAAGGAGTTTTAGAGGTGAGATAATGGGGTATTCTAAATATACATCTATGTCCTCTAAAAATGGAAAACTTGATTTCCTTTACTTTTATCTGAATATCCTTTATTTGTTTCTCTTGCCTGATTGCCCTGGGCAGAACTTTCAATTCAATGTTCAATAGGAGTGTTGAGAGAAGCCATCTTTGTCTTGTGCCTTGTGTTTTGTGTTTTCAAAGAAAATGTGTCCAGCTGTTGCCCATTCAGTATAATATGGCCTGTGGGTTTGTCACAAATAGTTCTCTTTAGTTTTTGATACATTCCATCAATACCTGGTATATTGAGTGTTTTCAGTAGGAAGGGATATTGAATTTTATCAAAGGCCTTTTCTGCATTGATAGAGAAAATTATGTGGTTTTTGTCATTGGTTCTCGTCACATGATGAATTATGTTTGTTGATTTGTGTATGCTGAAATCAGCCTTGCTGGTTGGAGCTGATCTGATCGTGATGGATAAGCTTTTTGATATGTTGCTGGATTCAGTTTGCGAGTATTTTATTGTGAATATTCACATTGATGTTCATCGGGGATATTGGCCTTTTGTGTGTGTGTGTGTGTGTGTGTGTGTGTGTGTCTGACAGGTTTTGGTATTAAGATGATGCTGGCCCCATAAAATAAGTTTGGGGGGAGTGCCTCTTTTTCTATTGTTTGGAATAGTT
Source organism: Pongo abelii (assembly GCF_028885655.2). Lineage (NCBI taxonomy): Eukaryota > Metazoa > Chordata > Mammalia > Primates > Hominidae > Pongo > Pongo abelii. Next base: position 37,245,908 of record NC_072009.2, on the reverse strand, counting down.
TCAGAAGAAAATGGCACCAGCTTTTCTTTGTACTTCTGTAGAAGTCAGCTGTGAATCTGTCTGGTCTGGGCATTTTATGGTTGGTAGGCTATTAATTACTGCCTCAACTTTAGAATCTGTTGGTCTCTTCAGGGATTCTACTTTTTCCTGGTTTAGTCTTGTAGAAGTGTATGTGTCCAGGAGTTTATTTATTTCTTCTACATTTTTTGGTTTATTTACATAGAGGTGTTTACATTATTCTCTGATGGTAGTTTGTATTTATGTGGGATCAGTGGTTACATACACATTATCTTTTTTTACTATGTCAAATCGATTTTCTCTTTTTTTTTTCTTTGTTAGTCTGGCTAGCAGTGTATCCATTTTGTTAATTTTTACAAAATTAAAAAAAAAACACTCCTGTATTCATGAATTTTTTGAAGGATTTTCCTGTGTCTATCACTTTCAGTTATGTTCTGAACTCAGTTATTTCTTTTTTTGTCTCAGCTTTTGAATTTGTTTATTCTTGCTTCTGCAGCTCTTTTTCTTTCTTTCTTCATTTTTTTTTTTTTTTTTTTTGAGAAGGTGTCTTGCTCTGCCATGCACACTGGAGTGGAGTGGTGCTACCTCAGCTCACTGTGGCTTTAATCTTTTGAATTCAAGAGATTATCTCAACTCACCTTCCCAAGTATCCTAGATTACAGGTGTGTGCCCCCATGCCACTCTACTTTTTTTTCTTTGTATTTTCTGTGGAGATGGAGTTTCACCATGTTGGTTGGCTAAGCTGGTCTTGAACTCTTGAACTCAGGTGACCTGCCTAGCACAACTTCCCAACGTGCTGAAATATCAGGCATGGGCCAGTATGTCTGTCCCTCTAGTTTTTTTCATTGTGATTTTAGGGTGTTGATTTTAGATCTTTCCCACTTTTGATGTGGGTGTTTAGTGCTATAAATTTCTCTCTTAACACTGTTTTAGCTGTGTTCCAGAGATTGTGGTAGGTTGTGTCTTTGTTCTCATTGATTTCAAACAACTTCTTTCTTAATTTTGTTATTTACCGAGTGGTCAATCAGGAGCAGGTTTTACAGTTCCCATGTAATTGTGCCGTTTTGAGTAAGTTTCTTAATCTGAGTTCAATTTATTCCACTCTGGTGTGAGACACTGTTTGTTTTCATATCTGTTCTTTTGTATTTGCTGAGGAGTGTTTCACCTCCAATTATGTGGTCAATTTTCCAATAAGTGCTACATGGTGATGAGAAGAATGTATATTCTGTTGATTTGGCATGGAGACTTCTGCTGATGTCTATTAGCTCTGCTTGGTCAAGTCTGCATTCCCTTCCTGAGTATTCTTGTTAAAATTCTAGCTCATTTATCTGTGTAATATTGATAGTGGGGAGTTAAAGTCTCCTGTTACAATTGTGTGTGAGTCTAAGTCTGTGTAAGTTTCTAAGAACTTGCTTTTTAATCTGAGTGCTCCTGTATTAGGTTCATATATATTTAGGATTGTTAGCTCTGCTGGTTGCATTGATTCCTTTACCGTTATGCAATCCTCTTCTTTGTCTTTTATGATCTGTGTTGGCTTAAAGTTTGTCTTAGGATAGACTACAATTTCAACCCCTGCATTTTTTTTTTTTAATTTTCCATTTGCTTGGTAAATATTCCTCCATCCCTGTATTTTGAGCGTATGTGTGTCTTCACCCATGAGATGGGTCTCCTGAATATAGCACACTGAAGAGCCTTGACTCTTTATCCAATATGCCAGTCTCTGTACTTTAATTGGCAAATTTATTTCACTTACATTTAAGGTTAATATTCTTAAGTGTCAACTTGATCCTGGCATGGCAATGCTAGCTGGTTGTTTTGCATATTAGTTGATCCACTTTCTTCATAGTGTTGTTGTTCTTTTTTTTTCAATGCTGAGTACCAGTTTTCTTTTCTTTTCTTTTTGTTTTTGTTTTTGTTTGTTTTTTGAGACAGAGTCTCACGCTGTCTGCCAGACTGGAGTGCAGTGGTGTGAACTTGGCTCACTTCAAGCTCTGCTTCATGTGTTCCCACCATTCTGACTCTGCCTCCTGAGTCTGAGTAGCTGGGACTACAGGCACCCACCAACACGGCCAGCTATTTTTTTTGTATTTTTAGTAGTGATGGGATTTCTCTGTGTTAGCCAGGATGGTCTCCATCTCCTGACCTCATGATCCTCCTGCCTCTGCCTCCCAAAGTGCTGGGCTTACAGGTGTGAGCCACTGCACCAGGTGAATACTGGTATTTTCTTTCCATATTTAGTGCTTTCTTCAGGAACTCTTCTAAGGCAGGCATGGTGGTGACAAAACCATCTACATTTTGTTGTCTGTAACAATTTTATTTTTCTTTTGCTTATAAAGCTTAGTTGGGCTCAATATAAAATTCTAGGTTGAAATTGTTTTTCTTTAGCGTTGTTTTATGTTGGACTCCACTCTCCTCTGCCTTGTAGGGTTTCTGCAGGGAGATCTTCTGTTAGTCTGATGGGTTTCCCTTTGTAGGTAACCTGACCTGTCTCTCTGGCTGTCCTTAACATTTTTTCTTTTTGTTCAACCTTAGAGAATCGGACAGTTATATGTCTGTTGCTCCTCTTGAGGAGTATGTTAGTGTGTTATCTGTATTTCCTGAACTTGAATGTTGGCCTGTCTTGTTCCATTTGTGAAATTCTCCTGGATAATGCCTTGAAGTGCATTTTCAAACTTGGTTCCATTTTTCCCCATCACTTTCAGGTACACCAATCAATTATAGGTTTGGTCTTTTTACATAGTCCCATATTTTTTGGAGGATTTGTTTGTTGCTTTTCTTTCATTTTTTCTCTAATCTTGTTTTCAGGCTTTATTTCATTAAGTTGATCTTGAATCTCTGATACTCTTTTATCCTCTTCATTGATTCAGCTATTAATACTTGTTTTTGCTTCACAATGTTTCTTGCACTGTGTTTTTTAGCTCTATGAGTTCACATATGTTCTTCTCTAAACTGGTTATTTTAGTTAGCAGCTGCTGTAACGTTTTATGAAGGTTCTTACCTTCTTGCATTGGTTTAGAACATACTCCTTTAGCTCAGATAGTTTTGTTATTACTGATCTTCTGAAGCCTACTTCTTCCAACTCATCATCCTCATTCTCCATCCACTTTTGTGCCCTTGCTGAAGAGGAGTTGCAATCATTTGGAGGAGAAGAGGCCTTCTAGTTTTTTTGAATTTTCAGCTCTTTTGTGCTGGCTATTCCTCATTTTTCATGTATTTATCTATCTGTGATCTTTGATTCTGAATGTCTTTGGATTGGGATTTTTTGTGAGTGTGCTTTTTGTTGATGTTGATGTTACTGTTCCTGTTTGTTAGTTTTTCTTCTAACAGTCAGGCATCTGTTCTGCAGCTCTGCTGCAGTTTGCTGGTGTACTTCAGATGCTGTTTTCTTGGGTATCTCCCAAGATACCCAATTATTTAAAGTATGAAGTTGCTCAACAGCAATGATTGGAAGATTGGTCCCAGAGTGATACCTGGCTGGTGCCAGCCACAGCTCTTCTGTATGAAGTGTCTGTTGACCACTGCTGGAAGGGGTCTCCTAATCAGGAAGCACATTGGTCAGGGGCACACTTGAAAAGCCAGTCTGTCTCTGAGCAGAGCTTGAGCACTGTCCTGGGAGATACACTGCTCTCTTCAGGGCAAGCAGGCAGGAATGTTTAAGTCTGCTGAAGTTGCACTCACAGACATCCCTTTTTCCAGGTGTTCTGTTCCAGAGAGATGGGAGTTTTACATATAAGCCCTTGACTCAGGCTGCTGCCTTTCTTTCAGAGACGCCCTACCCAGTAAGGAGTAATCTAGAGAGCCAATGTGGCCACAGCTGTTTTGCATGCTTCTGTGAGTTCCATGCAGTCCAAACTTCCTGGCAGTTTTCTTAACACTCTGAGGGGAAAACCTTTTCTGAAGTCTCAGTAATGGTTGTCAACCCTCTCCCAACCAACCGTGATCATTCTAGGTTGACTTCAGGCTTCTATGTGGGTAAAGAGAACTTGAAGCCAGCAGTTATCAGCTTGCTGTTGTCCATGGGGGTGGGGCCTGCTCAGTGAGACCACTTATATCCCTGGCTTCAGCCCCTTTTCATGGGGGTGAATGGTTCTGTGACACTGGTGTTCCATGTGCCACTGGGGTACAAAAATTATTTTGCAGCTAGCTCAGCAACTGTGAAAGCAGTCACCCAGGTTTGTGCTTGAAACCCAGGTCTGTGGTTATACAAGCACACTAGGGAACCTCCTGGTCTGTGCATTGTAAAAACCGTGGAAAACTGCAGGTTATGGGCTTGATAGCACAGCCCCCAATTGCTTTCCTTGGTTAAGGGAGGAAGTTTTCAGCCCCTTGCACTTGCTGAGTGAGGCAACACTCACCCTACTTCTGCTTACCTTTTGTGGCCTGCACTCAATGTCTAACCACTTCCAGTGAGAGGAACTGCGTAACTCAGGTGGAAATGCAGAAATCACCTGTCTTTTGTGTTCATCTCACTGGGAGCTGCAGACCAGAGTTGTTACTTTTCAACCATATTGCCAGATGCCCACCACCTTTTCTTCTTATTTAAGGTGTGCACTGCTGAAATTACCAGAAGTTTCACTTGTAATATCTCAAAGCAAATGGGAAAAGAACAGTGAGAAATGTTTTAATAAATTAATCTCTGTCTTCAAATGTCAATCGAAAGCAGTACCATGTTGCGAAAGGTGAAGAAAAATGAACAGACCAAAAACATGTGATTTCACATTTTGGTTCACTTTTGAAAAAGCAGATTTAAGAAGGTAAACCTCCAGATTTCTAATATCTATCAATTATTAAGCATTGCAAAGTATGTACTAAAATTGATAACAATGATTTCTTCAATTTTCACAGAAACGAATTTGTACTCTAGAAATTCCTGTTATTGCTTTGATATCTGTGGAGGTTCAGTCAAGATGGTGGGGAAAATTAGCAGATGCAAACCTTCTTGCAAGGCCTAGGGGGTTGGCACAAGCTCCAGTAATAAACTTGCCTGAAAATGGCCTTTTCCCTTTAGTTAAGTAAGTTAGAATAGAAACAAATGAATGTGGGTTGTTTATCTAACTAGCTTGCTTACTCATGTGTTCCTAAGGTTAATCTTTGACTTAGTACGGTGCTAGATTGCTTTCTAATTGGGAAGTCCACACTGTCAATTACTCTTTAGTGGTGTTGACTTGAGCCTTGGTCAATTAGTCTTCATGGAATTAATGCAAATCTCAATAGCTGATTGGGGCCACAGTCAAAGCTCTGCAGTGAGCAGAGACCACACCACTGCCCTCCAGCCTGGGCCACAGAGCAAGACTACATTTGAAAAAAATAAAAGGCTCCTACTCACTCTAGGAAAGAAGGGTCTTGTTTTTTTCCACATGGAACTGTTTCAGGACCAGTTCTTAGGAAGCCTTTATTGTATGTGTTAAAAGAAACATAACATAAAATTTACTAATCTAAACATTTGTATGTGTATAGGTAAGTGGCATTAAGTATGTTTATGTTATTGTGCAACCATCACCACCATTTCACATTCTCACCAGCAATGCACCAGGGTTCCATTTTCTGCACAAACTCTCCAACTCTCCCTTTTTCAAAAAAAAAAAAAAAAAAGACATTCTAGTGGGTATAAAGTAATCCCTCTTCTGCCCCACTCACACCTCTTTAAATATCTGTAACACACCCACTGGCTATTTCCAGCTCCAGGTCACTTTTTCTATGCTGCCTATTCAGACACCCAGTGATCAGTGATGTCTCCTCAGGGCTTACAATGTCTTCTGCATCTTGCTCTAGTGTAATCCAGATCTCAGCATATAATATCCATGCATTGTTCCACGTAAATAAAGGGAAATTAATATTTTATGAGCACCACCACGTGCAGATGACTTAGTATGACTAAATCAGATGGAGCAAGACAGAAAGCAGGGAATGGACCAAACACTTAGCACAAGGGCCAGTGGTTCCCTAGCAAGGTTGAAACAGACCTACCATGACATGCTGTGACCACTGCACTCCTAGGAATGAATGATGAGAAATGAAGGCAAATTTTCAGGCTATATACATAAATAAATATTCCAGACCTCCTTATACACAATGTTCCCAACCAGGAGATCCCAAATGCCCATACACAGAAGAAGGGTGAACAAGCCGTGGCACATCCACATCATGGCATGTGGCTCAGCATGAAAAGGAATGGACTGTTGATGCACTCAGAACAGAGTGACTCTGAAAGTGGTTCTGCTAAATAAAAGAAGCCAGATCAGAATGATGCACAATGACCCAAATACATACTGTATTTACATGTAATCCTATAAAATACCTGCTAAATTTTAGTGAAAGAAGCAGATCTGTGATCTGAGATTGGCCAGGAAGAGATTGTTATTGCCGGGAGGAAGATATATTTTCATGACCTTCATCGCACTTCTGGCCTTACGGTAAATGATATACTCACATGGAGAAAACCACCAGTTCTTCTATCTGCACATATGCAGTTTACCATATGCCAATCACAATTCAATGAAGCTGTTTTTAAATAAGGAATAACTGTCGAAAGCTTAGAATATGGATGAGCAGGAGATCTGAGAAAGTAGATTCTTTTGTTTTCCTAATTTATGAGGCTATACAATGAGAATTAAGTTGGCCCTGAACTCAGACACAGAACAGGCCTGAGAGAAAAGCTCACACAGTCCTTCCTTCTGCACAGCACAGAAGAGTGACCATCTAACATAGTACCCAGTTGCCCCTGAGGACCTTTATTAGTCAAAGTGACTTTCCTGTCCTTGTGTCTATTTTCTGGTATTTCCTCTTTCATGCAGAATCTTACATGCCCTCTTATGTAGAGGAAATGATTTTCAAGTTCTAATATGAACATTCTGGTTCCATCATGGTAGAGAAATGGGTTGCATTGTCTCTCTTCAAGACAAAGAGAAGGGAAAAGCCATGAGCACAATGTCCATGGTTGTGCAGTCAGGTTGCAAGTGGAGGAAGAGTATCGCCATGCCAAGGCAGCAGCAGGACAACTGAAGGTGAAGGTTTCTGCAGAGGAAACAAGGAAGCTTAAGGATTCCCAGAGGAAATCCTCCTTCCCATGTGTAGACCCCTGGTTTGAAGGCCAGTTCCTCTTGTCCCAGTGTGAAATGAGCCTGTGACCATCCTCATTTCAGCCTAAGTACTAATTGCAGAGACAAACATGAGTGTTCAACAGTTTTAAAAAATGCGAAAAATAAAAGACAAATATGATCAAACACACAACTCACCTCCAGAGAAATGAGTCTTTAAGTTCCTTTTTCCTTCTGGCCCCATGCCTTCTGTTCAAGGAAATTTCAGAGTTCATACTCCCTATCGTCTCAAAGAAGTACAAAATATTGCATCCATAGAAAGTAACAAAATTTAGGAAGGTAATAAGAAAATTCTGAGATTAGGAAATGCAGCTTGAAATTCTCTTAAAATGTGAAACTCTCAAAAAATGGAAGACAGAATCTAAAAAATATTTCAAAACCACATACAATTAAAAAAAAAAAAGAAAAGTGGTTAGCTCTCCGGGAGATGAGTCCCAGAGTTGCAGTAGTGAAATAGCATTTGACATGTAAAAACCCAGGGAGGCAGTTATAAAAGTCCTTGGAATGACAGCTCAATTCCAGGCCTGGAGAAATGTTGGTTGGGTGGGAACAGGAAAAAGGAAGGCATCCAGCAGTGACTTTTCAGATGGGAGGTTAGAAATGAGGGGAGAGGTTAAGGATGTGATAAAAGGAGACAATTTAATTTTAAATAGAAAGAGAGAAGAAAAGGAATAGAAACTTCAAGAAAATAGAAAGCTAAAGAAAAAATTTGTATATACCCATAGAATACCAAGATGTGTATGTGAATTCACAGTGATAATATACTTCCTACAAGAGGAAAGTCACAAGATTCTATTGTATTGGATCAACAAAATGTATATCTAAATATTTATATCCTAGAGTTACTTACAACTTCAATGATAACTAAGAAAGAAAATAAAATCTTGGTATTCCTATCATTGGATGAGGGTGGAGCAAATGGGGCAGTGTAAGAAACTCAGTCATCCTCTGTGTTACCTGGTTGTTAACAGGTAGTTCAGGTGACTAGAGTGAGGTGCACATGGTGGCAGCTGCTTCTGTGTAACTCTTGGCTCACCTCTGTATTTTTCAGTCATGTGCATATATTTTTATTTTCAAAATAAAATACATGAGAAATGATATGTAGTATCAGAGACTCTAGGAACAGTCTCTGTTCCAGGTGTACTTGTTCCAAGTCTAATTAAATGTCACAGATTCCAGCAGAAAGTCCTGTCTCTACACACACTTCTGCTGCCTGAAACAAGACCCAAGTAATCACCAGATCCAGCTCAAAAACTTTAGATCTGTCTAAAGCAGATCCACATGTAGGCATCAAAAATGGTATCAATAGACACAATCACAGAGGTATCTGCAGTGTGCATCATGAAGTCCAGCCCCTAACTGTAGACCAACTTCCCAGTCTGGAAGGAAATTTCCTTAGAGGATGCCAGTGCTGTTGGCATCAACCACGACTCAGGTGCAGCCATAGAGTGGTCCAGCATGTTTCTGTAACAGCCAGAGGGCAGACAAAAGGAACAAGAAAGATGAGAGGGAGGGTGGTGACAACATGGTTGGGCCACTACTGGTGCATCTCACTACCCTGCAGTGGCCTGGGGGACACAAAGAACACCATATTTTGGTGGGCAGAGGCTCTCTCAGGTCAGAGCAGTAGGATTTGTAAAGAAACTGAAGCCAAGCTGAGGAATGTGGTTTTCTGTTTCAATTTGGCCACTTGTGGCTGTGGGTCGCAGGATATCACAAATTGCAATGCCTTTCCCATTTTCTCTGTGGCTGCAAACACTTGGCTCAGGTTCTGATTGACCTGGCACCCTTGAGGCACTTAATGTAGCCTATTACTTGAAATTGATAATACGTTAGCACTTTATTTACAATGACTTTCAATGAAGTATTGTTCTCCAGTATTGAAAATAGGAAAATGATTAACAAGAGCTTGATAGTTATGTGAATAAATGATGGTTGATCCTAAAGAACAATTATGCAGTACTTGATAATAAAGAATTTGTATTTTATGAATGCACACTCTGTCTCAATGGTACTCTTAGGCTTTTGATAACCACCCTCACTTAATCTTTGCAACAATCTCCATGGCAGGTCCTGGCATTATCCCCATTTTAGAGGTGAGAAGTCACCTTAACCTGCCCAAGGTCACACACCAGGGCAGAGCAGGATCTAAATACAAGCAGGCAAAAGAGGTGCCAAGAAAGATGATAATATCCTTATAGTATGTGGAAAGGAGGAGAAAAAGTGCACATGGTGTGAAAGCCAGACAAGATGTAGGCCAGACCCAATGTAGACCAGATCCACAGCTGGCCAGCCTGTACTTTTCTTGTCTTAAAAGATCCTCCTCAACAAAGGAAGATCACGCAGTTCAGGGAGTGTGCTCAAAAAAGCACTGATATGTATCAGAAACATGAGAAAAGAGAAACAAACAAAATACTAAAAATAAACACACCAGAATTACAACAGGGATTGTCTTTAGGTGACAGGCCTGCAAGTGTCTTTTCCTAAGTCTGTTTTCTCCATTCTCCAAAATAGACATAAATTCAGGTGATGAGTCAGGCTGCAGGAGTAAGCATAGGGTCAGAGGAAACTGCTGCCCACACCTGGCTCCTGACCTGGACTCCTGGCTGGAGGATTCCCCTTCCCTGGGGTCTGTCCTTATCCCACAGACAGGGCCCTGTCATCTGTCATCCCTACACTCATTCCATGCCTTAGTCCCCAATAAAGAGTAGAGGGGAAGTGAACAGGTGAAATGGTCTCATGGCCCATGGGATGACAGTACCTGGCAGTCAGTGTCATTCAAATTGTCTTGTCTCCAGGAAAGTCCAAGCCCAAGTCCTTGAGAGCTTTCTTGGGAGTGTGGGGGCCCATTCTATTCATGTCCCTCTAAAAGGGATCAGATGGAAGAAGTTTTGTGGGATTCTGAGGCCCAGCCTTCTTCCCAGAAGGTAAAGCAGGCCTGCTGGCTGGAAAATGCTGTCACCACAGGGCCACCCCAATATTATTGTTTATCTCTTGTCCTGTCTATGGTCCAAACCAAAAACCCATAATTACTAACTGTGGAAAAGAGAGTTTCTGTGGTGCCAGTTGTGTTAGTCTCCCCTGTGTGAGAAACCCATGGGGTGCCATGGGGAGCCTCTGAGGAGAAAAGTCTCCTTATTGCCTTCACATATTTATGCCCCAAGTGCATAACTGCTCAGCAGAATTCCACAGGTTGCTCAGGTAGGTAACACTCCCTTGAAGCAATGGAGTATAATCAAACATTTTGGCTCCTCCTGAAACCAGCTCCCATCTGTTTAAGTCCCAATAAGTTACAGAACTTAAGTAGGTTAGACACAAGCCTTTGCTCAAGGAAATTCACAGAAACTGCCAGTGCCAAACTTCTTATTGAATGGCTCACGAGTTCTCCCTCACTGATTAATCCTTTTCCTCATCCCTTCCTCCCCCTCCCAGATGCCCTGAGAACAAAGAGCTTGTAAACCAATAAATTGGGTGAAGCCCAAGAGCAATGGGCCATGAGCAAGCCTTCAATGCTCTGGTCCCCTGGACCCACTTTTTAAATGTTTATTCTGTCTCTTTCTAATTCCTTTGTCTCCTCCAGACTCAGGGTACCCACTGGATGGTGTGGGGCTGGTTTCCCCAACACTAACCTGGTACATTCCAAATCTTGGTGCTTGTATTGTCTCTCAAATCAACTCAACAAGGCCTCCTCTGGTGACACAATAGCCATTTCTGTAGCCAAAAACTGGCCCTACCATACAGTGCTCTTGAAAGGCAGGCAGGCAGCCACAAAACTACTTGGGCTTGTTCCTGAGCCTCAGATCTCTGGTTTCAATGACCTCACAGCCAGCTGATTGACAAGGACTGGGAAGTGTGTGGAGGAAGCACTCTCCACACCACTGAACTCCAGCCTGAGTGACAGAATAAGATTCCATCTTAAAAAAAAAAAAAAATTACCATTAAAAATGCATCCTATTTTTTCCTGGGGGTGTTCCAAGATGGCCAAATAGGAACAGCTCCAGTCTGCATCTCCCAGCATGATCAGTGCAGATCAGTGATTTCAACATTTCCCACAGAGGTAATTGGTTCATCTCATTGGGACTGGTTGTACAGTGGTGCAGCCCACGGAGGTGGGTGCAGCCCACGGAGAGTGAGCTGAAGTAAGGCGGGGTGTCACCTCTATTGGGAAGTGCAAGGGGTTGGGTGATTTCCCTTTCCTAGCCAAGAGGAGACATGACAGACTACCTGGAAAAAAAAGAGTATTCTTGTGCAAATACTGCACTTTTCCCAAGGTCACGGCATCTGGCAGAACAAGTGATTCTCTCCCATGACTGGCTTGGTGGGCCCCATGCCCACAGAGCCTTGATCACTGCTAATGCAGCAGTTTGAGATCAACCCTGAAGGTGGCAGCCTGGCTGGTAGATGGGCTTCCACCATTGCTAAGGCTTGAGTAGGTAAACAAAGCATGCAGAAAACTTGAACTGGTCAGAGCCCACCACAGCTCAACAAGGGCTATTGCCTCTAGACTTTGCCACTGTGGGCCAGGCATAGCTGAAAAACAGGCAGCAGACAACTTTGGCAGACTTAAACATCCCTGTCTGACAGTTCTGAAGAGAGCAGTGGTTATCCTAGGATGCCATTTGAGCTCTGAGTTTGGACAGACTGCCTCCTCATGTGGGTCCCTGACCCCTGTGTAGCCTATCTGGGAGACACCTCCCAGTAGGGGCTGACCTCATATAGGCAGCTTCCCCTCTGAGATGAAGCTCTAGAGGAAGGATCAAACAGCAATATTTGCTATTGTGCAATATTTGCTCTTCTGCATCCTCTGCTCGTGACAAACAGGCAGACAGAATCTGGAGTGGAACTCCCCCAAATTACAAAAGACTGCAGCTGAGGGACCTCATGGTTAGAAGGAAAACTGCCAAGCAGAAAGGAACAGCTTCAACATCAAAAAAAAAAATTTCATTTACACCAAAACCCTATGTGTAGGTCAACAACATCAAAGACCCAAGGTTGATAAATGCACAAAAGTGGGGAGAAACCAGAGTAGAAAAGATGAAAATTCTAAAAATTGGAGCACATCTTCTCCTTCAAAGGATCACAGCTCCTGACAAGCAATGGAACAAAACTGGATGGAGAATGACTTTGATGAGTTGCCAGAGGTAGGCTTCTGAAGGTTGGCAATGACAAATCTCTTTGAGCTAAAGTCACATGTTCGAACCCATCACATGGAAGCTAAAAACCACAAAAAGTGATTAAATGAATGGCTAACTAGAAGAAAGAGTGTAGAGAAGACCTTAAGTGGCCTGATGGATCTGAAAAGCCTGGCACAAGAACTTAATGACACATGCACAAGCTTCAATAGCTGATATGATCAAGTGGAAGAAAGAGTGTCAGTGACTGAAGATCATATCAATAAAATAAAGTGAGAAGACAGGGTTAGAGAAAAAAAGAGTAAAAAGAAACAAACCAATATTCTGAGAAATAGGGGACTAAGTGAAAAGACCAAATCTATATTTGACTGGTGTACCTGAAAGTGATGGAAAGAATGGAACCAAATTGGAAAACATTCTTCAGCATATTATACAGGATAACTTCCCTAACTTAGTAAGGCAGGCCAACATTCAAATTCAGGAAATATAGATAACATCGGGAAGATACTCCTTGAGAAGTGCAACCCCAAGACACATAACTGTCAGGTTCACCAAGATTGAAATGAAGAAAAAGTGTTAAGGGCAGCCAGAGAAAAAAGTTGAGTTACTCACAAAGGGAAGCCTATCAGACCAACAGTGGATCTCTTAGCAGAAACCGTACAAGCCAGAAGAGAGTGGGGCCAATATTCAAGACTCTTAAAGAAAAGAATTTCAATGCAGAATTTCATATTTAGCCGAACTAAGCTTTATAAGTGAAGGAGAAATAAAATCCTTTACAGTCAAGCAAATGCTGAGAGATTTTGTCACCACCAGGCCTGCCTTAAAAGAGCTCCTGAAGGAAGCACTATAGATAGAAAGAAACAACCAGTACCAGCCACTACAAAAACATGACAAATTGTTAAGACCTTCAATGCTATGAAGAGACTGTATCAATTAATGGGCAAACTATCCAGCAAACATCATAATGACAGGATCATATTCACACATAACAATATTAACCTTAAATGTAAATGGGCTAAATGCCCCAATTAAAGGACACAAACTGGCAAATTGGATAAAGAGTTGAGACCTATCAAAGTTTTGTATTCAGGAGACCCATCTCTCATTCAAAGACTCACATAGGCTCAAAATAAAGGGAAGGAAGAAGACCTACCAAGCAAATGGAAAGAAAAAAAAAAGCAGGGGTTGAAATCCTAGTCTCTGATAAAACAGACTTTAAAGCAATTAAGATCAAAAGAGACAAAGAAAGCCATGCATATGGTAAAGGGATCAATTCATGAAGAAGAGCTAAGTATCCTAAATATATATGCACCCAATATAGGAGCACCCAGATTCATAAAGCAAGTCCTTATAGACCTACAAAGAGACTTACACTACCACACAATAATAATGGGAGACTTTAACACTGCACTATCAATATTAGACAGATCAACGAGGCAGAAAGTTAACAAGGATATCCAAGACCTGAACTCAGCTCTGCAACAAACAAACCTAATGACATCTATTGAACTCTCCACCCCAAATCAACAGCATATGCATTCTTCTCAGCACCACATCACACTTATTCTAAAATTGACCACATAATAGGAAATAAAGCACTACTAAGCAAATGTAAAAGAACAGAAATCACAACAAACTGTCTCCCAGACCACAGTGCAATCAAATTATAACCGAACATTAAGAAATTCACTCAAAACTACAGAACTACATGGAAACTGAACAACTTGTTCCTGAATGACTGCTGGGTAAGTAAAGAAATGAAGGCAGAAAAACAGATGTTCTTTGAAGTCAATGTGAACAAAAACACAACGTACCATAATTGGACACATTTAAAGCAGTGTGTAGAGGGAAATTTATAGAACTAAAAGCCCACAAGAGACAGCAGAAAAGATCTAAAATTGACAGTCTAACATCACAATGAAAAGAAATAGAGAATCAAGAGTAAACAAATTCAAAAGCTAGCAGAAGGCAAAAGATAAGAAAGATCAGAGCAGAACTGAAAGAGATAGAAAAACAAAAAAACTTCTAAAAAAATCAATGAATCTGGGAACTATTTTTTTTTTAAAGATCAACAAAATGGATAGATCCCTAGCAAGACTAATAAGGAAGAAAAGAGAGAAGAATCAAATAGGCATCACACTACCTGACTTCAAACAATACTACAAGGCTACAGTAACCAAAACAGCATGGTACTCATACCAAAACAGAGATATAGACCAATGGAACAGAACAGAGCCCTGAGAAATAACACCACATATCTAAAACAATCTGATCTTTGACAACCTGGGAAAAATAAGAAATGGGGAAAGGATTCCCTATTTAATAAATGGTGCTGGGAAAACTGGCTAGCCATATGGAGAAAGCTGAAACTGGATGTCTTCCTTACACCTTATACAAAAATCAATTCAAGATGGATTAAAGACTTAAACGTTAGACCTAAAACCATAATAACCCTAGAAGAAAACCTAGGCATTACCATTCTGGACATAGGCATGGACAAGGACTTCATGTCTAAAACACCAAAATCAATGGCAACAAAAGCCAAAATTGACCAATGGAATCTAATTAAACTAAAGAGCTTCTGCACAGCAAAAGAAACTACCATCAGAGTGAACAGTCAACCTAAAAAATGGGAGTAAATTTTCACAACCTACTAATCTGACAAAGGGCTAATATCCAGAATCTACAATGAACTCAAACAAATTTACAAGAAGAAAACAAACAACCCCATCAAAAAGTGGGCAAAGGACATGAACAGACACTTCTCAAAAGAAGACATTTATGCAGCCAAAAAACACATGAAAAAATGCTCACCATCAGTGGCCATCAGAGAAATGAATATCAAAACCACAATGAGATACCATCTCACACCAGTTAGAATGGCAATCATTAAAAAGTCAGGAAACAACAGGTGCTGGAGAGGATGTGGAGAAATAGGAACACTTTTACACTGTTGTTGGGACTGTAAACTAATTCAACCTTTGTGGAAGTCAGTGTGGCGATTCCTCAGGGATCTAGAACTAGAAATACTATTTGATCCAGCCATCCCATTACTGAGTATATACCCAAAGGACTATAAATCATGCTGCTATAAAGACACATGCACACGTATGTTTTTTGCAGCATTATTCACAATAGCAAAGACTTGGAACCAACCCAAATGTCCAACAAGGATAGACTGGATTAAGAAAATGTGGCACATATACACCACGGAATACTATGCAGCCACAAAAAATGATGAGTTCCTGTCCCTTGTAGAGACATGGATGAAATTGGAAATCATCATTCTCAGTAAACTATTGCAAGGAAAAAAACCAAACACCGCATGTTCTCACTCATAAATGGGAACTGAACAATGAGAACACATGGACACAGGAAGGGGAACATCACACTCCAGGGACTGTTGTTGGGTGGGGGGAGGGTGGAGGGAGAGCATTGAGAGATATACCTAATGCTAGATGATGAGTTAGTGGGTGCAGCGCACCAGCATGGCACATGTATACGTATGTAACTAATCTGCACATTGCGCACATGTACCATAAAACCTAAAGCATAATAATAATAAAATAAAATTAAATAAAAATAAAATACAGGGGATATCACCACCAGTCCCTCAGACGTTCAAACTACCATCAGAGAAAACCATAAACACCTCTATGCAAATAAACTAGTAAATATAGAATAAATGGATAAATTCCTGGACACATACACCCTACAAAAACTAAACCAGGAAGAAGTTGAATCTCCGAATAGACCAAAATCAGGCTCTGAAATTGAGGGAATAATTAATTGCCTACCAACCAAAAAGTATCCAGGACCAGATGGATTCACAGCTGAATTCTACTGGAGGTACAAAGAGGAGCTGGTAGCATTCCTTCTGAAATTATCCTAATCAATAAAAAAGAAGTAATCCTCCCTAACTCATTTTATAAGGTCACCATCATCCCGATACTAAGGCCTGGCAGAGACACAACAACAAAAGATAATTTTAGACCAATAGCTGTGATGAACATCGACGCGAAAATCCTGAGTACAATACCAGTAAACTGAATTCAGCAGCACATCAAAAAGCTTATCCACAACTATCATGTCATTTTCATCCCTGAAATGTAAGTGTGTTTCAACTTATGCAAGTCAATAAATGTAATCTATCACATAAACAGAACCAATGACA
The DNA here is from genome assembly GCF_028885655.2 of Pongo abelii. Classification (NCBI taxonomy): domain Eukaryota; kingdom Metazoa; phylum Chordata; class Mammalia; order Primates; family Hominidae; genus Pongo; species Pongo abelii. The sequence goes on along the minus strand of NC_072009.2, from coordinate 37,229,487 downwards.
AAAGCCACATGATTATCTCAACAGATAGAAAAAAGTCCTCTGACAAAATTCAATAGTGCTTCATGCTAAAAAAACTCTCAATAAACTAGGTATTCATGGAGCGTATCTCAAAATAATGAAAGCTGCTTATCACAAACCCACAGCCAATATCATACTGAGTGGGCAAATACTGGAACCATTCCCTTTGAAAACCAGCACAAAACAAGGATGCCCTCTCTCACCACTCCTATTCAACATAGTGTTGGAAGTTCTGCCCAGGGCAATCAGGCAAGAGAAAGAAATAAAGAGTATTCAATTAGGAATTGAGGAAGTCAAATTGTCCCTGTTTTCTGATGACATGATTGTGTATTGAGAAAACTCCATTGTCTCAGCCCAAAATCTACTTAAGCTGATAAGCAACTTCAGCAAAGTCTCAGGATAAGAAATCAGTGTGCAAAAATCACAAGCATTCCTATACACCAATAACAGAGAGCAAAATCATGAGTGAATTCCCATTTAAAATTGCTTCAAAGAGAATAAAATACCTAGGAATCCAACTTACAAGGGATGTGAGGGACCTCTTCAGGGAGAACTACAAAACACTGTTTAACAAAATAAAAAAGGACACAAACAAATGGGAGAATGTTCTATGATCATAGATAGGAAGAATCAATATCTTGAAAATGGCCATAGTGTCCAAAGTAATTTATACATGCAATGCCATTCTGATCAAGCTACCAATTACTTTCTTCAGAGAACTGGAAAAAAACTACCTTAAAGTTTATATGGAACCAAAAAAGAAGCCACATTGCCAATACAGTCTTAAGCAAAAACAACAAAGCTGGAGGCATCATGCTACCTGACTGGAAACTATAGTACAAGGCTATGGTAAACAAAACAGCATGGTACTGATACCAAAACAGATATATTGACCAATGGAACAGAAGACAGACCTCAGAGATAACACCACACATCTGTAATCATCTCATTTTTGACATATCTGACAAAAAGAATAAATGGGGAAAGGATTCCTTATTTAGCAAATTGTGCTGGGAAAACTGGTTAGCCATTTGTAGAAAGCTGAAACTGGATCCCTTCCTTACACCTTACATAAAAATTAATTCAAAATGGATTAAACACTTAAATGTTAAACCTAAAACCATAAAAAACCTAGAAGAAAACCTAGGCAACACCATTAAGAACATAGGCATGGTCAAGGACTTCATGACTAAAACACCAAAAGCAATGGCAAGAAAAGTGAAAATAGACAAATAGGATCTAATGAAACTATAGAGCTTCTGCACAGTGAAAGAAACTGCCATCAGAGTAAACAGGAAACCTACAGAATGGGAGAAAATTTGGCAATCTACCCATCCAACAAAGAACTAATATCCAGAATCAACAAAGAACACAAACAAATTTATATGAAAAAAAAGTCATCAAAAGGTGGGCAAAGGATAAGAACAGGCACTTCTCAAAAGATGACATCTATGCAGTCAACAGAAGCAGGGAAAAATGCTCATCATCATTGGTCATCAGAGAAATGCAAATGAAAACCAAAATGAGATACCATCTCATGCCCCTTAGAATGGTGATCATTAAAAAGTCAGATGCTGGAGTAGATGTGGAGAAATTGGAATACTTTTACACTGTTGGTGGGAGTGTAAATTAGTTCAACCACTCTGGAAGACAGTGTGATGATTCCTCAAGGATCTAAAACTAGAATTGCCATTTGATTCACCAATCCCATTACTGCATATACACCCAAAGGATTATAAATCATGCTATTGTAAAGAAACATGCATACGTTTGTTTATTGTGGCACTATTTACAACAGCAAAGACTTGGAAACCAGCCAAATATCCATCAATGATAGACTGTATTAAGAAAATGTGGCACATATACACCATGGAATACTATGCAGCCATAAAAAAGGATGAGATTATGTCTTTTGCAGAGACATGGATGAGCTAGAAACCATCATTCTCAGCAAACTTTCACAAGGACATAAAACCAAACATCACATATTCTCACTCATAGGTGGGAATTGATCAATGAGATCACTTGGACACAGGGCAAGGAAAATCACACTCCAGGGCCTGTCAGGGAGTAGGGGGTAGGGATTTGGGGGAGGATTAGCATTAGGAGAAATACCTCATGTAAATGATGAGTTGATGGGTGCAGCAAACCAACATGGCACACGAATACCTATGTTCAAACCTACATACTGTAGACACGTACCCTAGAACTTAAAGTATAATAAAAATTTAAAAATAAATAAATAAATAAAAATGCATCCTATTATGTTCATTTCATATGTACAACATATGCTATGGGATACATATTGCTATTTCAAAGGCGACTATACTGGAACAAATTAACATATTTCTAATCTCACATAGTTACTGCTATAGTTCGGATATTTGCTTTTACAAACTATGCTGAAATTTGATCCCCAGTGTTGGAGGAGAGGTTGAGTGAGAGATGCTCAGGTCATGGGGGTGGATAGTTTATGAAGAGCTTAGTGTCATTCTTGTGATAAGGGGGGAGATTTTTTTTATTAGCCTTTGAGAACTGATTAAAAAAAAAAGCCTGGCACCACCCTCCCTTCTGTTGCATATGTGTGATTATAAATATTTTTCTTTCTATGCCTGGTTTATTTCACGTAGCATAGTTACCCCCAAGCTCCTCCATGGTGGGGCAAATGGCAAGATCTCATTCTTGCTTAGGGCTAAATAACATTTCTTTGTACTGGACAACAAGGTTGTTTCCATATTTTAGGTACTGTTAATAATGATTCAATGAATATGAGAGTGCAAATATCTCTATGGGGTAGGGATTTCATTTGGTTATATGTCTAAAGGAAGAGTTGTTGAGGCATAAGTAGGTTTATTTTTAATTTTCTGGAAACCTCCATACCAATTTTTATAATTGCTACACATTACCAACAACACTGTACATGAGTTTCATTTTCTATACATCCTAGGCAAACTTTGTGATCTTTTGAGTTTTTAATAATAGCCATCCTGATGTGAGTTATGTAACGTTTCAAAGTACCTTTGATTTCAATTTTTTCTGATGATTAATGATGTTGAATATGTTTTAAATACCTGTTGCCCATTTTTATATGTTCCTTGGAGAAATGTCAATTCAGAGCTTTTGCTCAACTTTTAATATGTTTATTTGTTTTGCTACTATTGAGTTGCACAATGTTGGGGAAAAGAGTCCCACAACACCCCGCAGGTACCTTGAGTCTGGGGCAGACAAAGGAGTTAGAAAGAGAGAGAATAAGCATTTAAAAGGCAGGTCCAGGGCGCCAGAGCATCAGAGGCTTGCTCAAGGCCCAAAGCTGTAAGGCTTCACCTAATTTAGTGGTCTACAAGCTCTTTGTTCTTAGGGTAGATGGGAGGGAGAGGAAGGAATGAGGAAAAGGATTAATCAGTGAAGGTGAACTCGTAAGTCATTGAGTAAGATGTATAGCACTGGTGGTTTCTGTGAATTCCCTTGAGCAAAGGCATGTGGCTAAACTACTTAAGATCTTTAACTTATCAGGACTGAAACGGGTGGGAACAGGTTTCAGGAAGAGCCAAGATGTTTGATTATACTCCACTGCTTCAAGGGAGTGTTATCTCCCTCGGCAACCAGTGGAATGCGCTGTGCGGTTGTGCTCTCAGGGAAAAAGACATGAAGGCAATAAGGAGATTTTCTCCTCAGAAGCCACCCATGGCTCCCCGTGGGTGTCTCACACAGGGAAGATCAAATCAACCGGCACCCCAGAAACTTTCTTTCCCACTTACAGTTTCTTCATAAACTTTAGATCTTAACCCATCATCAGATATATAGCTTGAAAACATTTTCCCCAATATTTAGGCTATTGTATTTGGTCGATTGATTCCTTTTTCATTTGATGTACTGTTGCTCATTTGTTTTAGTATATGTGGACTGAATTTTTAATATGCTATTCAAAATAATTATTACCAAAGCCATCGTTCATGAGCTTTTTTCTATGTTCTCTTCTAGGTGTTTTAGAGGTTGCAGTCTTACATTTAGGATTTTTCAACTTATCTTCATTTGATTTTTGTGTATGATGTAAAATGTGGATACAATTTTGTTCTTTTGCATGTGGAAATCTAGTTTTCCCAGCACTATTCATAGAAAACATGATCCCTCTTCTCATTTTACGATTTTGCTGCAGATTTGTAAAACTAATTGACTACATATGCTTGGATGTTCTGTTCTGTTCATTTGGTCATGTTTCTGTGTTCGTGCCAATTTCAAATAAGGTCGTGTGATTCTTCCTACTTTTTTTCTTTCTCAAGAATTGTTTTCACAATTTATGGCTCTCTATATAGCTATACAAGTTTTGTATTTTGTTTTCTATTTCTGTGAAGAATGCCATTGAAATTTTGATGGATCGCATTTCATCTGTGTATTGCTTTTGATGCTATAAATATTTTAACAATATTAACTCTCCCAATCCATAAGCATAGAAAATCTTTCCATTTATTTTTTTTCTTCTTAAAATGCTTTTATCAATGTCTCATAGTTTTCAATGGAGAGATCTTTTACTTTCTGGTTACCTTTTTTTAAAGTATTTAATTTCTTTGATATGCTTATAGTCAGATGAGTTTCTTGAATTCTTTTTCAGTTAGGTAATTATTTGTACAATAATGTTACCAAATTTGTTCATTGGTTCTAACAGTTTCTTAAATAGAATATTTGAACTGTCTTTACATATAGGAGTTTGTCATCTGCAAAGAGAGATAACTTTACTTATTGCTTTATAATTTGGCTGCCTTTTTTTTTTCTCCTCAGATGTTTATGTTCCCTATTTGACTTGTTTCTGTTTTAATTATTATTTTATTCATTGTGCTAATTTTGAAGTTCGTTGTTTTTCCTTCTAGTTTCTTAGATACAATGAGATGTTGCTTATTTGGTATCTTTATTTTTTTAATGTATGCATTTATTGCTGTAATTTTCCATCATAATGCTGCTTCACTGCACACCATAGGTTTAGGTATGTTGTGTTTCCACTATTATTTGTCTCAAGATATTTATGAATTTTTCTTTTTATGTTTCTTTTCATCAATTCATTATTTAGGAGCAATGTTTTAAAAATGTCATGTAGGCTGTGGGGCAGTAGTTCATGCCTGTATTCTCAGAACATTGGGAGGCCGAGGCGGGAAGATCATGAGGTCAGGAGATCGAGACCATCCTGACTAACACGGTGAAATCGTGTCTCTCCTAAAAATACAAAAAATTAGCTGGGGGTGGTGGCAGTCGCCTATATTGCCAGCTACCCAGGAGGCTGGGGAAGGAGTACCGTGTTAACCTGGGAGGCGGAGCTTGCGGTGAGTTGAGATTGTGCCACTGCACTGCATCCTGGGCAACAAAGTGAGACTCTGTCTCAAAAAAAAAAAAAAAAAAAAAAAAGTTCATTATTTGCTAGTTTTTTTTTTTGTTGTTGTTGTTTTGTTTTGTTTTTTTTTTTTTAAGATTTCTCCTCTTACTGATTTTTGGTTTGCTACCATGACAGTCTGAAAAAATATTAAATATGTTTTTAGCCATCTTACTTTGTTAAGACTTGTTTTATGGCCTAGCAGATGGTCTATCTTAGAGAATCCTCCAGGCATGTTACAGCAAAATATATATTTGGCTGCTACAAGATGAAAAGTTCTGTATATGTCTGTGGGTTCATTTAGTTAAAATTAAGTCTGGCATTTTCTTATTAATTTTCTGTCGAGTTTATCTATTCCTTGTATTAATTGAGGTACTGAAATTTCCTACAATTATTTTATTGCCGTTTTCTTCTTCATTTCTATTTATATTTGCTTTAAATATTTAGGTGCTCCAATGTTGAGTGCAGATGTATATATATAATTGTTATAACCTTTTGATGAATTGATTGTTTTATTATTAAATGATGACCTTCTTGGTCTTATGACAGGTTTTGAATTGAAATCTCTTTTATAGATAGGAGTATAGCCACTCCTAATTTTTTATTACCATTTGCATAGCAGTATCTTCTTCTATTCCTTCATTTCCAGCCCTTGTTTGTCCTTAAAGATTAAGTGGGTCTCATGGGTAACATGTAGTTGAATCCCATTTTTAAAATGCATTTGGTCACTCCACATCTTTTAATCACATAATTTAATTCATTTGCATTCAAGATAATTATTGATAAGTAAGTTCTTACTACTGTTATCTTGTTAGTTGTTTCTGATTGAGTCATACATCATTTTTTCCCTTCTTCCTCCCATGTCTGCTTTTAAATGTTTCACATTTAAATATCTTCAGTAGTGATAAGCTTTGACTGCTTTGTTTTTATCATTAGTGTTGCTGCTGTAGTTTTTGATGGTCTTCAAAGGCTCAGAGAAAACATCTTATAGTTAATAATCAACTAGCTTAAGCTGACAACTTTTGTCACATAAAAACTGTAGACATTTATCCTCTGTTCCAATGATGTTTTTGAAATCACAATTTATATCTTTTAATACTGTGTCTTCCTTAAAATCACATTGGTGACAAGTCTTTTGCCGAGTGATTTCATGCTCCTCCATTTTTTTGTTTATTTTCCGTTAGTGCTTTTAGAATTTTCTTTGTTTCTCAACCTTTGAGAGCTTGATTCTTTCTTTTGGCAGCATTTTTATTTTTCCTTACACAATGATGTGTTGCTGAGGCCTAACGTTCTCATATAACAGTAGAAAACAAAAATTTGTTGTCATGTCTTTACAGAATCTAGAATTTCATACAAAAAATCTTACATAAATTAAAAGGATGAATACACTTACAAGTGTAAATGCAAACTGCTTCCAAATCAAGGCAAGTGAGAGCCCACGGTGTTCTGGCAAAAAACATCAGCTAAGAAAGGAAACTGGGTCCTATGGCTTGGACTTTCCAACCGTGACAGACAGGCAGGACAGAAGCAACTAGGTCAGGAGTCCTTGCCAGCCTCTAGAGAAATCCCAGAACACTCAGCCCTGATACATTAATACCCTGCACAGATCAGAGACTGCTGGCCATGCAGACTCACCAAGCCACAGGCTTGTCTTCCACAAGTACATTCTTACCTCAGTCACGAAATGTCCATGCAACGTGCACTAAAGTTTGAACTCAAAGATATGTACACAGTATTAAACAAATACCAAGGGGAACAATTAACTTGAATACAAGGTCAAAATCAGCAACAAGTTCTATGATCCAGTTTTAGTATCAGATACAATCTTCAAGGATAATTTCTTCTCAAAGGCTTATTCCAGTTTCATGAGGCTAGCATGAGGTGTACGCATTTGCCAAGGGCAAATTTGTACTTCTGTATTAACCCATGCAGCAAATACTACACATCTGCTTAGTCCATTTAGAAGCATTTGTGGTGGATGATGGAGGGGCCCAACTCATCATACTCCTGGTTGCTAATCCACATCTGCTGGAAGGTGGACAGTGAGGTCAGGATGGAGCTACCAATCCACACTGAGTACTTGCGCTCTGGGGGTGCAATGATCTTAATCTTCATGATGCTGGGAGCCAGGGCAGTGATCTCCTTCTGCATCCTGTCAGCAATGCCTGGGTACATGGTGGTGCTGCCAGATAGTACCGTGTTGGCATACAGGTCTTTGCGGATGTCCACGTCACACTTCATGATGGAGTTGAAGGTGGTTTCGTGGATGCTGCAAGATTCCATGCCCAGGAAAGAAGGCTGGAACAGCACCTCTGGACACCGGAACCACTCCTTGTCAATGGTGATGACCTGGCCATCGAGCAGTTTGTAGCCCTTCTCCAAAGAAGAGGAGGATATGGCAGTGGCCATCTCCTGCTTGAAGTTCAGGGAGACCTAGCACAGCTTCTCCTTGATGTTGTGCATGATTTCCCACTCGTCTGTGGTGGTGAAGCTGTAGCCTAGCTTGTTGAAGATCTTCATGAGGTACTCAGTCAAGTCCCAGCCAACCAAGTCCAGACACAGGATGGCATGGGGAAGTTAGTAGCTCTCCTAGAAGGGCACTGTGTTGGTGACCCTGTGTCCAGAGTCCATGACAATGCCAGTGGTGCACCCAAAGGCATAGAGGGACAGCACATCTCAGATGGCCACATGGCTTGGGTGTTGAAGGTCTCAAACATAATCTGAGTCATCTTCTCTCTGTTAGCCTTGGGGCTCAGGGGTTCCTTGGTTAGCAGCACTGGCTGCTCTTCTGGGGCCCTATGCAGCTTATTGTAGAAGTGGTGCCAGATCTTCTCCATGTTGTCCCAGTTGGTGATGATGCCATACTTGATGGGGTACTTCAGGGTCAGGATGCTGTGCTTGCTCTGGGCTTTGTTGCCCATGTAGGAGTCCTTTGGGCCCATGTCCACCAACATTCTCTGGTGTCGGGGGCACCCCACGATGGAGGGAAACATGGCTCAGGGAGCGTCATCCCTAGCAAAGCCAGTTTTGCACATGCCAGAGCCATTGTCAATGAGCAGCATGACGATCACTTCTTCTATTGCAATGGGCAGAAGAGTGGGATAGTGGAGCCACAGAACAACAAGGTGAGCAAGCTGGCAGTGGTGACTGGAGCAAGAGTTTTATTCTTGTTTGTTGTGGGGTAGTTTTATGTGGTATTAATCTTTTTTGTTGACTACAATCTTTCTGAACCTACATATTTATATTTCCCTCAAATTTTTGAAAGTTGTTATTATTCACTTGAATATGCTGTATATATGTTCCTTTTGCTGAACTCTTTCATGAATATTGCTAAATCTTAGATTTGCTTATTTAAGGTAATTGTGTATATCTGGTAAACAGTCTTCGTTCTTTTTGATTGTTTTTCTGTTTTGTTCTTTGTGAATTTCTTAATAACCTATGTTAATTTACTTTTATTTTCTTTTTTCTTTTGCCTTTTTTTTTTTTTTTTTGGACAAAGCCTCTCTGTGTTGCCCAGGCTGGAGTTCAATGGCACCACACTGACTCCCTGAAACATCAGGGTTTCACTGGTCCAGACTGGTCTTGAACTGCTAACCTCAAGTGATCAACCCATTTCAGCCTCACAAAGTGCTGTGATTACAGGCCTGAGCCTGCACACCTGGTCCTAATAACTCATTTTAGAGCTCACTGATTCTTTATTCTGTTTGATCTATTCTGCGGTTGAAAGCCTTCTGATTTTTCCACTTCAACCAGTATAGTTCTCAGTTCCGGGACTCTTTATTTTTAAATAATTTCAGTCCATTTTTAAAAGTTTCTTTCAGAAGTGTATCAGTTCCTTTTCCGTGTTGTTTTAGAGATCTGAGTTTCCTGAAAACTGATAACATGAATTCTTGATCCAACAAACACTGATAGCCATCTCATTAATTAGCATTGGTCAATGGTTTATGCTTTGTCCATTTAGGGAGGTTATAATTTCCTGTTTGGTATTATTTCTTGTAGTTATACATCTATATCTTTTTATTGAAGGACTAGTTATTTAGTTTACTGTTTTCTATGTCTTATTTTGCATTTTGAGTTTTCTTTAAGACATAAGTATTGTGGGGTATTGTTTGCTTGATTTTGGCTAGGTCAATACCTCTGTTTTGGCAGTAGATAGTGCCTTAAGCCCAGGTTTATCTCAGCTCTAACAAACTTTGAAACACTGCCAGTCTCCTATCTGAGAGATTTTGAAAGGGATATCCTAAGAGTGTGGGAAGGCTCTCTATAGGTTTGTGATCAAGGAAATTATGCAATATACCTCCTACCTTATGGTAATGCTGTGCAGGCACTCAGGGTTGACATCTTCTGTAACTGAGAAATCCAGGCTGGAGATGTTAGTCCTGGCTTTCTACTTCATGCCTGGTTGTCCTTAGGTTTTTTTTCTTTTGTTTTTGTTTTTCTCTTTTCAGCACTCTCAGGGCTTCCTTGGGTGAGGATAAGAATAAGTCTCCTGCCAGGGAATCCACAGTGATGGGGAATCTTTCCATCCACTTCAACTTTATTTTATTCAGTGTAGTAACCAAGAGTCAGAGGAGTTTTTTTGCTTTTTTCTTTTTTTCCTTTTTTTTAGTGAGTATAGAAGAGTATTTTGTTTTATTTTATTCTATTTTATTTTATTTTATTATACTTTAAGATTTAGGGTACATGTTCACAACGTGCAGGTTAGTTACGTATGTATACATGTGCCATGTTGATGTGCTGCACCCATTAACTCGTCATTTAGCATTAGGTATATCTCCTAATGCTATCCCTCCCTGCTCCCTCCACCACACAACAGCCCTCAGAGTGTGATTTTCCCCTTCCTGTGTCCATGTGTTCTCATTGTTCAATTCCCACCTATGAGTGAGAAATGTGGTGTTTGGTTTCTTGTCCTTGTGATAGTTTGCTGAGAATGTTGATTTCCAATTTCATCCATGTCCCTAAAAAGGACATGAACCCATCATTTTTTATGGCTGCATAGTATTCCAAGGTGTATATAGGCCACATTATTTTAATCCAGTCTATCGTTGTTGGACATTTGGGTTGGTTCCAATTCTTTGCTATGGTGAAAAGTGCCGCAATAAACATATGTGTGCATGTGTCTTTATAGCAGCATGATTTATAGTCCTTTGTGTATGTACACAGTAATGGGATGGCTACCCACAAACAGTGTAAAAGTGTTCCTATTTCTCCACATCCCCTCCAGCACCTGTTGTTTCCTGACATTTTAATGATCGCCATTCTAACTGGTGTGAGATGGCATCTCATTGTGGTTTTGATTTGCATTTCTTTGATGGCCAGTGATGATGAGCATTTTTTCATGTGTTTTTTGGCTGCATAAATGTCTTCTTTTGAGAAGTGTCTGTTCACGTCCTTTGCCCACTTTTTGATGGGGTTGTTTGTTTTTTTCTTGTAAATTAGTTTGAGTTCATTGTAGATTCTGAATATTAGCCTTCTGTCAGACGAGTAGGTTGCAAAAATTTTGTCCCATTTTATAGGTTACCTGTTCACTCCGATGGTAGTTTCTTTTGCTGTGCAGAAGCTCTTTAGTTGTCAATTTTGGCTTTTGTTGCCAATGCTTTTGGTGTTTTAGACATGAAGTCCTTGTCCATGCCTATGTCCTGAATGGTAATGCATTGGTTTTCTTCTAGGGATTTTTATGGTTTTAGGACTAATGTTTAAGTCTTTAATCTCTCTTGAATTAATTTTTGTATAAGGAAGGGATCCAGTTTCAGCTTTCTCCATACGGCTAGCCAGTTTTTCCAGCATCATTTATTTAATAGGGAATCCTTTCCCCATTTCTTGTTTTTCTCAGGTTTGTCAAAGATCAGACAGTTGTAGATATACGGAGTTATTTCTGAGGGCTCTGTTCTCTTCCATTGGTCTATATCTCTGTTTTGGTACCAGTACCATGGTGTTTTGGTTACTGCAGTCTTGTAGTATAGTTTGAAGTCAGGTAGCATGAAGCTCCCAGCTTTGTTCTTTTGGCTTAGTATTGACTTGGTGATTCGGGTTCTTTTTTGGTTCCATATGAACTTTAAAGTAGATTTTTCCAATTCTGTGAAGAAGGTTATTGGTAGTTTGATGGGGATGGCATCAAATCTATAAATTACTTTTGGTAGTATGGTCATTTTCACAATATTGACTCTTCCTTCTCATGAGCATGGAACGTTCTTCCATTTCTTTGTATCCTCTTTCATTTCGTTGAGCAGTGGTTTGTAGTTCTCCTTGAAGAAGTCCTTCACGCCCCAGATTTGGCTCTCTGTTTGTCTGTTATTGGTGTATAAGAATGTTTGTGATATTTTTACATTGATTTTGTATCCTCAGACTGCTGAAATTGTGTATCAGTTTGAGGAGATTTTGGGCTGAGACAATGGGGTTTTCTAGATATACCATCATGTCATCTGCAAAGAGGGACAATTTGACTTCCTCTTTTCCTAATTGAATAATCTTTATTTCCTTCTCCTGCCTAATAGCCCTTGCCAGAACTTCCAACACTATGTTGAATAGAAGTGGTGAGAGAGGGCATCCCTGTCTTGTGTCAGTTTTCAAAGGGAATGCTTCCAGTTTTTGCCCATTCAGTATGATATTGGCTGTGTGTTTGTCATAGATGGCTCTTATTATTTTGAGATACGTCCCATCAGTACCTAATTTATTAAGAGTTTTTAGCATGAAGTGTTGTTAAATTTTGTCAAAGGCCTTTTCTGCATGTATTGAGATTATCATGTCGTTTTTGTCTTTGGTTCTGGTTATATGCTGGATTACGTTTATTGATTTGCTTATATTGAACAAGCCTTGCATCCCAGGGATGAAGCCCACTTGATCATGGTGGATAAGCTTTTTGATATGCTGCTGGATTCTGTTTGCCAGTATTTTATTGAGGATTTTTGCATCAATGTTCATCAAGGATATTGGTCTAAAAGTCTTTTTTTGTTGTGTCTCTGCCCGGCTTTGGTATCAGGATGATGCTGACCTCATAAAATGAGTTAGGGAAGATTCCTTCTTTTTCTATTGATTGGAATAATTTCAGAAGGAATAGTGCCAGTTCCACCTTTTACCTCTGGTAGAATTCGGCTGTGAATCCATCTGGTCCTGGACTCTTTTTGGTTGGTAAGCTGTTGATTATTGCCACAATTTCTGAGATTGTTATTGGTTTATTCAGGAATTCAACTTCTTCCTGGTTTAGTCTTGGGAAGGTGTACGTGTCAAGGATTTTCTCCATTTCTTCTAGATTTTCTAGTTTATTTGTGTAGGTGTTTGTATTATTCTCTGGTGGTAGGTTGTATTTCTGTGAGATCGGTGGTGATATCCCCTTAATCATTTTTTATTGCATCTATTTGATTCTTCTCTCTTTTCTTCTTTATTAGTCTTGCTAGCACTCTATCAATTTTGTTGATCCTTTCAAAAAACCAGATCCTGGATACATTAATCTTTCAAGCATCTTTTGTGTCTCTATTTCTTTCAGGTCTGCTCTGATTTTAGTTATTTCTTGCCTTTTGCTAGCTTTTGAATGTGTTTGCTCTTGCTTTTCTAGTTCTTTTAATTGTGATGTTAGGGTGTCAACTTTGGATCTTTCCTGCTTTCTCTTGTGGGCATTTAGTGCTATAAATTTCTCTCTACACACTGCTTTGAATGTGTCCCAGAGATTCTGGTATGTTGTGTCTTTGTTCTCGTTGGTTTCAAAAAACATCTTTATTTCTGCCTTCATTTCTGTATGTACTCAGTAATCATTCAGGAGTAGGTTGGTCAGTTTCCATGTAGTTGAGTTGTTTTGAGTGAGTTTCTTACTCCTGGGTTCTAGTTTGATTGCACTGCGATCTGAGAGACAGTTTGTTATAATTTCTGATCTTTTACATTTGCTGAGGAGAGCTTTATTTCCAACTATGTGGTCAATTTTGGAATAGGTGTGTTGTGGTGCTGAAAAAAATGTATATTCTGTTGATTTCAGGTGGAGAGTTCTGTAGATGTCTATTGGGTCCACTTGGTGCAGAGCTGAGTTCAATTCCTGGGTATCCTTGTTAACTTTCTGTCTCATTAATCTGTCTGATGTTGACAGTGGGATGTTAAATTCTCCCATTATTACTGTGTGGGTGTCTAAGTCTGTTTGTACGTCAAGCAGTACTTGCTTTATGAGTCTGGGTGCTCTTGTATTTGGTGCATATATATTTAGAATAGTTAGCTCTTCTTGTTGAATTGATCTCTTTACCATTATGTAATAGTCTTCTTTGTCTTTTTTGATCTTTGTTGGTTTAAAGTCTGTTTTATCAGAGACTAGGATTGCAACCCCTGCCTTTTTTTGTTTTCCATTTGCTTGGTAGATCTTCCACCATCCTTTTATTTTGAGCCTATTTGTGTCTCTGCACATGAGATGGTTTTCCTGAATACAGCACACTGATGGGTCTTGACTCTTCATCCAATTTGCCATTCTGTGTCTTTTAATTGGAGTATTTCATCCATTTACATATAAAGTTCATATTGTTATGTGTGAATTTTATCCTGTCATTATGATGTTAGCTGGTTATTTTGCTTATTAATTCATGCAGTTTCTTCCTAGTCTCGATGGTCTTTACATTTTGGCATGATTTTGCAGCAGCTGGTACCAGTTGAATCTTTCCATGTTTAGTGCTTCCTTCCTTCAGGGGCTCTTTTAGGGCAGGCCTGGTGGTGACAAAATCTCTAAGCATTTTCTTTTCTGTAAAGCATTTTATTTCTCCTTCATTTATGAGGCTTAGTTTGGCTGGATATGAAATTCTGGGTTGAAAATTCTTTTTTTTAAGATTGTTGAATATTGGCTCCCAGTCTCTTCTGGCTTTTAGAGTTTTTACCGAGAGATCCGCTGTTAGTCTTATGGGCTTTCCTTTGTGGGTAACCCGACCTTTCTCTCTGGCTGCCCTTTACATTTTTTCCTTCATTTCCACTTTGGTGAGTCTGACAATTATGTGTCTTGGAGTTGCTCTTCTCGAGGAGTATCTTCGTGGCATTCTCTGTATTTCCTAAATCTGAATGTTGGCCTGCCTTGCTAGATTGGGGAAGTTCTCCTGGATCATATCCTGCAGAGTGTTTTCCAAGTTGGTTCCATTCTCTCTGTCACTTTCAGCTTCACTAATAAGATGTAGATTTGGTCTTTTCACATAGTCCCATATTTCTTGGAGGCTTTGTTCATTTCTTTTTATTCCTTTTTCTCTAAACTTCCCTTCTCACTTCATTTCATTCATTTCATCTTCCTTCACTGATACCCTTTCCTCCAGTTGATTGCATTGGGTTCTGAGGCTTCTGAATTCTTCACATACTTCTCGGGCCTTGGCTTTCAGTTCCACCAGCTCCTTTAAGCACTTCTCTGTATTGGTTATTCTAGTTATACATTCATCTAAATTTATTTCAAAATTTTTAACTTCTTTGCCTTTGGTTTGAATTTCCTCCTGTAGCTCGGAGTAGTTGGATCATCTGAAGCCTTCTTCTCTCAACTCGTCAAAGTCATTCCCCCTCAGCTTTGTTTCGTTACTAGGGAGGAACTGCGTTCCTTTGGAGGAGGAGAGGTGCTCTGCTTTTTAGAGTTTGCAGTTTTTCTGTTCTGTTTTTATGCCATCTTTGTGGTTTTATCTACTTTTGGTCTTTGATGATGGTGATGTACAGATGGGTTTTTGGTGTGGATGTCCTTTCTGTTTGTTAGTTTTCCTTCTAACAGACAGGACCCTCAGCTGCAGGTCTGTTGGAGTTTGCTGGAGTTCCACTCCAGACCCTGTTTGCCTGAGTATCAGCAGAACAGCAGATTTTTGTTAACCATGAATGCTGTCGTCTGATCATTCCACTGGAAGATTTGTCTCAGAAGAGTACTTGGCCTTTTGAGGTGTCAGTCTGCCCCTACTGGGAGGTGCCTCCCAGTTAGACTGCTTGGGGTTCAGGGGTCAAGAACTCTCTTGACGAGGCAGTCTGCCCATTCTCAGATCCCCAGGTACATGCTGGGAGAACCACTGCTCTCTTCAAAGCTGTCAGACAGGGATATTTAAGTCGGCAGAGGTTACTGCTGTCTTTTTGTTTGTCTGTGCCCTGCCCCCAGAGGTGGAGCCTACAAAGGCAGGCAGGCGTCCTTGAGCTGTGCTGAGCTCCACCCTGTTCGAACTTCCTGGCTGCTTTCTTTACCTAAGCAAGCCTGGGCAATGGTGCGTGCCCCTTCCCTAGCTTCGATGCTGCCTTGCAGTTTGATCTCAGTTTGCTGTGCCAGCAATCAGTGAGACTCCATGGGCATAGGACCCTCTGAGCTAGGTGTGGGATATAATCTCCTGGTGCACCATTTTTTAAACCCGTCAGAAAAGCGCAATATTAGGCTGTGAGTGACCCTATTTTCCAGGTGCCATCTGTCACCCCTTTCTTTGACTGGGAAAGGGAACTCCCTGACATGTTGCACTTCCTGAGTAAAGCAATGCCTCGCCATGCTTCAGCTAGTGCATGGTGGGCTGCACCCACTGTCCTGCGCCCACTGTCTGGCACTCCCTAGTGAGATGAACCCAGTACCTCAGATGGAAATGGAGAAATCACCCTTCTTCTGTGTCACTCATGCTGGGAGCTGTAGACCAGAGACTTTCCTATTTGTCCATCTTGGCTACCCACCATTTTTCTTTTTTTTCACACTTGGTTGTCAGCAGACTAAGGGCAAGTGTCATGAATATAAGAGGCCAAATTTTTTACCCTTTGCCTGGTTTTTTCACTTCTCTGTCACCCTAGGAGCAGCCTCATTCTCAATTTTGAGCTTTGCATTATTGATGGTGATAATCTCAGCTCTATATACTCGGTTTTTCTGTGGGTGTTCTTGGAGGGTTAGGGTTGGAGGCAATTGAAGCCAGCTTCCTTTACTATGCCATATTTTTAATAAAAGTACTCTACTTTAGTTTACACTTTTTCTGCTTCTTTTTTGTACATTTATGTTATAAATTTTACATTTCTTTTTTATCTATATGTTTATGCATATATATTTCTCAACATTGATTTAGTGCATTTCAGAAGCTTTAGTGTGCTTTAATTTTTCTTTTATTTGTGAAAATTATTTAATTCCTTGCAGATTCTTCAGTTACCCATAGGTGGTTGAAGAGTGTATTTATTACTTTCTAAACAATATGTATTTTTCAGTTTTTAGAAAATGAGACTCAGTCTGGCGTGGTGGTCATGCTTATAATCTGAAAACTTTGAGAGGCGGAAGTGTGTGTATCACGTGAGGTCAGGAGTTTGAGACTAGCCTCCTCAATACAGTGAAACTCCATCTCCACTAAAACTACAAAAATTAGCCTAGCATGGGGGTGTGTGCCTGTAGTTCCAGCTACTCAGGAGTATGAGGCAGGAGAATTACTTGAACATGAAAGGTTTTGGTGGGTCGAGATCACACCACTGAATTCCATCCTGGGTGACAGAGTGAGACTCCAATTTATTTATTTATTTTTTTAAAGAAAGAAAGCACAAAAGAAATAAAGAAAAAAAGATGGGTCTCTAGTTTTATTCCATTGTGGTTGCAGAAAGCATTATATGTGATTTCAATAATATTAGATATAATTAGACTTGCTTTGTGGCCTACCATAAAGCCTGTTCTGAAGATAGCATAGAGAATAACACATAAGCAGTTTAGAAGAATGTGTAGTCAGCTTGCAGACTGTTTTGTATATGTCTGAGGGACTTATTTGTTTGATACTGCTTTTCAAGACCTTTGTTTTCTCATTGAACTTGGATTTGGTCATTTCACACATTGTTGAAAGTGGGGTGTTGAAATCTCCAACTATTATTATTATTGCAGAACTGTCTAGCTCCTCAAATCTATTCATTTTTGTTTCATATATCCTCAGGATCTGTTATTAGGTATATATGTAAGTGATATATCTTCTTGATCAATTAAAGAATTTTGATGTTTGTCTAGTAATTCTACCTGTATCTTGGTTACTGTTTGCATTATTTTTTCCCTCACTTTTAAAATATTTAAAAAGTTATTCTGCCAGTCTTTGACATTTAACTGGACTTTATTTGGACTGAAATTAATTGCTGACAAGAATTTATTTTCCTATTTTTGTTCTTTTTTTCTACAAGGTTTGTTGTTGTTGTTATATTTCATTCCTCCAAAACTGCTCATATTTGCATTTGTTTTTCTAGGGTACAATTTTGACTCCTTCATTTCTCTTCAGTATATTGAACAGTTATTTTCCTATTGGCTATTAATGGTATTATAATTAATATCTTCAATTTATAATAATATAGCGTGAATTACAATAACTGAATATTGACATTATACAAAAATCATTTTCCTATATTGCTCCCCCTACCTTTCTACTTTTTTTGTCAAAAATTGTTTGTTATACAATATGTAGTAACAACCCAGATATGCAATTGTTGTTTTATTCTTTCTCATTTCTTCATTTTATTATTGAATTTTATTTTACTTCATTGAGAGAGGGGTTCAGTCACATAGGCTAAACATGGTTCACTACAGCCTTGAGCTCCTGGGCTCAAGGGATCCTTCCACCTTAGCCCATCATGTACCTGGGACAGAAGTGTATGCCACCACAGCTGGCTAATTTTGTTGATTTTCTGTAGAGACAGGGTCACCCTTTTTTGCCCTGACTTGTCTCAAACTTCTGGGCTCAAGGAAATCCACATCCTTGGTTGGGATTACAGTTGTGAGATACTGTGCCTTTCCTCTTGTCATTTAAATCCAGTAGAAAAATAGAGTCACAGAAACCTCATATACAATAATATTGGCTTTTCTATTTCCTGGTGTAATTACTTTATTGATGTTCTTTAATTCATTTCTTATTTGCACATGAGGTACGGTTTTATTTTCATTCCTTGTATGTTTTTGTCATGTTTTGTAAGGCTGATCTAGTAGTAATGTACTCTCTTTAATTCTGTTTGCTTGGAAATGCCTCACCTGTTCATCAAATTAAATTTTGGTTTGGACAGATATTAAGTTTATGATTGACTTATTTTTTTATTTCAGCACTTTGAATATCTCATCACAGTGACATTTCCTCCATAATTTTTAATGAGAAATTGACTGTTAATGTCATAGATGATAACTTGCATGTGATCAGCTACTTCTGTCTTGCTTCTTTTAAAGTTCTCTATTTATTTGTCTTCTGTCAATTTCAGTGCATGTGTTTCAATGTGGACATCCTTGAGTTTATTCTTACTGGAATATTTTTTCTTTCTTTGGAGATACTTGGATGAGTAGATTTCCATCTATCAACACATTTGTGAAGTTTCAGCCACTGTTCATTCAAATATTCTTTTTCTTCCCCCCATATTTCTCTTTTTTCAGTGGAACTCCCATTATGAATATGTTGATATTCTTGATGGAATCCCATGGCAACATTAGTTTTGTTCATTATTCTTGTTTCTCTTTTTGTTTCATACACTGAATAATATCAAACAATCCATCTTCAAGTTGCCTCATTATGCTTTTTGCATGCTCACACAAGCTATTCAATCTTTCTAGTTACAGATTATTGATTTCATTTTTAAATAATGTATATGTCTTTATTGGTATTTTCAATTTTGAATCACTGTCCTACTGGGTTCCCTCAGGTCTTTGAGAACATTAAAATGAAGAGAATTGAAAGATTTCCCTAGTTAGTACCATGCCTAGGCTTTCTGAAATAGTTTCTTTTAATTAGGTTTTCTTTGAATGTGCTTTTTTTGCGTTTATCTTTCAATGCCTTTTATTTTATTGTTGAACCTTGAACACTTTGGATATTATTCAGCATATTCAGACAACAAATTCTTGACCTCCACAATTGCTTAGTTTGTGGGTTGTGTACTTGTTTAACAACTCTTTAAAGCTAGTTTTGTAGTCTGTGTTCTTTGTCATGTAAGGCCACTTAACCTGTGTTCTGTCATCATTTTGTTCATCTACTGTCCTTGAAACATTAAAAAAAAAAAATCCAAGGAAGGGAAAGAAAAAGAGGAAAAGAAATAAAAGAAAAACTTTCCAGAATTTGCATATGGACACTTTCAGGGACTCTAGCATTTAGCCCTAAGTCAGGGAAAAGTGAAAAGTTTTGGGGTCTTTTCCATGCATGCATCCAAAAATGGACATACATATATCCTTCTAAATATACCAGTAGGAGTCTAGGTGTGGTGGTTCATATCTGTAATCCCAGCAATTTGGAAGGCTTAGGAGAACAAATCACTTGAGCACAGAAGTATGAGACCAGCCTTGACAACATGGCAAGATCTATTCTTTATTAAAAAAATACAAAATTAAGCTAGTTTTGGAGGCCCATGCCTGTACTGTGAAATGCTGAGGGGGGAGGATTGATGGAGTCCAGAGATGTGAGATGCCCAGGAGGCTGAGATGGCAAGATCATGTGAACCCAAGGAGGTTGCCACGGCAGTAGGCCGTGATCATGCCACAGGACTCCAATGTGGGCCACAGGGCAAGTTCTGTGACTATTTAAAACCCAATCCAAAATAAACAGCAATAAACTGTGAGAGTTTTTCAAAGCTGATTTTCCTTATCAATTTTCTTCACCAGCCTCTTCTTTCCAGGCATTTTATTTGTGTACTGCTTGACCTGACTCTTATTCCTTGCTACTCGTGGCTCCAACTAGTATATTTCCTTTCCACAAATGACTCCTGGGAGTCAACTTCTGCCCCCAAGAAAGCTCTGACGTGGGCTAAAGAAAAGCCACTGAGCTAATATTCTCCAAGGGAACCTCAGACATTTTAAATCACACAACCACAATTTTTTGAGATAAGCTCCGTATTTCCACACGTGCATCAAAATCTGCATCTAGAATTTAATCTTCCTCACAGTTGCCATGAAGCCATGGAGTGGGTGATGATGGTCAGTTAAAATGCCACATACTGTCTTGCCCAAATTTAGAGGTCAGGTCTTTCTTCATTAAACGCACCCCTGAGTTATGTTATTAGATTCCAGGGCTCCAAAAATCAAGTCTGAGGTTGTTTTCTCTTCCTTATATCTCTTCAGTTTTAACTGAATTAACTTTAATGACAGCATAAAATAAAAACTTTGTTAAATCTACCTTGCTTTTTAATGTTCAGAGGGGTGTCTTTTGAGATGGAGTCTCATTTTCTCACCCAGGCCAGAGGGCAGTGGTGCAATCTCGGCTCCCTGCAGCCTCTTCCAGGTTCAAGGGAATCTCTTGTCTCAGCTTCCTGAGTAGCTGGGATTACAGGCATGCACCCCCATGCCTAGATAATGTTCTTATTTTTACTAGAGAAGGGGTTTCATCATGTTGGCCAGGCTTGTCTCAAACTCTTGGCCTCAAGTCATCCACCTGCCTCTGCCTCCCAAAGTGCTGGGATTACAGTCCTGGAGCCATCATGTCCAGACTGTTTTGTAAGATTTTATTTGACACTGCTTCCATCATTATCATGAAAGCCATTCTGTCTTTCATGTCATAAGAAATGGTTAAGGATATAGGTTTATGTTAGCAACTTTTAAATGATATGACTTTATTGTATTCCAAATTATTAAGAGTTCAGTTACTTCATTTCACAACAACATGGTAGTTGTTATAAATAATTAAGTTCCATCTTGGGCCAGTTTAATCTCACAGTCTCTAACTAAAGTATTTGAGTGTAAAAATTAACTCTCTAAATAGACTACATAATGTGCAACTCATATATTATTATTACATTAGTGGTGTTTTATATAATTAAATGTAAGGATAGTTTTACAACACTATCCTATTATCTTGTAGAGTCATACCCTCCTAAGAAGACAGAATTACACTGGGTAGATGTAGGCATATCAATATAGAATTCAAAAGACGCTTCTCAGATTTCACTGGGAAATGAAAATTGAAATGTTATGACTGTTCTGGAAATATGACCCTAACCAGTAAGGAGAAGGCTTGTGAACTCTCTGATAAAAGGAACAATAAATAATGAATTACTTGACATTTTTCCACATTTGTTTCCCGTATTGAGTTTTGAATAATAAAAAATGTAAATGATAGCTGTAATGATACATTTAAGTAATAAAAACATTTAAATACATTTTAAGTTTTAAACATTTAATATGAATTATATGGTGAGCATACATTTCTTTATTCATATAACTTCAACAGGCTTTCAAGTATAGAGAAGAATATGTCAAGTTCACACCTCTAAATGTCTTATAGCTAGGATGGATAGAAATGGAAGGAGTGAGTGAAAAAATAGCATAAGCTTATCTGCAAGTCAACTAAAACATTGTTTCATAAATACTATATAGACTTGGTGGTCAAAAATGTAATACTGAATTTACAAAGTTGTATTATTTATTATAATATTTAACACTTAGAGAGACGTTATTATATCTCAGAATTCTAGCTTAAAGTGGTGGATATAATAGTAAATAACGCTGAAATGGCTCCTCACTTCATAAAGTAACAGTTAATAGTAAAGCAGAAAGGAACAAGAACAGAAAAAAAGAGAAAAGAGATATGTTTCATTCGTTGAAAAGTAGAATTATTCCAGACCCTCAATGAACAACAAATTGAACAGGGTAACACAGAAGAAGGAAGTAAATTAAGATGTTGATACTATCATTTAGGGAACAATAAATGATGACCTCATCTCTAATGCATAAACAGCAACAAGAAAAAAATTGTAGGTGGTAGATAATAGATAAAATATTGTTATAGATAAAATATGAAAGAGATGAGGGAAAATAATTGTATTTGGAATATCTCCAGCTTTTATGTTATATAGATGAAGTGCTTTAGGAAAAAAAATGTGGCAAGAGAGAGGCACGTAGAAAGTGAAAAGAAATTCAGGGGAAGCTTTAAATTTGGCTGTCTTAATCTTGGGTCACTAGTAAGAAAAAAAGCACAATGTATAGAAACTCAGAGATCATATCACTGGTTGAATTCCTTAGAACCACAGGTTTAAAATTTAAGAGGCTTTTGTCTCAAAACAACATCAATAAAAAGCCAGGTGTGCAGTTAGAATGGCAATCATTAAAAAGTCAGGAAACAACAGGTGCTGGAGAGGATGTGGAGAAATAGGAACACTTTTACACTGTTGGTGGGACTGTAAACTAGTTCAACCCTTGTGGAAGTCAGTGTGGCGATTCCTCAGGGATCTAGAACTAGAAATTCCATTCGACCCAGCCATCCCTTTACTGGGTATATACCCAAAGGACTATAAATCATGCTGCTATAAAGACACATGCACTTGTATGTTTATTGCGGCATTATTCCCAATAGCAAAGACTCGGAACCAACCCACATGTCCAACAATGATAGACTGGATTAAAAAAATGTGGCACATATACACCATGGAATACTATGCAGCCATAAAAAATGATGAGTTAATGTCCTTTGTAGGGACAAGGATGAAACTGGAAATGATCATTCTCAGTAAACTGTCGCAAGAACAAAAAACCAAACACCGCATATTCTCACTCATAGGTGGGAACTGAACAATGAGAACACATGGACACAGGAAGGGGAACATCACACTTCGGGGACTGTTGTGGGGTGGGGGGAGGGGGGAGGGATAGCATTGGGAGATATACCTAATGCTAGATGACGAGTTGGTGGGTGCAGTGCACCAGCATGGCACATGTATACATATGTAACTTACCTGCACATTGCGCACATGTACCATAAAACCTAAAGTATAAAAAAAAAAAAAAAAAAAGCCAGGTGTGGTGGTGTGCATCTCTAGTCTCAGCTACTGAGGAGAACAATGCAGGAAAATTTCTTGAGCCCAGCAATTTGAGGTTGTAGTGAGTCAAGGTCTCACTACTGCATTGCAGACTGTGTCACAGAACACGTTCTTAAAAAAAGAAAAGGAAAGAAAAGAAAAAGGGAAGGGAAAAGGGAAAGGGGAAAGGGAAGGAGAAAGAGGTATTCTGTGTAGTTACCTTAGTGGTCTAACCAACAGACGTCTATGAGATAAAATGAAACAAAGCACACTGACAATTAAATAGAGAAATCAGACGAAAGTTGAGTCATGTAATCCAAAGCAAAATTGTATTTCAAGAATGAGGGTGTGAATCAGTTTTACAAATTCACATGACTGTTTGCGTAATATGCAACAGACAAGAGATATATGGGATTCAGTGACAAGTAGAAGATATGATTCTAAAAACAGGGTAAATGCCTTAAGAAAGGAGAGTTAAGAAAAATAAAATTAAACCTTCTCAGGGCCAACTCTTTCCATGAGTCTCCCTATCGAAGAAAATAAATAAATGAGTTGACAGTGGCATAATTGGGACTAAGACAAGCAGGATGTAGACCCAGTAAAGAAAATGATCAAACTGGGTGTGGCATCTCACACCTGTAATTGCAGCACTTCGGGAGGCTGATGGGGTGGATCACTTGAGGTCAGTTTGAGACCAGCCTTGGCAAAAAAGTGAAACCCCAATACAGTTAAAAATTCTAAAACTAGCCAGGCATGGTAGTGCATGCCTGTAATAGCAGACACTCAGGAGGCTGAGGCAGGAGAATCACCTGAATCCAAGAGGCTAAAGTTGCATTGAGCCAAGATTGTGCCAGAGACTCTCTCTCAAAAAAATTAAACTAAACTAAAATAAAAAGAAATGATCCTGCAAGTAGAATGAAGAAGTAATGGTACAAGGAGACAACAAATAATAAGCAAATCCGTGTTTTAAGAAGCTGGGAAATTCAAAGCAAAGGCAAAGAGGGCCATAACAAGGAGCAGTAAAAAATACACACAAATCTATAGATGTTTTGTTTTTGGTGGTGATTTCTCAGGAGAAAGAAACACAAAGAAAGTGTGAATAAGAAAGTTGTCACCATTGTTTGGTAGAAAGAAAAAAAGGAGAAAGACCAACCACAACAAAAAAATGTAAATTATACAACATTAAGCTTTAGTGTTCTTCATCCCTTCCCATGGTTATTGTTTCCTCAAGAAATAACAGAAGCTAAATATTCAAAATAGAAGAAAACTTTAGCATATATTACTGTCTGTGTATATCAAGACAAATTTATTTTAACTGTAATTCATTCTTTTAAAATTTATATTTTAAATTAAAAAATATAAACATTTATGGGACACAAAGTGATTTTATAATGCATGTATATATTGCAAAATAATTATATTTGGCTAGTTACCATATCCATTACTTCACATACATACCATTTCTTTCTTTGTGGTAAGAATATATAAATTCTACATTTTAAACAATCTGTATTTTTGAGATAGAGTTTTGCTCCTGTTGCCCAGACTTGAGTGCACTGGTGCAAACTCAGCCCATTTCAACTGCCACCTCCGGAGTTCAAGTTATTGTCTTGCCTCAGCCATTTGAGTAGCTGGGGTGAGAAGTGCATGCCACCAAACCTGGCTAATTCTTATATTTTCAGTAGAGACAGTGTTTCATCGTGTTGGCCAGGCTGGTCTTGAACTCCTGACCTCTAAGGATCCTCCCTCCATGGCCACCCAAAGTCTGGGATTTCAGACATGAGACACCATGCCTGATCTTGTTTTATTAAACAATTTTGAAGTTGACATTTATTAACTGTGATCACCAATTGTTGCAAAGGATCACCAGAACTTCTTCCTGTCTCACTGAAATTTGTTACCCTTTGTTACCCTTTCTCTATCCACTCCCATCACCACCCCACACTCCAATCTCTACTTTTTGTGTATTTGTAGAAAGAGTCAGGTCCTTGCTGCATTGCCCAGGCTGAAGTACAGTGACACAACTATGGCTCACTGTGGCCTCAAACTTCTGACCTCAAGTTATCCAACCACCTCATCCTCCTATAGTGCTGGAGTGACAGGCATGAGCCACCACATCTGGCATATTCACAGTTTGAATGAGTTCAACTTTTTTAGATTTTACATATAATTGTGATCATTGTATACTTGTCTTTCTGTGCCTCTCTTATTACACTGAGCAAAATATCTTCTAATTCCATTCATTTGGTCACAAATAAATAAAAGATCTTTCTCCTTTTTTTAAGGATGTACAGTATATCTCATTGTGTATATGTGCCACACTTTATCTGTTGCTGCAGTGATGAGCACTTGGGTTGTTATCATATCTTGGCTGTTATGAATAACACTGAGATGAATATAGAAGTGCAGATATCTCATTGACATGTTAATTTTATAAACTTTGAGTACATATTTGGAAGTAGAGTAGCTGGATTAAGTGGTAATTCTTATTTTTAATTTAATTGTATTTTTGAAAACTCAATTCTATGACCCCAAAAGCACAGACTACAAAAGCACAACAAAAAATAATTGGATCACATTACATCAAACTAATGTGTTTCTTCACCACAGAGGGAAAAGTGTGAAAAGAAAATGTCCACTGATAATGTATATGCTACATTACAAACACTTATTAAATTAAAGGTATTGGTTCCAAAAATGTACTAGGTGAAAAATGTATTATGATTATTTTTTCAGCTTAGATTTTGGAGCCAGATGGAGTTTGGATTTTGTTTTGGTTAATAAGTTGTACAATTATGTTTAAGAAAACAAAAATTATTAATGCATAGTGACATTAGAAAAATCAATTTTATTAGAAACTGCTTCTAAGATTTTGTTGTTTATAATTTTTTATGAGTATCTTTATAAAGTCACACTCACCCTCTTTACTCTTTGTTCTGTGAAAATGTATATGGATATTGCATACTCGTTTATTGAACATATCTAACCCTTCTCCATGAGTGATAGTAATTCCTCAGCTGCTTACTTTTATTCTTTTAATGGAATTTTCTCCAGATAGTTACACAACATCACAGTGCTTCTGGATGATTTTCAGTATCTCCTGGCAATACTTTGCCTGACCACCTTGGTTGCAAATACTGACAGAAGAGGAGCATAAAGCCAATGGCTAATATGTAGGTTATGAGGAGCTACACAGCAGTTATTGAATCACAAGACTTCAGGAAAATGTTCCTTCCAGAGAATCTAAATATCAATATTATTATCACATTTTCTAAAAACTGAAAGCTGTAGTGTAGGATTGTATGGCCCACCTCTGTCTCTTACCAGTTCCTCATTTGACAGCTGCAGTTTCACTGCTGACCGGCAGGAGAATTGATGGCAGCATATAACTAGCATGATTAAGATAAGCATCCGTAGTTACCCACCAAGCTGGAATTATTTCCTGTGTTGCTAGGAAGATGAGCTCCACTTTTCCAAAACTCCAGCCATGGTGTCAACAATAATACAAAATATATGATTAATGGAAAGTGTAAGCTCCCCTGTTTCAGAGATTCAGGGAAAAATGCCAGTCACTGCACATAAGATAATCACCAGGGAATGCCATATCATGACATAGATTAATTTTATCACCTGTAGCTTAATGACAGCAAAGTCGTTGACAGTGTGGATGGCCAGTATATTGCAGTGAATGACACCTACACAACTGAGAAGAGGGAATATGTCATCAGCAATGCTGTTAAAGATAAATATGAAAATGTTAGAGAATAAATTTCATTAGTAACAGCCACTTTCTCTTTTAAACTTGCCATGTTAAGATATATTTCTCCCAACCCACCTCCTTCAGAAAATAATTTACTTACAAAAAAAAAATCTGTTATCTTTCCATTATCAGGGATTTATTAAATATATGCATGCAAAACATATATTACACCTGGGAAAAACAAATAATAAGTGAATACACCCATACCCAAATTTATAAACGTATATACACATTCCCTAAAAATGAAATAACTGGAACACATGAAATTGGATAGAGACATTCATATCTGATGCTATAAGGTGTGACAACACCTAGAAAGAAGTCTCAATTAAGAACAAATAAAATTACTTGAACTAGATCTTGAAAAGGTAGTTTCTTTTTTTATAGAAAGTTAGAGTGTAAAGTAAGAAATTACAGTGTAACAGTGATAACAGGAAATCAGAAATAATCTGTGGAGTCCAAGTAAATTCTGGAAGTGGTGCTGCCAGATTTTGCTGAGTGATGGAATACAAGGTACTAGAGGAGCAGAAAAATTAAAAGTTTTAGAAATTAAGTGATATGTGTGGGCATGTTTTTGTTTGTATTTAGGTAATTTTATCAGAAAGTTTTTAAGAAGAAAATTAACTTAATTTTGACATTGTTATCCCAATAATTAGACTAATATGAACAAGGAAGAAAACCAAATTATGTAGTAGTTGAATAATCAGTTTAAACAATCTTCTACTACATTCAGTTGAAAGAGTAAAAATTCATTTCATGTATACAGGAAAGTTAAAATAAAACCGTCTTCATACACAATGAAACGAAGCCAGAAAACAAAAAGAGGCCAAATAGTCTTTACCCATCTAAAGTAATTATTCATTTTCTAACACCATTTAGAAAATGAGTCCATTTATTCCTTCAGGAATACCCAAAGAGAAAGTCTAAAGCAATAACATTCTCAACTGCATTTATGAGAAATAAGACTGAAAAAAAGAAATGACTTAGAAGTTAAATTTTAGAAAGTAAATTTTAGCTGGGTGTGGTGACTCATACTTGTAACCCTAGCACTTTATCAGGCTGAGGTGAGTAGATCACGTGAGCCAAACAAAAACAACAACAAAACATCAAAAATGTTAGCCAGCCATGGTGGCACTTTCCTGTAGTCTCAACTATTCAGGAGGTGGAGGTGGGAGGCTTGCCTGGGCAAAGGAATTAGGCATAGTACATTTTGCCTTGGGACTTTTATTTGCCTGTCCCCTTACCCCAGCACTTTGGGAGGTTGAGACCCAGGGGTAATCATGTAGACCAACACTGGAAACAGATTAGAATCTATGACCTCAGCAGAATGGAGCTGAGTTCCAGTCAATATTCCTGCTGATTGACTACAGTAACCTCAGGCACCGAATAAAGGTCAGAGAGGAGACGATGGAAGTTACAGGCCTTGAGTGCACCCAGTGCTCAACTGTGTGATGCAGGTGCAACCTGGCACTGCATCAACTTTTTCAGTCAAATTATTCCAGCCATGAAAGTCTGCTCATTAATGTTTCCCTTCATGCTACCAGGGCTGAAGGTATCATAGACTTAAAGACTTAATTTGCTTCTTCTCCTTGTCCGGAATATCTGGAGAGCCTTACTGTGGAAGAGAGCTTCTAAACAAAGACAAACTACAAACACTGAATTAGGCACCTACATCACTGCACAGACATAGATGCATAGTCACAAGCATTAGGATCAATGAGAGAAATATGATGTCATCAAGTGGTCAAAATAAAGCTCTGGTGGTGACTGACCCAAAAGAAATGGTCATGGACACATGGCCTGACAAGGAATTCAAAATACTTGTTTTAAGACAATGCAGTGAACTTCAGCAAAACACAGAGAATTCCAAAATTTTTCAGAGAAACTTACATGAGAGATTAAAAAATGGGAGGAAAAAACAAACAGAAATCTTGAAGAATAAAACAAAACAAAATAAATAATGCAATTAGAAGTGACAATAGTAGTGGTCAAGCAGCAAAACTCAAAGACAGGTCCATTCAAAATGTACAGTCAGAGGAGAAAACATAAATAAGATTCATAAGATTAATGGGATAACCTCCAACGGGCAAATGTATCAGACACTGGCATTCAAGAGAGTGGTAGAGCTGGGTGTGATGGCTCATGCCTGTATCCTCAGCACTTTCGGGGGCCAAGGTGGGTGGATCATATGATGTCAGGAGCTTGAGGGTAGCCTGGACAACGTGATGAAATGGTTTATCTATCATAATACAAAAATTAGCTGGGTGTATTGTTGGACATCTGTAATCCCAGCTACTCAGAAAGCCGAGTCAGGAGAATCACTGGAACTCAGGAGAATCACTGGAGCCCAGGAAGCCGATGTTGCAGTGAGACACAATCCCACCATTGCACTCCAACCTGAGAAACAAGAGCAAACCTCTATCTCAGAAAAAAAAAGTATAAAAAATGAGTACACAGCTTATTTAAAGAAATAATAACAGAAGCCTTTCAAACTTAAATAAAATATAAATATTCTCCTATAGGAATATTGAAGGCTTATAATCACATTCAATTGCAATAAACATATCCCTATGATTTAATATTATCAAGCCACTAAACATCAAAGACAAAGAGAGGATACAAAATTAAGCAGCAGAAAAAAATAACATACTATAACAGGAATACATCTATATGAGTAATATATGCATATATATAATACAAACATTAATAGATCCACAGGAAGAAAAAAATGCAAGATAATACTAGAAAACTTCAGCACCTTACTTTCAGCAATGAATAGATAATGCAGACAGAAGGTAATAAGTAAACATTGGATGAAAATGCCATGTAGAGAAAATGCTAAAAACAGTTACTGAACTATCCATCCAAGAGCTATAGAATAAACATTTTTCTCCACTGCATACATGAGACATCTTCCAGGATATGTCATACATTAGGTAAAAAATCACATCTTAATGAATTTGGAAAGATCAAAGTCATATCAAGTATCTCTTCTGAAATCATAATTCATTAGTACAACAAAATTAAACAACATGCTCCTGAATAACCAATGAGTCAGTGAAGACATTAAAGAGAAAACACCAAATTTCTTGAGACAAAAATAGAAACACAGCACACCAAAACCTGTGAGATTCAACCAAAGCAGTTTTAAGAGGGAAGTTATGGCAATAAATGCCTTCAACTACAAGAAGATATCAAATACACAACTTGATGTTTCAATGAAGGAATTAGAAAATAAAAATCTAAACTCAAAAGTAAAAAAAAAAAAACAAAACAAACAAACAAAAACAACAAATGAAAACAAAGCCCTTAATAAAGGAAATCAGAGCCATAAAAGAGATACCATCACTGATACCCAGAAACAAATTAATGTTAAGAAATGAAATCAGCAATAAAAGGTCACCTATTAAAAAGAAGCCCAGGACCTGGTGTATTAACTGCTGCATTCTACCTACCACAAAAAGAAACTACTGCCACTTTTTTTTTTAACCTAGTCAAAACATAAAACAAAAAGGAAGATATGGGAACTGTTCCATCTCATTCCATCGGGATGGCATTATGCTGATTACAAAACCAGACAAGGATACAAGAAAAAAGAGAAAACTATGGGCCATTATATTTGAAAAACATAATGTAAAAATCCTCAATAAAATACTAGGAAAATGACTTATAATGACCATTTAGAAAATCATTCACTGTGATCAAGTGAGATTACAGGGATGCAGGAATGGTTTAATACACTAGAATCATTAAATGTCATACATTATATCAACAAAATTAAGAACAAAATCTATGCAATCATTTCAATAAGTGAAAAAAATTTTGACAAAATTCAAAGTTTTCACAATAAAATCTCTTAACAAATTATGCGTGAAACAACTTTAACTCAACACAACTAAAGACATAGACCCAAATAACCAGATAACGCCATATATAAAAACCCTTAGCTAATATCATACTCAAAGGGAATTAAAAGTTGAAAGATTTTCTGTGAAGATATAAAGGAAGACCAGGATGTTCATTTTCACTACTTCTATTAATGTAATAATAAAAGTCCTTAGCCAGAACAATTAGACAAAAGACAGTAAGAAAAGCCAACTAAATTAGAAAGGAAGAAGGAAAATTGTCCATATATGCGAATGACATACTATGGATATCCTTAAACACCCAACTAAAAAGTAGTTAGAACTAATACAGGTCAGTAAAATTTCAGTTTACAAAATCAACATATAAAATTGCATAGCATTTCCATACACTAATACCAAAATATCAAAAAACAAACAGTAAAGAACATAATCTCATTCACAATATGTAGGGGGATAAAAGGGAGTAAATTTAACCAAGGAGATAAAAAATAATCTGCATTCTGAAATCTATGAAACACTAACAAAATGTTAAAATGACATAAATAAATGGAAAGATATTTATGTTCATTGACTGGAAAAAGTAATATGGTTAAAATGTTTATATGATCCAAGGAAATGTACAGGTTGAGTGCAGTCTCTATCAAAACACCAATGGCATTTTTCACAGAAATTGAAAAAAAATACTAAATAAATATGAAACCGCAAAAATAAAACCATGAATAGACAAAGATATCCTGAAGATGTCAATGGGGTTGGGGATTGAATCCAAAGAACTGGGGATGTCACAATGCTATAAACCAATACAATAGAACACACTGAGCAAAAATAAATCTACACCTGTATAGCCAACTGATATTCTGCAGAGGTGCCAAGAAAACAAAATGAGGAAATGTCAGTCTCTTCAATAAGTGGTGCTAGGAAAACAAGACAGCTATAGGCAGAAGAACATAATTAGAACCCTATCTTTCACCGAATACAAAAATTAACTCAAATGGATTAAAAAGCCTAGTGCAGTGGAGTGCCCCTATAATTTTAGCTACTCAGGGTTCCCAGCAGGGAGGATCACCTGAGCCTAACTGTTCAAAGCTGTAGAATGAAACACTTATGCCACTGCACTCTACACTAGGTAATATAGTGAGACCTGACCTATAAGAATATATATGTAAAAACATTTAAAATTAAAGTTGTAATGACAACACCAATCTGTGAAACTAGTAGAATAAATCACAAAACACATTTAATGACCTTGGTCTCGGCAAGAATATTTTTTGGATAAGACTTCAACAACACAAGCAAAAAAAATGTACAAACAGAAAAGTGAGGTTACATCATACTAGAAAAATTCTTTACAGAAAAAAAAATAATAAAATAAAATAAATCACCAGACAAATATAAATAGAGCAAATATTTGCAAACTGTCCATCAGACAAGGGGTTAATCAAAATGTACAAGGAAATAAAAACAGATTCAAAATAACAAGAAAATAATAACCCAATTAAAAATATGTATCTTCTGTTTACAAAGAATACATATACACAGCTAACAGGTGTAGTGTGCGTGTGTGTGTGTGTGTGTCTGTGGCTGTGTGTATATATATATACACACACACTATGTATAAATATCTCAACATTTCTCATCATTACAGAATTGCAACCTCTACCTTCCAGGTTCAAGTGATTCTACTGCCTCAACCTCCTAAGTAGCTGGGATTACAGGGGTGTGCCACCACACCCAGCTACTTTTGTATTTGTAGTAGGGGTGGTTTCACCATGTCATCTAAGCTGGCCTCGAACTGCCACCCTCAGATGATCTGTATGCCTTGGCCTTTAAAAGTGCTGGGATTAGAGGTGTGAACCACCATGCTCAGCCTATTGCAAGAAATTTAAGAAATATGTAAAATTTCTTAAATTAACATTGTAACAAAGAAAAATTTTGCCAGGCACGATGGCACATGCCTGTAATCCCAACACTTTGGGAGGCCATGGTGGGTGGATCACAAGGTCAGGAGCTTGAGACCAGCCAGGCCAATATAGTGAAACCCCATCTCTACTAAAGACAAAAATTAGCTGGGCTTGGTGGTGTATTCCTGTAGTCCCAGCTATTTGGGAGGCTCAGGCAGGAGAATCCCTTGAACCTGGGAGTTGGAGATTGCAGGAAGGTGAGATCACACCACTGCCTTCCAGCCTGGGTGACAGACACTGTCTCTAAACAACAACAACTACATTAACAAAACTAGGTGTGTTTTTACTACACGGAGATTTATTGGTTCTAATATTTTCAGGTGTTTTATTTATTTGTTGAGTTTTCTGGCTGATGTATTCTTCATTTTTTAGTTGTTTCTGCCTAAGTCCTTCTCTTTCAGGAGATTCAGTCAATTAAACTTAAATTTTCTCCAGATTATGGCCCAAAATCACTTCATGCATTATCACTGGTATTAATGCTTTGGCTTTGCAGGAGGGTTTATTGCCCTGCTAGTGTCACTAATGGCTAGCTATTATTAATTTTATTTGCATAGAAGATTAAATCGTGAGATTGCACATTGTTGCATGTGTTTATAAACTTCTGCATTTACGTTTTAAAGAAAGGTAATACTTATCCCCAATGACTCCTAATTCCATAAAATGTGTATATTTTTATAACTTTTACTATCTTGGAAGTCTAAATGCAGATCTGAAGGAAATTAGTTCTTACAAAATTTATAGAACTCATGAAAATCAGTATAGTAGCAGACAGAATTCATATGGAAATGAATTGTTTATCTACATTTTTATATTCCAAGTCACATCTCCGAATTTAAGGATGAGTAGAAAATCTACTACTAACATGTTAAATCACATGGTTTGACAAATAAAACTTGTGAGATTATTTTTGAGCCATACTCTCTTCTCTCTCACTCTACCCTCGTTCCTTAATTTAAGGTTATATTCATATCCCTCATTACTATTTAGAATGCCCATTAGGTTGAAAAAGAATAATATTAAAAGGAGTAGAAAAAACCACTAACTAAATCCCATTTTCATTTTTTAAAAACTATCATTATCTTATGACTGATAAAAATTGAATAGGAAAATTTTCAAAATTGTGAAAACTAAATAAAACTAAACAGGGATGCATTTCAGTTAGAGTAGTGATGATTACTTCATCCTTAATCTTGTTAGTGAACTATTTGTATTCTATTTACTTGTTGGAAACAGAATGAGAGATATTTGTGTCACTTACCTCACTGTAGGTCCTAAAGGAAGAACGTGCCAAAAAAAGTAATGCAGATTTATTTCTTCTTAAGTGTTTGCTGAAAAACATTAGGCAGTAAAGCTCATATGGGGTCTGTGCCCAAGGACCATTTTTTCTTCCAAAGATAAAACTCCTCCTGTAATTTCTTTATCAGTCTCTTCAAACATGGTGTCCATTCTCAGCATGCTGCTAATTCAAACTCTTCTTGTCAGTGAATCCAGTATATTTCCATATCAAATCCAAGCAGAAGAAAACAAGATTCTGTATAATTCACTATACATAGAAAATGTAAAAAGGTAAATATGGATCACTAATCACAATAAAAATATATATATCTGGTTTAGGAAATATTAAACCATGACTTGACATAATGCAGTCAATTAAAGCATTTGACATAATTTAGTCAATATGTCAAAAAACTTGACATATTATTTCTTCAGCAAACATTGTTTCAAGGAAATAGACAATAAAATTTCTATGAGGACTTAACTACCTCTTAACACCAAGATGATACTCCTGTCTTCAAGCAGTAAGAAGAAAGGGATATATTTCTAAGTTTTCTTTTTGCGCTCTGCAGCCAATGTCTGCCACTGACATTGACTAAAACAAAACGGCACAAGGTCTAAGCCAAATCCAACCATGACACTAAGAAAACTACCTAGCAGATATTTCTGATTTGGAAAGGAATACAAAACAGTGAGCCCTTTAAGTTCCACTTATTGTTAGATGTTAGTCATTCTGCATTTAAAATACTGTTTCTTGGCTTGATGCGATGAAGTTACTAATCAAGTAAAGTTTCAATTTAAATGGAATGGAAATCCAGACTTTGCATGGTTATAGAAGATGTAAATTCTATTTTTTTGGGGGGTCATAAGAAGCAGCTTATAATAGGTTCTTTCTAGACAAACTATCAGAGAAATTAATGATATATTGTGAAGGTCAATTAGTCATTATAGGTGGGAAGCAATATTCAAGAAAATGAATAGAAAGGAAGACAAAAGGCAACAGTACATTTAAATCAAGTAAATATTGGACTGGAATTTAGACAGAAAACTTTTCTGACTAAAAATTCTGTTAATATAATAAAAAGACATGAAATGTGTAAGAATGCAATGCAAATTACCAGAGAGAGAACATAAAATTTCCCCAAAAGATGTTGGTCATTTGTTAAAATATCAATGGGAAAAATAGAAGTAGTAGTTTAAAAAAGTGGGAGGGAAGAATCAAGAAGTTACCTATTTTATATTTATTTGATAAAATGTTCATTTCCTGAACTTTCTTTGCATTGCTTTTATTCTCATAACTTACCATAAATATCCCTTCCTCCAATTTGTTAAGTTTTATACTGTAGAGTATTAAACCCCTCAGCTTCTGTTGTTTGTTATTCTGATCTAAATCACACCTTTAACTATATGCATGTATTTATTCAAAGACAAAACCTTTAGCACATTTTAAAATACATCCTCCTGGACCCAATCCATCAAAGTGATTGATCTTTTCCTCTTTCCTGTAATTACATTTATTCTCTTCTTCACTGCCCTGATTTCCTTATCACACATATACAAAAACTCCATATATTACGATCTGCAGCAGAAACTGTCTCTTTTGGTACTGATATTTTTCTCTGCTTTTAATTTCAACAGAGAATTTCTATTAGCAGTTTTATTTCCATCAGTTCATATTCTGTCTCAGGTTTATCCCACAACAATGAAGTCACAGTCCTTTCTCAAAGGCCATGAGTGACTCCCTAACTGCTAAGTTTAAAAGGTTACATTGAATTTCTGGTGAATATTTTTTCCATTGATAATATGCTGTCATTAAAAATTCCACTTACCTTATCAGTCAGGCACTCATTCCCAACAGTCTACCAAATATACTATACTTAAAATAATCACCTTTTTTGCCAAATATAATATATATATATATTTTTTTTAATTTCTTGCCTTTGTTTGTTTGTTTACTGAGACAGGTTCTGTCTCTGTTGTCCAAGCTGGAGTGCAGTGGTGTGATCAAGAACTCACCGCAGCCTCAAACTCCCATGCTCAAGTGATCTTTCCACATCAGCCTCCTGGGTGACTGTGACTAAAGGCCACCCAGACTATCTAATTTTGATAGAAATGGGGTCTTTCCCATGTATCCTAGGCTGGACTTGAGTTTCTAGGATCAAGCCATCTGCCTGCCTCAGGCTCCCAAAGTGCTAGCATTGGAGGTGCAAGCCACCAGCCCTGGCCAAATATAAGTTACTTCTTAGTCACCCACTTCCTTGAACTATTCCTGATGAATTTGTTCTCAATCTTCCAGTTATCTCTTCCTGTATGATGGATTTCTGAATGGTACTATGAGTCCCAAATGGTTATCTTCAGCTAGTCTCTTACCAAAGACAAAATCATACATGACTCTACTCATATATGCACACACTCATGTTTAACAGGCAATTTGATCTCAAGGCTATACACTGAATTCTGATGCTCCTTCCAAACAACTTCCCCCAAGTGTATCCCATTTCACCTGATAGTAATTACATCCTGTTGCAAAGGCCTAAAACTGTATGGTCATCCTAGATGCTTTTCTTTTCATCTCCTCATTTCTATTAATCCTCTAATTCTGCATGCTTTCCTTTTAAAACGGGTCCAGAATCTAACCACTTTTCCCTATTTTTCCTGCTGTCACCCAGATACAGGTTATCCACATTTCTCATCTGATTAACTCAGCCTCTTTACTGATCTCCTGCCTTCCACTATTACAAGTATTACGCTATTACCACTATTACAACTAGGTGAATTATATCTCAGATACTATAAAATTAACTATTTTAAAGTACACATTCAGTGATTTGCAGGATATTCCCAATGTTATGCAACTATCACTATTATTTAAATATAGAATGTTGCCCTTATCTTGAAAAGTAACTCTACCTATGAGCATTCAATACCAGCTTCCCTTTTTCCTAAGTTAAAACCATGGTCTTTATAATGTAACAAACAACCATATATTATTTTCTTCTCATTCTCTTTTGCATATCTTCTTCTACCATCCTCTTTCTTGTTCAGAGCCTCAGTATACACTATGACTTCAGCAGTTTTGCTCTCCTTGTTGTTTCAAGAAGTTTGCTCAAATCTCCTTTGAGCTTATACTATTCACCTGCTTATAAATGAACCCAAAATCCTTATCCTTCTTACATAAAAATAAAATCACTAGATGTTGTCACTACTTTTGTCTAAAGCAAAAATGTAAGTTCCATCAGTACATGGATTTTTGTCTTTGCTCAGGTGAAGTGGCATAAACAATACCTGATGTATTCACAGTTAATTTGAACTTTTCTTATTTATTTATTTTCATTTTTGGCATGTGAGTGGGATGTGATTAAATCTTGCTTTGTTGGTCAACCTGGAGTAACAGGATTTCAGTTCACTGCAACCTCTGCCTCTCAGGTTTGAGCAATTCTCCTGAGTCAGCCTCCTGAGTAGCTGGGACCTCAGGCACCTGCCAGCCCAAATGGCAGGTTTTTGGTTTGTTTTTTTTTTTTTTGACATTTTTAGCACACCCTGAGTTTTGCCATGTTGGCTAGGCTGGTCTCAAACTCCTGAAATTGAATGCAATATATTACATAGACAAAGCAATACGTAGTGAGTTTTTAAATTATAAAGCTGTTTTTGTTAATTAATAGTAGCTTACGTTGAAAGGCTGTTTTCATTTAGAAAAAAATTAACTCATCTTTGTGTGTGTGTGTGTTTTTGATCAGCTAGTTTAACATTTTGTAGCCATCAGGTATATATTTAAAATCATTTGTGTCAGACAATATTAAATTAAAAATATATGTATTTCTTAAGTGTTCCCCTACACTTGGTGTTGGTAACTAAACTGAGTTTTATTGAATCATATGTTGAAAAATACTGAAACCTTAATGTAAAAAGAAACCAAATTTAATGGTACAAAATGTTTATATTTAAAATGAATTCATGAGAAATATTTTAATAAACCAAGTCTTGAAGTTGCTTAATGTTATTTTATTTAAATTCTAAGAGAGGTATGGCTTAAAAAATCATAATGTGAGAAGAGAAATTTTGAGTGCATTGTATTACTTCTAAATGTCCCCCTCTGTCCAACAAAGTAAGTAGCAATGTTCAAATCTTACACAGAACTGAAACTCAGGGTGGGAAGTCATATAAGTAAATTAACAAATGATAACAAAACTTAGTTCATTTCAAGAGAAAACTGAGGGTTAAGAATACAATTAACAACACATTCTGTACAGATCTTTAATTGGAAAACGTGAAATTATATTTGTTTATGTTTTTATTTGTGTGTATATTTGCTAGCACATTGCAGAAGTTTCTAACTAAAGTCACTGCTTAAAAGGTCAGATCTTTATTTGTCTTGTGGGATCTATGTAGAAAGAAGAGTTTCCTTTATAAAAACACCTGTTTTGTAAATTTATTTACAGTTGCATTGACACAGTAAATGTATATAGTCAAAAGATATTTTCTAAAGAAACTCATTTTTTAAAAAAACAAACAGATATTATGTCATTAAAATACGGACCTAAGGTTTCTGTAGTTAAATACCTGTATAATCACTTGATTTGTTGTTAATATCAAAATTTAAAATACTCCTTCCAAAATGGCTTTATTGATAAATGAGTTGTTGTTAATATTAATTTGTCACTTGATGGAAAGAAAAGTGGACAGAATTATTTTCATACTACAAGCATTATTTTTCCTTCTTATCTCAGGTTGTGAGCACTTTTTGAGTGGGAATATCTGCTCTCTGTTAGATCTCACCCACTAGAAAAACTTGTGGGACTCAAAAACCCTGGTGCTACTTGTCACATGAATTCTGTGATCCAACAGCCACATATAGATATATGATATATAATATATTATATATCTATCATATATTATATATTATATACATATCTATATATAATATAATATATTATATATTATATCTATATAAAATATAATATATTATATATTATAGCTATATATAATATAATATATTATATATTATATATTATATAATATATTATATAATATATAATATAATATATTACATATTATATATACTTTTATATATTGTATATAGTTATATATAATATATGTAACTATATATACAATATAGATAATTATTTTATATGTATAGTTTATATATAAACTATATATATATATATAGTTTCCACCAGAAACAGTATTCTTGCAATTGAATGCATAGGTACAAATATAGACAATGATTTTTCAAATATGAGAAGCAGAACAATTAGGAAAATTCTAATTATTAATTATTATTACTTTGAAGATTCTGATAGCTGCTACTGTTTTTCCCTCAGAAATTACTGTACTTTAAAAGAATTATGCAGGAAGTTCTTCATAATATGGATAAAATCTCTGAGATACTATGACTGACATATTTATGTTATCTGTTTCATAAGCCATGTTTTTAAAAAATTCTCTCTATATTTTTCTCAAATGAGAACTTTTTCTGCTAAAGAAACAAATTTCTTATTCAAATTATATTCTGTGAACTTGTAAAAATATTAGTTAAGGATTACCATCAAACTGCCTATGAAAACTATTCATT
Source organism: Pongo abelii (assembly GCF_028885655.2). Classification (NCBI taxonomy): domain Eukaryota; kingdom Metazoa; phylum Chordata; class Mammalia; order Primates; family Hominidae; genus Pongo; species Pongo abelii. The sequence continues at coordinate 37,190,024 of NC_072009.2, read as the reverse complement.
TGAAAATAAAGGGGTAAAAAAGTTAGATCGCAGTGGTAGGTCACCTATTTAGGATACACTTCCAAATAAGAGAATATGGGATACCTAAATTTTGGTAATGTTTATACCCAAGCTCTTTATTATTATTATTATTTTTTACTTTTCTGTATAGATATTGATAGAGACTAAATTTAAAAATTAGAATATTTTAACTGTAGTAAATGGTTCTCCTACAATTTCTTAATTTTTTCCTTTCAGTGGGCAGAAATCAGGTGTCTTTCAGCTACCTGTTTCGCAGCACTTATCATTTATAGGATTACAAAACACACACTTTCTTTCTCTTTGCTAGATCCAGTAAATTATATCATCCAAGCATCACAGTCGTGGTAGCTTTACTTTTAGTAGAGTCTTCATATGGGATGTTCACCAATACTTGGTTAACAGCCACTATTGGAAGAAAAATTGTAATGTAAGTTCTGGTACTATAGCCCGTATGACCTGTAGGGTGTTGAATTTAACACATATAGCGATGTTTAATCATGCCAGCAAGAAGCAAATGAAACAGACAGACTATAAAATTGCAAATTAGATATCTTACCTTTGTACTTGGTTGCTTGTGGTTTATGTTGTCTCGTCAACGTACTGAGGCATGTATATCTGCCTTGTTTCTTTTTCTTTTATTATACTTTAAGTTTTAGGGTACATGTGCACAATGTGCAGGTTAGTTACATATGTATACATGTACCATGCTGGTGTGCTGCACCCATTAACCCATCATTTAGCATTAGGTATATCTCCTAATGCTATCCCTCCCCCATTCCCCCACCCCACAACTGTCCCCAGAGTGTGATGTTCCCTTCCTGTGTCCATATGTCCTCATTGTTCCCTTTTTCTATCCAATCAGCTTCTCCAGGACAGGAAGTAGGTATTGTTTCTTTCTTTGTCACAAACCTAAGACACAATTAAAAGCATACAGAATTGTCTTAGACACTTCTAAACAAATGTATTTTGCTTTATGGCTACAACCATGTTTTGACTTTTGGAGCTTCTGTCTATGCTCCCCTTCCTTCCACAACTGCGGTTAATAGGTACATTTATAGAGTGTTAATTATTCTGATTTAATCATGTAAATAATCTTATGTAATTTGGAAAATGCATTATTCTCAAAAGAAGATACTGAATTCTAGAAAGACTAAGTAACTTATTCCCCAAAATGTACTTATTTCCCAAAAGTTACTCGTGGCAGAGGACTCACTTGTCTTTTCTCCTGCCTACTTGACCAAACTTTACTATATTACATCCAGTGTATATTATTATTTTATTACTCTTTTGTAATAACTTTTCTGTAAACTCAGTTATAATAGCCCATGTTTGAAATAAGCAATAATCATAAAAATTAAAAAAATAAATTAAGTGCTTTGAAAATTAGGAGTATAAACACTATATCATTTTATTCAGTAACTTTTGATGTTTGTTGTAACTTCTTTCTTTGTATTTATAAAGTTAAATTAGTGCATTACTGATTTCTGTTGGTCTTTAATGTTGGTACCCAAGATAATTTATTAGAATATTTTTATTAATTTGAAGACAAACCAAAGTTTAGTAAGACAGGAGATAGAAAGCAGTACAATGTTAGTGTCCTAAGATGGCTTCAAGATACCTTTGTTCATTTAGCTGTTTCCAAACTACAGTCCTATGTACCCAAGGAATTTTGGTAACAGTTAAGGTAAATTTTAAGTAAGTGATTATTTCAGTTTTATAAAAACCTCAATACATTAACTAAACATTACTCAGAAAAAGGCTTCATATAAGGGACTTATGTTAAGTCAAACTAGCCAGGAAACATAAAAGACAAGGATTGCATGTTTTTATTCATATGTGAGAAATAACAAAGTTGATCTCATGAAGGTAGAGAATAGAATGACAGATTATATAGGCTGTGAAAGATATTGAGCAAACAAATAAGTGAGTCAGTTGATGGGTAAAAAATACAGCTAGAAGGAATAGGTTCTAAAGTTAGATTGTATAGGAGGGACAATATAGATATGAATAATTTATTATAGATTTCAAAATAACTAGAAGTTTAGATGTGGAAAGTTGTTTAAACAAATATATCATAAATGTCTCAAGTTTCTAATATAGCAATTACCAATATGCCATTTAAAAATTTGATCAGAACTCATTGTGTGCATGCATAAAAATGATAGTTCTACTTTGTAAGTATGTAAAATTATAATTCATTAATTTAAAAAACAATAAATTGTGGTCTACTTAAATAAGAAATTTCACTAAATCTGGCCATTTCTGAATGGTAAAATGTTCTTTCTCTGTACACATTGGGTCTTTGTGATCCAAATTCTGATTTTAGAAGTACTTTCAACATGTTCTTGGGCAGACTGAGGCCATGGCAGAAAGCCCACACATGCTTCAGCATGAGCTGGAAACTGTGGTCCAGGGCACTCCTGGATGCCATGAAACAATATGCACCATTGGATATATAATTACTAGCTTGTCTTGCCTTGGTGTTGAGACTGCTTCTTTGACTGAAGACCAAAAAATTATTATAAAACTTGCAACACCTATAATGTGTTGGGTAAGTTAAGGAAATAATCTAATGAGGAAGTGCAGAGAAGACTTCCAAAATATCATAAAAGATGGCTTTATAGAGTAAAATATTACCAGGGAATTACAAGGAGATGCTCATCCTGTTCAAGAGCTAGTAGTCTGGTATTTTCTAGCATCAAGTTTGGAACCACCTCAGGATTACTGGATCCCACTCTTAGATGGGCAATGCCCTTTGAAGAGCTCCTGATTAACAACAACATGCTTGGTTGATGAATGGCAGTTTCAAGGTGGATGAACAATGTCCTGTTGGCAGGCTTTCATAGAGACCAGAAATGAAAAGACAAATTGAAGATGGAATGAGCAAATTAGCTTAATGATTAAACTGCATGCTGTTTTTTTTAAATGAAGGATTAAAAACATTAAACCATTATTTTATAAAGGCAAATATTTTAATTCATGGGTAGTAGATAGTAGTCAATGTTCTGGCCATTTGAACAATAGAAAACTGGACTTTCAAGCAGATACCAATATGTGACACATGGACTTTCAATGGGCTGAGTCACATCCTGGAATCTGCTTAATAGTAATAATTTAAGTGGTAGATTAAAGAAGGATATGTTGATTTCCATTTGAAGAATCCTCTCCAGGATGATTGGGAGGTGATTAGAATCTGGACAACATGATGCAGTCACTTGAGTTAGCAAACTTATAGAGATGCTGCAGTAATGCAGAGATAAGGTTAATCTACACATATTTCTCTTACATTCTCTAAGGAACAGAAATTCGAAAATCTAAGTCTAGGCCAGAAGAGAAACGTAGACTGCAAATAACAATAGGTCATATAGGAAGGTCCATAACATAGTTGGATTACAATGTACCAATATCAGTAGCCCTGATGGTATATTTACAGATCTTGGCTAATGTAGACTGCATTTTGCATTCATAGTGTTCGATGCTACTGCTTATGTACTATAAAAAGATAAAAACATAGTATATTCTAACCAATTTGAAAAAACAAACTGCTGTTAATCAAGCTATGCAACACACTTCATGCCCTATTGTTTCCAACAATCGGCATTGAGATATTACATCAAATAAAAAATTATATGTATTATTTAAAATCAGAAGGCTCTTATATCTTCAGCTAACAACAAAAGCTTTAAAATAATATAGAAATAAACTAGGAGACTTACTGCTTTCAAGGAAAATTGTGACTGGCTAGCAAAGAAGTCAGAAATCTTGGCGCAAAGGTACTTGAAGGTACTGTGGATTCTGATAATATGCACTTCACTAGGATTATATGAAACCAAATTTTAGAAGCATCACTTAATAAATTCTACCACAAAAGTGCCCCAAGCACAAAAATGTAATCTACTATGCTCCACACATTGTGACATATGAAAATTGTCCATACTGGTTTTAATATTTTAGAATTTCTATTAACAATATGTCCATAATCTTTATCTCAACAAGAAATTAAACTATCAAACATTAAATGGGGAGAACGTTTAGAATTAAAATCTGCTTGTTTTTTGCATTTTTCCCCATTTTGTATTGTTCCTAGTGATAAAAAATAATGTTTCTGAGCAATACAGCTGTTATTCTGGGCAACTGCTTTAATTTAGGTAATTCCATCCCTTGGCTACATGAACTTGACTAGAAATCATGCTAAATGTTACAGCACAAGACAAGCTTTAAATGTTTAACCTGGCCGGGGGCAATGACTCACCACCTGTAATCCCAGGACTTTGAGAGACCGAGGCGGGTGGATTGTGAGTTCAGGAGATCCAGACCACCCTGACTAATATAGTGAAACACTGTCTCTACCAAAAATACAAAATTAGCCAGATGCATGCCTGTAATCCCAGCTACTTCGGAGGATGAGGCAGGAGAATCGCTTGAACTCCGGGAGTGGAAGTCGCAGTGAGCCAAGATCACAACCATTACACTCCAGCCCAGGCAACAAGAATGAAACTCTTCAAAAGAACAAAGAAAAGAAAAGAAGAAAGGGAGAAAGAAAGAAAGAGAGAGAGAAAGAAAGAAGGAAAGAAAGGAAAAGAAAGGGAAGGGAAGAAAAGAGAAAAGAGGGAAAAAAAGAGAAAAGAAAACTGCATTACTCACATTGTGGCTAATGTTTCCAGAATATTTTAACACAAATATTTGTTTTAACTTAGAAGTGCTCATAAATTGATTTTATTTATATTTTTGGTCAGTATTCGTTTTTTATAGTAAATTTTGTATTAAAGTTGGTAAAATTGTTAAGTTTTACTGCCACTGGATTTTGAGAAAGAATAAATAAATTACTTTATGCTCTTATTGAAATATCACACATTTTTATGAACTAGGACAAGGTAGTACCTAATTACAAAGAAAATATCACAAAGGTAAAATAAAACATGACACTACTTAAACTATTCTTCTTCCAATTGTCTTGCCAAAGCTGTCCTAGAAATTTTTTTTAAAATTTTCAGTCACAGCTGATGTGTTATAAAATATGTAATAAAATAATAACTGAAGACCATATAAGTAAACCATCAAAATGAATTTTGAAAAAGAAAATTATTATTATTATTTAACCTGTTGATACACAGAGCCTGTTGAATGAGGATATAATGGAGCATCTTCTGTTGGGGAGGTGTTATGCCCATCTAAAGCATCGTGGTCAACTGTCTCCAAATTCTAAATATTTAAAAAGATTGACAATTTGATTATAAAAGTGACTTTATACCTTATATTTTATTTTCTTCATTAGAATAAACTTTTAAGAAATGCAAGAAAGCTGATATGTATAACATTTTTACAATTCCAGCAAATGATTTTTAATTTAGGAGAAAATCTGAATTATTTTAGCTACATAATTTTTAGGCCATTTCACACAAGTTGCTTCCAAAAGGAAAGTACTTTTTAAGAACAAACAAACTCATGCTAATCATTTCACAAAATAAATATTTTTAAGGGCAATATTAATACATAAACATTGGCTTCTGCAATTAAAAATTACTTCTCTTTTTCCCAGATTTATCTGCTGCCATTTGGGGGCTTCCCCCAGCCACCTCAACTAGAAAAAGTCCTCAAGCATTTGCAAGTGTCATCCTAGCACTATTTGATCTTTCTAAGAAATAACCATTTGATGTTTTATTGTTTTGTAGTGGAGGACACCAATTTTTGTAGGCATATTTAATTCTTTCCAGTATATGGTTTTCTTTCCATTTTCTATATCCACTAAATGACTGAATTTTCTTTTCTCTCTTTTTTTTTCCATGTGAAAGCACAAACACATTCTTTCCCTTTCACAAATTATGCAGCTGAGTTTCCCACATTTGGGGAAATCTCATGGGTCAGCACATCTAGAGTGCAATAGATCGGCCTTTCCGTGGGAAAGCCACCTTCGTGATCATGATATTTTCCCTGGCAGGGAAGTATCCATTTTCTTTTTAAGACTTCCATTAGCCTTCAAAAGAAAATGCAAATATAAATGTAATAGAATTTAGAATAATTTTCAGTATCTGCTTAAAACATTAATTTCAGTCATCCATGATTATTCTCTTCTAAAAATGTTCTTAATTCTGAAACAGATCTCTACAAAATTGTAAGAAAAAACAGTGTGATAAACAATGAAATGACTGCTAAATAAACCTACCATACATTTTATGCACTGATAATGCTCATTTTTGATAGTGAGTCTTAGAGCGATCTATTGTATATAACAGCCATTCTCAGTCTTCTGGAATTTTATCATGTGCACTATGAGCTTTAAAAATAAGCAGATGAAAATAGTTTATAATATGTAGTAGTAGCTAATATTTTACTGCCTAATATGTGCCATTCAGAACAAGTTTTTAAAGTAATGTATTTAATATCAGAGTTAGTTTCCTAAGTGGGTAGCATTAGTAAGTCCATGTAACGAATAAAAAATCAATTACTGTTAGGACAAATACTTTGCCAATTATTACAAATTTAGCCAGTTGAGGAGACAGCTAGCAATCTGACCAAAACATCTGACTGCTTGGTGTATTACCGATTTAAAATGTTTTGTCTAAATATACTATCCATGCATTACTGCAAGAAAATTAAAAGCTGTAATGTTATTTACTTTTCATAGTTCTATTTTTTGTTCTTAGGATTATGCTCCATGGCCCAGGCTGGACTACAGTGACAAAATGATAGGTCAAAACTCAATGAGGCCTCACACTCCAGGGTTCAAGGAATACTCCTGCCTCAGCCTTCCAACTACTTGGGATTAGAGAAATGCACCACCATGTCCCACTTACCTCATTATTTTTACTAACTATGAGTAGCATTTTATAACTACCTTTGTAAAGAAAAAACAAAACTTGCTTGGTGTTCACTCATTTTTCAGAGACAATATTTTAGAATGTAAAGCAAGAATCTCATGATAATAAAACAGCAATATTAATTGGCAGTACAAAATTGATTTCAATTCTGATAGTAAATGAACACAACCATAAGTAAAGCAATTTTCAATGGCAACAATAAAATTTGCCTGATTTGCTAATGATCAGTCATTTTCTTTCAGAGTGGGCTAAGTTGCAACATATTTAAACTGCCAACTGTTTGGTGTTCTTAGGAGTCAATATTAAAAATCACACAAAAAAAGCCTTCTGTCTTTTTTGACATTACCATGACAGATAAATAAAATAGTTTTTTCTCTCTACCATGTATCTTACTTAATAAAATAATATTATATTCCAAGTCAGAGGACAGGTGTTTTTTCTTTTTGCCATAGGAACATTTATAATATAAATTTCTTTTGAAAAAGATAATTTTTATAATCTAATTTCAAGTAAAGAAAAACATGGATAGGCTTCTTGTAACATTTAAACAGTATACATTTCATTATCTTATTCTCTTAAAAATTATATAAAGTGAAAATCATGTCCTTTGCCACATTATTGATAGTATCAAAAGTTTTCATGTGAAATTTGGATTAATATTATCTTTGCCTATATTGTTATCTGCTGCCTTGAACAGCGTTGGTACTCAGCAGATGCTGATATATATCTCTTGAATACTGCCTACTGAATAGACTAAATGTTCATTAGACAAAATATTTCAAGCTTATTTTAATAAACAGAATAATAAATTTATACATGAAACCCACATTAATCCACATCGACTATTTTCCACATTAACCCAACATGTATACCTTTACTGTAATCACCTCCTTGGATGAGACGAGACTAAGATGTGATCTAGCCTTACTTTAGAGCAAATACAAGAAGTTACATAGTAAACTATATATGAGTACAAACGATTTTTAAAATGGTATAAATTAATTTCCATGATAGGAACTCAATGTCATTTATACAACATTAATTATCTCCTTGAAATCTATGATGGTGGATCAAGGAACAATTAGAAAATTTTAATTGCTAAAATGTAATATTTCAGTTGTTTAAAATTTAAAATTATCTTTTGCCTTTAATTATTGTGTTCTATAGCTTCATAATAACTTTATTTTATTTTCAGGTTTTCATTGTGCGTATTATAATGTCTATTGAGTGAAAATTGTCTGTTTGTGTGTGGGCGTGTGTGTATGGAGCTTCCAGATATATAGTATGATTGTTTCTAGAATCGTATAACAATAAAATTTTGAATCTCCTGGCAGAGTTGGAACACTAATTCTGGTGCAGTTCTTAGGTTTATTTTACTGCAGATGATGCAACTAAGAATTGTAGAAGAATGCTGAAGATCTGCGTTTAGCATAAACATAGTTCTTTAAAATAATCATTTTTCTTGAAACCAGTCTGGCCACGATTGCGAAACCCCATCTCTTCTAAAAATACAAAAATTAGCCAGGCATGGTGGTGGTCACTTGTAATTCCAGCTACTCAGGAGGCTGATGCAGAGAATTGCTTGAACCCAGGAGATGGAGGTTTCAGTGAGCCGCGATTCTGCTCCTGCGCTCCTGTCTGGGTGAAAGTGAGAATTCCTCTTACACACAATGCACACACACACACACACACACAAATAATAATAATAATAAATAAAAAAGAAAAAAACTCTTCTTCTTACATACTGATTAAACTAACTACTTAGAGACTATGGACTGCTTTTGGATAACTTAATATTGTCTGCCATGATAACATTAAATTTTTAAAAAAGTTTCCATTCTAGGGCGATACTTTCTATGACTGTTTTTCATTGTTACTTCTGTAGTAACACATAAATGCTTTTAGATGATTCCAAATTCTGGACATATGTATCCAACTCCCCATTACAATTTTTTATTTGGTGTCCTGTATGCTTCTAAAAGGCAATCTGCTCAAACAGGTTCAATTTTTTCTATCAGCAAATGACATCACTATTCTCAGCTTATCAAATCACACCCAGGACATAGGTGTTAACATCTCTTTCCTACCCCGCTTTCTCTGATATCCAATTGCCAACACCTGCCTATTCTAACTTATTAAGAGCTCATAAATCTGTCCACACATATGTTCTACATTACCAGCTTTTCTAATATACAGCGCCCACAATTTTTTCCTACAGATAATTTTGAATAATTCCTTACTGTGGTCTATTATGAAATTTTCCATGCTATAGCCAGTGAGATGTTACTAATATATGCCCTTTGTTATCCTCTGATGGTTTATCAATTCACACTGAGTATCTCCCAAAATTGCTAAAAAGCCAAGTTATGTCAATACTTAGTCTGCACCCACTGTCTACTTAAAAAAAATCAAATTAGAAAAGCAACTCTTTTCAACTGCAAGATGCTTTCTACTTGCCAAATCTAAGTCACATATGCCCTATAATAGGCTGAAGATCACCTTGTGTTGTATTTTTTTTTGTTTATTATGATGCTTTGTATCCCACCTGGGCTGTTTATTCAGTACTGTATTTTCAAAATAATAATTAAGACAGATTGAAATATTTTATCTGAAATTCAAAAATCTCAATTAAGCAAGACTTTTTAACTGAATTTCTGATGCAATAACGATTTAATTGAGAGACTCTATTTCAGTCTGCATTCATGTACCCTTCACCCATAAAGGGAATATCCATTTCTCTTATAGAAACATTAATATGTTTGATTTTTGAGTACTTTTGGGGGCCTTACAGGGAATGGTACACAAAGTGATGCAAATGTGTTGACTCAGTTTTCTCAAATGCAAGAATTCATAAAACCTAAAACACACTGCCTAAATTTCTTAAGATGTATAAGTGTATACTGAACCTTAGCAATTAAAATTAAACTTAGGTTATATCATAAACCAACCATGTGTTGTGTATGAGCAACTAAAATCTCAAGTTAAATTGTGCAAAACAAATTTTCTGTGAATTCTTAGGTTTGATACTTTTATATTTAAAATAAATATGGTATTTATGTTTGTATAATATATGCTCCTACTCTACTGAAATTATCCCACCATCTAAGATGTAGTCAGGCTAGGCTGAGAAAAAGTAAGTACAGTGGTGGTCAGAGCAGGAAGAGTAAACAGTAAAATTTGTTTTTTCCTGAAGGCATATATTAATAATACAAATAACATTTTCATTACAGAAATGTGTGACCATATAACTTAATTTTAGATAGTAAAATATTTGTAATTTTAACAAGTTACTTAAAATGATCTGCTAATTGTCTGAGTCAATCATTCATATAAATATGACCTCTAGCTCATCTTGCTGTTGAATGTTAGAGATAAGGCAGATGCATTCTAACCAACTCACACATATACACAAAATCAACATGGACATGGAGAAGAGAATTAGTGTTTGTAGCAGTGTATTACTTACTAATAAAATTCAACAAGTGTATATGGCAGTGTTATCTGTTGATGGGAGATGGGAAAAATCCACTCATGGAGGAGGAATATATTTTCTCATTAATGGCACCTTACATTTATAAACTGTAATGGTTTTCTAAAAATGTTTCTTTGATTTACCTATATAAATTAGAGAGTTAATAAATGAGATGACCAAGACTTTAATTATAATTAAAATAAGAAAATTGACTACTATAGAATTTATACTTGGATTACTTTCCTGGAAAAATCAGATAATACTATTTATATGTACATGAGTTTTATGCAGTTAGCATTGTATTCTTGGTGAAACAATAATGTTAGATATGAAAAATTAGAATTTACCATATTTGCAATGCATTATTATTTAATTTACTACTTTATTCTTTTCAAAATGACTTAGCCTTGTTTATTTTCATTCTACATGTCATTAGAATTATTCTCAGTAGCAATTACTCCATCATTTATATGCCATTCATGAGCTTCTACCACCATATATCATGTTTCACCACCCCAGGAGGAGGGAGGGCCAACAGTGGCACAAGAGTTGCTTCATACAGTCTGTCCCATGTCCTGCTAAATTCAAGCTCTCCATGAATAAAAAGCCTTTCCATAGCCAGAGTTCAGCTTTAAGAAAAAGGCTAACTACTGAACTTGGAGAAAAGACAAATCTGCATTTGATAATGGATTTAAAAATATAATGTGTGTTTAGAGGATACAAAGTTACAATTCCACAAATGGGATAGTTAATATTTGTGTTAATTTCTTCACCCTTGAGGAAAGCCTGCTAGTTGAAGTTAAAACATTCCTTTTTCACACAAGACAGAAGCTAACATTATCACTCTCAGAGGAAATTCTAAGAAAGATTGTACCTTGTCAGAGGGTAAATCAAGACATCCTTATTAGGCCATGTATTTACTTAGTGTCTCCTCAATTACTGAACATTGTTTAGTGATTTGCTTTCGAGGATTTTTGTGTTTGTTTCAAAAAAATCCTTGCTGCAATGATCAGACTTGATAAAGCAAATTATTGCCTCTTGTGGATGTTCACATTCTGTGCATCGGTAACTATCTGATTCTATGGAAGATAACTGAAGCTTGGACTGAATGTAGATGAGACCTGCCACTACAGAGTGATGGAAGTATCAAAGGACATGCTGAGTGAGGGGAGGTGGCTGTCATATAGGGAGTGGAGTTTTGAAAACTTACATCAAAACATTTCTCTTCCTGGCCCCACCCAATATTGTCATCTGGAAATATTTGATAAAAAATACAATAGAAAATAGTAGGAGAACAAAGCAGGTGGTGAGTGTGGCAACAGGAGTAGTCAGAAGCAGCTGCAGAACTGTCCTGGACAGAAGAACCATAGATGATGCTCCACAGTTTGAAGGAAATGTAGTTCCCTGTGGTACAGATGTTGCCCCATACAATCTGTCATATATCCAGCTAGATGCAAGCTAAGAATGGAAAGCTTTTCCATAGAGAGAGTTCAGTTTATGGAAAAAGGATAATTACAGAACTTGAAGAATAGACAAATGTGCATTTAATAACATAAGTAATAATTACAGTGTTCTGAGTAGAGAATACAAAATAACAATTGCATTCCAATTAAATAAATATTTTTGTTAACTTTCATCTTTGGGGAAAGTTTCCTAGTTGAAGATAAAACATTCCCACTGTTTCTTATCTTAGAACAAAATTATTTAGGTTTCTGTATAAACCTAAGTTTTCACTTTTATATGAAGACACCACCATGTAACTTTTATTGCAATAAACCTGTCATACCAAGTAGTAAATTGGTAAGTAGAGAAATGCCCCAGTGTGGTACCCAGTGAAAGGTGGTGTCTGGACAGTCAGTGCTTTCTAGAACTCTGGACCAACAACCAGGAAGTGTTGAAGTGACTGAAAAGTTAAAGATCACAAGTACAGCATGGGGAAAACAGAGATCAACAGTATCTCTGTCCATGCCAAAGGAAGTATCCTAGGAAATTTTGGCTATGATAAGAGAATGAAACTCCGTATGCACATTTCTTCTGGATCACTTTTGGAGCACTAAGAAGAAAACAAACTTAGTCCTAATGTACATGTGCTAAGGGGAGCCTGATTTTAAGACTGACTTCATTCTTTCCTCATGTTATAGAGCCTTCAAGGGATATTGCCTACTAGATCCAAGATTTGCCAACTTATTTTTCCTCATAATCATCTCCTATCTATCAGCTGATATTTCTACCCATGTGCACCAGTGCTCTTCTTCACAGCTTCACACCTGTAATACTGTTCTCTGCAGCCAACATATGAGGTCCCACTTAATGCTCCACTTTCCTTCCAGCTCCTTCAAAGAATTGGCCATGCATGAAATTTGGCACTTAACTTTACTAATATGCACCCAGGATGTGGATTACTAGTTCCTACCTCACCTTCATTAGCCTGGAGGAAAGGTTATTTTCAGAGTGCCACTGTCGTTCAGCTCGGCCATGTCTTCCTGCTGTCACTCACCCTGCTGCTCTTGGTTGGATTTCATCATAATCCTCAGGATTGTATGCTCATTGAGGGCAAGAAAAACTATATTAAAAAATACATGCTTGCTGAAATTACTCCCAGATTTCTAGATGAGTTTTACCTTTTTCTGCACCCATAGCTCTGGGATTTAGTTTGTTTTAATATGAGTGCTACCTAACAGGTTAAGACATCATATTAGTTTGGACACTACCGATAGGGGAAATAGAACAAAAACAGCTGTGATTCACAGCACTTTAAAAATGAATATTAAACTACCACAATCTTGAACAAATATCTTTATTATAAAAATCAAATAAGTGGGTTAAAAATGATGGTAGCTATTTCACACAAGGACAAAAGATGAAAGCTTAGAATTACTTGCTTAAAGTTAATTCAGAATGGAACAAAATTGTTCAAGTGCTTAGCGTTAGAACAGGTTGTATAACCTGGTTTTCAATGGACATTACCTATTTCACAGTAAGATCTTGTTATAGGAACAAAGGGATGATTCCCAGCCTCGTGTGGTGTATCATCTCTGCCTCCCAAAATACTGAGATTAGAGGCATGAGCCACCATGCCCAGGGTAATTCCAAACTTTTTATAAAAGTTCTGTGACTTCCTCTACCTTGCCTTCACCCACAAAACAAGCATTACTAAGAATTCCAATATATAATACAAATAAAGCACTGCCATGACCAAAGTACTACATTGATATGAGTGTGAATCCATGGTCTGTTCAATTTTTTATTGCTTTAACAGAGACCACTGATGCATCTAAAAGGATGAGTACAAATGTTAATGTAATCCTGGATTTTCTCTGACAACTCTCCTTAAAACTGACTTACAATTTTTTCCAAGTATATGTATCAATGGTTTACTCTCTGAGGGAAAGGAAATAATCAGCAGGACCACTATTCCTAGCCACTGGCAGAAGCATATATGCAACACTTAACACCACACATGTGTTTCAATGGCTTCTTGACTACTCCTGTGTACACTGCCTATACATTTTTATAATATCTCTAAATGTATAAAAGAATTAATGTGAATGTATATGCTATCACATATCATTTCCAACTGCAGAATATGTTAGTTTTAAATGTATCTACCATATCTTGACTCTGACATTTATTTTTGGATTGTTACATTAAAATCAAGTACCTGGGACAGTCACTGTGGCTCATGCCTGTAATCTGAGGGTTTTGGAAAGCAGAGGCAGGTAAATCACTTAAGGTCAGGAGTTTGAGACCATTCCAGCTAACATGAAAACAGTGAAACCCCATCTCTACTAAAAATAGAAAAACACATCACACGTGGTTTTGGGGCCTGTAGTCCCGGGTACTCCATGGACTGAGGAGAAGACTCACTTGAATGCTGGAGGAAAATGTTGCAGTGAGCCAGGATCATGCCACTGAACTCCAGTCTGGACAACAGAGCGAGACTTCATAACAACAACAATAAAATCACAAATAAAAACCAAACCAAATAAACAACTGGCAACATTCTTCTTGAATGACTGTTTGATCGCAGAAAGCTCAATTCCTGCCAGGTTATGATCTCTATTAGTAGCACAGCAACTTATTTGAAAGTAGATGGAAAGTAGATGGAAATGTTTTAGATTACATTTTTATTTCCTTTTCTATTATATAGGCTGCCTCCTTGCATGATGAGAAAAGGCGGTCTGAAAGGTAAGCTGTGCAGCCTAAGGGAGTTACTTCAAAAGGCCTGTTTCCTGAGAAAGATCAAATCTTTTTTTCTATCATCACATTTTTAAAATTATAGAACATGCCTTAATTTCATATGTAAATTATAAACATCAGTAAAGAAGTGATTTATTCCATCTTCTTGCCTTATGCCATGAAGAATAATAATTCTCATATGTGACATAATTAAGGCAATGGTTTTCTTAGAAATAATAATTTAAAAAAGCAACCAGTTCATTGCTACAATATTCCTCAAATTAGTCAAAGGCCATGTATTTGTGATGGAAGATTTGAATACATTAACCGTGTTTAAAATTAGCTTACTTTTACCAGAAAGAGAACACAAGCATTGTAAGTGAAAAAATAACTACAAAATAAAGTAGCATCACCCTTGATATTATTCAGATAAACTTTTTCGTCGATGTGAGACTTCATTTTAAAATTAGCTGTTCAACAAAATATTTTCTCCCTTAACAAAACAAAAGTAGTCCCATGAATGGAAACTTTTAGATTCATACAACTTTTGAAGTGTACAATCTCAGAGCCTGGCATCTGTCTTCCATCATCTTCTAGTTTGTGAACCCAAACATTAGTTAATTAACTTTACTAAAAAGGTAAAGTTATGTCCTGAAGTAGTGAATGCTGACACAAACCACTTGCTGGAGTTGCACCTACTTTTCAAGAACATGTTGATCAAAAGTCACATGTTCTCAACTATGAGGTCAAGAGCAGCATGAGCTATGAACTGGTGCAGATGATGATACTCATAAATGACTGTGTGAGCAACAACAGATTAACTTACCCATGAGGAATAAAGAAAGTAAACACTTAGTTCTGTAAATTCTATGGATGGTTTTCTTGTGCAGAAAAAGGAAGGTTTGACTTTGCTTTTTTTGTTATTTTCAAGAGACATACAAGAGGCCTGTTTTCTCATTATATCTAATTCTTTCTTTCAAAATATAGTTTTAAAATGACACCTCAGTTATTGGTTGAAGTGTATTCTCTCCAAAATTCCTTTGTTGACATCCCAAGTGAACAGTACCACAGAATGTGTCTTCATTTGGAAGGAGAGGTTACATGTAGACATGGTTAATTCAAATGATCTCATTTTACAATAGGGTGGGCCACTAATAAAACCACATGAGTATTTAGAAAAAAACAATCTTTTGGAGACACACACAGGGAGAAAAATGACACAGGAAGACTGGAGTTACACTGCTGCAAGCCAGGGAACTTCCAGAAGCTGGGAGATTAACCAAAAAGGTTCTTACCTTAAGACCTGCATAGGAAGTATGGCACCACTGACACCTTGATTGTAGACAGTGGCTCTCAGAAATGAGGCAATACGTTTCTGCTGTCCAAAGCCACTAAATTTTTGGTACTTTGTTACAACAGCCACAGGAAACAGAGACAGCCTCCTTGTTGAAGAAGCTGTTCCCAATCCTGGGCTGGAGGAGGGTGGCCCATTGTCCCAAAATGTCTCTGACATCTAAAGCATTCTTTACTTCACTCATGTTGTCATGACAAACCTAAGTGAATCTTTAGATAAATGGATGT
The DNA here is from genome assembly GCF_028885655.2 of Pongo abelii. Classification (NCBI taxonomy): domain Eukaryota; kingdom Metazoa; phylum Chordata; class Mammalia; order Primates; family Hominidae; genus Pongo; species Pongo abelii. The sequence continues at coordinate 37,173,953 of NC_072009.2, read as the reverse complement.
TTTTGTGTCTAGTCAAGCAGTAGTTTCTTTTACAATGATGATCAATCCTGAAAGCTTAGGAGCAAATTGTGAAAGTGCCTTAAGAAGGTGAATGGTAGCAGGAGAAAGAATTAAAATCAATGTATGCAACAAATTATTTTTATGTGTGCTCCTTTGTCCACCACGTGACCAGTGGAGTGCACAGAAACTATATACAAGTAGCTGCATCCCAGGAAGCAATACTGCTACAAGTACTCAAAACAATTTTTAATGAGTATTGTTCTCATAATATGAGAAAATAATGTCACAACAACACCTACCACATAATCCTTTCTATCACATTTTGGTGACAAGTCCTGAATAGTTGAAAAGTATCACACAATTAAACATTATATATTACAAGCAACCTACAATATGAATTCCTCAAAAGTCATTAAAGCTGACTTGCGTGCATGAGGGAAACAGTGCAAATGTTCCAGAAATGTATTAGAAACATAAATTGGAAAGGACTGGGCTCTTCTCATGACAAAAATGTATAGGCCTGTTTGCTCTGAATGACATGTTCTCGAGCCAAGCCTGGTTTCTGGAAACATTCTTGACAAGAAAGTCAGGTGGCATCATCTCTAGTGTTGCTTTTGAGCTTCCTGTGCATGGCCAAGGTGATCACTGGGGAGGAAAGCATGCATGTATGACCCAGCCAGGAAGTGCCACTAGGTGTCACTGAGGGTCTTTTTGAACCCCGTAGGTCCTCATCAAAAACTTGATTCATGGAAACTGTCTGAATTTTAATGGATGAAAGCCAGTAGGACCTGATGAAAATTGTGATTCATGAAAACTGCCTGAACACTCATGGATGACATTTCAAGGCCCCAACTTGCTACAGGTGAACAAGGCTTTTAAGTGCTCAAGCAGCAACAATTCAGGGTGGATAACATAGTGAACTGAATATCATAGGAAAGTCAGAGGTCATGCTAGTCTGTGCTGAATTGAAGCATAAATGAACAACTCCCAGGATATTCACTGGCTTGCTTCTATCAGTCTCTGGAACTCCAGAGGAAGCCTCATTTATTTGTGTTGGATTTCATCTACCTCCTCTGTTCCAATCTTCCAGTTCTAAAATCACATTACACTATATTGTTACAATATAATAAAAAAGCTTATTAAATGTAATCTTCCACATACACTTTGGATTCTGCCATCCCAGCTGGCAAAAACTCCATTTCAAAAACTGGATTATCATGGTGGCCAACAATTACAAAGTAGAAGCTCGTAGACATGGTCTTAAATGTTTGCCTACTGATGAACTAAAAAATAGTGCACATTTTTAGCAGTCAATATTGAAATTCAAAGATGACTAATGAGAAGTGTAAAATTCTTCTTTTGTTTTGCTTTCTAATTTAAACTTGGAAGATGCCAGTAAGCTTGTCACCATTTCCGGTGTACTAGTGAAGATGAATGACTTCTGGAATAAACAAATGATATAACTGTGATATTTCTTGTAGAATCCTATGTATTTCTATAAGAAAACCTCTAACATAAAATCACAGACAACGTTCTCATGATCTGCAAGTATGGCACATTCAGCCCACGGGACCCTGAATGTCTGGTGGAGTAAGCTAGGCTTCACTTGGACTGGAGCAGTGAGCGCCAGCACTGACACTTAGAAGATTTAACAGAGGTAGACAGTAAGTTAAGGACCATAGAGAGTGATGAGAAGACCAAGGAATTAATTAGCTTCCCTTAGAAATGTCCATCAGGTATCCATTGGGGGAAGCTAAAACCAAGTCTCCCTCATGTCACTTAGAAAAGAGAAGAAATGTAGCACTTTGTGCTCTATTTTTCTTCTTTCTACCTGAACTATGTGTGCTATAATATATGTCCTTGCAAATAAAAGAGACTATGATATGCCTCTTGACACACCAATTTATAAGAAAGCTTTTGTATGCTATAAGAGATGAAAGAAATATTCCATAAAGGAAGACATTTTGAGGTACTGAGAGACCTTACAATGGAGTTTCACAGATTGGGGTGAGTGTAATGGCTCAGGCCTATAATGGCAGCATGTTGGAGGGCTGAGGCAGGCAGCCTGCTTCACCCTAGGAGTTTGAGACCAGCTAAGGCAACAGCATGGAAGAAGAAATACTTCTCTACAAAAAATACATCTCTACAGAAATACTAAAACTTTCTGAACATGTTGGTGTCTGCCTGTAGTCCCAGCTACTTTGGAGGCTGACAGGAGAGAATTACCTGACATGGCAGTAAGCTGAAATATTCTGACTCGAAAACAAAACAAAACAAAAAACAAACATACAAAAAACTTCAACAGATTAACAAAAGAAATGAACATATGAGAAACTGGGGAAAAAACATAAGCAATTCCACGGCTTCTAGCACAGATAATTAAAATACAGATGAATGACTGATGACTGGGAACACGGATGTATATACACAATGGTAACCCCACTGTGTGTGTTTTTAACACAAGGGATTTGAAATCAAACGAAGTTGGGTTCTGCCTACCTCTGCTACTTACTTGCAATGTGAACAGAGGGAGTCTTTAATCTACTGTTGGTCTTTTCCTTTATGTAGTAATTTTGTATCACTTCACGGCAAAGTATCCAGCACAATGTCTGACTTACAGGATGTGCTCAATTAATATTATCTAGAATAACATGGAAAGGCCAAATGCACACTGAGATGTGGGGGACTATAGCCTTGTCCACTTTCTCACTACCATCTAAGCTGCTTTCACCCTTCAATGGCACTGTTAAGTATCTGCAATCAGGGTTACCCACAGAGCCAACAATATTCACTATCTGGCCTTCCAAAGAAAACCTCAGCTCCTGCTTTAGAAAAGAGATGAAAAACAGATGAGATAGAAAAATCGGGTAACAAAGGAATGATACAAAAGCCATGAAAAACTACAGGAACTGGCAATAATTCTCCAGAGAATGTGATGGGAGAAAGGATGGGCAGTAGAAAATTGAATAAAGTAAACAATGATATCATGAATTATTGCTGGGCTAAATTTTAGAGCCAAAAGAAGTGGTTGTTACTTCCTTCAGTGCAAACATTGAAGCAGCAACATCACCAAAAAAGGTGGGCAAATGTATGTGTGATTGGGTGTGTGTGGTTTAGTGTGGGTGTGTCAGTGTGTGTGTAAGGGAGATAACATGTATCCCCACACTAATCCCTATATGAAAAGCCACAAATATGTGAGCAGCATGGTGCTAACTCAGCAGGAGGACAGACAGAAGGGAACTCAAAGAAAAATTGCATGAGGTTGCTGTTACCAAGTACACAGAAGGGCAGAAGATAAGACAGAGCTTACTTTATATACATTCCATACTTATTGTGAGTTGCTAATTTTGTTTTCCTTTTGTAAACAGCTGAAGAAGCAAGAAGGCTGTAATTTTTCATTCAATTTTGACAAAGGAAACTGACAGGTGAAGTGGAAGAATGGGAAACCCTGGGAGAAAATGGCCCCGTTGCCACAGGAAGTGAATGCAATAGCTGCAATCACTTAGCAAACACTTGAGGTTATTGGGTAAAGGTGAGACATCCATTACTATTCTGCACTGTCCAATCTGTGGAACTTTCTCCAAGGATGCAAATGTTGTACCTCTGTGCTGTCCAGTATGAAAGCCAGTGAGTATTAGAATTGTGGCTACTGTAATTATAGAATGATTTTTAATTAAACAAGAATACCCTCATGTGGATGCTGGCTATGCAATAGACAGCACAGGTCTAGATCAAAGATTTCCAGCCAGTGGCATGATCTTGGTTCACTGCAAACTCCACCTCCCAGGTTCAGGAGATTCTCCTGCCTCAGCCTCCTGATTAGCTGGGATTAAGGGCATGCACCATTATGCCAGGGTAAATTTTGTAATTTTAGTAGAGATAGGGTTTTGCCATATTGCCCAAGCTGGTCTTGAAATCCTGACTTCAAGTGATCTAAGCAGTGCTGAGATTAGAGTCAAGAGATTGTAAAGTGCTGAGATTAGAGTCCCCAAAGTGCTGAGATTAGAATCCTGAGCCAACATGCCCAACCTAATTTCAACTTTTTTATATAAAATTTGTGTGACATCCTCCTACTTCCCTTCACCAACAAAACATGTATTACTTAGTATTCCAATATATAATACAAATAAAGCAACTTCCATGACGGACATACCTGCATTGGCATGAATGTGTAATCATGGCCTGCTTGATTTTTCCATTGCTTTAAATAGGGGCTTTTGAAGAATCTCCAAGGAACACTTGTGCCAGAGGCCCTGATGAGGTAGCTACACAGAATTAGATAACAGATTAAATTGGGAAAATGAGGACAAGAGGAGAATCTGGGATAGTTTCCAAATGTCCAGCAGTGGGGACAAAACAGAATATGAGCTCTTCTTAGATGCCCTCATCCAAATCTCTAAACCTTGTGAGCATGTGAGGGCTCATGGCAAAGAGAAATTAAGGTTGTTCAGCAGCTGACCTCAAGATAGGAAGATTGCCCAGGATGATACAGCTTGATCAATGCCATTACAACGGCCTTAAATGAAGAAGTTGGAAGCAAAAGAGAAAAGTCAGGGGGAACTGACAGAAGAACGGTAAAAGCAATGTGATGTTGATGGCTTAGAAAATGGAGGAAGGGGTTCTAGCTAAGGAATGCATGAGGCCCCTAGAAGCTAGAAAGTACAAGGAAACAAATTATCCTCCAGAGCCTCCAAGAGGAGCACAGTTCAGTGCACACTTCAATCTTAGCCAAACAAGACCTGTATTGGACTCCTATGCTACAGAAGTGTAAGATGATACACTTGTCTTGTATTAAGCCACTAAATTTGTAATAATTTGTTACAGTGCCTATTGTTCCACCTCTGATAGTTTTTTTTTATTATTATAATACTTTAAGGTTTAGGGTACATATGCACAATGTGCAGGTTTGTTACGTATGTATACATGAGCCATGTTGGTGTGCTGCACCCATTATCTCGTCATTTAGCATTAGGTATATCGCCTAATGCTTTCCCTCCCTCCTCCCCCCAACCCACAACAGTCCCCAGTGTTTGATGCTTCCCTCACTGTGTCCATGTGTTCTCACTGTTCAATTCCCACATATGAGTGAAAACATGCGGTGTTTGGTTTTTTGTCCTTGAGATAGTATGCTGAGAATGAGGGTTTCCAGTTACATCCATGTCCCTACAAAGAATATCAACTCATCCTTTTTTATGGCTGCATAGTATTCCATGGTGTATATGTGCCACATTTTCTTAATCCAGTCTATCATTGTTGGACATTTAGATTGGTTCCAAGTCTTTGCTATTGTGAGTAGTGCCACTATAAACAAACGTGTGCATGTGTCTTTATAGCAGCATGATATATAATCCTTTGGGTATATACCCAGTAATGGGATGACTGGGTCAAATGGTATTTCTAGTTCTAGATCCCTGAGAGATCGGCACACTGACTTCCACAATGGTTCAACTAGTTTATGGTCCCACCTACAGTGTAAAAGTGTTCCTATTTCTCCACATCCTATCCAGCACCTGTTGTTTCCTGACTTTTCAATGATTGCCATTCTAACTGGTGTGAGATGGTATCTCATTGTGGTTTTGATTTGCCCTTCTCTGATGGCCAGTGATGGTGAGCCTTTTTTCATGAGTGTTTTGTCTGCATAAATGTCTTCTTTTGAGAAGTGTCTGTTCATATCCTCCACCCACTTTTTGATGGAGTTTGTTTGTTTTTTTTCTTGTAAATTTGTTGGAGTTCATTTTAGAGTCTGCATATTAGCCTTGTGTCTGATGAGTAGGTTGCAAATATTGTTTCCCAGCCTTAGGTTGTCTGCTCACTCTGATGGTAGTTTCTTTTACTGTGCAGAAGCTTATAGTTTAATAAAATCCCATTTGTCAACTTTGGCTTTTACTGCCATTGCTTTTGGTGTTTTAGACATGAAGTTCTTACTCATGGCTAGGTCCTGAATGGTATTGCCTAGGTTTTCTTCTAGGGATTTTTTGGTTTTAGGTCTAACAATTAAGTCTTTAATCCATCTTAAATTAATTTTTGTATAAGGTTTAAGGAAGTGATCCAGTTTCAGCTTTCTCCATATGGCTAGCCAGTTTTCCCAGCACCATTTATTAAATAGGGAATACTTTCCCCATTGCTTGTTTTTCTCAGGTTTGTCAAAGATCAGATAGTTGTAGATATGCGGCATTATTTCTGAGGTCTCTGTTCTGTTCCATTGATCTATATCTCTGTTTAGGTACCAGTACCATGCTACTGTGGTTCCTGTAGCCTTGTAGTATAGTTTGAAGTCAGGTAGCATGATGCCTCCAGCTTTGTTCTTTTGGCTTAGGATTGACTTGGTGTTGTGGGCTCTATTTTGGTTACATATGAACTTTAAATTAGTTTTTCCAAATTCTGTGAAGAAAGTTCTTTTGTAGCTTGATCGGGATGGCATTGAATCTATAAATTACCTTGGGCATTATGGCCATGTTCATGATATTGATTCTTCCTACCCATGAACATGGAATGTTCTTCCATTTGTTTGTACCCTCTTTCATTTCATTGAGCAGTGGTTTGTAATTCTCCTTGAAGAGGTCCTTCATGTCCCTTGTAATTTGGATTCCTAGGTATTTTATTCTCTTTGAAGCAATTGTGAATGGGAGTTCACTCATGATTTGGCTGTTTGTCTGTTATTGTGTATAAGAATGTTTGTGATTTTTGTACATTGATTTTGTATCCTGAGACATTGCTGAAGTTGCTTATCAGCTTGAGGAGATTTTGGGCTGAGACAATTGGGTTTTCTAGATATACCCTCATGCCATCTGCAAGCAGGGACAATTTGACTTCCTCTTTTCCTAATTGAATACACTTTATTTCCTTCTCCTGCCTAACTGCCCTGGCCAGAACTTCCAACACTATGTTGAATGGGAGTGGTGAGAGAGGGCATCCCTGTCCTGTGCCAGTTTTCAAAGGGAATGCATCCAGTTTTTGCCCATTCAATATTATATTGGCTGTGGGTTTGTCATAGATAGCTCTTATTATTTTGAGATACATCCCATCTATACCTAATTTATTGAGAGTTTTTAGCATGAAGTGTTGTTGAATTTTGTCAAAGGCCTTTTCAACATCTATTGAGATAATCATGTGGTTTTTGTCTTTGGTTCTGTTTATATGCTGGATTACATTTATTGATTTGTGTATATTGAACCAGCCTTACATCCCAGGGATGAAGCCCACTTGATCATGGTGGATAAGTTTTTTGATGTGCTGCTGGATTCAGTTTGCCAGTATTTTATTGAGGATTTTTGCGTCAATGTTCATCAAGGATATTGGTCTAAATTTCTGTTTATTGGTTGTGTCTCTGTGCCAGGCTTTGGTAGCAGGATGATGTTGGCCTCATAAAATGAGTTAGGGAGAATTCTCTCTTTTTCTATTGATTAGAATAGTTTCAGAAGGAATGGTACCAGCTCCGCTTTGTACCTCTGGTAGAACTTGGCTGTGAATCCATCTGTTCCTTTACTTTTTTTAGTTGGTAAGCTATTGATTATTGCCGCAGTTTCAGAGCCTGTTATTTGTCTATTCAGAAATTCAACTTTCTCCTGGTTTAGTGTTGGGAGGACATATGTGTCTAGGAATTTATCCATTTCTTCTAGATTTTCAAGTTTATTTGCGTAGAGCTCTTTATTGTATTCTCTGCTGATAGTTTGTATTTCTGTGGGATCGATGGTGATATCTCCTTCATCATTTTTTATTGTACCTATTTCATTCTTCTCTCTTTTCTACTTTAATAGTCTTGCAGTCTATGAATTTCATTGATCTTTTCAAAAAACAAGCTGCTGGATTTATTAATTTTTTGAAGGTATTTTGTGTCTCTATGTCCTTCACTTATGCTCTGATCTCAGTTATTTCTTGTCTTCTGCTAGCTTTTGAATGTGTTTACTCCTGGTTTTCTAGTTTTTATAATTGTCATGTTAGGGTGTCAATTTTGATCTTTCCTGCTTTCTCTTGTGGGCATTTAGTGCTATAATTTTCCCTCTACACTCTACTTTGAATCTGTGCCAGAGATTCTGGTATGTTGTAGTTTTGTTCTCTTTGGCTTCAAAGAACATCTTTATTTCTGCCTTCATTTCATTATTTACCCAGTGCTCATTCAGGAGCACGTTGTTCAGTTTCCATGTAGTTGAGTGGTTTTGAGTGAGTTTCTTAATCCTGAGTTTTAGTTTGATTGCAGTGTGGTCTGTGAGACAGTTTGTTATAATTTCTGTTCTTTTACATTTGTTGAGGAGTGCTTTATTTCCAACTATGTGGTCAATTTTGCAGTAGATGTGGTGTGCTACTGAAAAGAATGTATATTCTGTCGATTTGGGGTGGAGAGTTTGGTAGCTGTCTATTAGGTCAGCTTGGTGCATAGTTGAGTTCAATTCTTGTGTATCCTTGTTAACTTTCTGTCTCATTCATCTGTCTAATGTTGACAGTGGGGTGTTAAAATCTCCCATTATTATTGTGTGGGAGTCTAAGTGTCCTTTTAGGTCATTAAGGACTTGCTTTATGAATATGGGTGTTCCTGTATTGGGTGCATATATATCTAGTATAGTTAGCTTTTCTTTTTGAATTGATCCCTTTACCATTATGTAATGGCCTCCCCTGTCTCTTTTGATCTTTGTTGGTTTAAAGCCTGTTTTATCAGAGACTAGGATTGCAACCCCTGCCTTTTTTTGAGTTCCATTTCCTTGGTAGATCTTCCTCCATCCCTTTATTTTGAGCCTATGTGTGTCTCTGCGCATGAGATGGGTTTCCTGAATACAGCACACTGATGGGTCTTGACTCTTTATCCATTTTGCCAGTCTGCATCTTTTAATTGGAACATTTAGCCCATTTACATTTGAAGCTAATATTGTTACCTGTGAATTTGATCCTGTCATTATGATGTTAGCTGGTTATTTTGCTTGTTAGTTGATGCAGTTTCTTCCTAGCCTTGAAGGTCTTTACAATTTGGCATGTTTTTGCAGTGGCTGGTACTGGTTGTTCCTTTCCATGTTTAGTGCTTCCTTCAGGAGCTCTTTTAGGGCAGGCCTAGTGGTGACAAAATCTCTGAGAATTTGCTTGTCTGTAAAGTATTTTATTTCTCCTTCACTTATGAAGCTTAGTTTGACTGGATATGAAATTCTGGATTGAAAATTCTTGTTTTTAAGAATGTTGAATATTGGCTCCCACTCTCTTATGGCTTGTAGAGTTTCTGCCAAGAGATCTGCTGTTAGTCTGATGGGCTTTCTTTTGTGGGTTACCTGACTTTTCTCTCTGGCTACCCTTAACATTTTTTCCTCATTTCAACTTTGGTGAATCTGACAATTATATTTCTGGGAGTTCCTCTTCTCAAGGAGTATCTTTGTGGCATTCTGCATATTTCCTGAATCTGAATGTTGGCCTGCCTTGCTAGATTGGGGAAATTTTCCTGGGAAATATCCTGCAGAGTGTTTCCAACTTGGTTCCATTCTCCCCATCACTTTCAGGTACACCAATCAGATGTAGATTTGGTCTTTTCACATAGTCCCACATTTCTTGGAGGCTTTGTTCTTTGGAGGCTTGTCCTTTTTTCTCTGAACTTCTCTTCTCACTTCGTTTCATTCATTTCATTTTCTGTCACTGGTACCCTTTCTTCCAGTTGATCACATCAGCTACTGAGCCTTCTGTATTCATCACTTAGCTCTCGTACCTAGGTTTTCAGCTCAATCATGTCCTTTAAGCACTTATCTGAATTGGTTATTCTAGTTAGCCATTTGTCTAATTTTTTTTTCAAAGCTTTTAACTTCTTTGCTATTGGTTCATGTTTCCTCATGTAGCTCAGAGTAGTTTGATAGTCTGAAGACTTCTTCTCTCAACCCGTCAAAGTCATTCTCCAACCAGCTTTGTTCCCTTGCTAGTGAGGAGCTGCATTCCTTTGGAGTAGGAGAAGCGCTCTAATTTTTACAGTTTCCAGTTTTTCTGCTGTGTTTTTTTTCTCATCTTTTTGGTTTTATCTACCTTTGGTCCTTGATGACGGTGACGTACAGATGGGTTTTTGGTGTGGATGTCCTTTCTGTTTGTTAGTTTTCCTTCTAACAGACAGGACCCTCAGCTGCAGATCTGTTGGAGTTTGCTAGAGGTCCAATCCAGACCCTTTTTGCTTGGGTTTCAGCAGTGATGGCTGCAAAAGAGCGGATATTGGTGAACCACAAATGCTGCTGCCTGATCATTCCTATAGAAGTTTTGTCTCAGAGGAGAACTCGGCTGCATGAGGTGTCTGTCCACCCCTACTGGGGGGTGCCTCCCAGTTAGGCTACTCGGGGGTCAGGGTCCCACTTGAGTAGGCAGTCTGCCCGTTCTCAGCTCTCAAGCTGGGTGCTGGGAGAACCACTGCTCTCTTCAAAGCTGTCAGACAGGGACATTTAAGTCTGAAGAGGTTACTGCTGTCTTTTTGTTTGTCTGTGCCCTGCCCCCAGAGTTGGAGCCTGCAGAGGCAGGCAGGCCTCCTAGAGCTGTGGTGGGCTCCATCCTGTTCGATCTTCCTGGCCGCTTTGTTTACCTAATCAAACAACTAACTCGTCAATGGCGGTCACCCTCTCCCAGCCTTGCTGCCGCCTTGCAGTTTGATCTCAGACTGCTGTGCTGGCAATGAGCGAGACTCCATGTGCATAGCCCCCTCCTAGCCAAGTGAGGGTATAATCTCCTGGTGCACCACTTTTTAAGCCCATTGGAAAAGTGCAGTATTATGGTGGGAGTGACCCAATTTTCCAGGTGCCATCTGTCACCCCTTTCTTTGACTACGAAAGGGAATTCCCTGACACCTTGTGCTTCCTGGGTGAGGGGATGTCTCACCCTGCTTCAGCTCGCACACGGTGCGCTGCACCCACTGTCCTAAACTTACTGTCTGGCACTCCCCAGTGAGATGAACTTGGTACATCAGTTGGAAATGTAGAAGTCTCTCATCTTCTGTGTCACTCATGCTGGGAGCTGTAGACAGGAGCTGTTCTTATTCGGGCATCTATCACCTCTGGTAGAGTTTTGTCATTCACTTTTTTTCCCGCAAATCCACGTTGACTGTATCCACTTCAGAACTACTCTTATTTCTCGTCTGATGCCTAGAATCTTCTCCCTTATTCTGCCTGCAACCCCTACCTATTTTTAAAAATCCAACTAACTCTCTCACCCTCCTCGATTATTTCCAAGAAAAACCTACACATTCTTCACATCCTAAGAAGTCCTGTCACTCATATTGCCTCTTCAAGTCTTTTTTTTCACTGCCAATGATGAAAACTCATTGCACACTTCTTCAATGTTGTGTACAAAGCTGAATCTGATCAAATTTTGTCCTCATAGGATACGGATACTTTATCAGGCTTATTTTCCCAACATACAACTCTGGACTCAGGTTAGATTCCTCACTGCCCCCAAGAAGGTCCTGCATTTTTGTTTGTTTTTGTTCCTTTGCTCATCTTTCCCCTCCCTGCAATGCTCTTCTTTTACCCCCCCAGCTAAATTCTATGCATCAAGGCCCTGATGACTTTTTCTGAGAGATGACCTGGATCACTTCCATCTTCAGCCCCGTCTCCTTTAAATTCTTTACTCAATTTATAATATTTTCTTAGCTCTTGTTCAATGCTCTGGCCATAAATTTTTCATTATTGCTTCTGAGAGTTTTGGCTCCTTTTCTTTTTAATTACATATAAGCATCATGAGGTCAGTCTCACTTTTCCTCACAACACACAATGGTGGCTATTAAAAAATATTTCATTTCTGTGGATCTCAACCCTGAGCCATCTTGCTTCCAAAAGGACATCTGGCAATGTCTGGAGAGATTTTTGGTTGTCTCACTTGGGGGAGAAGGTGCTATTGACAACATAGAGAGCAAGGATACAGCTAAATCTACAATGCATGGGACAACATCCCAAAACAAAGAATCTGCCGGCTCCAAAAGGCAACAGTGGCTCCATTAAGAAACCCTGGGTCAGCTGAATGACCCTGTTAACTGTGAAAGCAAAGCCCCAAGAGAGCAGACACTTGCAGGTGGAAGTGTGCACAGTGCATGAATGAACCTGTTGGGGCGTGGGCAGATCTGATCTGGCTACCCCAGGTAGGAGTGGAGGTATAGCACCAGCCTGCACTGTCATGTAGGGCCAGTAAAGTCCCACAGGGTCTCAAAATGCCTGTTTCGACTCACTCCATACCCCTACCTGCAGCCAGAACTCAAGGACGGAAAGGAATTCTCAGTCCCGCTGTGGAGACCTGTGCTGCTGCTGCTTCAGCCTAGTATGCTGAGGGCAGTTCTTTGGATACCTTGGATGTGCTCTGGCGAGATGTGTGTGGAGCGTCTTTCGGGTGCTGGGCAACCAAAGGCATGCGCCATGTATCTTCAGAACAGGAAGACTGTACTTTGTAGGTCTCCAGGAGGTGCAGGATGGGATGTGAGGGCTGTAATCTGGCGGTCCTGCCTCACTATTTTCCATCTCTAGTCTTTGGATTTCAGCCCTCCAGCCGCCTTTGAGTTGTGCCTAGGTCTCGGTCCTTGGCCATGCCTCAGAACCGCCAAGAGAGGAGGCTCTCATGTTTGATAGAAAACCTACTTGGGAGTGTGAGAGTGTTCAGCACCTTTGTTCCTCACCTGGGACACAGGCAGGGCTTTGAGGGCGGAGATTCCTCCTCATCTTGGACTTGCATCCTGTCCTGCGCACTCAACTCCAGCCATGGCGGGGTGAGGGAGTAGGCCTGGGAGGAAGCTGATGATGGCAGGAAGCTGGCGCCTAATGACTCAGGAATACACAACTACCCCTCATCAGCGACAGGTAAAAATGAAGTCTTGTTGACGTTCCTTAATACCTACTTCCCTGCTAGACCACACAGGGTGTCCCCAGAGACCAGTGATCTTTTCTCCTTCGTTCACCTTTTCTCTATCCCCCAGATAACCTGTAATCATTTTGTCTTCTAGTTCAACTTGCTCCCCATGTCTGACGTGTTGAGTCAAGATGAGCTGAGAGAAAAGCTACACCAAACGTTTAAGGATGGAGGAATACAGGGCACACTCAAGTATCGGATTTAGGTTTATCTGTTATATAACTTTTACAAGTGTAACCCGTAACAAGTAGTTCACATTTAAATTCATCCAATGTTTGGGTTTCAAAACTCTATCCTGAAATATTACAGTCCCTTTGAATCCATTGAGAAAATTGTTGCATTCGAATCGACTTTAAGGAGAATGTTCAAATAATTAATTGAACCCACAATAAGATAGGAGCAGAAAGCATTTATATAATGAACAAATTTTAATAAGATGAGGCGTGTTTTATAAATCTGGCCTACTGGTTGCTAAACTAACAAGTAGGTGTGTAATACATTTGGATGAGGAATATTGACACCCTACAGAAAACATTAGTGTGCTGTTTTAATAGTTTGGGAATGAACACTTCCATCTTTAAACTATATTGATCTGCCTGCCTATTTAATTAGTGCAGGAAGTATCTGTAGGTATGCTTTATATTTGTGTTAACAGCTAGGAATAGCATTAGCTCAATGTGTTTTCATTGCAATCTGTATTTCAAAAGCATATTTTATATTTAAAATATGTAGATATATCCTGTGTATATATCCTTTTTAAATTTAAGTTATATGGTGTGAGCATTTCTCTGTTTCCTTAAAAGTTTCTTGAAATCCTCATTTTTAGGGGTAACAGATTTATCTTTGGATATTTTTCTGACACAGGAGCAGTCCCTTGTTGAATATTTTGGTTATATTTTCCAACGGTCCACAGAGGTGTGAAGAAATGGCAGAATTTTTTCTTATACTTTATATCTCAAGCATAAGCTACTGAAATGGGCTTCTAGGAAATGAAGTGAAGAGTCTGCAAATGGGTCTGGCTAATCACCAGTTTCACTTGGAAGCTGAGGAAATAGACATTTTTCTAGAGCACACTGGCCTTCTTGTTTCATGTGGTAAGACTTTTGCAAGGGAAGGTTCCTAACTAATAGCCATAGATCTAGAAACATTACGGAAATAAAAGGAAGTTTTCTAATGAATATAACACATCTCTGTATACCTCTACTGAGAAAATCCTACTGAATTTTTTTTAACTTGTCAGACTTCCCTCCCTCCTTCCTTCCTTCTTCCCTTCCTTCCTCCCATTCTTCTTTTCTTTCTTCCTTCCTTTCTCTTTCCCTCCCTTTCTCCCTCCCTCACTTTATTTCTTCCTTCATTCTGTTCCTTCTCATTTTTTTTTCCTTTCTTTCTTCCTTCCTCCGTTGCAAGACACAAATTCAAAACCAGCTAATTCGTGAGTAGATGCACCCTGAATTGAATGAAGAATTGCAACCTCAGTCCATTTCACTGCAAGGGAACTCCCTCTTACTAGTAGCCTCTAACTCTTCAGTGGCTGATCGCTAACAAAGATGTGGCTATGAGTCTTCACTTTCTGTTTTCTTTCCAGAAATTGGTTTAGCAAAAGAAAATGTAATGAATTTCCTTTTCTGTTTTGAACTTTTTATTAACAGTTTTTTTCGGCAGACTGTAACATGCTGCATTATAGCTAACTGCTTTTAAACTACTTCTGTTTCTCATTCCTCTTTGAATTTACATCATACCTGCACATAATACATTTGTTATATAACAAGCGGGTACTAAATTTGAAATTAATTTCTTGGTATCTCATTTAGTCTTTTGTATAATTGTGATCTACAATCTCAAAAGCTTTAAGAGGTAAAACTGATTTATCTATTTTCCATGTTGTTTAATAAGACTTTTCCAAACTGCTGAATGTTTGCTCTGAGTTTGGCACTGTGATAAACACATAGCAGATGTTCTGCATGTTACAGATGAGGAACCATACTGTGGAGAGGTGAATCAAGTAACTTAAGTGATTTAATTCTGAAAAATCTCTAAAGTTTCCAAATAATAAAGATAAATTCATTTTATTTTTTAGCAATTTATAATTATTTTAACTATATTTCTCCACCATTATTTTTGAACATTCATCCCAGTTTATTATTTTATAGCTAGATGCAGCAAAGTTTCCCTGTGAATATGTGTGTATGTTGTGGGGAGGGGGAGCAGTGTTTGTAGGCTTTGTTTTTTAGAGCAGTTTTTAGTTCACAGCCAGGTAGATGGAGAAGTACAAAGAGTTACTATACATCCACTGCTCCTACACATGCACAGTCTCTCCCACTGTCAACATCATGTATTAAGTTGGTACATTTTCTACAATTGATAAACCTCTCTTGACATGTCATTATTCCCAAAGTCTATCATTTACATAAAATTTCACTCTTGGTGGTGTGTATATGTCTTTATTTTCTTTATGTTGTCCATAGTTATGTAAACATTTCATATTCCATATTTTTTAAGACACAAGAAGCTTGGTATTGTAATTATTTTCTTTTTTTCTTTTCTTTTATTATTATTATTATTATACTTTAGGTTTTATGGTACATGTGCGCAATGTGTTTTCTTTGAGATGGAGTATCACACTCTTGCTCAGGCTGGAGTGCAGTGGCATGATCTCAGGCTGTAAACTTTGCCTCCTGGGCTGAAGCAATTCTCCCACCTCATCTGCTCAAGTAGCTGTGATTACAGATGTTCACCCAGTCATCTGGCTAATTTTTGTATTTTTAGTAGAAGTGGAGTTTCACCATGTTGGCCAGGTTTGTCTCAAACTCCTGATCTCAAGTGATCATTTTGCCTCAGCATCCAAAAGTGCAGGGATTACCAATATGAGCCACAATGCCTGGCCTTAATATAGGATTTGAATGAAAATTTTAAATATGTTGAGTTTCTTCATAAGCAACCAAATTTTACTTATCAGTTTTATAAATGTATTTACTTACATATTTATTTTTTAGTAATAGTGTCTCACTTTTACTAAAGTCTGAAGGGCAGTGCCATAATCTCAGCTTACTGCAATAACTGTCTCCGGGGTTCAAGCAATTATACTACTGCAGTCTTTCAAGCAGCTGGGATTACAGGCACACACCACCACATTCTGCTATTTTTTTTTAATAGATCCTGGATTTCTTATGGTGGGCAGTGTTGTTTTGAATCCTGAGCTCATGTCATCTGCCCGCTTAGCCTGCCCAAGTGCTGTAATTACAACTGTGAGACATTGTACCATGTCTGGAATTCATTTTTGATATATCTTTCTCTAATTTCCTAATCACTCTATATTCTACTTATTGTGTAATTACCAGTTGTATAATTCTTATGACAGGAATTCATCCCACTCAAACAACTTAATGGTTTCTCCTAATGGAAAATGCCAATGCTAAATGTTTTCTTTGAAGGAAATCCAGTTGAAAACATGTCAGTGTTCTCAGAGTAGACATAATTGATACATAGTGTAGTAGAAACAGATATAAATAGCTTCCCAAAATGTCTGTTTGAGAGTATTTTAAGCGCATTTTAATCATGATTGTAAAGACAGTGAGAATTTAGTTTATTTACATTTTTAAACACTACTTTCTAAAAAATGTAATTGAATGACATTTGATGTAAAATACTTAGAGGTTAATTACCTGATCAAGAAAGATATTTTATTATTTTGACCTCAATATGTTTTAGGAATTTATCTAACAGTGTAAGAAAGAGCTTCAATTTTGCTTTCTAATCATTTTTTTGAAGGATGTTTCTTAATCTCATATTCATAAGTATATTATAATGTGTCATTTAAACAATGCTATAAACATGTGTCTAATTAGGAACATTTTATTTTCTTAAGGTACTTATTATGCAGGATTGATTGCACTAAAAAAAAATCATCATACTTCCAGTTTCTAGAAATCACTGGTAAGATTAGTTTCTATAATCTACTTTGGTTTGTTAATTATAACTGAATAGCATTCTAAAGGCAAAAATTTTTTTAACAAGTCTCAGGATTTGATAAAGAAGGCCAAAAATGTAGGAATCTATTTATTTGTAAACGATAGCAAGGTTTTTCTGTGTAATTTTCCTTATAAAAGAATGAAGCTACATCACACTTCGGGGACTGTTGTGGGGTGGGGGGAGGGGGGAGGGATAGCATTGGGAGATATACCTAATGCTAGATGACGAGTTGGTGGGTGCAGCGCACCAGCATGGCACATGTATACATATGTAAATTACCTGCACGTTGCGCGCATGTACCATAGAGCCTGAAGTATAATAATAATAATAATAATAAAAAAAAAGAATGAAGCTAATTTTGAGTGAGAAGAGTAAGACATTTAAATTCATTTAAATTACATGTTTTTCCTTGCTCACCGCATCTTAGTTTGTAAACAATAGTTCACCTGTTCTGCAGGTCATTATTCCCATATTTTCATTTTTGTAACAACTTTATATAGTCAAATAATAAAACTTCAGACGGTATCAAGAGTCCTGCTGACATACTAAAAGATAGTGTTTGTAAACATATCCGCTCTTGGCAAAATTTTTTAAAAAACAAAAACATTCAAAAAACTGTCTTTTAGCTCCGGTGTCTTTGTATACTAGGTATGCATCTCAAATACAATTGATAGAGTATTAAATGTATTAATATGTCATTAATGAATGGAATATGTGTTTGGTAAAGTGTAATGTAACTTTTGTTCTTAAATGTTTATGCAGACCTGATTAATTGCCTTAATTTTGGCCTTTATACAAAACTTTTATAAAGTTTGTAAGTACTGTGGGTTTCACACCATTGGTTAGACTTGATAAGGGGCTTTGTAGCATGAACATAAGCTAGAAACTTGCCTTTTTATGTTTAGTTATCCCTTAGGTCTTTTAAAATAATCTGTGAATGAGTAATGGTCCTTTTGTGTTGCTACCCCCTTGGGATTTTGTCTGTTACATGCATTTCTATAATCCCCAAAGAGACATTTATTCATTCATCCATTCATTCAGAACTTTATAATTTGAGTACATACTTTGTGCCACCCATTGTGTCTGTGTATTAATTGCCAAGCTTCATTGAAATAATGTTAAGGAAGGAAGGAAAGAAGGAAAGAAGGAAGAAAGAAAAAAAATAAAAGAAACTGTGGTAGTAGTTCTCACATTTCTCACACTGTGACACCATCTTTTAATTTTTATGTAGTGAGATTGATAAATAATTCTCCTTATTGATTCCAGGTTTCATATCATGCTTGGGAAGGACTTTTTCCAGATTTACTGTTAAAAGCTATAACCAGACAAAGAGGCTCATTCCTGGGATTCCAGCAACTTAGGAGGCCCAGGCAGGAGGATCACCTGAGGCCATCAGTTTGAGATCAGCTAGGGCAGGCAGCATAGGAAGAACCTGTCTATACAAATAATAATAATAATAATAATAATAATAATAATAAATAAATTAGCTCAGCGTGATAGATGGTGGTAAATTCCTGAGCGTTTTCAACATGTGGAAAAGTTGAAACAATTGTAGTCAACACATACCTACAACCTAGATTTCACTATTCCATTTGTATTATATATACTTCATCATTTTTAATCTGTCCATCTATTCATCTATCTTACTTTTTCTTCTTGTATTTCAAAGTAAATTGCAGACACCTATGCTTTCCGATAAATATGCCATACTTTTGAACCAGAAGTCTGGCCTCTTACACACCTGACCATGCTTCTGTGTCCCAATTTGACCTGTTACTTTTTAATAGCTGACAACCTTCAGCTTATTGATGATCAATTGGCAGATGCTTTTCCTCAGAATATAAAGTTGGAGTTTTTAGAAATAAAACTAAATAAAGATAAGAGAGAAATAGAAAGGCAACTTCTGGCTGAAATGTGTCAGAAGGTAATCTTTATCTTGTTACAGTTAATAAGTCATGTTTTTGATTGTCATCTAAAGATTTAACCTTAGATATACTAAAAAATACCTGGAATTTTTAATACAAAATAGGGTATTTCACTGTTTTGCAAATCAATTTTTTTCTGATGAGATTTGTTTATTCTTTTTGATTCAGTCCTACAAATACAGCAAATGGTATAAAATGATAGATTAAATAAATATAACATATTTTGACAGAACATTAATATATAGCCTAGCTGTGGAGAGAGAATCTGTTACTGCACTTATAATATAATGATTGGAACTTTTACATTTGTAATCAATTTGCAATTGAAGTTTTTTATGAAAGTTATAAGAGAGTATGAGAAGGAATTAGCTCTGTTCTGAAATGACTTTGAGAAAGCTTGTCAAGCAGAATCTGGAAACTTTAGTCTTTGGAAGTAGAGTATCCTTGAGAGACATCAAAAGCACCAAGAGGTGGTATTTACAAATATTTTACTGGGTGGCTATTTCCTACAGCTATTTCTAGATTGATTCAAGGAATGAGATGTTACAAATGATGGAACAGGGTTCCAGAAGAGCAGTAGGGATTGTGGCCAAGATTGCAAATTAAAGAACGATGGGCCTGAAAAGGATACAGGTTTGCATCATTTGGGACTTCTGGAAATGCAAGATCTGCAGAGGTGACCAGTCAAGTTGGAATTATGAGAAACACACCCTAAGAAACTTCATCTTGTCAGGAAAATTAAGGAGACAGAAGAAAGGTTTCAGGAGCAGCTTGGAGGTGCAGAGTAGCTCATGTGGGTAATGTATGAACAACTCTTTAAAGCAGAGCAGACTGATTACCTGTACTGAAGGCCCAGCTGTGGTTGGGGTAACCCTGGAAGTGAGAGAGACAAAACCACATGTTTGTAGGTGAGTTTTCTGTTCTACCTCAGGGGAGGAATTGTAAGGGTCTCTCTCTGCTGCCCCTTTCAGTGAGGGTGTAAAGATGGAGATGCTTGGGAAGTGGAGATTTGCAGAACATAACTCAATGTCCTTGAGAAAGGCAGACTATTTCATGAAGATTCCCTGGATCTCCTGTGTAGTGATGGTAAGCAGAAGAGAGGGCAGGTGGCTGGTAACCTAGGGGGAAAGGGAGGGTTGAGTGGTAGTCTCAGTGATAAAGAACTAGATCTGGAGAGACTGGCAGGTGGAAGAATAAAGATGGTCCAGGAGTGCAGAATCGCAGAATGAGGTTTCAGGTAGTGAGTGGAAATCAAAGACACTGTGCTGCCATTGGATAGAGCCATGGAAATAAGTAAGAGTAAAGATCCTTGGAGTGAAGGAGTCACCAGGACCCCAAGGGTCATCCACGTGGCCATTTGTTTTATATTATTATTATTATTATTTAAGTTTTAGGGTACATGTGCCCAATGTGCAGGTTAGTTACATATGTATACTTGTGCCATGCTGAGTGCTGAACCCATTAACTCACCATTTAGCATTAGCTATATCTCCTAATGCTATCCCTTCCCCCTCCTCCCACACTACAACAGTCCCCAGAGTGTGATGCTCCCCTTCCTGTGTCCATGTGTTCTCATTGTTCAATTCCCATGTATGAGTGAGAACATGCGGTGTTTGGTTTTTTGTCCTTGCGATAGTTTACTGAGAATGATGATTTCCAATTTCATCCAAGTCCCTACAAAGGACATGAACTCATCACTTTTTATAGCTGCATAGTATTCCGTGGTGTATATGTGCCACATTTTCTTAATCCAGTCTATCATTGTTGGACATTTGCATTGGTTCCAAGTCTTTGCTATGGTGAATACTACCACAATAAACATACGTGTGCATGCATCTTTATAGCAGCATGATTTATAAATCCAGCTGGTGAGAAGTTGTGTTCCTTCAGAGGAGGAGAGGCACTCGCTTTTTAGAGTTTCCAGTTTTTCTGCTCTCTTTTTTCCCCATCTTTGTGGTTTTATCTGCTTTTGGTCTTTGATGATGGTGATGTACAGATGGGTTTTTGGTGTGGATGTCCTTTCAGTTTGTTAGTTTTCCTTCTAACAGACAGGACCCTCAGCTGCCGTTCTATTAGAGTTTGCTTGAGGTCCACTCCAGACACTTTTTGCCTGGGTTTCAGCAGTGGTGGCTGCAAAAGATATTGGTGAACCACAAATGCTGCTGCCTGATCATTCCTCTGGAAGTTTTGTCTCAGAGGAGAACCCGGCTGTGTGAGGTGTCTGTCCACCGTTATTTGTGTGTGCCTCCCAGCTAGGCTACTCAGGGATCAAGGTCCCACTTGAGGAGGCAGTCTTCCCATTCTCAGATCTCAAGCTGGGTGCTGGGAGAACCACTGCTCTCTTCAAAGCTGTCAGAGATAGACATTTAAGTCTGCAGAGGTTACTGCTGTCTTTTTATTTGTCTGTGCCCTGTCCCCAGAGGTGGAGCCTACAGAGGCAGGCAGGCCTCCTTGAGCTGTGGTGGGCTCCACCCATTTGGAGATTCCCAGCTGCTTTGTTTACCTAAGCAAGCCTGGGCAATGGTGGCCGCCATTCCCCCAGCCTCGCTGCCAACTTGCAGTTTGATCTCAGACTGCTGTGCTAGCAATCAGCAAGACTCCGTGGGCATAGGACCCTCTGAGCCAGGTGCGGGATATAATCCCCTGGTGCGCTGTTTTTAAGCCTCTTAGAGAAGTGCAATATTAGAGTGGGAGTGACCCAATTTTCCAGGTGCCATCTGTCACCCCTTTGTTTGACTAGGAAGGGAACTCCCTGACCCCTTGAGCTTCCCGAGTGAGGCAGTGCCTCGCCCTGCTTCGGCTCATGCACGGTGCGCTCTGCCCATTGTCCTGCACCCACTCTCTGGCACTCCCTAGTGAGATGAACCCGGTACTTCAGATAGAAATGCAGAATTCACAGGTCTTCTGCGTAGCTCACGCTGGGAGCAGTAGACTGGAGCTCTTCCTATTTGGCCATCTTGGCTCCCTCCACCAACTTTTTTTCCCATGTGGCCATTTGATCTCATCACCAGGAAAGTAACTTGAAGGAGATGAAGGGGATGAGGAGTGACAGGGAGTGTGTGTTGGCAAGTTGGATTGGATATACTCCTTTAAGAAGTTGTATTCCTTTTCCATGTGTGTGTCTTAGACCACACAGGAGTTACAGCAGTATTTCAAACATACATCTAAAACTACTGCTGCCAGATGTTAAAAGTATGAAGTCTTCCCCCTAGTGCCCACTCTTGCTTGGATCTTCTCAATGAGACATACTTGTTTAATGCTAAGGGCACTCACCCTAAAATTTTCCATAGCATTTCTGGAAATTCAGCTTACTTCTGTTATAAAACTGGACATTGGGCGCACAGATCTTACAGATGATTAGATTGTGTTTAGTCTAATAACTTCATCTTCAAGATAGGTGACTGACTAAATTTCTGTTTATTCAACTGCGAATATCTGAGGACTTTGAGGAAGTTTGTCATTCTCATAAAAACCACCATGCCTGTATTTCCCAACCTGGAATATCAACCCCCTTCTTTCCCTGATAAAACCATAGGGTCATTCAATTCCCAGCTTTGATGTCACCCCTGAGATGCCTTCCCTGACTCCTATTGAGCAACTGATTTAGGCCTTATTCCTGACTTCAGTCTTTATTTACCTCAGTTATAAAATTATCCTATCTCAGTGTGATTGTTTCTCCCGGACTATACTGTGAGGTCTTCAGAAATGAGGACTACATCTGTCTACATTTTAGTACCCAGTTCCTAGTATGCAGCTTGATATATGACTGATAGTAAATTCTTGCTCTGTGAAGACAAAAGTGGAATGTTGGCTTATTCATTTGCAAGTTCATATGCACGTACTAACTCTGAATCACAATGACTCATGAACATTTAGATGACTCAGAAACATTTAAGCAACACCACCACTAAAATCCATGAGGGTTTTATTCCTTTGGAGTTTTATTTCTGAAAGTACATTTTGTTTATTTTCCTGAAGAACTTCCCAAATTTTAGTTAAGGGGGCTAGGTCTGGTGGCTCATGCTTGTAGTTTTAGGACTTTGAGAGGCTGAGATGGTGATCTCATTTGAGCTCAGAGGTTCCACACCAGTCTGGTCAGCATGGCAACACCCCATCTCCACAAAAAAATGAGGGGAACTTGATGGTTTGTGTTTGTAGTCTAACTCAGCTACTCAAAAGGCTGAGGTAGGATGATGCCTTGAGTCTGGGAGGCAGAGGTTGCAATTATCCAAAATCATAACACTGCACTCAAGCCTGAGCAACAGAGCAGAACCGAGTCTCAAAACAAAAAAAAACCTAAAATTACCTAAGGGACTGAGATATGTTAATTAAGTAGCATAAATTGAATGAGGATGCTAAAAATATATGAAAATTTAATGTAACAGGAATTGGGAGAGTAAATACTTGTGCAGCTGGAATAACTAGTTGAGGAATCCATTGAATTGGATTTTTTCTTGTGTTTTGAGTTATAGTTTTAATCTTTTTCCCAGGCTGGAGTGCAATGGCACTACCTCGACTCACTGAAATCTCTGCCTCCCAGGTTCAAGTGATTCTTCTGCCCCAGCCTCCCAGTTAGCAGGGAATGAAAGTGCTGACCACCTTACCCAGTTAATTTTTGTAATTTCTATACAGATGTGGTTTCACCATATTGGGAAAGGCGGGTCTCAAGTTTTGACCTCAGGTGATCAGCCAGTTTTGGCCTCACAAAGGACTTGGATTACAGCAATGAATAAACATTCCCAGCTAAGTAAGAATCACTTGAAGGTGAAATTGTATTTTTCTATTATTATTATACTTTATGTTTAAGCGTACATATGCACAATGTGCAGGTTAGTTACATATCTATACATGTGCCATGCTGGTGTGCTGCACCCATTAACTCGCCACTGAGCATTAGGTATATCTCCTAATGCTATCCCTCCCCCCTCCTCCCAACCCACAACAGTCCCCAGAGTGTGATGTTCCCCTTTCTGTGTCCATGAGTTCTCATTGTCGATTTCTCATCTATGAGTGAGAACATGTGGTGTTTGGTTTTTTGTCCTTGGCATAGTTTACTGAGAATGCTGATTTCCAATTCCATCCATGTCCCTACAAAGGACATGAACTCATCATTTTTTATGGCTGTGTAGTGTTCCATGGTGTATATGTGCCACATTTTCTTAATTCAGTCTATCATTGTTGGACATTTGAGTTTGTTCCAATTCTTTGCTATGGTGAATACTGCCACAATAAACATACGAGTGCATGTGTCTTTAAAGCAGCATGATTTATAGTTTTTTGGGTATATATCTAGTAATGGGATGGCTGGGTCAAATGGTATTTCTAGTTCTCGATCCCTGAGGAATCACCACACTGACTTCCACAATGGCTGAACTAGTTTACAGTCCCACCAACAGTGTCAAAGTGTTCCTCTTTCTCCAAATCCTCTCCAGCACCTGTTGTTTCCTGACTTTTTAATGATTGCCATTCTAACTGGTGTGAGATGGTATCTCATTGTGGTTTTGATTTGCATTTCTCTATGACCAGTGACGATGAGCATTTTTTCATGTGTTTTTTGGCTGCATAAATGTCTTCTTTTGAGAATTGTCTGTTCATGTCCTTCACCCAGTTTTTAATGTGGTTGTTTGTTTTTTCCTTGTAAATTTGTTTGAGTTTATTGTAGGTTCTGGATATTAGCCCCCTGTCTGATGAGTAGCTTGCAAATATTTTCTCCCATTTTATATGTTACCTTGCAAATATTTTCTCCCATTTTACAGGTTACCTGTTCTTTCTGATGGTAGTTTCTTTTGCTGTGCAAAAGTTCTTTAGTTTAATTAGTTCCCATTTGTCAATTATGGCTTTTGTTACCATTGCTTTTGGTGTTTTAGGCATGAAGTCCTTGTCCATGCCTATGTCCTGAATGGTAACACCTAGGTTTTATTCTAGGGTTTTTATGGTTTTAGGTCTAACGTTTAAGTCTTTAATCCATCGTGAATTAATTTTTGTATAAAATGTAAGGAAGGGCTCCAGTTTCAGCTTTCTACAAATGGCTAGCCAGTATTCCCAGCACCGTTTATTAAATAGGGAATCGTTTCCCCATTGCTTGTTTTTCTCAGGTTTGTCAAATATCAGATAGTTGTAGATATGTGGCATTATTTCTGAGGGCTCTGTTCTGTTCCATTGGTCTATGTCTCTGTTTTGGTACCAGTACCATGCTGTTTTGGTTACTGTAGCCTTGTAGTACAGTTTGAAGTCAGATAGCGTGATGCCTCCAACTTTGTTCTTTTGGCTTAGGAATGACTTGTCATTGTGGGCTCTTTTTTGGTTCCATATGAACTTTAAAGTAGTTTTTTCCAATTCTGTGAAGAAAGTCATTGGTAGCTTGATGGGGATCGCATTGAATCTATAAATTACCTTGGGCAATATGGCCGTGTTCCCAATATTGAGTCTTCCTACCCGTGAGCATGGAATGTGCACCAATTTTTTTGTATCCTCTTTATTTCATTGGGCAGTGGTTTATAGTTTTCCCTGAAAAGGTCCTTCATGTTTCTTGTAATTTGGATTCCTAAGTATTTTATTCTCTTTGAAGCAATTGTGAATGGGAGTTTACTCATGATTTTGTTCTCCGTTTGTCTGTTATTGTTGTATAAGAATGC
Organism: Pongo abelii; assembly: GCF_028885655.2. Lineage (NCBI taxonomy): Eukaryota > Metazoa > Chordata > Mammalia > Primates > Hominidae > Pongo > Pongo abelii. The sequence goes on along the minus strand of NC_072009.2, from coordinate 37,148,590 downwards.
TTGTGATTTTTATACATTGATTTTTATACTGAGACTTTGCTGATGTTGCTTCTCAGCTTAAGGAGATTTTGGGCTGAGACAATGGGGTTTTCTAGATATGCAATCATGTTGTCTGCAAACAGGGACAATTTGACTTCCTCTTTTTCTAATTGAATACCCTTTATTTCCTTCTCCTGCATAATTGCCCTGACCAGAACTTCTACACTATGTTGAATAGGAGTGGTGAGAGAGGGCATCCCTGTCTTGTGCCAGTTTTCAAAGGGAATGCTTCCAGCTTTTGCCCATTCAGTATAATATTGGCTGTCAGTTTGTCATAGATAGCTCTTATTATTTTGAGATAGTTCCCATCTATACCTAATTTATTGAGAGTTTTTAGCATGAAGTGTTGTTGAATTTTGTCAAAGGCCTTTTCTGCATCTATTGAGATAATCATGTGGTTTTTGTCTTTGGTTCTGTTTATATGCTGGATTACATTTATTGATTTGCATAAGTTGAACATGGATGAAGCCCACTTGATCATGGTGGATAAGCTTTTTGATGTGCTTCTGGAATCGGTTTGCCGGTATTTTATTGAAGATTTTTGCATCAGTGTTCATCAAGGATGTTGGTCTAAAATTCTCTTTTTTTGTTGTGTCTCTGCCCAGCTTTGGTATCAGGATGATGCTGGCCTCATAAAATGAGTTAGAGAGGATTCCCTCTTTTTCTATTGATTGGAACAATTTTAGAAGGAATGGTAGCAGTTCCTCCTTGTACCTCTGGTAGAATTTGGCTGTGAATCCATCTGGTCCTGGACTCTTTTTGGTTGGTAAGCTATTGATTATTGCCACAATTTCAGAGGCTGTTATTGGTCTATTCAGAGATTCAACTTCTTCCTGGTTTAGTCTTGGGATGGTGTGTGTGTTGAGGAATATCTCCATTTCTTCTACACTTTCTAGTTTATTTGTGTAGAGGTGTTTGTAGTATTCCTGATGGTAGTTTGTATTTCTGTGCGATCAGTGGTGTTATTCCCTTTATTATTTTTTATTGCGTCTATTTGATTCTTCTCTCTTTTCATCTTTATTAGTCTTGCTAGCGGTCTATCAATTTTGTTGATCCTTTCAAAAAACCAGCTCATGGATTCATTAATTTTTTGAAGAGCTTTTTTTTTTTGTTGTTCTATTTCCTTCAGTTCTGCTCTGATTTTAATTATTTCTTGCCTTCTCCTATTGTTTGAATGTGTTTGCTTTTTCTTTTCTAGTTCTTTTAATTGTGATGTTAGGGTGTCAATTTTGGATCTTTCCTGCTTTCTCTTGTGGACATTTAGTGTTATAAATTTCCCTCTACACACTGCTTTGAATGTGTCCCAGAGATTCTAGTACGTTGTGTCTTTACTCTTATTAGTTTCAAAGAACATCTTTATTTCTGCCTACATTTCTTTATGTACCCAGTAGTCATTCAGGAGCAGGTTGTTCAGTTTCCATGTAGTTGAGCAGTTTTCAGTGACCTTCTGAATCCTGAGTTCTAGTTTGATTGCACTGTGGTCTGAGAGAGAGTTTGTTATAATTTCTGTTCTTTTACATTTGCTGAGGTGAGCTTAACTTCCAACTATGTGGTCAATTTTGGAATAGATGTGATGTGGTGCTGAATAAAATGTATATTCTCTTGATTTGAGATGGAGAGTTCTGTAGATGTCTGTTAGGTCCGCTTGGTGCAGAGCTGAGTTCAATTCCTGGGTATCCTTGTTGACTTTCTGTCTCGTTGATCTGTCTAATCTTGACAGTGGAGTGTTAAAATCTCCCATTATTAATGTGTGGGAGTCTAAGTCTCTCTGTAGGTCACTCAGGACTTGCTTTATGAATCTGGGTGTTCCTGTATTGGGTGTATATATATTTAGAATAGTTAGCTCTTCTTGTTGAATTGATCACTTTAACATTATGTAATGACCTACTTTATCTTTGTTTGTTGAAAGTCTGTTTTATCAGAGACTAGGATAGTAACCCCTGCCTTTTTTGTTTTCCATTTTCTTGGTAGATCTTCCTCCATCCTTTTATTTTTAGCCTATGTGTGTCTCTGCATGTGAGATGGGTTTCCTGAATACAGCACACTGATGTGTCTTGATTCTTTATCCAATTTGCCAGTCTGTGTCTTTTAATTGGAGCATTTAGTCCATTTACATAGAAGGTTAATATTGTTATGTGTGAATTTGATCCTGTCATTATGATGTTAGCTGGTTATTTTGCTCATTAGTTGATGCAGTTTCTTCCTAGACTTGATGATCTTTACTATTTGGCATTTTTTTTTTCTGCCGTGGCTGGTACTTGCTGTTCCTTTGCATGTTTAGTGCTTGCTTCAGGAGCTCTTTTTAGGTCAGTCCTGGTGGTGACAAAATCTCTGAGAATTTGCTTGTCTGTAAAGTATTTTATTTCTCCTTCACTTATGAAGATTAGTTTGGCTGGATATGAAATTCTGGGTTGAAAATTCTTTTGTTTAAGAATGTTGAATGTGTCCCCCACTCTCTTCTGGCTTGTAGAGTTTCTGCCGAGAGATCTGCTGTTAGTCTGATGGGCTTCCCTTTGTGGGTAACGCGACCTTTGTCTCTTGCTGCTCTTCACATTTTTTCCTTCATTTCAACTTTGGTGAATCCGACAATTATGTGTCTTGTACTTGCACTTCTCGATGAATATCTTTGTGGTGTTCTCTGTATTTCCTGAATCTGAGTGTTGGCTTGCCTTGCCAGATTGGGGAAGTTCTCCTAGATAATATCCTGCAGCGTGTTTTCCAACTTGGTTCCATTCTCCCCATCACTTTCAGGTACAACAATCAGATGCAGATTTGGTCTTTTCACATAGTCCCATATTTCTTGGAGGCTTTGTTCATTTATTTTTATTCTTTCTTCTCTAAACTTCCCGACTTGCTTCATTTCATTCATTTCATCTTCCATCACTGATATCCTTTCTTCCAGTTGATCTCATCGGCTCCTGAGTCTTCTGCATTCTTCACATAGTTCTCCAGCCTTGACTTTCAGCTCCATCAGCTCCTTTAAGCACTTCTCTGTATTCGGTATTCTAGTTATACATTCATCTAAAGTTTTTTCAAAGTTTTCAGCTTCTTTGCCTTTGGTTTGAATTTCCTCCTGTAGCTCGGAGTAGTTTGATAGTCTGAAACCTTCTTCTTTCCACTCATCAAAGTCACTCTCTGTCCAGCTTTTTTTCATTGCTGGTGAAGAACTCCATTCCTTTGGAGGAGGAGAGATGCTCTGCTTTTCAGAGATTCCAGTTTTTCTGCTCTCATTTTTCCCCATCTTTGTGGTTTTACATACTTTTGGTCTTTGATGATGGTGATGTACAGATGGGTTTTTGGTGTGGATGACCTTTCTGTTTGTTAGTTTTCCTTCCAACAGACAGTACCCTCAGCTGCAGGTCTGTTGGAATTTGCTAGAGTTCCACTCCAGACCCTGTTTGCCTGGGTATCAGCAGTGGTGTCTGCAGAACAGTGGATTTTTGTGGTCTGCTAATGCTGCTGTCTGATCGTTCCTCTGGAAGTTTTGTCTCACAGGAGTACCTGGCCGTGTGAGGTGTCAGTCTGCCTCTACTGGGTGGTGCTTCCCAGTTAGGCTTCTAGGGGTTCAGTGGTCGGAGAACAGTCTTGAGGAGGCAGTCTGCCTATTGTGAGATCTCCAGCTGCATGCTGGGAGAACCACTGCTCTCCTCAAAGTGGTCAGACAGTGACATTTAAGTCTGCAGAAGTTACTGCTGTCTTTTTGTTTGTCTGTACCCTGCCCCCAGAGATGGAGCCTACAGAGGCAGGCAGGCCTCCTTGAGCTGTGTTGGACTCCACCCAGTTCGAGCTTCTGGGCTGCTTTGTTTACCTAAGCAAGCTTGGGCAATGGCAGGCACCCCTTCCCCAGCCTTGCTGCTGACTTGCCGTTTAATCTCAGACTGCTGTGCTAGCAATCAGTGAGACTCCGTGGGCATAGGACCCTCTGAGCCAGGTGCAGGATACAATCTCCTGGTGTGCCATTTCCTAAACCAGGCGGAAAAGTGCAGTATTCGTGTGAGAGTGGCTCGATTTTCCAGGTGCCCTCTGCCACCCATTTCCTTTACCAGGAAAGGGAACTCGCCGACCCTTTGCAATTCCTGATTGAGGCAATGTCTCGCCCTGCTTCAGATGGCGCATGATGCACTGCACCCACTGTCTGGCACTCCCTAGTGAGATGAACCTGGCACCTCAGATGGAAATGCAGAAATCACCCGTCTTCTGTGTCACTCATGCTGGGAGCTGTAGACTGGAGCTGTTCCTATTTGGCCATCTTGACTCTGAAATTGTGTTCTTAATTTCTGTAGTAAGCAGTATATTTACTTCAATTTGTTCTACATTCATTAACTTTCTTGGTAAAACTTAATACCCTTTTTTTTTTTTTTTTTTTTTGAGAAAGAGTCTTTCTCTGTCACCCAGGCTGGAGAGCAGTGGTGTGATCTCGGCTCACTGCAAATTTCACCCTTCAAGTTCAAGCAATTTCCTGCCTCAACCCCCTGAGTAGCTGGAATTACAGGTGTCTGCCACCACGCTCAGGTAACTTTTGTAATTTCAGTAGAGATGGGGTTTTACCAGCTTGGCCTGTGTGATCGTCAACTCCCGATCTCGTGATCCATCTGCCTTGGCCTCCCAAAATGTTGGGGTTACAAGCATGAGCCACCAAAATCAGCAAAAATTAATCCTTTTTTACAGATTGAAACAAGAAAGTTTATGTTCAAAGGCTTCTTTTACTAAAAGATATAGATTTCTTAAGAGGAAAAAAAAGCAAAGCTGAAGCAGAGAGTTGAAGCTTTTAAATTATATGTATTCAAGATTATTTTGAATATTCAGAATCATGAGATTAAAAAGAATTTCTAAATATATGTCTAAATGTTGTAATGTTTATTGACGAGTAGAATTTTTTCTTATAAAGTTGGTATCACCCAGCAATAGAAGTTACACATTAACAGAAACAAAGATCAGGGCTGTGTTTTTGAAATATTAAACTTTAACATGAAATGCTATCACTAGGCTACGGTAACACCAAATAGAAAATTTGGAGATGCTGTTAATACTTGAACAGATCATACCTTTTAATGTTAACTTCAGACCTTCATGTCTGATATTTTTGTGTGTTTATGTATTGTAACTGAATTCCAGATATCCAGGCCTGTTGCTTTTACCTGCCCTGTGTTCAGAAAAAAGGAAGTATTGTGGTTTGACTTGTACTGGATGAAACTATTTCTCAATGCTATTCACTTTTTCTGTGTGCTTACAAATGTTTCATCCTTCATATATTACCTGGGATTGACAGCAAACTCACCTGTCTATAGTTTGCACAAGAAGCCTCCTTTTCCATTGGGAATATTCTTTTAATTGACACCCATAGATATTTTAGGGCTTTTAGCTCATAAAAGAATTTGTCCCCATTGTATTTAATGTTGTTTTCTCACTTCTATAGGTTTGATTTTTTATTTTGGCTCACTGTGTACCTTACTCTCTTTTTGACAATAACGAAAAGGTAAATTAAACGAGAGAGAGAGAAAAAAAAACAGAAACATTAGGGCAGGGAGTGTGTGTCACTTTTTTTACCTCCATTTTCTCTACCCCTTTTCCCTTCTCTTAGCATATATACACAATCAATGTAGTTTACCTTTCCATGGCATTCCAGATTACCAGAAGAGGGACTTAATACCTGGAGCTTTTAACTGTTCTTAGACTAGTCACTGTTTTGCAGTACTTCTCAAGATGGCTGGATCTCATCTCCTGTGAATCCACCTCCCTGGCTGGGGAGTTGGTGTAACGGGTGATTTGAAGTATCCCTATGAAGATCATTCTATTCTTAAATATTTGGAAGCCCTGAATGACCCATCTATCTGTTGCCCTCTCTTTAGGTACTTGACCAATATTCAATCAATAGTTTTTTTGTTGTTGTTTTGTGGGGATTTTTTGTTGGTGTTGTTTTGGTTTTAAGAGACAGGGTCTTGCTATGTTGTCCAGGCTGGTCACGTAGCAGTTTTAGTCTGTTGAACTAAAAACGTGTCATTTGATGTTTTTCCTAAATTTGTTAACTCAGCTATTATAGTTGATTTACTTTATGTTTTTTGCTAATTTCAGAACCCAGAAACTCCAGGAAGAAAAACATAAAAGCAAGACTGAGGACTTAGGAGATGGGAGCAGAATACAAACTGTCTCAAGGGAACCTGTGACTGAAACCTTAAAAAACGAACTTCTAAGGTAATTGTTTGGCACATTTGAAGAAGTAATATGTTTAAGTTACATTGGTAGAAATATAACAAAACCCGAGGAAGTAGTCCATGATCAATCTTTTATGCAAACTTTAGTGTTCAAAAAAATACATGTGTTCATCAATAACCAATATATTCCTACATTTGAGTTAGGGTAGCTATTAAAAGATAAGGTGTAGAAAAGCACATCCTCTGTTCTTCTTATTCATGGCTTCTGGAATATTTATCAAGGGCTGTGATTTGCTTTAAATTTCAGGGCATATTGTGACTTGCTCAGGTTGCATAGAAAATAAGCTGTAAAGTTTGAATTATAATAACTTTTAGTTTCTTTTTCTCTACCACACTCATACTGCCACAAAGATGGGGATATCTAACAATGCATAAATTATAAAATTAAAAAAAGTTTTAAGACCAAATTAAAAAAAAATGAAATAAAGTGAAATAAGATCAAAATTAAAATTAAACAAAATCAACTTAAAAAAAGCTTATCATGCTGTAAAAAAAGTTACACTTCGTAGTCAGATTGCTTGTCAGTGAACGTGTGTCTTGTATTCTTTCATGATTCTGGAAAACATAATCACAAGAAAAGAGCTAAAATTAACTATGTGGGGCAAAAATTGATAAAGGAAAGCAAAATATGGACAACTGTGATTACTTTAGCTTTGCTTTACTCTCACCTTGTGTATTAGTGAGTAATACCTCAGTTCTAAGACATTATGCCCACGTTGTAAGTTTTCACTGTGTTCAAAAGCATCTGAGACATAAAAAATGCTCAGTTAATATTTGCTGTTAATGTGTCCAGAGGAAATGACTCAACTTATGTGCTCTGGGTATTTATTTGGCCTGTTTTTTATTGCCTCCCTCATAATTTATCATCAATATTCCATTACACAGAACTTGCAAAGGTTTCTTGAGGTTATTCTATAAACACATTCTATTTGTAAAAAATAGAACATTTCTTTATAGATTCTGAATTCCCAATATATTCTCAATATATTTTCATAAATCTGTAGTTGTCGAGAAGTTGGCAGCAGCTTATTGCCTCTGGTACATATTACTTCTAACCATGAGAAACTTTATTTTTCCATATGAAAATGAAGTATTTTATGGAATTTTTGTCAGTTTCTATATTAAAATAGCTGACATGAAGTTTCTGTAATTTTTTTAGTAATACATTTATTAGTATTTTTTAGTAATTTTTAGTTTCACATTTAGTAATTTTTAGTAATACATCTATTAAAGTATGTTAATTTTATATAGTTATGGAGGTAGTGAACTATTTGGTACCATTGTGACAGCTGGCATGGCCTGCATGGTGTCTTTCTGGCTTTGGGAATTCTCATATGACTTTGGCAAGTCTTGGAGTTTGGGGACTGTACACAACAGGAGTGTTTCTTGATCGTTTTGGAATCAAAATTCAACTTGTAAAAGCTGAGAAAGAAAAGTAAAAATGTGAAAGTGTGCCTTTGGATATTGCTAATTCATATATAATGCTTTTAGCACCTGGTTCCCTGGACTGGGCTTGGTCCCTTGGCCTAAAGTCCTTACGTTTGTTTGGGCTGCGCAGATAGTACAGGTGGGATGAAAGTGACTGTCCAATTATCATTTGGGATTGAGCCTGTTGTGTGCTGTGTAAATTTAACTATCTTCCCTGTTGTTTGGGCCGTTGAGACCAACTGGAAAGTAATGCTTTCAGTAACCTTATGAAAACACAACCCTGCTTTTTGTATGATTGTGCTTTATAACATCAAGGCGGGGTTTTGTTGGACATTTTATGTTTGAAAGTCATATCCCTGGCTTTAGTACTGAGGGACTTTGAAGTCCCGCAATGTCGTATTCAGTGTCCTCAGGTGTATCCGTACCATAGATAAGGTACTGCATTGAAAAACATCTTTCTGGAAAGGCAACTGTGAGACTTGTATTTACTCGTTCTGATTCTCAGATATCAACTTGAACTAACGGATGACTACATCATTAGAACTAATTGAGTGATTGAAGAGGAAAGGAAGAATAAAGGTGATGTTTGGGTGGAGCCAGAAGCCGTAGTTTTCAGTTTTGATACAAGATATTAGCTTGCCTAGTTGAGTCTGTTTTATATTAAAAAAAGCTTACACTATTTTTCTTTTCTATAGTACACTTTTTTGTGTAATGTTAATTATGTAAAATTTTTTAAAAAAACATTGTCTTCCCACCTTTTGAGAAACCATTATTTTTAATATTTTATATAAACAGAAAGGCCAGTGATTTTTTTCTGGTTATTTTATTAACCTTTTTTTCAATAAATTTTGATAAATCTGCAATTATCAAGAAGTTGGCAGCAACTTATTGCCTCTGGTACCTATTATTTTTAATCATGAGATACGTTCTTTTTCACTTATGCAAAAATTTTAACTTCTCTGTTTCCTGTGACATAGCTTCTTATTTTGTTGCCTTCTAATATATATTTTTATTTATAATATTTTTACTTTACATATAACCTCCTGAGTTCTTGTGTGTTACGCCATTGAGACTGGAAGGTGAGTAATGTCTCAATCCTTAGATATTTTATATTTCAATATATTTTTAGGAAATTACCTGTAATGAGAAGTGAAGTTTTCATGGAATTTTCAAATAGATTCTTGAGAGTATACCAAGGGTAGTTGTTTGATGTTGTCCAGACACCCAGTGTGTGACTTCCCCTTTAACTACTATTTTGTGCGGACTAACAATTCTTTTATAAACTAGTACCATCATCTATGTAACAAATTATGCCTTGATAATACATCTACATAGACTCAAGTTAAATAAAATGAAAATGAAATAGTAATACGTGCAATACAATGACAATGTTGTCATTTACAATACAGTAACAGACTGATCTTCTTCTTCAAGGAAATTAAAACGCCTCTGGTTAGCATGTGTAGATGGTGGAATTTCACCACACACGACAGTTATAGCTTCACATCACCTGTTAGGTAACAGGGCTTATTGTTTCCTTGCCTGTGAAAGTTTTGTACCCTACACAGGCTATTTCATATTATAAAATAATGGTCATTAGGTCTGACATACTGGCCATAAGTATTAAATAGCTTTTGTATTCACAAGGAAAACTTTATGGTGTTTAAAGGGTTCTTTCTTTCAGGAAAAAGTTTACTTGCAAGAGGAGCTCACAGTTATTAATGCAAAAAAGAAGGAACTCAATCAATCTGTATATTTCATGTAAGAACTTGAGGAATTGTTTAGCATATTTTTTTGAAACCGATTTTAATGAATATATAAAATTTTATTCATATATAATTTATTTAAAGTCTTTCTCTCGAGATGTTTAAACTGCCATTTCTATGGCAAAGGGGGGATGACTAAAGTTAATTCAATAGTTCTTAATTTCAATCAACATCATATATGAAAGTGTAGACAGTGTTTTGAGTCTTAGGGTCCTCCTTGAATCCTATCTGTGGCCTAATTGCCTGTGTGCCTTTGGGCAGGTCCTTTGATTGCAGATTCCTCAGCTGTAAACTCTAGGATGTTTTCCACATTATAGGGTTGTTGAGGGAATTCAGTGAGTTAACTTATGTGCCTAGTTCATAGCAGGTGGCCAATATTATTATTTTTCTGTTTCTACATAAAGTTGTTCTTTCTTTCCATCAGCAGCAGCTAAAAATTTCGGACATTATAGTGTTATCTCATGTATTAAAACAAAATGCAATGCATTTATCACATGCCATTGCTTGTTTAATTTTCTGTTTATTTTTGTGCTTGCTGTCTGAAGATGAAGCTGGAACTTTAGGCACTTCAAATGTTTTAAGTATAAAGTTTATTTTTGGAAGTTGAACTTATGTAAAATCTTTCTATGATTTCTCATTCAAATATAAGTTATAGTATACTAGGAAAGAAAAGCTATAACAAAATGTTCCCCCCCTTTTTTTTTGAGACTGAGTCTCATTCTGTCATTAAGCATGGAGTGTGCTAGTGTGATATCAGCTCACTACAATCATCAACTCCCAGGTTAAAGCAATTCTTGTGTCTCCATCTCCTGAGAAGCTCAGATTATATCCATGCCCCACCACATCAAGCAAATTATGTATTTCTTTTTTTTACTTTTTTTCTTTTTTATTTTTTAATATGGAGTCTATTCTGCTGCCCAGGCTTGAGTGTAATGATGCGAACTGGGCTCACTGCAACCAATGCCTTTGTTTTCAGGTGATTTTTCCTGCTTCAGCTTCCTTGGTAGCTGGGATTACAGACACCTGCTACCATGCCTGGCTAATATTTATAGTTTTAGTAGAGATGGGGTTTCACCATGTTGGCTAGGGTGGTTTCAAATTTTTTACCTCAAGTGATCTGCCCATGATGGTCTCCCAGTGTGCTGGGATTACAGGCCTAGCCTTAGCGATCTGCTGTACTTTTAGTAGAGACCAGGTTTTTCCTTGTTGCCCAAAGTAGTCTGGAAATTCTGAGCTCAAGCTATCCTCTCATGTTGGCCTCCCAAAGTGCTGGAATTACAGGTGGGAACCACGATGCCTGGCCATTTTTACCTTACCTTTTCATATTTAAAACAAATCTATATTGCTATGATGAGTTATTGTTGTTAGATTCTTCATTGCCTATGCAAAATGTGGTGATGATCTTACTTAGATGGACTTGCTTCATGGGATGTGGTCCATAAAGCTTCCTCTGCCCCAACTGTAGGGCAGAAGGCAATTTTTGTTACTGTAGTTTGGGTCTTATTGCAGAGATTCAGACATCTGTTCTGTGACCTTAGTTAAATTGTGATGCTATGCTAAAAGGGGCCTTCCAGCTTTTACTTTTGCAGTACTATAAAGTCATCATTCAAATGCAAATTTTCCTTTTTAAATTTCAGATTGAGTTAGTGTCTGTCAAAGCACAGCCTTTGGCACTACCAAAACAAATATATGCTGAATGAAAGTGTTCAAGAGATAAGTGATTATTTACTACTAAAGGAAGAAACACTGGGAGAGAATAAAAAAATGCACCGCCTAAAGCATATGTCCACCTCCTACATTCAAGCAATTCTCCTGCCTCTTCCTCTCAAGTAGGTAAGACTACAGGAATTTACCCTCAAACACAGTTAATTCTTGTATGCTTAATAGGGACAGGGTTTCACCACTTTGGCCAGGCTGGTCTCAATCTTTTGACCAAAATGTCCCACTAGCCTTGGCCTCACAAATAGCTGAGATTACAGACACGAGACACTGTGCACGGCTTGCATGTATTAGTGATTCATGCTAAGTCAGTATCATAAAACTATGTTTTGTACTTGTAAAGGAGGCTTAAATTGGAAAGTTTTACAAAATTAAGCTTTCTGGATTAAACCCTGCTAACCTGCCTCTAGGTGGTAACAAGCCATTTTTTTGCCCTCTGCCTGATGATTGGGTTTGGCCAGTGGAAACACCAGCCTCCACATAGAGTGGCCCTAGACTGGCTGCTTCATCTCAAGGCCCAGTGAGATCATAGTGCCTGTGATGACATCTTCCAAGTGCTCTGAACCATCTACCTCTCTCCAGTGCTGAGAATTTATCTCTCCCGTAATTCTCCATTCCCAAGGAGTACTAAGAGTATGGTCCTGTTACTATCCCAGGGAACTCCACCATCTTTTGTGGGTATCCTGAATAAGTCACTCTTTATTCAAAAGTTCTTAGATGAAATTGACTGTGGGGACCATCTGCCTTCTGCCTGGATCCCAACTGATGCTTACAGATGCACAGATTGTATTGGATCTCAAGTCTGTAATCAAAAGGTAGACCACATAGCACCTCTGTGTGTGGTAGAGGAGAGAAACCGGCTTTCAGGTTAATATGAGAGTTTGAAAGAGTTCATTTTTTTTTTTTTCTGTACCATTGTGCATTCAACAAGCAATGAATGAATTGCTGTTTTTCCTCCAGCATATCAGTTGTCATGTTTTAAAAATGGTTTAGCAGTTCCAAGAAATATAGATGGGCCATGCTAACTCATTGTTTTAATTTTCAGTTACTAAAGATATATGAGTTTGCGCATCTTTTTGTTTGCTTGCCATCTTTGTATTTTCATTGGTGAGCTCAGATTTCTATACATTATTAATCGGGTAGTGTGTTTTACTGCTGAGTTTCAAGATTTGTGTATTTTCAGTGCAAGTTTTTGCTCAGATCTGTATTTTGCAGATGCTTACTTTCAGTCTGTCGCTTATCTTTCTATTTCCTGAACAAAATTTTAGTCAGAGTATAAACTTTTAATATGAGAAGGCTTTAGTTATTATTAATATTATTTTTTTACCATTACTGATTGGCTTTGTTGTCATTTGTTAAAACTTATGACCAAATACAAGATCACATAAATTTCTTTCTTGCTTTCTTCAAGAATATGCATAGTTTTACATTTCAAGTTAATGGCTCCTTCCCTATTAAAAAAAAAAAAAAATAATGAGGGAGAATTGCTGGGAAGATTGCTCAATAAAAACAGCTCCAGACTGCAGCTCCCAGATAGATTGATGCAGAAGGTGAGTGATTCCTGCATTTCCAACTGAGGCACACTGTTCATCTCATTGGGAATGGTTAGACAGTGGATGCAGAACATGCAGTGTGAGATGAAGCAGGGTGGGGCATCACCTCGCCAGGAAAGCCTGAGAAACCAAGGGCCATGCTACAGATACATGTTTCTCCCATGGTCTTCACAACCTACAGACCAGGATATTCCCTTTGGTGCCTGCATCGTGAAGGCCATGGGTTTCAAGTACAAAAATGGGCAGCTGTTAGAGCAAACACTAAACTAGCTGGAGGAATTTTTTGTTTGTTTGTTTGTTTTCATACCCTAGTGGTGCCTGGAATGTTAAGGAGACAGAACCGTTTGCTCTTCTGAAGACAGGTGATGAGGCCAAGGAGCTAAGTGGTCTGGCTTGGGGAGTGATACTCCCCTCAGAGGCAAGGAATCGAAGGTTCAATGGCTTGAAATTCTCCCCGCCAGCACAGCAGCAGTCTGAGATTGACCTAAAATACTCAAGCTTGTGTCGGGGGAGGGTCATCCGCCATTGCTGAGTCTTGAGTAGGCCATTTTACCTTTGTAGTGTAAATAAAGCCACAGGGAAGTTTGAATTGGTTGGAGCCAACTGCACCTCATCAAGGCTGATGTGGCTAGGCTGCCAGATTTCTCCTTTCTGTGCAAGACATTTCTGAAAAAATGACAGAATTCCCAGTCAGGGGCTTATAAATAAGAACCCCATAAACCTGGGGCAGAGCATCTGGGGAAGGGGCAGCCACGGATGCAGTTTCAGCAGACATCAACATAACTGCATGATGGCTCTGAAGAGATCAGCAGATCTCCCATCCACAGCATTTGAGCTCTGCTAATGTACAGACTGCCTTCTCGAGTGGATCCCTGGTGTCTGTGTATCCTGATGGGAGACACCTCATACAGGAGAACACTGGCTGGAATCTGAAGTTGCCCCTTGGGGATGAAGCTTCCAAAGAAAAGAACAGGCAGCAATCGATGAAACAGAAAATTCGCAAGGATTTGCAGAACATGAAATCAACTGTGGACATCTACAGAACTAATGGACATCTACAGAACTATCCACCCCCAATCTACAGGACATCTACAGAACTATCCACCCTCATTCAACAGAATATACATTCTTCTTGGTGTCACATAACATGTATTCAAAAATTGACCACATAATTGGAAGTAAAACACTCCTCAACAAATGCCAGAGAATGCAAATTGTACCAAAGAGCCTCCCAGACCACAGTGCAATCAAATTAAAACCCAGATTAAGAAACTCACTCAAAACCACACAACTACATAGAAATTGAACAGCCTGTTCCTCAATCACTGATGAGTAAATAATGAAATAAGGCAGAAATTAAGATGTTCTTTCATACCAATGATAATGAAGACAGAACGTATCACCATCTCTGGGACACATTTAAAGCAGTGTGTAGAGAAAAATTGATAGCACTAAATGCCCACAAGAGAAAGCAGGAAAGATCTAAAATAGACACACTAACATCAAAATGAAAAGAACTGGAGAAGCAACAGCAAACCAATTCAAAAGCTAGCAGAAGACAAGAAATATCTAACTTCAGAGCAGAACTAAAGGAGATAGAGACACCAAAAAAACTTTCAAAAATCAATAAATCCACGAGCTGGTTTTTTGATAATATCAAGAATATAGATAGACCACTAGCCAAAATAATAAGAAAAGAGAAAAATAAAATAGATGCAATAAAAAGTGATATACGTAATATCACCCCTTATCCCGCAGAAATACAAACTACCATCAGCTAACACTATAAATAGCTCTACGCAAATAAACGAGAAAATCTAAAAGAAATGGATAAATTCCTTGACATATACACCCTCCCAAGTCTACAGCAGGAATACGTTAAATTCATGAATAGACCATTAAGAAGTTCTGAAATTGAGGCAGTAACCGATAGCCTCCCAACAAAGAAAATCCAGGACCAGACCGATTCATAGCTGAATTCTACCAGAGATCCAAAGAGGAACTGGTACCATTCCTTCGACATTATTACAAGCAATAAAAAATGAAATCGTCCTTAAATAATTTTATGAGACCAGCATCATTCTGAAGCTAAAACCTGGCAGAGACACACCAAAAAAGAAAATTTCAGGCCAATATCCCTCATGAACATAGCTATGAAAATCCTCAATAAAATACTGACAGACTGAATCCAGCAGCACATCATAAAGCTTATCCACCACGATTATGTCAGCTTTATCCCTGGGATTCAAGGCTAGTTGAACATACACATATCAATAAACGTAACAGATCACATAAACAGAACAAATGACAAAAACCAGATAATTATCTTCATAGATGCTGAAAAGGTTTTCATCAAAATTCAACACCCATTTATGTAAAATCTCTCAATAAACTAGGTAAGGGTGGAATGTATCTCAAGATAATAAGACCTACTTATGGCAAACCCACCAGCAATATCACACTGAATGGGCAAAATTTGGAAGCATTCCCTCTGAAAACCTGTACAACACAAAGATACACTCTCTCTTCACTCTTATTCAAAATTGTATTGAAACTTCTGGCCAGAGCAATCAGGCAAGGAGAAGAAATAAAGCGTAGTCAAATCAGAAGAGAGGAAGTCAAATTGTCTCTCTTTGCAGAGGTCATTATTGTATACTTAGAAAACTCACCGTCTCAGCACAAAATCACCTTAAGCTGGCAAGCAACTTGAGATAAGCCTCAAGATTCAAAATCAATGTGCAAAAATCACAAGAATTCCTACACATAATAACTGAGAAATAGAAAGTGAAATTATGAGTAAACTCCCTTTCCCAGTTGCTACTAAGTGAATAAAATACCTAGGAATAAAACTTACAGGGGGTGTGAAGAACCTATTCAAAGAGAACTTCAAACCAATGCTCAAGGAAATAATAGAGGACATAAAGAAATGAAAAAACCTTTCATGCTCTTGGATTGGAAGAATCACTATTGTAAAAATGTCCATGCTGCCAAAAGTAATTTATAGATTCAATGCTATCCCCATCAAGCTACCAATCCCTTCCTTCACAGAATTGGAAAAAAACCTTAAAATTCGTATGGAACCAAAAAAGAGCCTGCATAGCCAAGACAATCTTAAGCAAAAGGAGCAATGCTGGAGGCATCACACTACCTGACTTCAAACTACATTACAAGACTGTAGTAACCAAAAAACCGTGGTACTTGTACCAAAACAGATATATAGACCAGTGGAACAGCACAGTGGCCTCAGCAATAATACCACACATCTACTACCATCTGATCTTTGACAAACCTGAAACAAGCAAGCAATGGGGAAAATGATTTCCCTTTAATGAATGGTGTTGACAAAACTGGCTAGCTATATTCAGAAGACTGAAACTGGACCACTTCCTTACACCTTACACAAAAATCAACTCAAGATGGATGAAAGCCTTAAACGTAAGAATTAAAATCATAAATTACCTAGAAGAAAACCTAGGCAATACGATTCAGGACATAGGCATGTGCAAAGTCTTCATGTTGAAACACCAAGAGCAATGGCAATAAAACCAAAATTGACAAGTGGGATCTAATTAAACTAAAGAGCTTCTGCACAGCAAAATAAACTATCATCAGTGTGAACAGACAACCTATGGAATGGGTGAAATATCTTGTAATCTCTCTATCTGCGACAAGGCTAATATCAGGAATCTACAGGGAACTTAAACAACTTTACAAGAAGTAAACAAACAACCTCATCCAACAGTGGGCAAAGAATATGAACAGATGCTCCTCAAAAGAAGACTTTGATGCAGCCAACAAACATATGAAAAAATGCTCATTAAGTTATCACTCGTTATTAGAGAAATACAAATCCAAACCACAGTGAGATACCCTCTCAAACCAGTTAGAATGGTGATCATTAAAATATCAGAAAACTGCAGATGCTGGAGAGGATATGGAGAAATAGGAACGCTTTTACAGTGTTGGTGGCATTGTTAATAATTTAACTCTTGTGGAAGACAAGGCTCTAGAAGGAGAAATACCATTTGACCCAGCAATCCTCTTATTGCACATATAACCAAAGGACTATAAATCATTCTACTATAAAGATACGTGCATACGTATATTTATTGCAGCACTATTCACAGTAGCAAACACTTGGAACCAACCCAAATGTGCATCAATAATAGACTGCATAAAGAAAAGGTGGCATATTTACACCATGGGATAGTATGCAGACATAAAAATGAATGAGTTCATGTCTTTTGCAGGGACATGAAAGAAGCTGGAAAACATCATTATCAGCAGACTCTCAGAAAAACAGAAAACCAAACACCACATGTTCTCATTTTTAAGTGGGAGGTGAACAATGAGAACACATGGACACAGGGAGAAAAATATCACATGGTGGCGGGTGGTGGGCTAGTGTAGAGAAAACATTAGGAGAAATACGTAATGTAGGTGATGGGTTGATGGGTGCAGCAAACCACCATGGCGAGGTAGTCTGAATTTGTCTAATGACCAGTGATGGTGAGCATTTTTCATATGTTGACTGCACAAATGTCTTCTTCAGAGAAGTGTGAACAGACACTTTACAAAGGGCATACAGGCGGCCAATAAACTTATTTTAAAAAGCTCACTATTATGGATTATTAAAGAAATGTAACATGTAAAAATGTAAAAATGAGTCTGCCTTTTCTTACCCTGGGAGTGCAGGTGTTTTCAGCACATGCCGCTTGAGGGGGAGAGCTGCGTTCTTCTCAGGGTTTCTTGTGGAAAATTAAACATAAAAATATCCCATGGCTTTAGTCCACACCAACGTCCTTCCCCACCCACAAGGTGTGGTGTCCACAATGCCAGGTCCACACCGTGGTCTCGTGCCACAAACGTATCATTCATCATATAACACCTGTAATAGAAATATAACATCTGTAAACAAATATATCAACCATAGTACAGGTGTGTCATTCGTAATACTAATGTAACACCTGAAACACTGATCGAACACTCATATTGCCACTGTACTCTCGTCACAGCAATAAAACACTCATAATACCAGTATACCATCTGAAACACAAATACAACAACCATAATACTGATCTAAGACCCATAATACAAGTATCACTCTCATAATGCCAATAGACAACCCACAATACAAATGAAACATCCATAACACTTATGTAACATGTCTAATGCTGTCATGACACCTGTAATACAACTGTAACACTCATAATACCAATATACCACTCATAATACCAATATATCATCCTGCAATACAAATATAGCAACTGTAATACTGATGTAACAACTGTAATACTGATGTAACACCAACACTCATAATACTAACAGAACATTTGTAATACAAATGAAACAACCATAATACTGATGTAACACCCATAATTACTGATGTAACAGCCATCATAAAGATGTAGCACCTGCTATACTGACATAACATTCCTACTCTTACTGGGGCACTTCATTTCAGAGCTTCCACTGAGCTGGATTTGGGGGGGGATTGGCCTCTATAATGATATTTGATGTTGTTGACTCTGCTTTAGTGACAAGGTATTGATATGGTTGTTTTTATTAAAAAGTAGCTTATTTCTCAATAATTTCATACTTCTAGGAAACCACCAATATCTATTAGTATAGATTAATTCTCTCTGCCAGAATCTCCAGTGGTTTCTGCTGTGCCAGATTTGAAGCTTTACGCAAAATATCCCAGTGGGTTTTACTAAAAGTGGAGACATTCTCCAAGGGTACCAACCACATCAGGAAATACAGGGTTGGTACTGGTAATGGTAATGGCAAAATATTCACTTGTAAACACAAATTTCATCCTGTCACTCTCCTGATTTAATTTTGTCAATGGTATCCCACTGACCTTAGAACAAGAACCATAGAACTCACCATGGCTGAAGACCCCAAGATCTCCTACCTGTTTCCCATGCCCACTCAGTCCGCTCAACTGCCTGCAGTCTCATCTAATTTTAATTGTGGGAACACAGTCTCTTGGGTGTCTCAGGAATTTTATGTTCAATCTCTCAATCTATTCACCCAGTGCCCACACTTATGTAATTTTCCAAGGCTTTGTCCAGCTGATAAAGTCAGAGCTTGTGCTATTTAACTGTAGAAAAGCTAATAATGTGCTGTTTCTAAAGATAAAAAGAAATTCATTCTTTGTTAGATAATTCAGATCACTCTCAGTTTATAAATCAAGGAAATATTAGTTAATGCAATGAAAGTTCATGTTTGGGATAATTAGTAAAGAAAAAATCTCAGTGCTGAAGACTAATGACACTATTAATTATTGAAATCACATAAGAATTTATTGGACAGACTATTACTTTGCTATCTCCCCTAACTGTGTGTTATTAATTCCAAATTATATTAGGTTTAAATACTTACATGTAATGTAGTCTATCAATACATTTAAGTGACAAAAAAGTCCTAGAAAATGACAAGACAATTCATATAAATATTTGTAAGCCTCCTTAAATGTACAGTGTAAATTAAATAAAGTAAGCTTAGATGTTTATGCAGATGAATTACTAATATTTGAATATTGAATTGCTGTGAGGGTATGTAATTATGTCACTGCTTTGATATGGGACTTGGGACATTTGTGTATCCATGTACCTCATTAACTTAATGACTTCCCTTTTTACTTCCTGCTGGATGATAAATTTTGGGCCCATGGAGGCTGAGGGACAAACTGTCAGCTCTATTGGAAACTCCAGTACAGCAAGAAAGTTTTCATTGCAGAATATTATTTCCTGCCAGATATTTATTTTCTCATCCAAGCAGACTTGCTCCCCAGAAGTGTTGTTACATTAGCTGCTCCTCAGGTCGAGCTGGAAATCAAGTGACTATGAGAAAAGCTCATTTATGAAAGACGTGAGGGAGTAAAACTTATATACTTTACTGGTCATCTTTTTATGTGCTTGTATTCCATATGCATGTCTTTCCGGTGAAGTGTGTATTCAACTACTTCTCCATTTTGCACCTGGATGGTTTGTCTTTTTTTGTTACTGACGTATGCAAATTCTTCATACATTGTCGATAACAGACTGTTGTTACATACATAACATGCAAACCTTCCTTTCTGCACCATGTCTTTTCACTTTCTTGATAGTGTCTTTTGATGCACAAAAATGTTTAATTTTGAGAAAATTATTTCTTAAGATGCCTGTGCTTTTAGTATCAGATCTAAGAAACCACGGCTAAATCCAACCTCATGAAGATTTATCCCTATATTTTATTTTAAAGTTTATGTTTTTACCTCTAATATGTAGGCTTTGAAACATTTTGACTTAATTTTATTTTCTCTTGTGAGGAAAGAGTACAATTTCTTTGTCTGAATGTGGAATTCGGTTGTATAACAGCATTTGTTGAATTTACTGATCTTGGCTACATGTCAAAAAT
The DNA here is from genome assembly GCF_028885655.2 of Pongo abelii. Taxonomy (NCBI): domain Eukaryota; kingdom Metazoa; phylum Chordata; class Mammalia; order Primates; family Hominidae; genus Pongo; species Pongo abelii. The sequence continues at coordinate 37,128,469 of NC_072009.2, read as the reverse complement.
CAATTGACTCTAGAGGTATGGTTGGATCTAACATTCAGTTCAATTGACAGAGTCTGTGTGTGTCCTTATGCCAGTATTATGCCGTTTTGATTACTGCTTCTTAGAAGTAATATTTGAAATTGAGAAATATGAGCCTCCAAATTGGTTTTTGTTTTCAAGAATATTTTGGCTATTCAGGATCCCCTGAAATGTGTATGAGCATCAGAATTGGCTTGCCCATTTCTGCCAAAAAGACTTTGGTATTTTCATAGAAATCACAATGAATTTGCAGATTGCTTTGTGCAGTATTGTCACATAAAAAATCATCCTCTAATCCAAAAACATTGAGTGTCTTTACATTTACGTAGGGTTTCTGGAATTTATTTCAGCAGTATTTTGTCATTTTTCATGTCTAATTCTTGCACCTTAATAAAATTTAGTCTTGAAAACATTATGATCGTTGGTTTTTGTCAGTACTCTTTGAGACAGAACCTTATTCTTTGGCCCTGGTGGGAATGTGCTTGTGCAATCATAGCTCACTGCAGCTTCAAGCAGTTGGGCTTGAGCAATTCTCCCACCTTGGCCTCCCAAAGTACTGGAATTACAGGTGTAAGCCACAACATTCAGCCTGTTTCTTTTTTTTTTTTTTAATTTCTGTTTTGGAAGTTGAAAAGGATAATTTGCTTTATAATCAATGAAAATATAGTACTTTGAATTGGCCAGAAGACATAATGCACAAGAACTCTATGCTGTATAGTTGACTTATCAACCATCTGCATAAACTTCAATTACTTCTTAAAAATTTGTAGCTGTTAACCTTCCAAAATTGTCTTTAAATAAACACCTTCAATTGTAGGAATAAAAAAATGAGAAGACAAGACACATTTAAAAAATACTGAAGATTATCAAAGGACTTAAGAAATTTCAACTCATACCTCTCTCTCTCTCTTTCTTTCTTTCTTCTCTTTTTTTCTTTCTTTCTTTCTCGGTCTTTCAGACAGTGTCTCACTTTTTGTCTAGGGTGGACTGCAATGGTTCCATCATGGCTCATTGCAGCCTGCAGCCTCTCACTCCCGGGCTCCTTTGAATCCGTCTGCCTTAGCTTCAGCTGCAATACCTGGCTAACTCTTTTTCTTTTCCTTTCTTTCTTTTCTTTTTTTGTTTTTTGGAGACAATGGTTTGTCATGTTGCCTGGGCTCTTCTGAAACCTCTGGGCTCAAGTGATGTGCCTGTTTTGGCTTCTCAAAGTGCTGAGATTCCAGGTATCAATAAAACATTTTTTGTGTTAGGGTCAGTAAAAATAAATCAATGTTTTGGCTGAGTTATGAACATACCTATAATGCAATTATTTGAATAACTCCAACAGTGCAATGGGCAACTACAAGAATTTTATTAACAAACAACTAAATACATAAAAACACTTAGCCCAATTGTTTCATGGAAGAACATGTTTATTATTTCTAGTTTCCAGCATTTTCTAGATCATCATTGTTCATTTTAAAAGTCATATCCATAGTATAAAAAAACCACCTATGAATTGCCGTATTTGTTTATTTCTCAGTTGTGAAAATGTCCTTAATTTGTTGACATTGCAAACAAATTTCAACTCTGTTATGAAAAAACTGAAGACACTCTTCTTAACAATTAACTTTTTAGTTACATTGCATGCAGCGAATGTGCTGTCTGTGAAAATATGCAAACTCAACTACAGGTCTTAAACACTGAAAAGAGTTACCAGGTGATTATAATTTATTTCACTATATCCGTCTATTGTATTGATATACAATCAATTGCATTTACATCCAATCTAGAAATTTTACAGCCATCAGAAGTTCCAGTACAGTTTTATGTGAAATCAGAATTTAAAAATCCCTGTGGAGCTGTAGGTGTAGTAAAATGTGTAGGTAAAATATGTGCATGCTCTTGACAGTACTTATGAAGGGATGTCTCTCCAATTGACCTCAATGGTTTTCTTCTTGGCAAAATGGCCTGGGCCACTCAACCACTGTTTCATCATTGCTGATGTTTGCGCATGATCTTTTATACACAATTTATGACTCTAAAGATATTTATTTGACATCATGGCATTAGGGTTTTCAAAACCACTAGAGGTTTTCTGTTCTTCATCCATTATGTTTTAAAGTAATTTGACTTTGATTTCTCACGAACTTGAACAGTTTCTGGTTAGCCCCACATTGATTCCAGCCAGGTCCAGATATAGTAGCACAGCCTCAACTCCAAGGCTGTCCCAGACCCCAGCTGCCTGCTATCTGTGTCTTTCAGGTCAGTGGGAAATATTCCAGCTTCTTGTTTTTTTGAGAAATAAAGCTATCATCTTAATTTTGTTTTATAGGGTTTATTTCTAGTGAATAGAAATAGATTTTGTGGCCAGATGCAGTGGCTCATGCCTGTAATCTCAGCAATTTAGGAAGCCAAAGCGGGCACATCATCTGAGGTCAGGAGTTCAAGACCGGCCTGACTAACATGGAGAAATCCAGTCTCCACTAGAAATACAAAATTAGCCAGGCATGGTGGGACAAGTCTGAATCCCAGCTACTCAGCAGGCTGAAGCAGGAGAATCACTCAAACCCAGGAGGCTGAGGCAGGAGAATCGCTCAAACCCAGGAGATGGAGGTTGCAGTGACCTGAGTTCTTGCCATTGCATTCCAGCCTGGGCAACAAGAGCAAAACGCTATCAAAATGAAAAAAAAAAGGTTTTTTGTGTGCTGATATTTTGTCCTGTTATTTTTCTTAATTTGTTTACTAGATTTCATAATTTCTAGATGGTTCCTTATGGATTTCTGTGTATGAGATTTGTGAGTAGTTTTTCTTTTCTCTTCCACATATGAATGGCTTTGTGTGTGTGTGTATGTATATATACATATATATTTGTAATTGTTCTTGTGGAACTTCTAGTACAGGGTTTAATACAGTTGAGCATCAGTGCTGTGTTCCTCATCTTAAAGCTTTGGTTCTCAGCAATTTAGATGATGATTATTATGGGTTTTGCATAAAGATGTTTTATCATGGGAAAAAATTGAAATACAGTTTATTGGATTTTTAATTGTTAAATGTGTTGACTGTCCTTAAGTACATTCTATAACAGTTGAGACAAACATGGTGCATTTCAACATTTGATTTACATAATATATTGAAAAGGGATGGCATTAGAATGGTAAAAAAAGAAAAAAAAAACTTGATTTTCTGAGAAAATATCTTAAACTTTGTGGTTTATATTGTCTTCACTTATTTGGTTAAAGATTGTAATGTCTATAATTAGCAGATACAGTAACATTTAGTTTTTTGTCCTAGTGATATCATATGTTTAATTCAATACTCATTTGGGCTTAGAGAGAGATGTGATTTCTTGTACTCTTATGGGTATAGGCTGCTAGAGGTTAGAGTCATACAGGATGCATTTAATGTTTTTTAAGCATAATGGCATAACCTTAAGCATAGAATAGAAATGGAGGATTAGGATAGGGTTTACAATTGCAGAACAAGATCAGGATTAGATTGAGTGTTAGGGCTGGACTTGAGATAAGATTTAGTGTTGTGGTAGGATTAGGGTTTGAGTTAGAGTTAAGATTAGGTTTATGGGTTAGGGTTGAGTTTAGGGCTAGGGGTCAGAATCATGGTTAGAGGTTAGGTTTGGGGTTGGGTTATGCTTAGGTTTAGGGTAAAAAGTTAGGCTTACAGTTAGAGGTTAGGAATTAGGGTCATGGCTGGGGTTAGGCTTAGTGTTAAGGGTTAGCGTGAGGGTAAGTGTTAGAGCATTTCGGTTTTTGGGTTAGCATTTAGCATTAAGACAGGGCTTACGGTTACATGTAGGGTTAGAGTTCAGGGTTCTGGTTTAGGGTTTAGGATTATTGTAAAGGACAGTGTACAGCATTTATGGTTAGATGTTAGTGATAGTGCTGGGCATATGGTTAGGGCTTTGGATTTAAGTTAAGCATGACTGTTAAGGCTGAGTTTGTGTTGAGGTTGAGGTTAGTGGTCATGATTAGGGAAACACTTAAGGTTCAGTTTAGAGTTTAGGGTTAGGGTTTAGTGTTAGGGTTCTGTTTAGTGTTAAGGTTAGGGGTTAGCATTTATGGTTAGTGTTAGTGTTAAGGTTTTTCTAGAGTTAGGGGCTACGTTTAGGTTTAGGTTTAGGGTTTAGGTTTAATTAGGGTTACAGATTTTGCTTTAGGGCTAGGGTTAGTGTTAAAGGTTAGGGTTTCTGATTTAGGGTTAAGGTTATGATTAGGTTCAGTGTTTAGGAGAAGAGTTATTTTTAGGTTTAGTGCTAAGGCTAAGATTATGTTAGAATTATACCACTTTTACTGTCAGGATAAGTGTATTAGGGTTAGTGTTATTGTAAGTTTTAGAGTTATGGGATGCAGTTAAACTCCCTTCAGTGTTTTGGGACTTCAGGATTTATAGTTAGAATTAGGGTTAGGTTTAGGTGGTAATATGTGTTCAGATTACGGTTTGGGTTAGGGTTAGTTTTGGGATTCAGGATGAGGGTTAAAAGTAGGGTAAGTGTTATGTTTAGTGTTAGGGTTATGATTAAAATATTTGGTTTAGTGTTAAAATTTAGGATTAGAGTTTATTGTTAGTTTATGGTTTAAAATTGGATGCCTGGTTGTGGTTGAGTTAGGGTTAGGATGATGGTTAAAGTGTTTGGCTAAAGATTAGGTTTAGGGTTAGTGTAAGGGTTAGAGCAGGACTTGGGATTAGGTGTTAGTGTTAGAGTTAGCATTTAGGGTTTGGCTAAAGTTTAGGGCATTGTTTATGGTTAGTGTTATAATCAGGGTTAGGATTTGGGCTTAGGATTCCCTGTTTAGTGTAAGGTAAGGTTTATGTTTATGTTTGGGTTTGGTGTTCATGTAGGGGTAGGGTTAAGTTAAGTTTTCAAGGGTTAGGTACTGTGGTAAGGGTTAGGTACTGTGGTAAGGGTTAGGCTTAGTGTTAGCCTTAGTGTTAAGGCATACATTTGGGGTTGGTGTTAGTGTTGAAGTTCGGGTTATGATTTGGGGTAGGGATTAGGAATTGAGTTTCAGTTAGTGTTAGGGTTTAGGATTAGTGTTGGCGTTTAGCGTTTGTGTTAGTGTTACAGTTAGGGACTAAGGTTTAGTTTAGCCTTTAGGGTTAGGGTTTTGGTTTATGGATAGTGTTATGGGTTATAGTTAAACTTTATGATTAAGGATTAAAACTATATTTATGTTTTTAGGCTTTAGGTTTAAAGTTATGGTTTAGGCTTATTTTTATTGATGTGTTCAGAGTTAGGTTGGTTTTAATATTAAAGTTCAGGTTTCATGCTTTTACAGTTAGGATTAGTTTTATAGTTAGGGTTATGCATTGAGTTTATGGTTAGGTGTAGTTTTACACTCTTTTATTGTTAGCATTAGGATGACATTTAAAAATAAGGGATTGGCTTTGGGTTACGTTTTCAAGGTTGGATTTAGGGTTAAGTGTTAGGGTTAGTATTTAGGGTAAGGATTAAATTAAGTTGTCAGATAGAGTAAGATTTAGGTTTAGAGTCAAAGGGTATGGGTTAAAATTCAGGGTCAGAGTTAGCTTTAAGATATAGAATTAGTGTGAGGGGTTAGCATTAGGTTGGAATTTAGTGGTTTTGAGTCAGTTAGTTGGTGTTATAGATAGGGCACAGTGTTAGAGTTAGGATTAAGATTAGAATTATTGTTTAATATTATTTTTATGGTTAGGGTCAGAGTAGATTAAGCTTTAGGCTTATAATTATGGTTAGTGTTTAAATTTAGATTAAGGGGTTAAGGTTATGTTTATTATTATGATTACAGTTGAGATTAGAATTATTGGTTATAATTAGTGTTAGGGTGAGCACTAGGGTACAGATTGCAGTAACACATTAGGGTTAGAGTTAATGTTAGTATTCAGGCTTAGGGTCAGGGTTAGGATTAGGTATATGTTTAGGGTTGACCTAAAGATTAATGTTAGGATTAGGATTTGGGTTTTATGTAACAGCTAGGTTTAGGTGTGGTGTAGGTGTAGTGTTAGGGTTGTAATAAGAGTTTTAGCATTCAGGTTAGGGGTTAGTATTGGACTTAATGTGAATGTTATGTTCATGTTCAAAAAGCAGATTTAGGAGCTGAAATTTAGGGTTAGATTTAGGGGTTGTGGTTAGGGTTAACATTACCTTTTGAGGGTTAGGGATAGGGTTTTTTGTTTAGGGTTAGTGATTTTGTCTAAGGGTGCTAGGGTTAAGGTTTTAGGCTTAGAGCTTAAGTTCAGGTTTCTGTAATGTTTGCTTTACACTTGGGTTAGGGTTATTTTCAGGGTCAGGGTCAAATTCAGGTTTAGCTATTAGATTTAGGATTTGGAGTTGGGATTGGTTTTGGGGTTTAGGTTTTGGTAAGTGGCTAGGCATAGGGTTGATGTTGGGGTCAAGATTGTGGCTTAGAGTTGCTGTTAGTGTTAGGGATTCTTGGTTAGGATTGGCATAGAGATTGGGTTAAGGTTAATGTTATGATTAATTTTAGGGTTACAGAAGGCACTGGGCAGCTGGCTGGTGTATTAGGACATCACTCCTTTTTGTGGAAGGCAGGAATGAGCTTTGCATCCAGAAATTTTCTAGGCCTAATCTCAGGGCCATCTTAATGCTCATTGAACAGCCTGATAGATTTGGAGCCAAAGGAAGTTGCCTTCTGAGGCTGCAGTTTTGGAAATGTCAACCCAGAGCTAACCAAATCCACAATAGCTTGTGTTTGAGAGTGGCAGGCGTTTGAGGTAGTCTGTGGAAGGCCCAAAGGAAGGGAAGTTGGTGACAGCTTACACCACAGACAGATATTGGCAAACGTTAGAGGTAAAGGTGGAAATAATTAAATGCTGGTGGGGAAGCACTCTGTGTACCAGCCAGAAGTGGAGACTGAGTTGACACATTCTCCCACACCAGCAGGAGATAGCTACCTGCAGACTCTGAATCCAGTCACTGGTGCTAGGTTTGTGTGAGATCTGGAAAGACAGCAGCATTTAAAATCAGCAGAATTCCAAGTTGTTTGGCCTATGAAATCCTGAAAAGGCTGTTGAGATTGATGGTTGTGGCAGTTCCTTTCTCACAGAGGGAGGCTGAGGCCCGTGAGTGGTGAGCCTGCTTCATGTGGCCTGTGGTGACTGGGCTAAATGTAGTGTCCACTTCTGTATTTTACAGTCACTGTTGTAGCACATATGGGCTGTGCTCCTCCCTCTAGGCCTGTGTCCATTACTGACCACCAGGAACAGGTTCCCAGGGCATGAGGGTCTCTTTTGTCTTGGAGCTGAGACCAGGTTGGCTCTAGGCAGGTGCCTAGTGAAGACTGAATTATAGGAAACCTATGAGAATAGGAGGTGCAGTACCCCAAATCACAAACTCCCCTATCTGAAATAGCTAGATTGTGAGAAAATCCACACTACAATCATGCACTCACTTTCCATTCACTGCTGTAACTGAGACCGGGCAGAATTTGCCACAGGCACTGTCTCCCTTGGAGCTTCCCTATCCTCTCCACATGGCTGTCCTTAGCCTTCCTCTTGCTCCTCCAACTCTTATGTCTCCTGCCCATTTTAACCTAGGGGAAATGCAAGTCAAATCTACAGTTAGATACCTCTTCACACCCATTATAATTGCAAAAAAAAAAAAAAAAGCTAACAATCATTGCAGTGGAAGTGGGAAAATGTGAAAGAAAATTGCTGCAGCTGCTGTGGAAAGTAGTTTGGTGGTTGTGCAAAAGCAAAATATAAAATTACCATAGAAACCACAACATCCACTCCAAGCTGTATACACAAAAAATGTAAAAGAGGTATTCAAACAGAAACATGTATACATGTGTTCATAGCATCATTCACAATAACTAAAATCTGGAAACACATCAAATAAATGTCCAGCAACAAAAAGTTATAAGCAAAATGTAGTATGTCCATAGAATGGCTTAATATTCAGCTGTGAAAAGGTTTACAGCTCTAATGCCAAATGTGAAGAAACTTCAAAAGAATTTTGGCTCAAGAAGCTGAACCCCAAAGTCACATAGTGTATGATTTTATTTATATAAATATTTAGAATAAGTAAATCCATAGAGACAAAATGCAGATTACTGGTTGCTGGTGTCAGAAAGAGGACAGATTGGGTAGGAGCTCCTTAATAAGTGGGGTATTTCCTTTTGGAATGATGAAAATAATTTGGAACTAAGGTGTGGTAGTTGCACACAAATATGCATGTACTAAAGATCACTAAGGAATTCATTAAGAAACATTTAATTTTTATATTAAGTGAAGGAATTCTACCCCATTAAAAGGACAAAATTTCTTCCTCAACATGCTCAGCTTTCTTTCCACAGAGTATTTGTTGCATGGGGTTCTGGTCCCTCCACAGTCCAGAACTGCCTGGGGCCAGGCCAGCCACATACTACGCACATACTCCTGCCCCCCTGTCCAGCAGCTCCCCGACCTGTTACCAGTGGAAGTTATCTGAGTTACCAGCATCATATCTATCATGGTCTGCAGTAACTTAAATTCTTCCCTCCTCAGATGAAAGAATTTGGCTGAGGGGAATAAAGTAGTAAAGGCGACTGAGAAAAGTTTCACAGCAAATATGGATGTTTATTTAGAAAGTTTTAGAGTAAGAAAAGATGGAGAGTGTACTTGGAAGAGATCCAAGTGGTTGATTTGAATATATATCATGTATATGTCTTGCAAATATTTTGTCCCATGTTGTTGGTTTTCTTTCCTCTATACTGACAGTGTCCTTTAATATACAAGTGTTTAGTTTTGATGAAGTTCAATTGACCTATATTTTCTTATGTTTTGTGTTCATTCAGTGATAAAGCCATGAAATCATTTACAAATCCACAACCAATAAATGCATGAAAGGATGTTCAAAATCACTAGCCACTTAATACTTGAATATCTAAACCACAATGAGATTACCACTTTCTCCCCATTGGAATTTTTCTTTTTTTTCAAGGAAAAGTTTGAGAGTATGTGGAGAAATTTCAACCCTTGTACATTGCTGGTGAGATTGTGAAATGGTGTTGATGGTTGCACAATTTGAGCATAGTTAATGCTTCCAAATTATACACTCAAATATGTTTGAAATGGTACATTTGTTTATGTATGTTTTTCCACTTACAACAAAAGCTTCCTCTGAATCGTCCTAAAATAGTTGCATGTGTGATGAAAGAAGATGCTCCTCCCTATCATGAGTAGAAACGTATTTATTTATTCATGCCAGTATACACACTCATGGCTCTTCGACACGCCCAGCATGATCTCATCAAGCAGAATGAGTCCCCTCTCATCTGGCCCATTTGCACTTCTTTCCATCATTGCACTCTCCTTTTCAACTTACTACCTGCCCACTAAAACAACTGCAAAACATTCCACTGCATCAGAATCAAATTTGAAGGCTGAGATTCATTTAATAATGGTTCACTAACTGTTGTTTCTTTTTGCATTTAGATATCACAGGTAAAATGTTTGATTACTTCAGCATTACACATTTTAAATGATAAAAGGTAGAAAGTATGACAGATGAAATTAATCCCATGAATTTGTAATGACTTGCTATTTGGATTTACTTACTACTGTTACTGTGTTTTCTGTCTTGAGAATACCAAAATAGTAATGCATTGTACCAAGCATTCTAAAATAACTGCCTAAAAGGGTAACTGAATCCCTTTTTTTCATTTTTTTTTTGGGAGGATGGAGTCTTCCTCTGTTCCCATAGCTGGAGTGCAATGATGTGATCTCGGCTCTGGTACCCTCAGCTTCCTAGGTTCATTCCATTCTCCTCTCTTAGCTTCCTGAGGATCTGGGATTACAGGACCCTGTTACCACTGACGGCTAACTTTTGTATTTTTGGTAGAGGGCTTTTTTCACCACATTGACCAGGAGGATCGCAAACACCTGACCTAAGGACATCCACCTGGCTCTAACTCCCAAAGTGCTGGGATTACAGGTGTGAGCCACCATGCCTAGCCATGTCAATTCTTTTAGTTCTTTATGGAGACAACTGTAGGTTGAAAACCATCTTTCTTAATACTTGTCAGTGACTCAAGGTTATTAGGATAAAAATAAAATTTCTAATCAAAGGATACCTGTTGGCATCCAGAAATTTAAGAAAAGTTGAGAAATAAAATATCCAGCTTCTGGCTCTTTCCTGGTGAGCATGCTCAATGGCTGAGGAATCTTTGGAACCTAGAGGAAGGGTAGAGGTGGGGTAGGTTGGGATGATCTTTGGTGCCACTGCCACTCTGGCAGCCACTCTTGCCCCTCACAAAATGGCTGGAACATCAGCCTTCAGAGGAAATAACAGGGGCTCAACAAGCAGCATTTTGTGAGCCAGATTTTCCACGTTTATACCTTTTTTGGTGTGGCGTCTACTCAGGTCCGTATCATTAATTTGGTCATCATATTTCTTTGTACACTTTGCATAAAACTCACGTTTCAGATGTGTTTCCTAAATTTTTCTCAGCCTGCACCTTGTTTTTTTTTTTTTTTTTTTTTTTGTTCTCTTAACCAGAACATATTTTTTCTTTGTTTTGTCTTGTTTCTTCTTTTTTGTTTTTTGCTTTTTTTGGGATGGAGTCACACCCTGTCACCCAGTGTGGGGTGCAAAGATGTGATTTCAGCCCACTGCAACCTTTGTCTAATAGGTTGAAGGGATTCTTCTGCCTCAATTTCCTGAGTAGCTTGGATTACACGTGCCTGCCAACAAGCCCGCTTATTTTTATTTATTTTTTTTAATACAGACACTGTGGCAGTCAGTTACTGTGGGATGAAATGAGGAGAATGAATGCAGAAATGAAGACAAAGACAAAAAATAGTTGCTTTAAAAGAGGGGTCAGGGTGCTTATTGCTTCTAGTCAGCAAAGACACTGAGCTTCTACAGGCCTTCATATTTATTAGGCAGAATGAACAGGGAGGAAATGTAATTGTTGGTCAGCTGCTTGATTTATCACAGGCTCACATAACTGCTTTCTTTATACTACAGACTTCAGATGTTCCTATATATAACCACAAGAAATACTATGCTTGGGGCATGACTGCCCTCAGTATTCCTTCTGGAACCAGACATGGTGTGTCAGGTTATCGACATGCTGCTTTCATGAGAACAGTTTGCCCTCTGCTCCTAGACCCACCAGTCATTACTGAATTGGTCACAACCCTCATTATTTTGGCCTCCAACATCTCCATTTTGTTTTTGCATTATTTGAGTAAAGATGATTGTAGGCTGTGCAGCTCTCAATTGCTGCTTGGTGGTCCAGCTGCTTTTGCAGACAATGAGCATAAAACAGAGACATAATAACATTACCTGATAATCACAAAAAAAAACATTGAGGTGAGATTTGGAGGAGGTCCAAAGATTAAGGCTCTCCAAACCTTGCTGGAATTCTGCCTGAGTTTTCGGGCATGGCCGAAATACTTGATTATGCTTATTCAATTAAGAATTTTACTTTGTAAATCACTAATATCAAAAGTAACATTGGATGTGAAAGCCCCCTGTAAATGGGCCTTTACAAGTTTCCATGGATATTTTTTGTTTTATTCCAAATTGGTTACACAAACATAAGTATGCTTAAAATGACAATGCAATTGCTTCTGCAACTACAAGTTTGTTCTTGTTTTCCTAGCTACAGAACTGCAGTCTTTAACGTTGCTGCTTCCATGTATATCTCAGTGTTGTTTATTTCCAAGCATCCATGCCTGCTTGGCTGTACACATCCAATTTTCCACATATTGAGCTGCTTGAATGGAGCTGTGCATTGCTACTAAGGACACCACAACAGACGTTATTAGCATTCCTAAGGAGATTTTCACAAATATTTCCATGCCTAAGGCTCTACAAGCACAATGAGTAAGCTGAGTAAGAAAAAGTTTTAAAAAATGGAAACCAGAGGTGGCCACACAAGACTCAGACAGATTTACAAGAATCCATAATCTGGAATTGTGACCTAGAATTACTAGTGTGGATATGCTGTATGTTTGTGCTGTGCTATGATTAAGGGAATAATACAGTTGCCAGGAATCACAAGTCAATTGTGCATCATTTACCTGGATTTGGTCCTTTTTGCTGCTAGAAAAACATAAGTTTAAAACACAAATTGTAAATTAAGTGGTAATATTTTCTACAGAGGTAACATTAAAACAGTGTTCAGCACAATTACTATAACAAGATAGTGTTCCAATACAAATGCTGCCATTCATATAGTGGAGTGCTGCATTCCCTATCGACTCCTGAATTGGACATCTCTTTCCTTGATAATACCATTGAGGCAAAAGTGGGCTAAAGCCTCTTCCATGCTAAGCGAACCTTGTTGCAGATTGGGATTGAATTCCAGCGCAAGGTAGTGAAGAGATGCTGACCAGTGTCAGTGAAGTTTGTGTCATGAGGTCGGATTCTCCTCTCTCCCATCTAAATGACCACAGGGAACCAGAAAATAATGTCTACCATTAGCATGAACTGTTGTCTAGCTAGGGGGCCAAGACTCTGGGTCCAAGGAGGGTGGTAAGAATTCTCCAAGAAAGCCCATTCTGTATAATTAATACAATTTGGGGGATGGGACTGGGAGTGATTAATAACTACACCAGTAATGTTAATAGAGCTAAGGCCTAATAGGTACATGATTTTTCCATGGTAACTTAACCATACTTGGAATTAATTTGTAAGGCCACTGCAGTTGAGTGATGTACCTGGGTGATGCATAAAGGAAGTCCCTCCAATGGTGCAGCATAATTGATAATCATTGTTCGGAGAGTCTAATTACTCTTGTCAGGAGGTGTTAGGGGTCCTGGTTCCCATCCTCCATGATCATGATAGATGTCAGGGGGAGTGTCACTCCAAATTACACTCCACAATACTAGGGTATTGGAAACATATGCCCTGTAGGTTTTAGTCTCTGCACAAGGAAAACCTACTGCACAGGATGTTACAGGTAGCATGGCCACAAACTTGAAGTCAGGGGTGTTTGCCTGACCCTGATGCTGCAGCAGTTTCAAGTGACTCATGGCCTGTATTGGAGGAGCTGGATGCATAGTTGGGATCCATGGCTCTTTCCAGTCTCCATTTACATGGTCACAAACACATTGAGGGCACCCACACAGTTTATCCATCTCTTGTGAAAACACAAACATACCCTCATCCCTACATCCCTACATCAGTGAAGTTACTGAGCCTTTCCATCGTTCTTAGGGGGATTTTCATAATATATTTGGGTACACTTTCCTTTTTCCCTATACCATTTACCAGCGTCGTTCTGCTGCAGTCTTACTATCTGTGCCAGGAGTCAAAAAATTTAACTAAATAAGTAAAATAATAATAATAATAATAATAAAGTAAAAGTAAATGTATTTTGTTTGAGGTGATAACTGGTCTCCTGTTTCCCCTTTCCATTTTTTCAGCTCACGTTGTAGTGTTCAATTTGTCCATTCTATAATTCTTTGTCCTTGGGGGTTTTAAGGAATTCCTGTTTTATGAATGATTGACCATATCTGTAAAAAATTATAAAAAATATAAATAACATAAGCGTGTCCATTGTTGGTTTGTAATTGTTTAGGAACTCACTATATGAGCAAATGATGACAGACAATGTCATTGTACATAACCAGCTCTCTGACCTGGTTTGCATGTAGCACGCCGCATATGAGAGTAAGTGTCTATAGTCACATGAACAAAGGAGAGCTTGCCAATGGCAGCTTTGTGCGTAACATCCATCTGCTAGATTTCATTTGAAGCTAAGTCTCATAGGTTACAGCCTTCTATGGGTGTGACTCCAGTGACGTGCTGGCAAGTAGGACAGGCTTGTATAGGCTGAAGCCTGGCTGTTAGGCAAATGAAGCATACGAGTCAAGACAGAGTTTTGATGAAGTAATACAGGAGAAGTTTGAGCTTGTTGAAACGCAGAACAAATCAACTTATTGGCTCTATTATTACCTAGAAATAGTGGTGTAGGGAGTTGTGTGAGAGAGCAAATATGAGAAATATAAAAAGCAGCACAAGGGCAAACAGCCTGTTGAAGTCTTAGAAACAAGTTAAACAGCTTTGGTTCTAGGGTGCTTTTAATAGTGGCAGTCCAAATGTGACTGGCTACATTTACAACATAGGCGGAATCACAGAGAATGTTAATAAGAGATAAAGCAGTGAGCTCTAAAACCTGAATAACTGCCATTAGTTCTGAGCATTGAGCTGAAACTCTGGGGTTTTTTATTGTATGAGCATGCTTATACCATAAGTAGTTTTGTGAACTTTAGAAGAGCCATCAGTAAAATAGGTCTGGTTGTCTGAAATGGGCTTGCAAGGGGTAATCACAGGGAAGATGAAAGGTTGAACTTTTAAAATGGCAAAATTTTGTCTGATGGATAATCCTTATGTATCATTCCTACATAATCTGAAAGAGCAATTTGCCACACAGTCAACATTTCCCATACTGCAACCTGTTGTTGGGAATCCAATATTTTTCCTCACACTTTTAGACTGGCTCTAAAAGGAGAAAAGTAATTTTGTCTGGATCATATCTCTTAAGTGATTTTGATCTATCCCTACCCCTTGTTATAAATTGAGTAGGTAAAGAAAGATAAACTTGCCGAGATTTTACTCTCTGATTGAATTTCACATATTTTTCTATGATCTGGCCTAAAAGTCCTGTTGGAGACTGGGGGCTAGAAGGAATAAAGAGAACCAATATCTTTCATGGCTGTAGCTGGGAGGCCTGTGTTTGCTGAAGAATCTGGACTACAAGCTGTAACTCAGCTTCTGCCTCCTTAGTATGTTGCTGGAACTACTGGTTTGTCTCTTAAGCCCATTGCTCCTAATGAAGAATTTCCTTGGAGGGTCTGAGTGTTTGATTTGATGAGTAACAATACCTAGAGTTGGGCACAGCCAATTTATATCTCCTAATAGTTGTTGGAAATCATTGAAAGCTTGGAATCTGTCCCTATGGAGGACGGCTTTCTGAGGTTGAGCATTTTTTTCAGTAACAATAGTGCCTAAGTATTGGTATGAAGTGGTTACTTCTATCTTTTCTTGACCTGTTTTGAGATTTCCTCCTGTTTTGCTTCTCTCAACATTTGGTGTAATAACTCTTCCATTGGAGCAGCCAAAAGAATTTCATCCATATAATGAATGATGTAGGCAGCAGGAAATATTTTCTGGGGCTCCTTTAAGGACTGTCCTACAAAACGCTGAAATAGCGTAGGACTGGTGAGGATGCTTTGGTGCAAAACTTTGCTTATCCTTCCCATGTAAGGGTATAATAAGGAAATAATCTTTAAAATCTAGTACTATGAGAGGTGAATCACTTGGAATGGCTGTGAGGAATGGCAGACCCTGCTGTAATTCACCCATTGATTTAATCTGCGCATTAATAGCTCTCAAATCATGTAGCGATTTACTGGCAAAGTGGTCTGTTTTTATATACTAAAATTTTTCTGAAACTTTACACTTGTGTTCACGCTACTTAATCTTTAAAATTGTCTGTGTGTATGTACACACACATATATATACACATACACATGTATGATATGTGTATATACACATACATTTATATACACATACCGTGGTGTGTACGTATACGTACATAAACTCTGAGTATTATATATGTGTGTATCAAATACATATATATACACACATTCATATGTGTGCATATGTGCATATACACCTAACTGTGTGTATGTGTGTATATACAAAAAATTGTGTGTAGTTATATATATATATACACATATACATATACGTGTATATATTCATATTTGTCTAGGTGTATATACACATTAGTGTGTGTATGTGTATATATATTCTTATACATATTTATATGTATATGTAAACGTATGTGTGTATAGATACACATATATGTATATGCATATGGGTTTATATATGTATATGTGTGTGTATATACATATACACTTACATGCACATATGTATGTGTGCATATATATGTATGTAATACATATATATGTAATACCCAGAGTTTATGTATGTATAACTATACACTCTGGTATGTATATATAGATGGTATGTCTATATGTATGTATATGCATATATATATACACATATGCATGTGTATATATATTACTTGTGTATATATACACACATAAACACACATGTATATGTGTGTGTGTATATATAAGTATATATGTATGCTCTGTCTATATATGTGTGTATATATACACACACACATATATGTATTTATATTACATACATATATACATATATGTGTATGTGCAGATATGTATGTGTATATATGTGTGTATATATACATAATTCCTAATTCATTTTATAATATATATAAAATTATATATATAAAAATATATATACACACATATATATATATAAAATTCCTTGTTTGTTTCCTAAGCCCATTCAACCCAAAAACTTTCAGGTATGTGGGAAGCCTAAGAGAGACTATGCAGTAGTTAGATTGAAGGAAGAGTCTTTAATAGAGTTTGAGTCTTTATACTACGCCTGGTTTCCCTTACTATTTTTCTAGCAAAACATTGACATCCTCTTAAATGAGAGGGATTGACTTTGAAACTTAACATTTTCTTCTTATTTAGATATCATTGTAGCTGGATGCAGAACTGTCGCCTCAAAAAAATAAAAAAAAATTCCATTCCTTTTCTTCTTTTATCAAAACATCAGCAATGAAGTGGTAATTTGTCTCTCAATGGCAGCCTTTTTTTCACTGTTGAAAGTGGAGATTTTCTGCTTATAGATGGGACATAAAGTCCCATAATTATTAGCGAGACATCGGAGGAAGGGAAAGTTGGAAACTAGACATTTTAGGCAAAGGGCTGACAAGGCTCTATGCTGAGAAAAATCCTGTCTTACTAGGTCTTGCTGTAGGATCTGAAATATTAAATTAAATCTCTGATTACACAGAGTTTTCTGTCAAAAGTTAGAAAAGGAGGGTTAGGGCTTGATAAATGTTCCCTACACTATGCCTCTTAGATTAATAGGACAGTGAAGAAGGAGAAGAAAAAAATGCAGAACAAAGTATTCAATTGGGATAAGAAAACTTTTCGTACAGTGTTCTAAATGTCTATCATGGGATCCCAAAAAGGTTTTACCAAGTTAAAATTTAGAATAAAGACGTGATTTTCATTTGTTTCCCAGACACCACCAAAACAGCAACATTTGAATAATATTTCTGATTACTAAATCACCAACTGAATTCACCCAATAAGAATATATCTCCTGGTTGCAATATTGCATACAAAGAAAAAATAAGGGACATGACCGCCATAAGCAGAAAGGCAAGAAAATAAAATCAAAAATTCTGGAAATCCTGCTGCCAACATCCTGATGGACTGTCATGGACTGGCTTTAGTTCAGAAGTCTTTAGATAACACTGAGATATAGCCTTGGCCAGAAACTTTCAATTCTCTCAAGACCGAGTCTAAGTCTCTGCATGCATAAGCTGCTTTGCGAAGAAAAATTAGTCGGAACAGAGCCAACATTTTCATCAACTGAGGAAGTGGGAGGATTGTCCAAGTTCTCTCTATCTGGCCTGCCACCTGAGTCTTATAAGGCTGGAAGTCATCCTATTCATTTGAACTGGCTGACACTGGCTCAGTGTTGTTTGCTCTTGAGTACAAAAACGAAACAACAACAAAAAAACTTAGGACAAAATCCTCAGAAATAAAAGTAAAGCAAAGAATTTGAAGAAGTGTGCCTGTACTCCTACTCAGTCTTCTAATATATTTCTTTCTCAGAACATGTATCAAATATATATAAATTGAAAATGGGGCTTTGGTCTGTTTTCCACCTTTTTATTTTTTGGACTGGTTTTCTTCTTTGCCTTCCTATATTAAACATGCTATTTGTCTCTGAATCTCTCTGTTTCCTGTGTGGCTTTCTGTTGCTCTGCAGCAGTTAAGATTTGGCTTAGGAATGACATAACATGCAGCCAAGCAAAATCAAAATTCAGGTAAGATTTTGGATAGCCTCTCCCTATCTGGGTTATCATAATACTTTCCTAGGTCCCAATCTGTCTGTTTAAAGTCTTGTAATACAAAGAGAATCAGCAATTTAGTGGCAACATGTTTTTTTGGTCATTTTCTTTATTGGTAGCAGTTTAATGGAGGGTTAGTTGGGAGAATTGAAGAAACTGGGGATGATAAAGTGACTAGAAAAGTATCTGGATAGGGGACACAAGAAAAGCTGGAACATCTAGAAGTTTCTTTTGAGGGTTTTCTGGGGGTTTGTTTCTCTGATTGTTGAGAATTGTTCACTATAGACAAGTCTGATGTGCTAAGAAGGCATGGTCAACATTACAGTGTTTAGAAATATCTGGGTTTTTTTGCAGAACAAAGAAATCTGGCATATATGGTACCACAGACAATTTGCCTTCTCAATTGCAGAAAATGTCTAGATGTTGGATAGTATTGAAAGAGAAAATTTAAGTAGATAGGATGGATTCTTGCTAAAACTACTTTAAGCAAAGAGACAGACTGAAATATCAGGCTGCAGGAAAATTAAAAAAAAAAAAAAAAACCTGCACAAACCTGCAGTCCACTCATATAAAGAACAAAGCTTTATAAATAAACTCTTTTGTATTTTTTTGGCCTAAAATATGCCTACAGATAATCTGATAAAAGAAGAAGAATATTCTGCATAAAAACACTTCCCTTCCAGAAAATAGTCTCTATTTATTTTACCCAGTGGTCTTCAGGGTGTTCTGATGAACACTTTTGCAGTCACGTGGATGTACCACTATATATATCTGTCTGCTATTTTTAGGTATCATTAGACTTTTTTTCTTCACTGTAGTGAAGTCAGATTGAAAACAAGAGGGAAAAAAATGACTGTTGACAGCACAGATAGGAGAGAGATGTATTTCTCAGTATGAGGCAGGTTCTGATGATTTTACGAATTAAGAAAAGAGTGTGTTTACTAGTCTTGAAAAAGTACTAGTTGAGTCAGAACCTTGACACAGGACTGAAATTTAGCTGAAGTAAAAACTTATAGTGGCTCAGCTCACAGTGGAAAGCATATCCAGAAAAAAGAAGAAGAAGAAGAAGAAAAGTGCTCTTTGAGGCACATTGAAGCCCCTTGTGTAAAAGGAATAGAGAGTGTTCTCTGGAAATATGTGCGTTATGTAAGAAGAAAAATACTTTTATGCAGAACATTCTTCTTTTATCAGATTATCTGTTGGCATAATTTAGGTACAAAGAAATGCAAAAATATTTGTTTGTTAGGTTTTGTTCTTTTACATGAGTGGACTGAAGGTTTCTGCAGGTTTTTTAAAAATCTGCCTGCAGCCTGGTAGTTTAGCCTGTTTCTTTGTTCAATGTAGTTTTAGCAAGAATCCATCCTATCTACCTAACTTTTCTCTCTCAACACTATCCAACATCTAGATATTTTCTGTAAGTGGGAAGGCAAATTGCCTGAGGAACTTTCTTTGTCCTGCAAACAACCTAGATGTTTGTATGCATTGTAATGTTGACCATGCCTTCTTAGCATATCAGACTTGTCTGTAGTGAACAATTCTCAAAAGTCAGAGAAACAAACCCCCAGGAAACCCTCAGAAGAAACTTCCAGATGTTCCAGCTTTTCTTGTGTCCCCTATCCAGAGACTCCTCTAGTCACTTTATCACCCTTATCTTCTTCAATTCTCCCAAGCAACCCTCCATTAAACTGTTAACCCTAAAGAAAATGCCCAATAAACATGGTGTATATAAATTCCTTGTTCTCTTTTTATTATAAGACTTTAAACAGATAGATTGGGACCTAGAAAAGCATTCTGATAACCCAGATGCATACAGACAGGCTTTCCAAAATGTTACCCAAGTGTTTGGTTTTACATGGCAACATGTTATGTCATTCCTAATCCAAATCTTAAGTACTGCTGAGCAACAGGAAGCCACACAGGCAACAGAGAGTTTCAGAGACAAATAGCATGTTTAATACAGGCAGTCTAAGAACAAAACCAGTGCCAAAAAAAATATGGGAAAGGAGACAGAAGCCCCGTTTCCAATAAGAAGGGAGATGGTGCCCCTTAAAACCCATAACTAAATACCTACTGATTTTATGGATGAGTGGAAACAGAAAGACTTTCTAATGTGCATGTTAAAAAGCTTTCAAGAAACTGGAATCAAACCTCTTAATTAATCCAAACTGGTTATATTGAAATAAAAATCACATATAAATATTTCAGACTTTATCAAAAGGCTGAGAGAGGATTCTGTGGATTTTGTGAAACAATCCTCTCTGTCTCCTGATTTAAATAAAATACAGGTAATCTTAATAGGCAAGTTTATTACTCAAACTTTATTTATTTTTTTTGAGTGTTTTAATTTATTTTTAATTGACAAATAGCTGTAATATTTATGGGGTACAATGTGATATTTTTAATCTATGTATACGTAGTAGAAAGATTACTTCAAGCTAATTAGCACATCTATCACCTAACTAGCTTATAATTTTGGTGATGAGAACATTTATAAAAAATATATTTTTACGCAATTTTTTGGTTATTGTAATTGATTATTTATTTATTTATATATTATTTATTTATTTATTTATTTATTATAATTGTTATTATAATTTAGGTTTTATGGTACATGTGCACAGTGTGCAGGTAAGTTACATATGTATACATGTGCCATGCTGGTGCGCTGCACCCACTAACTCGTCAAAAAGTGGGCGAAGGACATGAACAGACACTTCTCAAAAGAAGACATTTATGCAGCCAAGAAACACATGAAATAATGCTCACCATCACTAGCCATCAGAGAAATGCAAATCAAAACCAAAATGAGATACCATCTCACACCAGTTAGAAGGGCAATCATTAAAAAGTCAGGAAACAACAGGTGCTGGAGAGGATGTGGAGAAATAGGAATACTTTTCCACTGTTGGTGGGACTGTAAACTAGTTCAACCCTTGTGGAAGTCAGTGTGGTGATTCCTCAGGGATCTAGAACTAGAAATTCCATTCGACCCAGCCATCCCATTACTGGGTATATACCCAAAGGACTATATATCATGCTGCTATAAAGACACACGCACACGTATGTTTATTGCAGCATTATTCACAATAGCAAAGACTTGGAACCAACCCAAATGTCCAACAACGATAGACTGGATTAAGAAAATGTGGCACATATACACCATGGAATACTATGCAGCCATAAAAATGGATGAGTTCATGTCCTTTGTAGGGACATGGATGAAATTGGAAATCATCATTCTCAGTAAACTGTCGCAAGAAGAAAAAAACAAACACTGCAAATTCTCACTCATAGGTGGGAATTGAACGATGAGAACACATGGACACAGGAAAGGGAACATCACACTTCAGGGACAGTTGTGGGGTGGGGGGAGGGGGGAGGGATAGCATTGGGAGATATACCTAATGCTAGATGATGAGTTAT
Organism: Pongo abelii; assembly: GCF_028885655.2. Taxonomy (NCBI): domain Eukaryota; kingdom Metazoa; phylum Chordata; class Mammalia; order Primates; family Hominidae; genus Pongo; species Pongo abelii. The sequence continues at coordinate 37,107,131 of NC_072009.2, read as the reverse complement.
TTCTCAAACTTTAAATCAGAAGATAACTACAAAAGCAGACTATAGTAAAAGATACCACTGTAGAAAAATTGTAGGTGGCATTCTTGGTCTTTTACAGCAGGGCCCACAAAGAGGCACGGGAAAGGAGGAAAAGGCAAGAGATAGACAAAGGCATTAGTGAATGAATTACAGGTCTACAAAATCCAGGAGTTTTGAGCTGTACCTTCTAACTGCTGAAAGTTTGGCAAGCCAGGACTCTTCAGGAAGAACTGCAGAGAAAACAATACGATGCCACTTCAATCCAGTCCAGCCATTGGTGGTGACCACTGCAAGGTGGAATGCCTGCAGAGACATAGTTTTTATTCCAGGGACAGATTTTTGATGACCAGGTAAGACTTATGCATCCCAGGGCTCAATTCAGGCTTGAATTGTAGTCTCACCAATGCACCACAAGTAGCAAATTCTCACTGTGTGACATCACAAAGAGTTATATATCTCGGGTCCAAAACCTTGATGAAGGTGCACATAAAGTGTCGTTAGAACCGAAATTTAAGACGGAAATTAAAATAGCTCTCCACAGTGGAAACTCAAATTGTTTGTCCAGTGTGACGCTGGTGTTTGGGGTCCTCTTGTACTGGGAAATGGAAGAATGTGATGACTGATCTTGGAAGAAGCCTTATTCAGCTTGGCTTTGGAATTTTGCTTGAGACCAAACAAGTGCTGATGTGAAAGCTTGGCCGACGACCTCTACCCATGACTAATCAGAGGGTGACATGATTATTTATACTAGTTCAGGTTATATTCCAAATCGTGTCCAGAAAACTGCCCACTAAAACTTGTTGTCGCCCACCATGTACTTTCCTCACCTGAAGAAAAGCCACCAATTTTGGAAGTCCACTGCTTATACAAAAGATGACGATGTTTCCTTGTTTTTCTTGTTTTTCAATCAGTATGTTTGTGAGCATATTTTGTGCATAAAGAAAAAAGATCTGTCTATGTTGGACTGTGTTTCTCCCTGTGAGTGGGCTGAAGGTTTGTGCAAGTTTACTAATATGTGTTTGTAGCCTATTTTTTGGTAAGCTGGATCTTTGTTCCTAGGAGTTATGCCAAGGGCCCCCTCAACTACCTAACTATTCTCTGCTGTTAGGGAGAGTACAACCCTACTATCTAACTAACTGCCGTTAGACAGAATTAATCTTTCTAGCTACTTCCTGCTAGGGATGGGGGTTGTGCAATGAAACATAACAGCTGGAGCTCCACCTGAGATCAGGATAAGGTTTCACAGAAACATGGTGTTTTCATAAGTGGTTTCATTTGCAGTACCATTTGGAGTTTGATTTCCTCTATGTGAGAAGAAAAATTTGGGTTATCAAAATGTATGTTATAAAATGAGGTGAGCTGAGGAAATAAACAGCTTAAAAATTCTGAGGCTGCTGACATGCCCTGTAACTGACAGCTATAGTTATGCCAGAGAATTTGTGGATGCATAGGGCTTGGTTTTGCTTAGCTTTCTTAGTCTTATCCCCACAAAGACAAACACCACTTGAGAGTAGAAGATAATGTCCAATGTAAGATTTGAAAGAAATTTTTCTATTTTTCTTGTTCATTTCTGTAAAAATCAAATATAATAGGCCTGAGTTGACAGCAAAATAGTCTAAAATTTAATAGCTAAAATAAACATTGGCATAAACTGTGGGCCAAATTATTGTTCTTAAATCAGCTTTCTACATTGCCTTTGATGAAACTCTTCTTCATGAGGAACCTCTGATAAGACCTCTTAAAGCCAAGCACAACCATGGGTTTTACTTCCAAATACCCATGTGTTGCAGGAAGTTTCGGACCCCAAACAGAGGGACCTGCTGGAGCTGTGGCAGAATAATGTATATTGTGAAGATTTCATGGACATTTATTAGTTCCCCAAATTAATAATCTTATAATTTCCAATGCCTGTTTTCATTTAATCACTTAATCCCTTCATCTTCATAAGCTGAGGACGTATGTCACCTCAGGACACTGTGATGATTGTGTTAACAGAACAAATTGTTTGTAAGGCATGTGTGTTTAACAATATGAAATCTGGGAACCTTCAAAAAGGAACAGGATAACAGTGATGTTCAGGGAACATTGGAGATAACCATTAGGTCTGACTGATTGGGAGCCTGGCAGAACAGAATCATATTTCTCTTATTGCCAAAAACAGGTAAGAGAAATATCATTGAATTATTTCCCTAGTAAGGAATATTAATAATTAACAGCCCTGGGAAAAGAATGCATTCCCAGGAGGAGGCCCATAAAATGGCCGCTCTAGGGGTGTCCACCTTATGCAGTTGTAGGTAAGGGATGAAACACAGCCTCGCCTCCTGCAGCACCCCCAGGATGGCTTGGATTAGGAAATTCCAGCCTGGTGAATTCCAGTAAGACTGGTTCTCTGCTCTGGAACCCTGTTAAGATGTTTATCAATGACACTGCATGCACAGCAAGACATGGAACTTCATTAGTAATTCTAGGTTGACCCTGACATTGTGATTTCACCCTGACCTTCTGCCTTGTGGTCTTTTATTGCCCTATGGAGCACGTGATCTCTGTCTCCCATACCCTATCCATACACTCCCTTCCGTTTGAAAATTGCTAATAAATCTTGCTGGTTTTGTGGCTTAGGGGGCATCACAGAACCTGCTGACATGTGATGTCTCCCCCAGACACACAGCTTTAAAATTTCTCTCTTTTTTTGTAACCTATCCTTTTATTTATAAGACTGCCTGACACTTAGGGAAAATATAAAAGAACCAAGGTTGAAATATCAGGGGTTGGTTCCCCCAATACCTATGACTTGGTTAAACTTTTTGCTTCTTGAGATCCAAGCAAATGGGATTTCTGGGCATGTTAAAAAATGACATTCTTTGATATTTGGGGTTTCATAAAGACTGTTGCAGGGTCTAAAAAGGCCTTTGTTTTACAGCTTATTTATAATGACTTCTAGCCCTTTTCTACCTTCTGGTTTGGGAAATAACGCTTCTGGCCAGAAAAGATAGTGCAATCCTTAAGTTAAATACAGATGCATACAGTGATTGTAGCCCAGCAACATTTCTCTCGACATCCCATGCTTCTTAGTTAATATTAGTTTCCACTTAGTGGAGAAAAAGGGTTTGTCCTGCAGCCACTCATATGGAGGCTTCTATATGGACCACAATATCTCTACCTAGTAATACAGTGGGACTTTCAGGAATTATTAAATTGGTATGACTAAACAGAAAGTTGTTTCAACTATAACTAAGGGGCTGAGAAAGTATTCTATAAAGGTCTTTTGCTGACACATCCATCATTGTCACATTAGAGGAGGAGAGAAAGCCAAGTTTGAACAGCAGAACAAAGACACCCACTCCAATTTCCAGAAGAAAGTTTACTTTCCTCCATTCCACCTTCAGAATCATCCAAGGATTTTGAAGAGTTTGGAACCCAAAGAGGATGGCAGCTGTTAGAGCTGGTGAATTGATCTCTAGGAACTATCAGTCTTGCTGGACCATTTGTGAGATTGGTCCTGGACTCAGTGGTGTATGCCTCATTAATCAGCACACCCTTCAGTGGTCACCACCACTGGCTGGAGAGTGTTCAGGTGGCTTTCTATTGTTTTCTAAGCATTTCTTGGGATTGCCACACTGTTAGCAGTTAGCAGGTGCCACTCAGCGACTTGGATTTTTACAAAACCATATTGTGTTAGCTAGAGTCCTGTTCTTCTCTTGTCTTTACTCTTCTTCTTTTATGACTCGTCATGTTTCCTATTGTAAAATCTGAAGTGCCCACATTCAGGAAGTTCTTCACAGAGTTATTGAAATGAGAATGCTAGCTTGAGTTAGGGAGGCAGCAAGGAATTCGTCCCTGGAAATCCACCAGTCTGCTGGTTCATTTCTCATTTATACATAATACACAAACAGCCTTAAAAATATCTGTCTGCAGACAGCAATAAGATACCTAACACAGAAGGTTGTATCTCGAGGTCCATATTGTCACAGACAGAAGAAGCTTCAGTCCATTCAGATACAAATCTTGTGTAAAACTCTGTCTCACTGTGATAAGAGAACCAGCCAATGCACAAAAATACCTTTGTCTTTTGTGTAATCAGTTGGCTCCCAGGAAGTAGTTTATTGTCCATTTTTTGGCATAAACACAGAGTCCTGGTGGGTTCTGGTTGGCATATTTGTTTCTTTTTGGACTGTGAGTCCAGCCTTTATAAATTACTGTTTTAGTCCCTGATTAAGCCTGGGCCAAATTCTTGAGCCAAACTTTTACATCGGCTTCTGATAGGTCATGAGATGTGTTGAGCAGTAGATATAAATTATGACTACACCTCCTGATTATTTCTAGGCAAGTTTCTTGGGTTAAGCTTTCTAATTATTCTCAGGCCAAGACCCTGAGCCAAGCTGAATCACGTGATCTTCAAAGCAGCCCACTGACTGAAAACATTTCTTTCTCTTTTTAGTTTGTAATAACCCTGAACCCCAACCTCATAGTGGGAAACACATTTGAGTCCTTATTTTGATTGACAGAGAGCTTTCTTCTCGTGCTTTTTTTTTTTCTTTAATCTCAACTTTGTTTCTCAGCTTCTTACTTTTTTTTAAATTAAGGCAAAGATCTCTGGGTATAATTACAGACAAAGGGATACTATTACATCTTGGTGCATTGTTGAGACTACACATAAGTTTCTGCATGGGCTGGGAAGGAAATAATTCATCAGAATGGTAAAAGTAGGCTTTAAACTTTCAAATTCATTTAAAAATATCTTGTTTGTTTTAAGACTTTTTTTTTTTTTTCATAAAGAGACTGGCAATGAGATGAGATTTAGAGGAGATCCTAGGTATGCTAAAAGTTTCAGCTTGAGGGTACATCTCAGTGTTACCTGATTACCATTAGACTAATTCTGGTCTGTGACAACTCATCAGGCCATTGACACAAGGACTTCCCATTTTCATGTATAGAATTTACAATTTTTTTTTACAGCTATAATGTCTTTCATATTTTTTTCTATGCAGTGTTGTGGGCATTTTTACAGCCTAGGTATGCAGGTTTCCTTAACACAGTCACTCCTTGTCTTAGCAATTAGTAGTGTAATTTAAAAAGGTTTGTTTTTGTGATTTCTGTGAAACAAGAGGAATTAAAGATTTCACTATAAATTGTTACCTATAATGGACTTTTTTGTCCCTCAATAATAGATAATCGTGGCACTGTATGGGAGGGATTTGACTGCAAATAAATACTCTTTCCTTTATTTGGAATTTTTTACAAAGATATTATTTTCTTTCACATAAAAGTTACACCATGAGACAAGTTAATTTTTGACTGTTGGGAGGCATTTAGTGGAGACAACGTATCTAACCCAAAATCTCTCTCTCTAACTTTTGCATAAAAAGAATTTTGTGTCAGAATTTTCAACCTAGGAATTCTAACCCTACATCACTCCCTAGTGAAATGAGATTTCTTTCCTACCTGGAGCCTTGTCAATCCATTGTCCAAAACTTACAGTTTTGAAATTCTTTTCCCATTTACATTCTGCCATCAGTGATTAGCCCCCATGTCCTATCTTTAAACAGGCAGCCTCCACTATTAACTGTTGGTGGAAAAACAATGTTAAAGAGCAGATTTTAACCTCTTTGCTTTCCCCATCTAATGAAGGGCCATTCAGACATCCAATTTCTACAGTTTTGAGCCAGCTGTTCTGCATTGCAATAATTTTGCATTTAAAATGTTTGAAAGTCAATCTTTCTCATTCTCAGAGATTCTAATGTTTCACTGGGAACATGGTTAGGAAAGCCAAAGTTAGTATGAAGACGCTTCCTCTATTAAAATGTCTAGCACAAATTTTATTACTACATAACATTTGCAAGACCTCTGGGGTAACTTTCAAGCCTTTGGGGTTCAGTGGGTCTAGGACAAAAGCAGGGCAGAAAGCTACAGCCTTTCACAGGTGAGTGTCGCTAGTGCTTCTGACTAGCTCCTCCAGATTTATGTGTAAAGGCTATGCTTGCATTTCTAAGCAGCCCCTATTACTGTTTTGGGGGCACAGATGAGACAAAGGAAAAAGATGAAAAAGGATACCCTAACACTTTCTATTTATCCTGGGTAACACCAAAAGGAGGAATTCATCTGAATGACACCTTGTTTAGCATCTGTTTCTAAATGGCAACAAAGCATCTGTAGACTGCACTCCCCTTGCGTGCACTTGGAAGCCCTGGAACTCCATTGACCCTGAGTCTCTAAATTTATAAACAATAATAATAATATTCAACAGGCAACAAGGTGACCATGTGGCCATGTTCCTTATAGGAGGACAGGCCTTCTCAAAGAGGCATAATTTCAATAATATCTAACAACTAGGTCTTTTTGCTTTTCAAAAAAACCTCTAGATTTTGTAAACATTGTAAAATTGCCCCTGCACCTTTGGGAACCATACGAGGTAAGTCTACAGTACACAATTTTCCAAAGTCAAAGAGACAAATCTCTAGAGAACTGTCAAATGCTATTTCTGAGCACCCTATCTGACTCCTTCAACCGGGGCTCAGAATAGTTGTATAAAAACACCTCTTATTGTGCAATCCCAGTAAACCTCCAACTTTACTGCTGCCCCTATAACAAATGCACAATCAATATTGTGCTACTAAGGTTTAAATTTCCTTCTCATTGCAGTAAACTTATACACATAAAGCTGGACTTGAGACAGTTCCCTGATGAACCTGATAGACATACACAGGCTTTCCAACATTTCAACCAACAGTTTCATCTTATGTGCAGAAATGCAGTGCAACTTTTAAGCCACATTTTAACTACAGCTGAAAAACAGGCAGCACTGCAGACAGCAAAGGAATTTGACGATGAACAATGGACATCCTATAGTCAGTCAAAAAATAAACAGAAGTGAAGGATGAAAAATGTGTAAAACAAAGACAGAATTACTGTTTCCAACAGAAAGAAAAACAGTGTTGTTTGAAAACCCCAAATGAAGCCTTAGTAAACCTACAGGTGAATAGAAAAGAAATCACTTTCTACTGTGCATATTAGCAGGCTTCAAAAGAACCAGAACAAAACTTGTTAATTACTCTGAACTGTCCTTGTTGAAATCAGAAACTAGAAAAAATCTCACAGGTTATTTGGAAAGGCTGAGAGAAGCTTTAGCAAAACATTCATCTCCATCTCCTAATTCAATCAAGGGATACACAATTTTAAAATACTAGTTTATTTCTCAGCCATCCTCTAATATCAGAACAAAGCTACAGAAGCAGGCCATGGAATCAGATAGCACTGTGGAAAACTTTCTGGGGTGGCTTTTTTGATCTTTTAAAACAAGAACTGGAAAGAGGAGACCTAGAAAGTAGAAGAGAGTCACAAGAGAATGAGAAAGGCATTACTGGCCACTTCAGAGGCCTCCAAAATCCAGAATCTCCAAGATGCACCTGCTGATTTCTACTAGTGTGACAAGCTGGGGCACTTTCAAATGAATTGCTGAGGCAGAAAAATAATATATCTCAAGTTTCTCCAGCCTATGAGGGAGATCAGTGAAAGTAAGAGTGTTCCCAGAGACTTAGGTCACCTGGTCCAGTGTATATTTCCCGGATTGTTCAGCAGGAATAATGGTTCCCCAGTTCTACCAGCCATTGTGATCTACAGGATTCAAGTAATTCTGGAGGTAAAATGGAAATTGTACAACAACAACAACATTTTTCTAAATTCTAGAGCCAGTTTCTCTCTTCTTCTCTCCAATCCAGGGCTCTCCTCCTCCAATAGTGAAGAGAGTTAGCTAGCTTGCCTTCTATAGACAGAACGAGAAGTGTCCCCAGAAACTTCTCGGCCCACTGATCAGTGCCTCATTTCCACGTAAGAGAGAAAGTAGCCTGTAAAAAAACGTTTAAGCAGCAGGCACCAATAAATGAACTAGAACAGAAAGTTGTGTCTGAAGACCTGACTGCAGCTACACAGAGAGAAGAACCTCCAGCTCACTCAGAAAATTGCAGAAACTTCAAGCTTACTCAAATGGGAACACAAGGCCTGAAATAGAAATGCATTTGTCCATTTTATAATCAGTGGACTTCCAGAAATATTTCTTTTCCTTTGGTGAACATAAAGAGAGTGGGAGAGTGGGAGCAAGTGCCTTCTAGGGAACAATTTTCTTTTCTTCCTGGATTGTGAACCCTACCTCTATGAATCATTAGTTCAGCCTCAAATCAGTTCTGGACAAAATCCTAGGCCACAGATTCACTTCAGCTTCTGAAAGGTTGTTGGCTAAGCTGAGTAGCCCTTATGAATATTTACTTTAGCCACTAATAGGTACTGGGCCGAGGTCTCAGGCTGAGCTTCCTGATTGGGCTGGGATCTAAGGCCCCAGGTCGAACGACGTCACACACTTTTTAAGACAGCCCACAGACTAAGTGCATTTCTTACCATTCAAAACACACAAAATCGCTAAATCCAACTTTCATATTGGTTAACCCATTTTGACCACATCACTGCTGGCATCGAGCTTTTTTATTTCACTTATTAACCTTTCTCTTCAACCTTAGTGCTCTTTAGTCTTTGAAAATATGTCTGGGATCTTTATGTTTCTGAAACATAGAAAATAAATCCCCAGTATTACCTTAGATAAGTAGAGACTGTTATGTGTTTGTGTACTGGTGAGATGACAATAATAGCAAGATTGTGATGGGCTTCCTGGGAACACACTAATGCACTGCTAAACTATCTGGCAAAAATAAAAAAAAAAAGAATATTGGGTCTCAAAATCTAAATCTCAGCTCTCTCAGACTTCAGTACAGTACCTGGGTCTGGTCTTATCAGAAGATGCCAATGTACAGGGTCATGAAACAATTCAGCCCATTTTTCTTAACAGCTAAGAATATTCTTGGGCATTATTTGATTTTTCAGATGGCAGGTACCTCAGTACAGAGAAGTAGCTCATCTTTAATACCACCTCACAGAAGAAACTAAAGCAGATAAAACTCACTGGTTAACTTAAGAACCTAGTACTCAAAAAATTTAGCCAGTTAAGCAAATCTTACTTAAGGCAGAAGCCCTCAGTTTTTTCATAGTAAAGGTATTTAATTTCCATATATCAGAAATAGAGAAAACAGACGTTGAAATTATGGATGAGTCTTGAGGTCCAGCTCAACATCCAGTGGTGTACTTAAGAAAGAAACTCAGCTTGGTTTCTAAAAAGAAATGGGTAACCCACCTCTGAGCAGCTGTGTCAGTGACATTGTTGGTGCCAGAAACCATCAGGTTAAACATGAAAATAACATATCTGTTTCTACACCACCCAGTATAGCAGTACTGTGTTTCCTTAAAAAAGTCTCCTGTGAACTGACAGTCACCTCCTTAAATATCAGGTTTGCTGCTGAAGGAACTGCAGCCCATTTGAAAGCCTGTACTTGCCTGAACCCAGCAGCATTCTATCAGGGGAAATTTGAGCTTCTGAACATGATTGCATACGTATAGCGGTGTAAACCAGTGAAATAAATAATAAACACTTCTGTTGATATTCTCTGTGAAGTTAAATTAATGAAAACACTCTTAGAAGGCAATCAGCTTAATTAAAAATGGAGATTTATGCTACATGTATATTGAAGACGTTCATGTTTGTCTCCTCATAAATCTTGTTTCCTTGAAAACCTTTTTTCTTTCAAACTACTAAATTACCTTTCTCCACTCTCTCTTGACACATTTGGTGCATGCATAAAAGGTTCTTGGATAAAAGCTGGTGATGAGGGACATCTTGAGGCTAACAGAAAAGGCATCACCCATCGTCTTTTATGAGATATCTGCATTTCTTATGTAGCTCTTGGAATTAGAAGTGAATAATACCTCTGAAAATGAAAGCCCGACTCTTCCTTACAGCTCTGAGTTTTATTTGGAGACGTGGTCTCACTCTGTCACCAGGCTGGAGTGCAGTGGTACACCATCAAATCATTGCAACCTCTGCCTCCTAGGTTCAAATGATTCTCCTGCCTCAGCCCCAAATTAGATGAGACTAAAAGTGCCCACCAACATGCCCAGCTAATTTCTGTATTTTTAGTAGAGATGGGGTTTCACCACGTTGGCCATGATCCCTTGAATTCTTGTTCCCCAAACATGGGCCTCCTAAAGTGCTGTGATTACAGCTGTGTGTCACCACGCCCAGCATCAGTGAGGCTTTTTTATTAGGCCCTGGAAGCTATTCATATCCCAGTTCTTAAAGGGCCTCAGCAAGAGGTCAATAATCCAATCGCAAATTGGTAAAATAAAATTTTATAACTTCTGGAACTTCTGTTTTCTGTGTGGTTACATATGTGTTATGTACATATTTTAAAAATCTAATTAATTAACTTAGTGAAGAATAGGTAGTTGAACTAAATATTTTGCTTCCAAAGAAATGAAGGCTGTTGCACTTTTCAGTTCATGTGGCTTTAACTTATGAAAAACAAAAAGCACCTAAGGCCTGAAGATGTACAAAAATAATCACTCCTTTAACAATGCTGTAATAAATCATACTTTACCTGCACCCAGACCATAATTTTATAAACTCACCGTGTTTTACATTCAAGTTATTAATTTTATTATTATACATTAAGACTTAGGGTACATGTGCACAATGTGCAGGTTGGTTACATATGTATACATGTGCCATGCTGGAGTGCTGCACCCGTTAACTCATCATTTAGCATGAGGTATATCTCCTAATGCTATCCTACCCCTCCCCCCACCCCACAACAGTCCCCAGGGTGTGAAGTTCCCCTTCCAGTGTCCATGTGTTCTCATTGTTCAATACCCACCTATGAATGAGAATATGCAGTGTTTGGTTTTCTGTTCTTGCAATAGTTTACTGAGAATGATCATTTCCAATGTCAGCCATGTCTCTACAAAGGACATGAACTCATCATTTTTTATGGCTGCATAGTATTTCATAGTGTATATGTGCCACATTTTCTTAATCCTTCTATCATTGTTGGACATTTGGGTTGGTTCCAAGTCTTTGCTACTGTGAATACTGCCACAATAAATATACATGTGCATATGTCTTCATAGCAGCGTGATTTACAGTCCTTTGGGTATATACCCAGTAATGGGTTGGCTGGGTCAAATGGTATTTCTAGTTCTACATCCCTGATGAATCACCACACTGACTTCCACAAGGGTTGAAGTAGTTTACAGTCCCACCAACAGTGTAAAAGTGTTCCTATTTCTCCACATCCTCTCCAGAATCTGTTGTTTCCTGACATTTTAATGATTGCCATTCTAACTGGTGTGAGATGGTATCTCATTGTGGTTTTGATTTGTATTTCTCTGATGGCCAGTGATCATGAGCATTTTTTCATGTGTCTTTTGGCTGCATAAATGTCTTCTTTTGAGAAGTGTCTGTTCCTATCCTTTGCCTACTTTTTGATGGGGTTGTTTATTTTCTTCTTGTAAATTTGTTTGTGTTCATTGTAGATTCTGGATATTAGTCCTTTGTCAGATGAGTAGGTTGCGAAAATTTACTCCCATTTTGTAGGTTGCCTGTTCACTCTGATGGTAGTTTCTTTTGCTGTGCAGAAGCTCTTTAGTGTAATTAGATCCCATTTGTCAATTTTGGCTTTTGTTGCCATTGCTTTTGTTGTTTTAGACATGAAGTCCTTACCCATGCCTATGTCCTGAATGGTAATGTCTAGGTTCTCTTCTAAGGTTTTTATGGTTTTTGGTCTAACGTTTAAGTCCGTAATCCATCTTCAATTAATTTTTGTATAAAGTGTAAGGAATGGATCCAGTTTCAGCTTTCTATATATGGCTAGCCAGTCTTCCCCGCACCATTGATTAAATAGGGAATCGTTTCCCCATTGATAGTTTTTCTCAGGTTTGTCAAAGATCAGATAGTTGTAGATATGCAGCATTATTTCTGAGGGCTCTCTTTTGTTCCATTGATCTATATCCCTGTTTTGATACTAGTACCATGCTGTTTTGGTTACTGTAGCCTTCTAGTATAGTTTGAAGTCAGGTAGCGTGATGCCTCCAGCTTAGTTCTTTTGGCTTAGTATTGGCTTGCCAATGTGGGCTCTTTGTTGGTTCCATATGAACTTTAAAGTAGTTTTTTCCAATTCTGTGAAGAAAGTCATTTGAAGCTTGACGGGGATGGCATGGAGTCTTTAAAATACCTTGGGCAGTATGGCCATTTTCATGATATTTACTCTTCCTACCCATGAACATGGAATGTTCTTCCATTTGTTTGTATCCGCTTTTATTTCATTGAGCAGTGGTTTCTAGTTCTCCTTCAAGTGGTCCTTCACGTCCCTTGTAAGTTGGATTCCTAGGTATTTTATTCTCTTTCAAGCAGTTGTGAGTGGGAGTTCACTCACGATTTGGCTCTCTGTTTGTCTGTTATTGGTGTATAAGAATGCTTGTGATTTTTGTACACTGATTTTGTATCCTGAGACTTTGCTGAAGTTGCTTATCAGGTTAAAGAGATTTAGGGCTGAGACAAAGGGGTTTTCTAGATATACAATCATGTCATCTGCAAACAGGGACAATTTGACTTCTTCTTCTCCTAATTGAATACCCTTTATTTCCTTTTCCTGACTAATTGACCTGGACAGAACTTCCAACACTACATTGTATGAGAGTGGTGAGAGAGGGCATCCCTCTTTACTTCCAACTGTGTGGTCAATTTTGGAATAGGTGTGGTGCGGTGCTGAAACAAACTGATTTTGTGTCAGTTTTCAAAGGGAATGCTTCCAGTTTTTGCCCATTCGGTATGATATTGGCTTTGGGTTTGTCATAGATAGGTCTTATTATTTTGAGATACATCCCATCAATACCTAATTTATTGAGCGTTTTTAAAATGAAGTGTTGTTGAATTTTGTCAAAGGCCTTTTCTGCATCTATTGAGATAATCATATGGTTTTTGTCTTTGGTTTTGTTTATATGCTGGATTACACTTATTGATTTGCATATATTGAACCATCCTTGTATCCCATGGATGAAGCCCACTTGATCATGGTGGATAAGCATTTTGATGTGTTGCTGGATTCGGTTTGCCAGTATTTTATTGAGGATTTTTGCATCAGTGTTCATCAAGGATATTGGCCTAAAATTCTCTTTTTTCGTTGTGTCTCTGCCAGGCTTTTGTATCAGGAAGATGCTGGCCTCATAAAATGTGTTAGGGAGAATTCCCTCTTTTCTATTGATTGGAATAGTTTCAGAAGGAATGGTACCAGTTCCTCATGTACCTGTGGTAGAATTCGGCTGTGAATCCATCTGGTCCTGGACTCTTTTTTATTGGTAAACTATTGATTATTGACACAATTTCAGAGACTGTTATTAGTGTATTCAGAGATTCAACTTCTTCCTGTTTTAGTTTTCAGAGGGTGTATGTTTCAAGGAATTTATCCATTTCTTCTTGATTTTCTAGTTTATTTGCGTAGAGGTGTTTGTAGTATTCTCTGATGGTCATTTGTATTTCTGTGGGATTGGTGGTGATATCCCCTTTATTATTTTTTATTGTGTCTGTTCGATTCTTCTCTTTTTTCATCTTTATTAGTCTTGCTAGTGGTCTATATATTTTGTTGATCCTTTCAAAAAACCAGCTCCTGGATTCCTTAGTTTTTTGAAGGATTTTTTGTGTCTCTATTTCCCACAGTTCTGCTCTGATTTTAGTTATTTCTTGCCTTCTGTTAGCTTTTGAATGTGTTTGCTCTTGCTTTTCTAGGTCTTTTAATTGTGATGTTAGGGGGTCAATTCTAGATCTTTCCTGTTTTCTCTTGTGGGCAATTCAGTGTTATAGGTTTCCCTCTACACGCTGCTCTGAATGTGTCCCAGAGATTCTGGTATGTTGTGTTTTTGTTCTCATTGGTTTCAAAGAACATCTTTATTTCTGCCTTCCTTTTATTATGTACTCAGTAGTCATTCAGCAGCAGGTTGTTTAGTTTTCATGTAGTTGAGTGGTTTTGAGTGGGTTTCTTAATCCTGAGTTCTAGTTTGATTGCACTGTGGTCTGAGAGACAGTTTGTTATAATTTCTGTTCTTTTACGTTTGTTGAGGAGAGCTTTACTTCCAACTATGTGGTCAATTTTGGAATAGGTGTGGTGTGGTGCTGAAAAAATATATATTCTGTTGATTTGGTTTGGAGAGTTCTGTAGATGTCTATTAGGTCCACTTGGTTCAGAACTGAGTTCAATTCCTGGGGATCCTTGTTAACTTTCTGTCTTGTTGATCTGTCTAACATTGACAGTGGGGTGTTAAAGTCCCCCGATATTATTGTGTGGGAGTCTAAGTCACTTTGTAGGTCACTCAGGAATTACTTTGTGAAACTTGGTGCTTCTCTATTGGTTGCATACATATTTAAGATAGTTAGCTCTTCTTGTTGAATTGATCCCTTTCCATTATGTAATGGCCTTCTTTGTCTCTTTTGATCTTTGTTGCTTTTATTTCTGTTTTATCAGAGACTAGGATTGCCACCCCTGCCTTTTTTTTTGTTTTCCTTTTGCTTGGTAGATCTTCCTCCATCATTTAATTATGAGCCTATGTGTGTCTCTGCACGTGAGATGGGTTTCCTGAATACAGCACACCGATTTGTCTTGATCCTTTATCCAATTTTCCAGTCTGTGTCTTTTAATTGGAGCATTTAGTCCATTTACATTTAAGGTTAATATTGTTATGTGTGAATTGGATCCTGTCATTATGATGCTAGCTGGTTATTTTGCTCATTAGTTGATGCAGTTTCTTCCTAGCCTTGATGGTCTTTACAGTTTAACATGATTTTGTAGTGGCTCATACCAGTTGTTCCTTTCCATGTTTAGTGTTTCCTTCAGGAGCTCTTTTAGATCAGTCCCGGTGGTGACAAAATCTGTCAGCATTTGCTTGTCTGTAAAGTATTTTGTTTCTCCTTCTCCTATGAAGTTTAGTTTGGCTGGATATGAAATTCTGGGTTGAAAATTCTTTTGTTTAAGAATGTTGAATATTGGCCCCCACTCTCTTCTGGCTTGTAGAGTTTCTTCCGACAGATCCACTGTTAGTCTGATGGGCTTCCCCTTGTGGGTAACCCGACCTTTCTCTCTGGCTTCCCTCAAGTTATTAATTGTTAAAAGGTATTATTATAATGTGTAATTGAGAGTACTCTATATAAATTTAATCTCCAGGTGAGGTAGAAGAGTAAAAGTTGCTTGTAGTGAAAATAAATTCTAGAAAGACATGGAAATGTACATTTTGCCTAGAGGTAAAGGATTTTCTTTAATTAACGAAAATAAAGCTATCTGTTTACTCAAATTGTGAAAATAGCTTTAAAAAAATTAATCTTGCAAAAGAAAACTCTGCACACCCAGGCACTAGATTGAAAAGGTTGTTAGGTTTTTTTCTGCCATTAAGCATTGAAGAGAAAACACAACAAAAATTTCTTGAAACATTAATCTTCTCTTCAGCAAATTTGTAGAAGGTTGTCAAAACGTTGTAACAAGTTTGTGAAAATCTCACCTCTGTGTCAATCTTTCTAAAGTTAAATATAATTTTACATAAGTTTTCATTAAGCTTAAGGTTAATATTGGGAGACAACTACAAGGGGAAAATTTGTCATTCTGAAAGAGATTATTACATAATATTGAAAACTGATAAAAATTTTTCTGCCCTTTCAAACATTTCTACCAACTATATTTTGGCAAAAACAATGATTTATGGAAATCTGGATTTGGATATCATAACATTAAACGTCTTAATCCTTTAAAATATTTAGCAGGCTTCCCAGAATAAAATTGTAACCTCGAGGATGTGTTTTCTGAAACCTGTGTTTTGGATGCCTCATAGAGCCCCTGGGGCATTAAAAAAAAAAAGTTAGACAGTATTATAAAACATATTTTAACACATGTGATTTTGATGGTAATATTTTATTTTTTCAGAATATATTTTAGTGAGTAATATTAACACAGGTCTCAAAACCACATTAGGTTTTTCACGTTCTTAATATCTGAATATGTGCTATCAATTTTAATTAAGGTGATTATGTTAAGCTGTTGTAAACCACAGAAGTAACCAAATGTCTTTGCCTATTCTGTTTCTAACCACACTAGATGTTTTGCCATGTACAGACATTTAATCTTTATCAAGAATAATGGCTTAAAATTAGCTGTAGAGCTTTACTAGCTGTTGTCAACTGTAGGTTTTTTTTATAACAGGAAAATTTACAGAACTTAGGAATAGCTATAAAAATTATAGGAACGCCTATAAATATCAAGTAGGACAAAAGTTAAAATAGATTAAACTAACAGAAGAATGAAGCAATCTCTTTAACTTTATTTTAGAACATTTCTAATTCTTGTTTTGTTTTTTGAAGTCAAGTGCACTTTCTTTTAAACTAGTTACAGCTTTTAACACTGTCGATTGGTATACTCCTGTTAAAAAAAATTGGAACACACTTTTTTTCCCTATGCCTAGTTCTTCTAAAATTCGGAAAGTGTGTGTGATTATTCTTAACTTACAGCAATATAACTGTTTTAATCAGTGCAACAAAAAATGTATTTTCATTTGCAACATAACCCAATAGAATAAGCTGGTTGATTTTCTAAGGCTTTGACTGGAAGTGTGTGCCTTCTTTAGTGAATTACATCTGACTTTTAGAACCAATAAAAGCCCTCTAAGAAACCCGGCCTTATACTTTGTTTACACAGTCCCAATACAGATTTTCTAATCTGTGGTAAGAAAAAAAAAAGCCACTTCCTATCAGGCCTAGGAACCACATGCACTTGGAATCTCAAAAAATAGAGGAGTTCTCCCAAATAATATGTATCTAAGGGTGAAACCTATGGCTGGATTCAGCTTTATAATGTCCTATTTAAGATTCCTTGTAAAATAGAGATTCATAAAAGCCCATAAGGAAAGCCCATGTAAAGGTATTTCTCACAGCACTGAACAAAAATTGTCTGGCTAAGTGTAAGACAAGTCTGTTTTGCCAATGACTACAGTTTATCATGATTCATTCTTAACAAAAATTAGGACTAGAAAAAAGATATGTGTCTCAAAGCCTGTCACACCCCTATCACCAATTTCTCACTTCATAAGTTATTTTTAATATTTTCTTACAATTTTAATTAACCTTTTTATTTTTTATTTTTTTCTGTCCACCAACTGGTGAGGTCCAGCTACAGTTCTTGGAAAACAGAAAGATATGAGTAATAGAGAAATCTAGAACAATATTCTAATTCTGGGAATGTATTCCACAAATATTTTCAGATAATAGAAGAAAATGTGGTTCCTGTAACAGAATTTTTGCTTTGAAGGATCAAATCAAGAAAACTAAATAAACCCAAGTCTCATGTAACAAAATCTTAACTGGTATAAATATAGCCACAATTATATGGGCATGTTAGCAGCCTTGAAGTATTTCAGTTGTTCTTACTCTCCTTGTCTAGTTGTGACATGCTTTTTCTAATAATCGAAACTGGTTTTCTTTTTTGCCTTAAGTCTATCACACCTTAAAATGTAACGCAAATTAAACCATGCATTAACATGTCTTTCTTCTACAAACTCTTAAACCAACCCTCAGTAGAATCCTACCTACTGTTTTCTACACAACACTCTTCTCCAGCAGAAAGCATCCGGAAAGACCAATACCCAATCTCCTAAGAGAAGTTAGAGTTTTCATTTCTGAGGGAAGACAAAGACAAGTTAGCTAGCTTTCCATATGAAAACAGCAAGGAAATGGTTTCTGGAAGACCCCCAATCAACAGGTAAGGGCCTGATTCCAACGTAATAATCAGACCAAAAGAAGCGTAGGCACCAGTAAGGGATCTAACACAGAAGCTTGTGCCTGATAGCATGGCTGCAGCAACAGAAATAACAGAACTTTCAGTCCATTCAGATAAAATCTTGTACAATCCTCTCACTCATTCAGATGGGGGAATCAATGCCTGGCATAAGCATGCTGTTTTCTGTATACTCAGAGGGCTTTCCGAAAATAAAGTGTTTTTTTTTTTTTTTTTTTTTTTTTTGTGGGCATAAACCCAGTGAGATGTAGTGGGTAATGGCTGAATATTTATTTTTGTATTTGATTGGTTGCTCAACCCATATGAATCATCATTTCAGTCCCTGATTATTCCTGAGTCAGCATCCCAGGACAAGCTTTTACTTTAGGTCCTGTGCCAAGCTAAGCAGTCTTCGCAAATTACCACTTCACACTGCTCCCAGGCAAAGTGCCTGGGTTAAGCTGTCTAATAGGTCCTGGGCCTGGGCAAAGCTAAGTCACACATTCTCCAAGACAGCTTGCAAACTAAGTACATATCTTTATTTTTTAGGCCATAAAAACCTTAAACCCCAGTGGACAACTTATTCAAGCTTCTATCTCTGCTGGCAGAGAGCTTGTTTTTCCAGTTATTTAAACTTTTGCTCCAAACAGTTTCCTTTGTTTACAATCCTTAATTTTCTTAAATGTAAAAGAAAAGACTCTTAGTGTTATCTGAAATGAAAGAAAGGCTGTTACATCCTGGTGCATTGTTAAAAGAACAATATTATCTGAACGTATGACATATTTTTGCAGCTTTCTTTTGATGTCAGGGTCTGTTTGAGTAATAAACTTTTCTCTTAAGATTAACTTTATCTTAACTCAATAGGGAAGTAGGAACATGTATTTCACTAAAGCCTCTCTCAGGATTTTTAAAACGCCTCTATAATTTGTATGTCTTTTTAACCTATTATGAATAGTTTAGAGTAATTATGATGTTTTGTACTGTTCACTAATAAGCCTTCCAGTAGGCTCACTAATATTTTTTCACTCCGATATAGGATCAATAAGATTCCAATCGAGTTATCAGCAGTTCTTCCTTTCCTATTATGAATAAGAATTCTGTTATCAGTTCAAATTTTTTCCTTTCCACCCTCTCTTTTTCAAGATTTTGGAAAAGACATGTGGTTCATCCACGGATAAGTCTGCTATCTGTAAAGCTGCGTGCTTTATGGCAACAGCTAGGGTTTGGTTTAGGAGTAGTGTATCATCTATTCAGGTATGATTAAGCACTTGAATTAGATTTTGAAATATCACTGTATGTCCACTGGTGTCGTCAGGGGACATTTGCTTAAGTTTTTCTTTTTTTTATCTAAGTCCCTACAATGAGAAGAAAATTTCTACTATACTAGCATCACATCTATGCAGTATTTTCTGCAGGGGCAACAGTGAGGTTGGGGTTTCTTTAGTGGCACAAGAAGACAAGCTGATGAAAAGGCAATTGGAGATTCTAAATGAGGGTGGCATGTATGGCATTTAGAAGATATATTTGAGTGTTCCTCAGGGGCTTGTCTCTGACTTAATGAATTATCTCTTTGAAACTTGCCTGTTATCACTGCCAAGAGGGCAGAGTCAGTTTTACCATGCTTAGAAACATCTGGGTTTTCTCCCAAGTCAAAGCAAGGTTGAATAAAAAAAGAAAAAATCAAACTCTTTTCTTTGCCATCTGAAGAAAAGATGTATCTGTTGAATAGTACTAAAATGAACACGTCCCTCAGAAAGCTAGGCATGTCTGTCCTGGAGTTGTTAGGGCTGTTCTGCCCTTGAGCAATAAATACATAAGTAAGCCACTTTCTTTTTTCAGAGTCTCACAGTCAATGAAATTTCTGCATTTCAGACAGTAATCTAGAGAGGTTCACACTGCAGACAGTTTGTGAACTTTCTAAAGAAATATAGAAAAAAATCTTCCTATTATCTTTTTCCCCCTTTTGAAATAGCCCTGACTGAATAGAAAGATAGGATATTCCTTGATTTTCCATTCCTCTTGTCTTTTCTGAGTCTGGTGACTGACATAGTTGTCCCCCATGGATGCAAGCTAAACCTTCACTCACAGCTCCGGAGGAGCTAGAGACCCGGACAAGTAACGTTTACCTGCACAGGCTTTAGCTCTCCACTGGTGACTCCTGGTTGATTTCTTAAGCCTACTCAACCCAGAAGATAACCAAAGTAACTTGGGAACCTAAAAAAAAAGATGGTACAGTCATTGGATTCTAGCAAGACACTTGTATAGAGTAAGAATTTTAATGCTATTTGTGGCTTCCCTTGCTATGGCTTAGAAAAAATATTGAAATTGCAGGAAACAAGATCGATTGACTTTGAAACATAAAATTATCTGTTAGTTTAAATGTCATTGCTGCTGGAGGAAGAAGGTGTGCCTCAAAACAAGTAAAGCTTGTATGGTTGGCTTTCATAAGGCAGTACCTAGCTAAAGTGTGTCTCTCAAAGTCACCTTCTTTCTGATTATTGAAAGTGGAAATTTTCTGTTTACTGATAGGGCACAGAGCCTTATTACTGTTAGAGGGATATAGGAGAGAGAAGAGTTAAAAAACCAAGGGTTTTGTGCAAAGAACTGGCAAGGCTTCTCCAGAGAGAAAAAACTCCTTTCACTAGGTTGCATTTTAAGATCTAAAATGTTCCATGAAAATGCTGAATACCAGGTTTATATACTCAAAAGTTAGAAAAAGAAGGTTAATGCTCTATCACCTGTCCCCACAGTATGCGCCTCTGTAGAAAAAAGATGTGTCTCACAAACAAACTCTTTAGATATATGTGGTTGTGTGGAGTTTTTAAAGAGAAATAACCAGCCAATAAGAGAAATTTTATTTGAATGTATGCCATTCCCTAAGGTGACGTGAATATCTATCATCAGTGGACAAAAAGATCCTTATCAAATAAGAATGTTTAGATCACAATTTTGAATTCTTCCTATTTGAAAGAAAAAAATCACAAAATAGCAACTCTTTGAATTGTATTTCTAATGACTGACTTTTACCAGTGAGCTTCCATCTCCAGATCGCAACATTGTATACAAAGAAGAAACAGGAGGGACATTAGCCACACAATGACAAAATATAAATAAATAAAATGCCACAGAAAAGCCTGAAATTTTTGGTGGCAACACTCTGATAGACTGTCAGAAACTGGAGTTAGTTTTGAGGTCTTCACATAACACCGTGAGATAGTCTTATCCAGAAATCTTCAATTAACTTAGACATCCTTTCAGTCCTATGTGACAGCTGGATCCTCTGTGAAAGAAAATGGTTGGAACAGAGGCAACTTTTTCAACAGCAGAGGGCGAAAAGAGACTGCCATTGTGTCTCCCAACATCCCTTTCTCCTAAGCTTTGTAAGAATGGCAGGCAATCTATCGCATTTTACCTGGCACTTGCCCAGAGCTTTCTTTGCTCTTCAGAAATTAAAAAAAGAAAAAACAAACAACAAAAACAAACAAACAAAAACTGAGAACAAGGGGCAGATGTGAATGCAAATAGAGGACAAGCTGCAGATATGAATGTAAGTAGTTTGGAATTGCACTCCTACTCACCTTTTTTATTTAATGGATTCTCACTCTGTCACTTAAGCTGGAGTCCAGTTGCAAGATCTTGGGTAACCACAAGCTCCATCTCTCGGATTTATGCCACTCTCTTGCCTTAGCCTACCAAGTAGCTGTCACTACAGGTGCCCACCACCACACCTGGCTAATTTTTTGTATTTTTAATAGACTTCATGGGAGCTTCACCATGTTAGCCAGGATCATCTCAATCTCGATCTCCTTGTGATCTGCCCGCATTGGCCACCCACAGTGCTGTGATAACACGCATGAGCCACCATGCCCAGCTACTAGTGACCTTTTTAATTAAAGCCTTTCCCAGTCCATGAACCAAAAGCAAACCTTGCTGTGCCCCTGTGAACCAAAATCTATCAGGTGACACACAGATTTTTTAATCTGAAGAAAATTAAATATTATGAATGCAAAAGGGGAGATGATAGCAAATGTGTAATATGTTAACTTCTGGTGGAGTAGAGTCGGTTGCCCACTCTGAAAAAGAGTCTGATATTTTTATGGACTCAGAAGAAAGAAAATGTACTAACTAGTTTTGAAGAAAGCACTACTTATCTTTCCTGGGTCCTTGTGCCTGGAACTGTTAATAGCTGATGCAATGACTCAGCTTGGCTCAGGAACTTGGCCCTGAGCCCCACAAGAGCTAAAGTGAAAGCATGGCCCAGGACCTTGGCATGGGACCAGAGGCTAAAATGATAATTTACAGAAATTTGGCTCAGGGCTTGAAGCGTGTTTAGTAACATAAGGTGCCCTTTGTAACACACTGTAGTCCAATATGGACATGTTCTGAAAAAGAGACTATTT
Organism: Pongo abelii; assembly: GCF_028885655.2. NCBI lineage: Eukaryota > Metazoa > Chordata > Mammalia > Primates > Hominidae > Pongo > Pongo abelii. The sequence goes on along the minus strand of NC_072009.2, from coordinate 37,085,035 downwards.
CCTGGAAGCAATCTGGTTACACAAAAAGCACAACATTTTAATGCGTGGTCTTGTTTTTTTATCTGAGTAGCTGTGTGCATGTCTTAAGCACACACACAAAAAAGTTGGGCTTTTAAAAAAAAATTATTTGCTTGCACCACGGGATTGTACAGGATTCTTAAAATTCTGTCTGCAGCCTGATAGTCCAGGCTGCTTCTCTGCCTGTGGAAATTTTCCCAATAATCCACCACAACTATGTAGCTTTTCTTTGTCAATACTATTGAAGACCTAGAAAGTTTCTGAGGGTCGAAGGCACATTCTTTGAAGTTTCCTATGTGCAAGGCTTTTTGACCCGTGAAGCACCCGACATCTTTGTAAATATTGTAAAATTGTACGTGCCTTCTTAGCAGTCATATCAGAAAAGCCCACAAGAAACAACTCACAAACATCAGAGAAACATTCTCCCTGGAAACAATCAAAACAAAATTTTCTTACTCCAGGTTTTCTCATCTTCTTGATGTAGAGAATCTTTTACTCACATCATCATCAACTTTTCCAGTTTTTACATCCAACCCTCCATGTTCCTTACTACTCCTACAGGAAATGCCCAATGAATGATGGGCCAGTAAAGTGCAAGTTTCTTTTTCATTACAGTGCCTTAAACAAATAAAGTAAGACCTGGGGAAGTTTTATGATACATCAATACATATATAGAGCCTTTCTAATATCTAGCCCTTTTTTTGGGGTCTTAAATGGGAAGACGTTATGTTATTGCTAAGCCAAAATCTTACTGTTTCTGACAAAAAGCCCTATAGTCAACAGAAAGATGCTGGGCCAAAACACATTTCTTCTATAGCATGTCAAAGAGAGAAAAGCAGTCAAAGAGAGAAAGAGTGAAGAAAAGACAAGATCCTAATCTCCAGTAGAAAGAGAGACAGAGCCCTTTGAAAAACCTAATTTAAGCCATAGTGATCCCATAGATAAGAAAAATAAAAAAAGAAAAGTAGAAGAAAAAAGAAAGCAGGACATTTGCCCTTTAGACATCCCAGATCTAAACCTTTCCCAAGCCAGGGCTGAGATGACGTCTTTGGGTCTTTGCATTTTCTGGCATTTCTTCTTTTCTGGATGATACTGCATTCTTCAGTGCCTGCAGAAAAGAAAGCTTGTGGTATGCCTGATTCACCTAAAGATCTGCAGGGAATTGTCACCTGTACCAGCACCTGACCTGCTTACCTCATCACAGATAACATGCAAAGCTGTGTGCAGTGGCTGGACTCAACCAACACTCACTCACGCATCTGCCTCCATTCTGTGCCTGGCACATCCATAGCAAACTGAAACCTAAGCCCATAGTTGGAGTTGAGTGCAGGCTGTAAGATGGGTGTGTAAAATTAGACAAGCAGGCTCAAGGGAAACTTGCACAAGGGTGACATCATCCACAGAGATTGTTGGCTGGTGAAGCGACACCCTAGAGATCTTGTGACAAAGATGACATTCATCGCCAGTGGCCAGTGGATTATTCAATTATGCCTATGTAATGGAGCCTCGATAAAAATTAGCAAGACAGTATTCATAGAGCTTTTGGGTAACTGAACACATGCAGTGTTCTAGAAATTTGTGTGCTCATAAAAAGAGACACTGATAATTTTAAAGGCCGTACAGAGTGTAGGTGTCTTTGTTTTGAAAGAAGTTTCTGCCTTTAATAATGTGTCCAGAATTTTAACTTATTAACTAGAGCACACTCTAAGGTAACATAAATCTGCACATTACAAACATTAGAACGTGGATATTTCCACAAAAATGATTCCATAATTCACCAGTACAGTGCAACAAGTTTTACTTTAGAGAGATAAAGTTTTCTTTTGTCAACTGGGTAAGAACTAGACATTTATAAAGGAAAATAAAATCAAGTGATATCTCACCACAAATTCTAGTCATATGTTCAGTTTAGGAGAATGATCTCCAGTGAATTTTGTGCCAGAAATATTTATTCTAAAAGAAAAGTCTTTTAATTTATAATTGTGTGTCTCTGAAGTGCTTGTGCCACTGTAAAGTCAAGGGCACCATCTCATACCATTTTGTGTCCTTCTGGGAGGGAAGCCGAGGCTGCCTTATAACCCAGTAGAGGTATTCTAGCATGTAAAAGTAAGAAAAATCAACATTATTACGTGATTCTCTGTCATAAACATCCAATAAATCACAACTCTGGTCTTATATATAGTAGTAGCCATAGATACACATTAGGGCTTCCAAGAAGAATCTAGTACCCAACAGTCTGCTTTTATATTTGGGCTTATGTGAGCGTAAAATAACCACATTTGGGCAAACAAGCTGTTTTATTACTTCTTTTAAAGCTGCAGTGCTCAAAAATGATGTAATAATTTAAATACCTGGCTTGGGCATTTCCGGTTGTGTTTCCAAGCCTTAGCTATGGGTGAAACTGTTTTGGGCTATGAAGATGGATTAGGGCATCTTGCAACTCATGATGCATTTGGTTCAGCTTAGTTCTCGTGTCCTGAGCAGTCAGACTGACAACTAAAACTCATCAGTTTTATTTTCAACATACTTTAACATGGATTCTGTCCCTTGGGCTGAGCTCCAGATCTTCCTCAGCACCTCACACTCTCTCTCATTGGCCTGTTCCAACTCCAACTTAATATTAGAGTGAACAAGGGCCTTAGATTCTTCCAGTACAATTTGATTATATGAAGCAAGCTCCTTAATTTGAATCATAACCTCTTGGGTGAAAGTTCCACTCAAAAATACCTGAGAGACCAGGCCTTTGGCACATGCCTCCCGTGCTGTCAGCTTTTGCCCAGCAAATAACATTTCATTGGCAGATGCTTTACCCATCATTTTTTGAAATGTAATAGTTGAACAGCCATCTGGACTCTGTCCAAAGGTCATATAAGGGGTTTGGAACCAAGCCTTTTCATTAGCCCACACGAGATCACAAAGGGGCAGGATGGATGCACCCAGTCCAATGGCAGGGCCATTGACTGATACAACAATAGGCTTTTTAAATTGAATAAAAGTATTCACAAAGTTCTTGATGGTATCCACCATTTCAAGGCTTGCTCTGTTTCTGTCGTTCCTTAAGCGCTTCACAAAGTACCCAAAATCAAGACCGCAGCAAAAGACACTTCCAGCTGCACTGAACAGCACGAGCTTGCTGTCATCTACAGCAGCGTTATTAAGAGCATTAACTATTTCTTTAATTACTTCTGTATTCAGTGCATTTTTTTCTGTGGATCTAGTTGATAGCACTATCTGGGTGAATCCATCCTCTTTCTTCACTACAATGTCTCTGTATGTGCTGGCACTTTCTGTTAGCTTTATGGTAAAGTACATCTTCTTGATAAAAGGCTGGTCTCTGCTGTCATCAGTAATATTTCTTTGCCCACCTTTCACTCTTGGAACTGAGGTATGCATGTCTGTTGTTCCATTGGCTGCTAATGGGTCTACTAATACCACTATACCTTTTTGGGTAGCTGAACCTGTGGCCATTGAAGCGGTAACTGAGCCAGACATCTGCGACATTGGTGGGTGTATCTGAGTCTTGTTCTCTATTCCAGGCTGTTCTGCACCAGGACGTGACAAAGGGTCCTGGAGGAGTTTCCCTTCTGTCACCTCGAAGACCACCGTGTCCTGCTGATCTGCTGCAATAGGGTACAGTTTCTCAAGTTTCTGAAAGCCACTCACAGTTTTCTTGTCGTTAAAGGGGCTTTCAGGTGCAAGGGTCTTGATAGTTGAATGTATTTTCTCCATATTCTGTGTGTCGGAGAGAAGTGAAGCTGCCTTCCTCCTAATGATCTTGCTGGCAGCAAATAACTTGCTGTTTTTGGATCTGTGGTGTCTATCCGTCACTTGCGTTGTAGGAGAGTTCTTAGAATAGCTCGCTTTTGTAGATCTAGAAGTTCTTCTTCTGGCATTGTTTGAAAAAATTCTACTGGTTCTAGTCCATGTCAGTTTTTTCTGTTTTTCAGTCTGTCGTCTATTAAAATCAAGTATACATTTTTCACAGTTCCTGAGGTGCTGCTCTGGTTCCCAAGTGTCATCCTGTTGGTTGTAACCTTTCCACCGAATCAAATACTCTGTATTCCCATTTTTATCTCGTCTTTTGTCAACAATACTTTCAACCTCAAACTCCTGGGAAGCCATGAGGAAAGACACAGGATTGGAGCAGTTGCTGTGCCAACTTTGTTTCAGTTGTGTCTCCACATAGCCACTCCTTTCTGCCTCCAGTTCTTCACCAGGTTCTGCATATGGATGAACCTCTTCTATTTCGTCACCACTGGTGTAGTGAAAATTGTGTGAAATAGCGGCTATGCTATGGTGCATGATAGCTTGCTCAGTAGCCTCAGGTGAGAGTAGGTAAATCCACAGCCACAACCTTCTGTTGTAGAACAGAAAGCGTTCTTCCTGCCTGTTACTCTTTTGTGTTTGTTTGTTTAATTGTGGTTGCTATGACGATTGTATGGAAGATTCTATTCTTATAACATTTTTAAAGTTACACTAGCTTGTCTTCAGTAACATACAAAACCTTCACTCCTGTATAATGTACCTCCACTATTTCACTTATTGAGTCCTCAAAATTATACCTTTATTCAGTTTATGTCAAAAACAGAAATTAGAGGTAGTTTTTTTTATTAAATATATTTGTGTTTTAAGGTACGTGGAGAACAACTTGTGGAAGTGCATGTTGTTAATTGTTTTTTTTTCTTTTTGAGATGGAGTCTCACTCTGTCACCCAGGCTGGAGCGCAGTGGTGCAATCTTGGCTCATTGAAAGCTCCATCTCCCGGATTCATGCCATTCTCCTGTGTCAGCCTCCCAAGTAGCTGAGACTACAGGCGCCTGCCACCTTGCCTGTCGAATTTTTTGTACTTTTAGGAGAGACTGGGTTTCACCGTGTTAGCCTGGGTTGTCTTGATCTCCTGACCTCGTGATCCACACACCTCAACCTCCCAAAGTGCTGGGATTACAGGTATGAGCCACCGTGCCTGGCCAAATATTATATCTTATATATTTGTACATGTATTTATCTTTACCTTAACCTTTGTTTGTTCATACTGCTTTTGAATGTCTGTCCATTCTACCCTGAAGTACTCCATAAGACATTTCTTAAAGGGTAGTCTACTTGTAAAGGGTGCCAGCTTTTGTGTGGGAATGTCATAATGTGTCGCTCACCTTCGATGGACAATTCGGTGGATTATAAGGTGTAGGTTTGACAGTTTTTTCTGACATCACTTGGAACATATTAGTCTACTACGTTCTATCATCTTAGTTTTCAGGTGAGTAATCTACTGCTTTTCAGTGGTTATTCAGATAAGCGATTCACTGGCTATTTTTAGGGTGCCTTTTACATGACTAGCTACTTCCTCTCCTTCCTTTGAAAATCCTCAGGATTCCCTTTGTATTTGTTTTAGACAGTTTAATTATCAGGTAAGTTTTAGTTTGTTTCTTCGAGTTTTTTTTACTTGAAGTCTGTTGAGCTACTTGGGTGCTTATTTATTGTCTTAAATTGTTGCATTCTTTATGACTATTTTGTTAAATAGTCTCCATGATCTTTTGTCTCTTCCTTCGAACTTCCAAAATGCATATGTATGGCTCCTTGATGGTGTCCCTCAGGTTTCTAGGCCATATCAATCTGCCTTGCCCCTTTTCAGACTCTGTTGGTGACCACTATATGGTTGACTGCCCCCAAGGGTGGGTATCACAGTGTGGGGACAGTTTGTCAGTTGGTCTCACAAGGCTGATGCATCCCATAGCTCAATTCCCAGACTTAAATCATTGTGGTCTCATTAGTCCGCTACAATCTAGAAATCTCTAAATGTGAGGTATCACACAGAGTTCTTTGTCTCATGGCCAAGAAAATTAAAGAGGACAGATGCAAAAAGGTTGAATCAAAACTTTTATAAGTGAAAGTAAAAAAACTCTTCACAGTGGGGGTGGAATGTGGGTGGTTTACCTACTATAAGACTGTGCTTTACAGTTTCTAAAGGCAGAGAAGTAACGGAATGTACTTAGTGTTCTTGGGGTAAGCGTTATTTGGCTTGGCCCTGAAACTTGGCCTTGGATTCACCTGGAGCTGAAGTGATGATTTGTAGAAGCTACAAGTCTCAGCCTTGGAACTTGGCCCTGGACCAAGAAAGGAGCTGAAGTGACAGCTTGGCCTGAGACCTTGGGCTGGGACCAATCAAAGGATGAAGTAATGTCTCATGGTCACAATAATTAAGGAGGCTAGATGTTGCAAAGTTCAAGTAGGATCTAAAGTAACACAACAGCCATCTGGACTCTGTCCAGATGTCATATAAGGGGTTTGAAACCAAGCCTTTGCATTAGCTCGGAAGAAATCACAAAGAGGCAGTGTGGATGCACCTATTCCAAAGGATGGGCCACTGACTGATACAAAAATAGGCTTTTAAAATTGATTGAAATTGTTCACAATTTTCTTGATGGTGTTCACCATTTCAAGGCTTGTTCTGTTTCTGTCCTTCTTTAAATACTTCAGAAAGTACCCAAAATCGAGGCCACAGCAAAGGACACTTCCACGTGCACTGAACAGCACAAGCTTCCTCCCACCCACAGCAGTCCTGTTCAGAGCATTAACCATTTCTTTAATTACTTCTATATCCAGTGCATTTTTTTATGTCGATCTAGTTTATAGCAACATCTGGGTGAATCTGTACTCTTTCTTCATGGCAATATATCTGTATGTGCTGACATTTTCTGTTAGCCCTCTGGTGAATTACATCTTCTTGATAAAAGGCTGGTCTCTGCCATTGTCAGTAACATTTCTTTGCCCATCTTTCACTCTTGCAACTGATGTATGCATGTCTGTTTCTCCATTGGCTGCTAATAGGCCCATTAATACCACTATACCTTTTTTGGTAGCTGAGTCTGCAACCATGGAAGCAGTAACTGAGCCAGACTTCTGAGAAAATAGTGGGTGAATCTGGGTCTTGTTCTCTATTCCACACTATCCTGCCCTGGGATCTGATAAAGCCCTGATGAGCATCCCTTCCCCTTCCTTGAAGACCACTGTATCCTGCTGATCTGCTGCAATAGGGTCCAGATTCTTGAGTTTCTGAATGCCACTCACTGTGTTCTTGTTGTGAATAGGGCTGTAAGGGGCAAGTGTCTTTCTTGATAGTTGAATATAGTAGCTACATATTCTTTGGTTCGGACAGGTGTGACCCTGGATTACTGCCAACATTCTGGCTGGCAGCTCATAACTGGCTGCTTTTGAATTTGTGGTGTTGGTCAGACACTAGAGTTTTAGGAGCATTCTTAGAAAAGTTGGGCTTGGTAGATATAGAAGTTCATCTTCTGGTATTGTTTGAAAAAGTTCTAGTTGTTCTGGTCCATGCCACTTTTTTATTGTTTCTGTTTTTTAGTCTGTCATCTGTTAAAGTCATATATACATTTTTCCCCAGTGCTGCTCTAGTTCCCAAGTGTCATACTGTTTCTTCCTAATCTTTCCATCACCAAATTTTATTTATTTTTCTTTTTTTTTAGACAAAGTCTTGAGCTATCACTCAGGCGGGAGTACAGTGGCACAGTTGCACAATCTCAGCTCACTGCAACCTCCGCGTCCTGTGTTCATGTGATTCTCCTGTCTCAGCCTCCTGAGTAGATGAGATTACAGGGGCCTGCCACCACACCTGGCTAACTTTATGATTTTTAGTAGAAACAGGTTTTCATTGTATTAACCAGGATGGTCTCAATCTCCTGAACTCGTGATCTGCCCGCCCCAGCCTTGCAAAGTGCTGGGATTACAGGTTGACACCTGTAATCCACTTCTTTCTGCCTCCAGTTCTTCACCAGGTTCTGCATATGGATGAGCCTATTCTATTTCATCGCCACTGGTGTAATGAAAATTGTTTGAAATAGCAGCTATACCATGTGCTTTAGGCTCTCCACACTTACGCCCTGGTGGGACAGCTTGGGCTTTGTCTCATGGTACATGATAGCTGGCTTGGTAGCCTCAAATGAGAGTAGCTAAATCCACATCTCCTACTTTCTGGCATGGTACAGAAAGCTTTATACCTGCCTGTTATTCTTTTTCTTTTTTAATTGTCATTGATACTGTGATTACATTGAATATTCTAAAGCTATTCCACTTTTAAGGTTATACTAGCTTACTTTCAGTAACACACAAATCCCTTAACTCTGTATAGCTTCACCCCAATGATTTCCTTATTGAGTTCTCAAAATCATACCTTTATGTATCGTAGGTCAAAAACACAAGTTAGTTATAGTATTTTTATTAAATATATTTGTGTTTTAAATTACATGGGAAACAAGTTGTGGAGGTGTGCGCTGTTATTCTTTATGTTTTATAATATCTTATATGTTTATCTTTACCGTAATATATATTCATTCATACTGCTCTTTATTGTCTGTTCATTTTACTGTGAAGTATCCCATAAGGCATTTTTTAAAAGGATAGTCTACTGGTAAAATGTCCCAGCTTTTATCTGGAAATGTCATGATTTCTCCCTCACTTATAAGGGACAATGTTTTGAACATCAGATTTCTGTTCAAAAGTTTCTTCTTACATCATTTGCAATACGTTAATCTATTGCTTTCTGTCCTCTGAGTTTTCAGATAAGATTGCTGATTAATTTTGAGGGTTCTTGGAACATTACTAGCCACTTCTTTTGTTGCTTTCAAGATTTTCTCTATCTTTCTTTCAAAGGGTTTAATTATCATATAATTTGAGTTTGTTTCTTTGAGTTTCTCTTACTTGGAGTCTGTTGCGTTTGACATTCTTTACCATTATTGTTTCTATATAGTCTTCCTGATTCTTTTTGTCACCCTTTGAAATTCCAGTATGCGTAATATGGCTGCTTGATAGTGTTCCACAGCATTTTAGGCTTTGTTCTCATTACTTTACTTTTTTATCTATCATTTCCTAACTTAATAATATTAACACCCTTTCTTTGGTTTGCTGATAGTGTGTTCTTCCCCCAGCTCAAGTCTGCTTTTAAATATCTGTAGTCAATATTTTTTTTACTTCTATCTCTAGACACTTTTAGGTTTTAAAATAATTTTCCTTTTTTTTATTAAATTTGTTCACAACTTTTTGTGCTTCTTTTGTTTCTTCTATTAGCTGACTCTGAAACTTAATTCTAAATATTATGTTTTAGTACGACCACCATTTGGGCTGTCTACAAAAAGTTTCAGATCATAATTTCTTTTTAATTCTTAAAATGAGCCATATTTCTCGATTTCACTGTACAGTTTATCTCTAGACATCTTTAGGTTTTAAAATAATTTTACTCTTTAGATTAATAATTTTGTTCATAATTGTTTGTGCTTCTTTGCTTATTCTATTAGCTTATTAAGTATCTAAATTTTAAATATTACATTTTGGTAAGGCTGCCATTTGGGCTGTCAAAAAAAGCTTATTTTTTCGTAGTTTTTTTTTTGTAGTTGTTCTTAAAATGAGACATACTTCCCTATTTCACTCTGTAGTTTGTGATTTTGCCGGGGCTGAAAAAGAGCATTTAAATTTTAAAGTGCTGTAACTTTGAAAATAAGATTTTCTACTTCTATGGTTTGGTAGCGTTTTGTTTATTCATTGCATAGGCCCTTTCCCTCCTGTAAATCAGCTGTACTGAGCTTCTTCTGGGGTCTTTTTTGAGGCACATTGTTTTGGGGCACGCATCGTTAAAACCACATTTCATTTTATACATATATATATATATTTGTGTATATATATATACACACACACACATATATGTGTACGTGTATATATGATTAATATATATGATATATCAGATATATAATATATCAGATATAGTATATATAATATACAATATATAATATATATGTATATATAATATATAATATATGATATATATTATATATAGTATATATAATACATGCATTATATATAATATATGATATATAATATATTTTAATTATATATTATATATAATATAATATATGATATGTATAATATATTACATATTATATATGATACTATATATGTCTATATTATATATAATTTAATGATATATAATATATGATAGATTATATATTATATTGTACATGATTATATATGATTTATATATTATTAATAATATATATATGACTAATTTTGAAAGTTTTAGTCTACAAATGTCTTCAGAGAAAAAGAAGAACCATCAGGAAAAACATATTTTTGCTTTTTATACCTACTGAAAGTTGGTTGCACAGAGGGACAAAGAGCCTGCATAATGTTTAGGGAATAAAACAATGACTATTCACCTCTGTCGGGACCGCCACTAGCAGAAGCAGCAATCGGCAAGTGAGTCCTCCTGAGATTTGGAGGACAGAGTCCTTTCTCTTTACCATGGCTCTTGCAAGCTGCTCCAGAAATATTTGGAAGGCAGCATCCCACTGTAGTGGTTAATAAGGAATAAGTAGCTGCTGCTGATCTGGGCTACAAAATTGATAAAATTTAATTTGTATTTACTTTGCAAATCTTTTTCTGGAAGCTGCAAAACTTCATGTAGACTCGGAATTGTATAGTAATTGCACCATACTAATCCTTCCACTGCATCTATTGTATACTTGAACAGACGGATATACAGTGATCCGTTGTACATTGCATAACTTACCCAGAATCTACTATCATTTTATTTTGTCCTATTTGTCTTTACACCTAAAGTATGCCTCACATAGAAGTCACAAATGTGACTCCTTCGTTTAAGGGTACACTTGCAACAACGTTTGCCTTTTTAAACAAGAGCTCACATTTACAGTTCTTACAAGTAAAATGTTACATACTCTGACGTTGACTTACATGTTTTCCATACGCTCTTTCTTCCGCTTGATCCCGAATTTATTTTTTGCTCGTTTAAAAAATTTGGCTAACTTTTTAAAACCTTCTGTTATATTTTTTATATTACAGTTAGGTGTATTTGGGATTCCAATTATTATGGAAAACTTAAAATAGCCTACTATGAACAATACTAACTTGTGTGAATAATTTAGTGTTTAATGTCGACAATATAAAAATACGCTGCTCTTGTAATTTTCCATCCTTCTCAATTTATATTATTGTCTGTGATTATATCTGTCCACACAGACTGTTCATTAACAGTTAAGTTTGCCAGGGTTGAAATAGTAATAGCATTTTTCTTATAGAGAAGCTTTAGTCACAATTTCCTTCAGCTTTTCTTTACCCAGACATGTTTGCTTGAATTTCTTTTTACCAGTTATATATTTCAGGTTTGATAGCATTTTTCGGTTAAAACTTGGATATCCCACCACCTTCTGACTTCATGGTTTCAGCTGAACAATCATTTGTTATTTTAATCAAGACCTTCTTGTACTTAGCAAATTGCTATTCCTTATCGGCTTTTACAATTTTCTTTGTATTGGCTCTTGATTGCCTATAATGTTTTCTGATGTGGCTATCATTGACTATATTGTGGTTAAAGATTTTTGTCCTCTTTCAGATTGAGATTTTTAAGTTCAGGAAATGTTCAGCCATTTTTGCCTTACAAATTTTTGGCTTCTGTTATGCTTCATTTATAAGTTGTCCATATGGCATGTACCGGTGTACCACATGGTGTTCTATTTACTCTTTATTTTTTTTTAATTTTTTTTTAAATTTTAGTCTTCAGACAGGGTTTTTTCAGTTTTTATTCCTTCAGATTGAAGGAATATTTACCTGCTCAAACTTGCGGTTAAACCCCTTTGTTATAGACATTACTTCGGTAGTTATCCCATTTTTTTTACGGGTTCTTTTGTAATTTGTCTCATTGATGATCTCATGTTATTCTTTCATCATTTGTCTATCATTTCTCTTTAGCCCTACTTAAGACTGCTGTTTTTAGTTCTTTGTCTATAAAATTTGGGACACACTTAATTCCTGCATTTAGTTTACATTGTTCATGGCTTTCTGTTTGTTTTTGTGTTTCTGCTTTTCAGAAAACTATATTTGAAATGTCATAATGTGCTAACACTGGAAGTTACCTCTGTATTTGAAATGTCATAATGTGCTAACTCTGAATGCTTTTTGTTATTTCTGAAATGTAATGTGTTAGTTATTAAAAGCTTAGCTTGCATTCCATTGGCACTTTGAATAAGAGCAATATGAAAACTATCACTTTTCAAAACAGGGTATGTATTAAAATTCTCCTTTAACTCTCAGCGGGATTGTTTATCTTTCTCTCCTAACATTCACTTTCTTCTCACTCTGAAGCTACAGATAAACTTGAGGGTTAAAGTATATTGTTTTACGTTTCTTTTAGAATTTTACTGTTGTAAAAATATGCATGATTTTCTAAGTGCTTCAGTATGTTAAACTGCTTTTGAATATTCAGATTTTTACAAATACTAATCTCTCTAAATTTTGTTCCTGTTTATCCTTAGCCTAGTGTAAAAAATAACAGTATTTTTTGTACTCAGCAACTTAAATATTTGTGACAAATTCCTGGAATTTCCAACCAAGAGTGACTTCTGAGTTAGGCAAAGGAGAAATAAATGTTTATTTTATCAAATTTTCTTATGTCCTCTGGAAAGACTGGGGAAAAAAAAAAAAAAAAAAACAATTTACCACATAAAGGCTTCTTTGCTTTTTCCAGGAGCAGGAATCAAGTCCTCATTTCGATAGTGTGGATTTCAATTCTGAAGGTTTCATTTGTGCCTAGGAAGTGATATAACAATCCTTAAAGAAAAAAAATTACCATTTTATAATTGTCTTTCTGGATTAAATGTTTACTTGGTTGATATAAACTATTGATTTTCAGGGTCCAGACTGTCTTTGATGGTTTGAACCTTCTTTTTGTTTGTTTTTTTGGAATGTTTTGAAACTGCCATCCCTGCAGTTTTGCTTTTATTTTTGTCTATAAATCACTGTTTTCAAATTTCAGAGTTTATGGTTATTTATGAGGTTTATGTTTTGTCTCTTCTTTAAAGTACTTAAAGTGAATGTTACAATTCCAATTTTGAATCCCAGAGGTTAGGTTTTTCTTTTAATGGTTATGTTACAAAGTTTTTGGTTTTCTTTAAGTGAAATTATCAATTTTGTAGAAAATGTATGAGGTAAGATTCTCAGTTATAAAGTACAGTTTGATTTTTATAAAACAAATATACAGTAAGTGGCTTACAAAGTGACTTTCAAATAAATATCTAAAGAAAATAATAAGAAAATAATGTAAGCATGCAGCAAGATCAATAAGTACACTGATTCCTGGTGGAAGCTGGTATAAATTGTTTTCAAAAATCCAGCTACCTGTGGCTGCAGCAGACTGTAGAAGGGGAAAATTATAAAGTATAAGCCCATAGAGGTAACAGACAGTCCATGTGATTGTCTGGGGTTTTTATAGGCCTGCAGATTTTACTTTAGGTTTCACTCTACTCTAACCCTGGTTCATGACTGAAAGTGGTATTGGTAAGGTTCTTACTAGCATCTATTGCTGAGAGGTTAGAAATGCTGCTAAATATACTAAAATCTTGAGTGTCAGGCACCTTTGAGAAGTTAACAGTGTTGAAACATCTGTTGATAAAATTATTTTTAGTAGCTCACATTTGTAACTCTTTGATATTAGAGTTTGAAGATTTCTTAACTCCAACTTTTGTTTCCATAAAGCAGAAGGATTTGAAAAAGCGTATATAATTTCCATTGATTCAACTTAGGGTAAACATTAATAAAGTAAGGTCAGTTCAGTTAATCAATGATTAGAAATTAAACAATATATTTTCTATTTCTCTGTTTTTCCTTCCAATTACTTTTTCAACGTTTTTGTAATACATGAATGTCAAAAAATAACACCTTTTTCAGCCTCTGTTTTGGAGGTACCAAGGGAGAAAAGTCAATGAATGGCATTTGGGACAGAGCTGATCTTTAGTACAGTTGAAAGGCATAAATAATACACGTGCATACAGGTGCATTGGTGCACTATATAATGGATACACATTGTGCATTCAGAAAGCACAATGTGTATCCATAATATAGTCATGAATGATCCCAGTCATAATATAGTCAAGAATGATCATAGGATATTACAATAAGTGAGCCAAATGAAAGCAAAGTTTTCAAGGATTATAGCTGGGGCTAGAGGATTTTCAATTTTGCTAAATTTATTTAGTAGAACCAACGCTCAATTATCTCCTACATTTAAAAAAAAATTGATAGAAGTTTGCATAGTGGGCATCTTTGATCAGAATTATTTGTTCTCTGCCTTGTTCGAACATAATAAAATAATGCATTCACAAGAAAAGCATATTAGACAGTAAGAGAAAACAAAAATCAATGAATGAGGAAACTGATGTAATAGGAACAATTTCTAAAAATGTTAAGATAAATCCAAAAGGAGGTGAATTTCTACAATGGAAAATCTTTTTCATTTGAATCAAAAATTTGTTTCAGAACGTGAGCAACTAGCAGCAACCTGGTAATTATCCACATTTACACTGCTTCCCTAGTTCCCACTTAGCACCTGAGCTGTAGGCTCTGTTGTTGATGTTAGGGCCTTCTCCACTTGGCAGAACTCCTACCCATATAGGGCTTGGTTTTTCTCCAAGATTAATAAAATGCCATTGAATACCTAAAAGGAAAAGGCAAGATTAACTTTTTTTTTGCTTAATATACTAAAGGAGAGCTCTGCTGTTAAGACACATTCTTGGAACAATGTGGAGAGTGTGAAATTGAGGCATTGGAGACATTAAGTGGTGTACAGAAGCTGGCACTATTTGTAGAAACAAAGTTGTTCAGGTAAAGCTTGTAGTGAAAGAGGAATATTTATTGAAGCCTGTGACTGACCTGATTTTTCAAAGTGCTGGCACTGTTTTATTATTATTACTGTTACTATTACTATTACTACCTGTAACAGTTTTTTTCACTGAGGGAGCTAGGCTTTATAGATTAAGTAAATTTAAACATGATGTTCATGGGTACATTTTACAATGATTACAGAACCAGTATCTACTAAAAATTTCTGAAAGTTTAAATTGTCATTTTCTAAGAAGACATAATACACCTTCGTTTTTAAAGAAATGGAGAGTGTTTACTATTTGGTAGCCATTTGTTAAATAATTCTTCTGATACATGTTCTATAGACTTGGAAGAAAGTAAATAGAAAAATAAGTACTTTAAAAGTGTTTTTTTGTTCATTTGTTTGTTTTTTGTTTTTTTTTTTTCACATAGATGGGTATGGACCACTGAAGCATGTATGCACATGTTTATATATGTCAGGATTTTTGTATGAAATTAGTTTACAATGTCACCATCGAACAAGCTGACTTATTAAAAGAAGGCTTACAGTTTTAGTATTTATTAAAAGAATGCTTTTTGTTTGTATCCTAGGGATAGTGATCAGCTCAAGACCTGAAGGAAGAAGATGGGTGACTTCTCCATTTCCAACTGAGGTACCGTGTTCATCTCACTGGGGAGTGTTATCAAGTGGCTGCGGGACAGTGGATGCAGTGCACGGAGTATGACTCAAAGCAAGGTGAGACATCACCTCACCCAGGAAGCAAAAGGGGTCAGGGATTTCCCTTTCCTAGTCAAAGAAAGGTGTGACAGATGGCACCTGAAAGATCAAGTCACTCCCACCCTAATACTGCACTTTTCCAACGGTCTTAGCAAATGGCACACCTGAACATTATATCCTGTGAATCGGTTGGAGGATCCTATGCCCACAGAGCCTCACTCATTGCTAGCATAGCAGCCTGAGATCAAACTGCAAGGTGGAAGTGAGGCTGAGGGAGGGGCGCTCACCATTGCTGAGGCTTGAGCAGGTAAAGGAAGGGGCTGGGAAGGTCAAACTGGGTGGAGCCACCCACAGCTCAAGGAAGCCTGCCTGCCTCTGTAGATTCCACCTGTGGGGGCAGGGTATAGCCAAACAAAAGGCAGCAGAAACCTCTGCAGGGTTAAATGTCCCTGTCTGACAGCATGGAGGAGAGTAATGTTTCTCCCAGCACACAGCTGGATATCTGAGATCGGACAGACTGCCTCCCCAGGTTGGTCCTGGATCCCCAAGTAGCCTAACTGGGAGGCACCCAACAGTAGGGGCAGAATGACACCTCACGTGGTCGGGTAATTCCCTGAGACAAAACTTCCAGAGGAATGATCAGGCAGCAACATTTGCTGTCCACCAATATCTGCTGTTCTGCAGCCTCCGCTGCTGATACCCAGGGAAACAGGGTCTTGGGTGGACCTCCAGCAAACTCCAACAGACCTGCAGCTGAAGGTCCTGACTGTTAGAAGGAAAACTAACAAACAGAAAGAATACCCACACCAAAACCCCATCTGTACATCACCATCATCAAAGACCTAAGATAGGTAAAACCACAAAGATGGGGACAAAATAGAGCAGAAAAAAATGGAAGCTCTAAAAATCAGAGCACCTCTCCTCCTCCAAAGGAACACAACTTCTCACCAGCAATGGAACAAAGCTGAATGAAGAATGGCTTGGACGAGTTGAGGGAAGAAGGCTTCAGATGATCAAACTACTCTGGGTTAACGGAGGAACTTCAAACCCATGACAAAGAAGTTAAAAACCTTGGAAATAATTAGAGGAATGGGTAACCAGAATAACCAATGCAGAGAAGTCCTTAAAGGACGTGATGGGGCTGAAAACCAAAGCACAAGATCTACTTGAGGAAGGCACAAGCCTCAGTAGCTGATTCAATCAACTGGAAGAAAGGGTATTAGTGATGGAAAATCACACAAATGGAATGAAGTGAGAAGAGAAGTTTAGAGATAAAAGAATAATAAAAATAAAAGGAACAAAGGCTCCAAGAAATATGGGACTATGTGAAAAGACCAAATCTATGTCTGATTGGTGTACCTGAAAGTGACATGGAGAATGGAACAAAGATGGAAAACTCTCTGCAGAATATTATCCAGGAGAACTTCCCCAATCTAACAAACCATTCCAACATTCAAGTTCAGGAAACACAGAGAACACCACAAAGATACTCCTTGAGAAGGGCAACTCCAACACACATAATTTTCAGATTCGCCAAAGTTGAAATGAGGGGAAAAAATTGTTAAGGGCAGCCAGTGAGAAAGGTCGGGTTACCCACAAAGGGAAGCCCATCAGGCCAACAACAGATCTCTCAGCAGAAAGTGTACAAGCCAGAAGAGAGTGGGTGCCAATATTAAACATTCTTAAAGAAAATAATTTTCAATCTAGAATTTTACATCCAGCCAAACTAAGCTTCATAAGTGAAAGAGAAACAAAATCCTTTATGGACAAGCAAACGCTGGGAGATTTTGTCATCATCAGGCCTGCCCTAAAAGAGCTCCTGAAGGAAGCGCTAAACATGGAAAGGAGAAACTGGTACCAGCCACTGTCATTACATGAAAAATTTGAAGGCCATCGAGGCTAGGAAGAAACTGCATCAACTAATGAGCAAAATGATCCGCTAACATCATAATGACAAGATCAGATTCACACATAACAATATTAACCTTAAATGTAAATGGGCTGAATGCTCCAATTAAAAGATGCAGACTGGCAAGTTGGATAAAGAGTCAAGACACATCAGTGTGCTGTATTCAGGAAACCCATCTCACGTGCAGAGACACATATAGGCTCAAAATAAAGGGATGGAGGAAGATCTACCAAGCAAATGGAAAACAAAAAAAGGCAGGGGTTGCAATCCGAGTCCTGATAAAACAGACTTTAAACCAACAAAGATCAAAAGAGACACAGAAGGCCATTACATAATGGTAAAGCAATCCATTCAACAAGAAGAGCTAACTATCCTAAATATATATGCACCCAAT
This sequence comes from Pongo abelii, assembly GCF_028885655.2. Taxonomy (NCBI): domain Eukaryota; kingdom Metazoa; phylum Chordata; class Mammalia; order Primates; family Hominidae; genus Pongo; species Pongo abelii. The sequence continues at coordinate 37,067,317 of NC_072009.2, read as the reverse complement.
ACAGGAGCACCCAGATTCATAAAGCAAGTCCTGAGTGACCTACAAAGATACTTATAATCACACACCATAATGGAAGACTGTAACACCACATTGTCAACATTAGACAGATCAATGAGACAAAAAGATCACAAAGATATCCAGGAATTGAACTCAGCTCGGCACCAAGCGGACCTAATAGACATCTACAGAATTTTTCATCCCAAATCAACAGAATATACATTCTTTTCAGCACCGCGTATCACACCTATTCCAAAATTTACCACATAGTTGGAACAAAAGCATGCCTCAGCACATGTAAAGGAACAGAAATTATAGCAAACTGTCTCTCAGAGCACGGTGCCATCAAACTAGAGCTCAGGATTAGGAAACTCACTCAAAACCGCTACACTACATGGAAACTGAGCAACCGGTTCCTAAATGACTACTGGGTACACAGCAAAATGAAGGAAGAAATAAAGATGTTCTTTGAAACCAACGAGATCAGGGACAAAACATAGCAGACTATCTGGGACACATTCAAAGCAGTGTGAAGAGGTAAATTTATAGCACTAAATTCCCACAATAGAAAGCAGGAAATAAATATCTAAGATTCACATCCTAATATCACAATTAAAAGAACTAGAGAAGCAATACCAAACACATTCAAAAGCTAGCAGGAGGCAAGAAATAACTATGATCAGAGCAGAACTGAAGGAGATGGAGACACTAAAAACCCTTCAAAAAATCAGTTCATCTAGGAGCTGTTTTTTTAAAAAACATCAATAAAATTGACAGACCACTAGCAAGACTAATACAGAAGAAAAGATAGAAGAATCAAATAGATGCAACAAAAAATGTAAAGGGAATATGATCACTAATCCCACAGAAATACAAACTACCATCCGAGAGTACTATAAACACCTCTACGCAAATAAACTTGAAAATCTAGAAGAGATGGATAAATTCCTCAACACATACAACCTCCCAAGTCTAAACCAGGAAGAAGTTGAATCTCTTAATAGACCAATAACAAGCTCTGAAATTGAGGAAATAATTAATAGCTATACAACCAAAAAAATTCCAGGACCAGATGGATTCAGAGCTGAATTCTACCAGAGGTGCAAGGAAGAGCTGGTACCATTCCTTCTGAAACTATTCCAATCAATAGAAAAAGAGGGAATCCTCTCTAAGTCATTTTAGGAGGCCAGCATCATCCTGACACTGAAGCCTGGCAGAGACACAACAAAAAAAGCAAAATTTAGACCAATATCAATGATGAACATCGATGCAAAAATCCTCAAGAAAATACTGACAAACAGAATCCAGCAGCACATCAAAAAGCTTATCCACCATGATCAAGTGGGCTATCTCCCTGGGATGCAAGGCTGGTTCAACATACGAAAATCAATAAATGTAATCCAGCACATAAACAGAAGAAACGACAGAAACCACATGGTTATCTCAATAGATGAGGGAAAGGCCTTTGACAAAATTCAACAATCCTGCATGCTAAAAGTTCTCAATAAATTAGGTATTGATGGGACGTATCTCAAAATAATAAGAGCTATCTATGACAGACCAACAGATGATATCATACAGAATGGGCAAAAACTGGAAGCATTCCCTTTGAAAACTGGCACAATACAGTGATGTCCTCTCTCACCACTCCTATTCAACATAGTGTTGGACGTTCTGGCCAGGGCATTCAGGCAGGAGAAGGATATAAAGGGTATTGAATTAAGGAAAGAGGAAGTCAAATTGTCCCTGTTTGCAGATGATAAGATTGTATATTATCTGTCCCCATCATCTCAGCCCAAAATTGCCTTAAGCTGAAAGGCTACTTCAGCAAGGTCTCAGGATACAAAATCAATGTGCAAAAATCACAGGCATGCTTAGACACCAATAACAGACAAACACAGAGCCAAATCATGAGTGAAATCACATTCACAATCGCTTCAAAGAGAAAAAAATAGATTCACCAAAGTTGAAATGAAGGAAAAAAATGTTAAGGGCAGCCAGAGAGAAAGGTTGGGTTACCCACAAAGGGAAGCCCATCAGACTAAAAGCGGATCTCTTGGCAGAAACTCTACAAGCCAGAAGAGAGTGGGGGCCAATATTCAACATTCTTAAAGAAAAGTATTTTCCATCCAGAATTTCACACCCAGCCAAACTAAGCTTCATAAGTGAAGGAGAAATAAAATGCTTTACAGACAAGCAAATACTCAGAGATTTTGTCACCACCAGGCCTGCTCTAAAAGAGCTCCTGAAGGAAGCACTAAAAATGGAAAGGAACAACAGGAACCAGCCACTGCAAAAACAGGCCAAATTGTAAAGACCGTCGAGGCTAGGAAGAAACTGCATCAATAAAGAGCAAAATAACCAGCTAACATCATAATGACAGGATCAACTTCACACATAACAATATTAACTTTAAATGTAAATGGGCTAAATGCTCCAATTAAAAGACACAGACTGGCAAGTTGGAGAAAGGGTCAAGACCCATCAGTGTCCTGTATCCAGGAAACCCGCCTCATGTGCAGAGACACATATAGGCTGCAAATAAAAGGATGGAGGAAGATCTACCAAGCGAATGGAAAACAAAAAAAGGCAGTGGTTGCAATCCGAGTCCTGATAAAACGGACTTTAAACCAACAAAGATCAAAAGAGGCAAAGAAGGCCATTACATCATGGTAAAGGGATCAATTCGAAAACAAGAGCCAACTATCGTAAATATGTATGCACCCAATATGGGAGCACCCAGATTCATAAAGCAAGTCCTGAGTGACCTACAAAGAGACTTAGACTCCCACACTATAATAATGAGATATTTTAAAACCCCACTGTCAACATTAGATAGATCAACGAGACAGAAAGTTAACAAGGATACCCAGGAATTGAACTCAGCTCTTCACCAAGCAGAACTAATAGATATCTACAGAACTCTCCACCCCAAATCAACAGAATATACAGTTTTTTCAGCACCACACCACACCTATTCAAAAATTGACCATATGGTTAGAAGAAAAGCACTCCTCAGCAAATGTAAAATAACAGAAATTATAACAAACTCTCTGTCAGACCACAGTGCAATCAAACTAGAACTCAGGATTAAGAAACTCACTCAACTGAACAACCTGCTCCTGATTGACTACTGGGTACATAACGAAACGAAGGCAGAAATAAAAATGTTCTTTGAATCCAAGGAGAGCAAAGACACAACATACCAGAATCTCTGGGACACATTTGAAGCAGTGTGTAGAGGGAAATTTACAGCACTAAATGCCCACAAGAGAAAGCAGGAAAGATCCAAAATTGACACCCTAACATCACAATTACAAGAACTAGAAAAGCAAGAGCAAATACATCCAAAAGCTAGCAGAAGGCAAGAAATAACTAAAATCACAGCAGAACTGAAGGAAATAGAGACAAACAAACAAACAAACAAAAAAACCCTTCAAGAAATTAATGAATCCAGGAGCAGGTTTTATGAAAAGATCAACAAAATTGGTAGACCACTAGCAAGAATAATAAAGAAGAAAAGAGAGAAGAATCAAATAGACACAATAAAAGATGTTAAAGGGCATATCACCACCAATCCCACAGAAATACAAACTACCATCAGAGAATACTGCAAACACCTCTACACAAAGAAACTAGAAAATCTAGAAGAAATGGAGAATTGCTCAACACCTACACCCTACCAAGACTAAACCAGGAAGAAGTTGCAACTCTGAATAGATCAAAAACAGGCTCTGAAATTGTGGCAGTAATCAATAGCTTACCAACCAAAAAGAGTACAGGACCAGATAGATTCACAGCCGAATTCCATGAGAGGTACAAGGAGGAAATGGTAACATTCCTTCTGAAACTATTCCAATCAATAGAAAACGAGGGAGTCCTCCCTAAATCATTTTATGAGGCCAGCATCATCCTGACACCAAAGCCGGGCAGAGACACAAACAAAAAAGAGAATTTTAGACCAATATCCTTGATGAACATTGATGCAAAAATCCTCAATAAAATACTGGCAAACCGAATCCAGCAGCACATTAAAAAGCTTATCCACCATGATCAAGTGGGCTTCATCCCTGGGATGCAAGGCCGGTACAACATATGCAAATCAATAAATGCAATCCAGCATATAAACAGAACCAACGACAAAAACCACATGATTATCTCAATAGATGCAGAAAAGGCCTTTGCCAAAATTTAACAATGCTTCATGTTACAATCTGTCAATAAATTAGGTATTGATGGGACGTATCTCAAAATAATAAGAGCTATCTATGACAAACCCACAGCCAATATCATACTGAATGGGCAAAAACTGGAAGCATTCCCTTTGAAAAATGGCACAAGAAACAGATGCCTTCTCTCACCACTCCTATTCAACATAGTTTTGGAAGTTCCCGTCAGAGCAATTAGGTAGGAGAAGGAAATAAAGTGTATTCAATTAGGAAAAGAGGAAGTCAAATTGTCCCTGTTTACAGGTGACATGATTGTATATCCAGAAAACCTCATTGTCTCAGCCAAAATCTCCTCAAGCTGATAAGCAACTTCAGCAAAGTCTCAGGATACAAAATCAATGCACAAAAATCACAAGCATAGTTATACACCAATAACAGACAAATACAGAGCCAAATCATGAGTGAACTCCCATTCACAATTGCTTCAAAGACAATAAAATACCTAGGAATCCAACTTACAAGGGATGTGAAGGAGCTCTTAAAGGAGAACTACAAACAACTGCTCAATGAAATAAAAGAGGATACAAACAAATGGAAGATCTTTCCATGCTCATGGGTTGGAAGGATCAATATCGTGACAATGGCCATGCTGTCCAAGGGAATTTTCAGACTCAATGCCATCCCCATCAACCTATCAATGACTTTCTTTACAGAATTGGAAAAAAACTACCTTAAATTTCATATGGAACCAAAAAAGAGCCCGAATCACCAAGTCAATCCTAAGCCAAAACAACAAAGCTGGAGGCATCATGCTACCTATCTTCAAACTATACTACAAGGCTACAGTAACCAAAAGAGCATAGTTCTGGTACCAAAACAGAGATATAGATCAATGGAACAGAAGAGAGCCCTCAGAAATAATGCCACATATCTACAACTAACTGACCTTTGACAAACCTGAGAAAAACAAGCAATGGGGAAAGGATTCCCTATTTAATAAATGGTGTTGGGAAAACTGGCTAGCCATACGTAGAAAGCTGAAATTGGATCCTTTCATACACCTTACACAAAAATTAATTCAAGATGGATTAAAGACTTACGTGTTAGACCTAAAACCATAAAAACCCTAGGAAAAAACCTAGGCAACACCATTCAGGACATAGTCATGAACAAGGACTTCATGTCTAAAACACCAAAAGCAAAGACAACAAAAGCCAAAATTGACAATTGGGACCTAATTAAACTAAAGAGCTTCTGCACAGCAAAACAAACTACCATCAGAATAAACAGGCAACCTACAAAATGGGAGAAAATTTTCACAACCTATTCATCTGACAAAGGGTTAATATCCAGAATCTACAAAGAACTCAAACAAATTTAGAAGAAAAAACAAATAACCCCATCAAAAATTGTGCAGAGGACATGAACAGACACTTCTCAAAAGAAGACATTTATACAGTGAAAAAATACATGAAAACATGCTCACCATCACCGACCATCAGAGAAATTCAAATCAAAACACCAATGAGATACCATCTCACACCAGTTAGAATGGCAGTCATTAAAAAGTCAGGAAACAGCAGGTGCTGGAGAGGATGTGGAGAAATAGGAACACTTTTACACTGTTGGTGGGACTGGAAACTAGTTCAACCATTGTGGAAGCCAGTGTGGGGATTCTTCAGGGATCTAGAACTAGAAATACCATTTGACCCAGCCATCCCATTACTGAGTATATAACCAAAGGACAGTAAATTATGCTGCTATAAAGGCACACGCAGAAGTATGTTTATTGTGGCACTATTCACAATAGCAAAGACTTTGAACCAACCAAAATGTCCAACAACGATAGACTGGATTAAGAAAATGCGGCACATATACACCATGGAATATCTTGCAGGCAGAAAAAAATGATGAGTTCATGTGCTTTGTAGGACATGGATGAAACTGGAAATCATCATTCTCAGTAAACAATCGCAAGGACAAACAACCAACACCACATATTCTCACTGATAGGTGGGAATTGAACAATGAGAACACATGGACACAGGAAGGGAAACATCACACTCAGGGGACTGCTGTGGGGTGGGGGGAGGGTGGAGGGGGGAGAGATAGCATTAGGAAATATACCTAATGCTAAATGACGAGTTAATGGGTGTGGCACGCCAACATGGCACATGGATACATATGTAACAAACCTTCACACTGTGCACATGTACCTAAAACTTAAAGAGTAATAATAAAAAATAAAATAAAGTAAGAGAATAAAATACCTAGGAATCCAACTTACAAGGGATGTGGAGCACATCTCCTAGGGGAACTGCAAACCACTGCTCAATGAAATAAAAGAGGATACACACAAATGGAAGAACATTCCATGCTCATGTGTAGGAAGAATCAATATCATGAAAATGGCCATACAGCCCAAGGTAATTTATAGGTTCAGTGACATTCCCATCAAGCTACCAATGACTTTCCTCACAGAATTGGAAAAGGAAACTATTTTGAAGTTCACCTGGAACCGAAAAAGAGCCTTCATTGCCAAGACAATCCTAGGCCAAAAGAACAAAGCTGGAGCCATCATGTTCCTGACTTCAAACAAGACTACAAGGCTACAGTAGCCAAAACAGCATGATACTGGTACCAAAACAGAGATGTAGATCAATGAAACAGAACAGAGCCCCAGAAATAATGCTGCATATCTACAACCATCTGATCTGTGACAAACCTGACAGAAACAAGCAATGGGGAAACGATTCCCTATTTAACAAATGGTACTGGGATAATTGGCTAGCCACATGTAGAAAGCTGTAACGGGATCAATTCCTTGCACCTTATACAAAAATTCATTCAAGATGGATTAAAGACTTAAATATTAGACCTTAAGCCATAAAAACCCTGGAGGAAAACCTGGACTATACCATTCAGGATGTAGGCATGGGCAAGTGTTTTGTGGCTATAACACCAAAAGCAATGGCAACAAAAGCCAAAATTGACAAATGGGATCTAATTAAACTAAAGAGCCTCTGCACAGCAAAAGAAACTACCATCAGAGTGAACAGGCAACCTACAGAATGGGAGAAAATTTTCAGAATCTACTCATCTGACAAAGGACTAATATCCAGAATCTACAAAGAACTCCAAAAAATTTACAAGAAAATAAAAACCCATCAAAAAGTGGGTGAAGGATATGAACAGACACTTCTCGAAAGAAGACATTTATGCAGCCAAAAGACACATGAAAAAGTGCTCACCACCACTGGCCATCAGAGAAATGCAAATCAAAACCACAATGAGTTACCATCTCAAACCAGTTAGAATGGTTATCATTAAAAAGTCAGGAAACAACAGGTGCTGGAGAGGATATGGAGAAATAGGAACACTTTTACACTGTTGGTGGGACTGTAATCTAGTTCAACCACTGTGGAAGTCAGTGTGGGGATTCCTCAGGGATCTAGAACTAGAAATACCATTTGACCCAGCAATCCCATTACTGGGTATATTCCCAAAGGATTACAAATCATGCTGCTGTAAAGACACATGCACACGTATATTTATTGTGGCACTATTCACAATAGCAAAGACTTGGATCCAAGCTGAATGTCCAGCAATGATAGACTGGATTAAGAAACTGTGGCATATATACCTCATAGAATACTATGCAGCCATAAAAGATTATGAGTTCATATCGTTTGTAGGGACAAGGTTGAAATTGGAAATCATCATTCTCAGTAAACTCTCACAAGGAGAAAAAACCAAACCCTGCATGTTCTCACTCATAAGTGGGAATTGAACAGTGAGAACACATGGACACAGGATGGGGAACATCAGACACTGGAGCCTGTTTTGGGGTAGGGGGCATGGGGAGGGATAGCATTTGGAGACATACCTAATGTTAAACGATGAGTTAATGGGTGCAACACACCAACATGGCACTTGTATACATATGTAACCGACCTGCACGTTATGCACATGTACCCTATAACTTAAAGTGTAATAAAAGAAAATGCTTTTTGAGAATACTTACAAACTGTTTAATTTGCCATCCCTTTATATATTTTTATGTATGCCCATATATGTGTGTGTGTGTGTGTGTGTGCGCGCGTATATGTATATATAAATATGAAAGGGAGGTTACAAGTACTTATGCACGTGATCACAGTAGGCTGCCTGCAAGCTGAGCAAAAAGGAGAGCAAGTCTGAGTCCCAAACCTGAAGAACTTGGAGTCCACTGTCCGAGAGAAAATGTATCCAGCATAGAAGAAAGACATATGCTTTGGAAGCTAGGCCCATCTCACTTTTTGACATGTTTCTGTCTGAGATCTTCCCATTGACTCAAATGTTAATTTTTTGGGGGGAAACACCCAAGAAATGCATCCAGGACTAATAATCTGTATCCCACAATCCAATGAATTAGACACTCAGTATTAACCATCACAAATCCACCCCTTGTTAACTTGAATCGAAATGCATCTTCTGCTATAAAACATAATCTTCAAATGCAGAACAAAAATGAGGTAATAATTACACCTAACATAATTCAATTATCCTCTTACAACCAGGAATGCAACAACACCCAATCAAAACACTATTTCATGAAGTTTGCAATATGCAAATGTTGATAAGAACTCAATAAATCTCATGTAGCATGATAAAGGAAAATAAAAAATATTTTCTCAGTACGTGTGTATACATGCACAATATTTTTTTTTTTAGCAAAAGAAGGAGGAAACACTTAAGACAATTAACGTCCTCATTTCTGCAGCTGGTCACATGTTTATAGCAGGTTTGGATGACTAACTTCTTCTACTAGCCATTCTGTGTTCCTTTTGTCTTCTGCAAGCTCCTCAGCAGGTTGCGGTTTTTATTGTTCTGTTGTAGTTTTTGTTGCTCTTTTTGTTGTTGTTAACCTGGTGAGTGACCAAAACCTTAATACCTGAAGGGTCTGATCCAACTGTAGCCCTGTCAGGACTGGGCTGTTGTAGTTTTCCACTGACATTAATCACACTTCATGGTAATTCTAAAACACATGTTAATGCATCTTCTGTATGTTATACCACTCTTTCTTCCCTCCATCGTGGAGGTGTAGGCTGATTTCATCTTGACAGTTCAGGTCAATCAACCCAGTCAACACTTTAAGTGCCTTTTTAGAATGTTGACATAAAGGGAGGAGGAGGCCCAGGTGTCCAGGTGGCAATCTTGACTTCCACTTTAATGTAATCATTATTGTTTCATCTGGTGGCGGTACTTTTCCTTGGGGAGTTAAGGCCTCTAGACCAGCAGAACATAATATCATAAATAAAACAGGAAACAAAAGTGTTGCTAGTGAAACACCAGTAGTGATAGTGAGTGGCAAAATTTCTACTTCCATCACTTGCTACCTGGATCAGTGAATTCTGACTATGGAAGTAACAATACCATATATTGGATGCTGATTCAGAGAATACGTGGTCTTCGGGAGAACTTTGCAATAGCCCTGCAATGTATTGTTACATAGTTGACGTCGCAATTGTAACTTTAAAAGGCCACTTCAGAATCCTATTAATTTAGTTGCTTCAGGATAATGAGAAACGTGGTAAGATCAATAGATATAATGAGCAGGAGCCCATGGCCACATTTGTTTAGCTGTAAAGTTAGTGCACTGGTCAGAGGCAATGTTGTGTTGAATACCGTAATGGTGAATAAGGTATTTTGCGAGACCATGAATGGTAGTCTTATCAGAAGCATTGCGTGAAGAGTGGGGAAACCCATATCCACAGTAAGTGGCTATTCCAGTGAGGACAAACTTCTGCCATTTCCTTGATGAAAGAGGTCCGATATAATTAATGTGTCACCATGTAGCTGGCTGATCACCCCAAGAAACTGGGCCATACTGAGGGCTCAGTTTTGGTCTCTGCTGCTGGCAAATTGGGCACTCAGCAGTGGCCATAGCCAGGTCAGCCTTTGTGAGTGGAAGTCCGTGTTGCTGAACACATGTGTAACTTCAATTTCTGCCACCATGGCCACTTTGTTCATGGACCCATCAGGCAATGACAGGGGTGGCTGGGGAAAGAATCAGAGTGGTGTCCCCGGAACCAGTGTTTTTATCCACTTGATTATTAAACTCTCTATCCACTAAGGCCACTTGTTGGCTAGAACTCACATGGAATACAAATATTTTGACAGCTTTTGACCACTCACAAAGGTCCGTCCACATACCTCCTCCCCAAACGTCTGTCTTTGTCATCAATGTTCTAATCACGCATCTACCAGGTGCCTGACACCCAGCCAAACCATTGGCTATGGACCATGAATCAGAATATAGTTGGAAATCTGGACATTTGGGCATTGACACAGGCTGAAGAAAAAGAAGGTGGCGTGACTGCAGTGGAGATTGTGAGCATTTGAGCCACTTTCTCATAACTTAGTCGTGCCTTAGGACCTGCGCAGCCTGGGCACGTGTATACCACATCCATTTCATGATGAAATGCTGCTGCGCACAACCCACTTTAAGACTCAATGGGTCAGAAAACAGCAAGTTCATGACAGGCAGTGTAGTTCACATGGTGACTTGATGATCAACGTTCAAATATTCCACCAAAGTCCAGCAGTGGGCCAAGAGCTGTCACTTCAAAGAATACTAGTTATCTGCAGAAAATGGCAGGGCCTTGCTTCAAAATCCTAGAGGCGTATTCTCTGATTCACCTGTGGGAACACTGCAAATTACTGTCACGTCATTGGCATTGTAATTGTAACTTCAAAAAGCCATTTCGCCGTTCTATTTAACCAGCTGCTTCAGGATAATGGGAAACATGGTAAGACATGTAGATTTAAGGAGCAGGACACTGCTGCCACAGTTCTTTAGCTGTGGGCTCCAAACAACATTCCTATCTGCCACTGAAACTTCAAGCACCATTGAATCTCCTGGTTCATATGGCCCAAAGGGTAGAGGTGTTTGCAACGCAGCCTGAAGTAGTTGCAGAGTCTTTTCCTGTTTTGGATGCCCCTGAAAGCTGGCAGCCCTTTGGGTCACTAATAAGTGGGCTGCGGGACATATTCAAATGAACAATGGGATGCTTCAAAAATCTGAAAAGGCCTAGTAGGTACTATGCCTCTTTCTTGGTTATAAGAGGGGCCTCACACAACATCTTGTTCTTCACCCTGGAAAAGATGTTGTGACAAGCTTCCCAAGACTGGACCTCTAGGAACATTATGGAGGTAGAAGGTCTCCGAATTTTAGTCATGTTTATTTCACATCCTCTGGTACATAAATGTCTCACCAATAATTCAATTGTACTTGCTACTTCTTGCTCACTCAGCCTAATCTTATCAATGAGATGGACCATTGTGATATTTTACAGAAGTGGAAAGCAATCAAGGTCTCTCTGAATAAGATTATGACAGGGAGCCAGAGAGTTAATATACCCCTGAGCAAGGATAATAAATGGGTATTGCTGGCCTTGCCAGCTGAAGGCAAATTGCCTCTGGTGGTCCTTATAGACAGGAATAAAGGAAAGGGCACTGGCCAAGTGAATGGCTGTATACCGTGTAACAGGAGATGTATTAATTTACTCAAACAATAAACCACATCTAGTATATCAGCTGCAAGTTGATTCACAACTGTGTTAACTTGTGATACTCCAGTGTCATCATCCAAGGTCCACCTGTCTTTTGCACAGGCCAAATGGGAGAGTTGAATTAGGATGTGTTGGTAATTACCAATCCAGCATCTTTGAAATTTTTGATGGTGGCACCCATCTCCATAATCTTTTCAGGGTTTTGATATCATTTCTTATTTACTATTTTTCTAGGTAGGGGAAGCTCTAGTGGCTTCCATTTGACCTTTCATATTGTTGTAGCTCTCACCTTGCAAGTCATGGAAATGTGGGATTCTGCCAGCTGCTAAGTATATCCATGACAGTTATGCAATTTAGCACTGGAAAAGTGACCAAAGGATGACTGCAGGGACTCACTGGGCACTCTGTAAATCTGACCTAATAAGCTAAAGCTCTATTAATTACCTGATCTCCCTGAGCTCCTACTTTAACCGTAGGACCACAATAACATTTTGGGTCCCCTGGAACCCACATCAGCACAGAGCTAGTGGCCAGTAGTTTCTGCAAAGTCTGATTATCTCCCTTTCCCTAATACACAATTACCTTGGTAAAGCCTGGAGGTCTTGGGGAAAGATGGTGTAAAGATTCACTGCATAAATAGTCAGTTATGTTGTGAGTTTCTTGGTCAAGGGAATCCAGCCTCCCCTTCATTCAGTGGATTCTCAGTCTTTAAACTGTGTCTAGCCTGGTAATTGATGGAGGGGCTGTATTTCTCTGTTTTCATCATCCAGAATAGTGTTTTGTCCTTTTGACCCAACAATTTCTGTATGTATAACATAAGTATGAATGCAGTAAGCTTTCCATCAATTTCACTTCCATGAACACCGTGACTAATTAACCAATGAAAAGGCCCTACAGGAGTCACATTATTTGACTGCCACTATCCCTTAGCTGTGCCCACATTACCTTTGATGGTTGAGTGGTGCCACTTGACCCCTGTCACATCGGGGTCCAATTATTGTTAGTATTTAAATTTGGTAGTTGAGTGACTGTGGTTTGCAGAGAACAGCAATCACAGGTCAATTGTGCCCACCAGATTAAGGGTGGATCTACCTTCTCCAGCCCACTTACCCTAGTGTTTATCTCTCTTAGGCAACACTCACAAAGACACATGCCAAACTAATACTCTGTATCCCTCAATCCAGTTAAATTGATACTCAGGGTTAGCCATCACAGGCTCGTGGCAGTAAATTTGCTGGTCTCCAATGAGGCTCCATCTTCAAGCCGGTTACAGCCTGAAGTCTAGGTCCTAGGCCGATGGACAAGAATAGGAACCACCGACTCTGTTTTGAAATGCACACATTGTGGCCAAATAATCCAATCAGCAAGCACTTTCTTTCCTTTGAAGCACATAATATTCCTGGACTCAGCTAGATTTGAGGACTATTCAAACTACCAGATGTGGAGAGGAGCTACCTACCCAAGGGCCATCTCTCCCCTGAGAGCTTAAGAGATGTCGGGAGTATCAGCGGTGGGCTGGAGCAACCCACCACAGTCTCTGCTGAAAGCTGGGTAGATAACGGGATCTCCAGCTAGAGTGAGGAGCTACCCAATCGAGGGTCTTCTCTTTGCTGAAGGCTTAGCCAATCTTGGAACCACCAGGTGTGAAGTAGACCTACCCAATCCAGGGTCTTCTCTCTGTGGACAGCTTAATATCTCATAGTATGATCAGCTGGATGGTGAAGCTACTAAGTCCAGGGTTTCTTTCCTGCTGACAACTGGACACTAATTCTTGACAGCTTGCCTGTAGAGATACGCTGCCCACTCTAAAGCCATCTCTCTGCTGAGAGCTGGACACTCATCTGAACATCCAGCCTGTGGAGAAGAGCTACCCAATCAGGATCTCTTTTGAGTTCTGTCCCTCAGTAAATCTTATCTATAAATTTCTCACTCTACACGTGTCCATCTACCTCATTCTTCCTGGATAAAGAACAATTATTTGAGAGTCACTGAATGGTGGTGCTGAAAGAACTGTAACACAAACAGGGAAAAAAATGTCTCTTACTCATCACATTGTGAAAGACAAAAATAACAGGACAGCTGTGGCTCTTCATGGTGCACAGATCTAGGGTACCTCAAAACCAGGGCTGTGACACCGTCTTTAGGGCTTTGCTGTTTCTGGCATCCTGAAATTTCTGGGCACCACTACATTCCCCAGTATCAGCTGTGGAAGCTGCTTGCAGTATGCCTGGTCCAGCTCCTGCATTTCAGTGAGGTGGCACTTCTCTTGGCACCTAAAATTTCCTGCTTTGCAACAGCTGGCAGACCTGGCCATGTATAGCAGCTGGACCCCACACTTGCTCAAACACCATTGCCACTCTACCTCACATTTTCCCTTGGCAGGTGTTAAGTCCTGGGCCATAACACAAGCTGAGTGTAGCCTGTCAGGCAGAGTGGGTAGAGCTAGCTTAGCAGGCCTGAGAAAACTCAGGCAAAGGCACCACTGGCCACAGAGGTTTTCTATTGGCAAGGTAACCCTCCCAAAATCCCATGATGAAAGGAGCATAGCTAGCTGTGTTTAAATGCCTTTCTTCTATTGGATCTTGAAATACTTAAAATTCCATCTCCTACAATTTGGAATGTTTAAACCTTGTTTGAAAATCATTACATTTCAAAATCTTTTAGAAATTAAAGTTGAAAGATTGGTATTTCCACTGAACCAACCTATCCCTCTTACTTACACAGACATCTAGTCTCTGAGAATATACTTCTGCAATTCACGGCATTGGGTTTCAGGTTAGCACCTTCCACTGTATTATAAAGCTATCTAATAGAACAGAATTTCTGATTTTGACATTTTGTACTCATATAACTTCTTTATGTGAGGAGCTTTTGCTGTGCATTGTAGGATGATGAGCAGCATTTTGGGCCTCTTCCATTCAGTGCAATTGTAAACTCCTCTTTTTTTTTTTTTTTCCATGGAAGAAATACCCCAGTATTGTTGGGTCTTGTGGAAGCAAAATTGATGACTATCTTTATCGTATAAGTTTATACCCATGAAAAAACTGATGGTAGTGAGCTAGTGCAGTCATAAGAATGCTTTACCTTGTTGTTTGGAATGTAAATCAGTACAGACAATGTGGAAAAGTGTGTGGTGATTCACACTTTTAGTCTTTCAGAATAACAATACCACTGGACTCAGCAATTTCATTACTGGGTATACAGCCCCGGCAAAATAAGTCATTCTATTACAAGGACGCATGCATATGTATGTGTATCACAGCACTGTTCACAAAATCAATGTCATGGAATTAACCCAAATGCCCATGAGTGGCAGACTGGATAAAGAAAGTGGGAAAACCACAGCTTCAGGACAAATAGCTAATTTATGAAGAGCTAAATACCTAGGTGATGGGATAATGGGTTCAGTGAACAACGGTGACAAGTGTTTACCTGTGAAATAAATCTGTATGTCCTGCGTATGTGTCATGAAACTTAATATAAATTTAAATTAAATTAAAATTAGAAGGCTTTCATTTTTGTAGCAGTTATAGTAACTTTGAAAAGTGTGCCACATCTTATTTAAGATATTTTATAAAATAGCTACAAATCAGTGTTTTCAGAAACTGACAAAAGTAAATAAGTAGTATATTTCAATTCTTAGCTGATTGAATCTTTTTCTTTCATTTTGAGGATGCAATCTTACACAGTCTCTTCAGCTGGAGTGCAGTGGTGCAATCTTGGCATGCTGCAACCCCCTGCCTCCCAGCTTCAAGGGATTAATCTGCCTTAGCCTTTTGATTAGCTGAGATTACACATGTGCACCAACACAGCTGATGGGGCTTCGCATGTTGGCCAGACTTGTCCCAAACTCCTGATGTCAAGTAATCTGCCTGCCTCATTCAGTATAGGCTTTTAATTAGTAAATATGAGATTACACATATATATATTTCCATGTGAGTATTTTTTTAGCACATCATAGGAGTTCCCAACTAACTCACTGTTTAAAAGATCAGATCTTTATTTGCATTGTGAGATCTATGTAGATGGAAAAATTTGCTTTTAAAAAACACTTTTTTGTTAATTTATTTAAGTTTGTATTGACATAGTAAATGTATATTTGCAAATGAGATTTTTATAAACAAACACTGCTGTCGTTAAACACTTTAGCTAACTGTTTTACATAGTTAATATACACATATATTTTCACTCTATAGGATGACATGTACTAACAATGATGAACTGATATCCAATTTTATATTCCTTTTGCAGAGATTATCTCTGTGACTGCGATAGTCCATATATGTAGCTATTTATTTATTTTTTTACACAAATGAATATATACAATAGACTATATTGTTAACTTTGTTTTGTACTTTGTCACACATCTGTCAGTATATGAAGATCCATTTAATTTTCAGTTAACTACATAACTTTCAGTTCAATGTGCTCTAATTTATGCAGTCCACCTCTGAGATGGATTGACATGTAAATGATATTCAGTTTTACACTAAATAAAGAAGAGTTTACACTTCCACCATAATTTTAAACACACCATCTCATTGACTTCATCTCACAACAAAATTCTGAGTGTAGGCAAAGTGATTATCACTATTTGTTGAGGAAAGAAGCAGATATTTACATGAAGGTTACATCTTTATGAGTCAGAACAATAACTTAAAGGAAGTGCTCAATTAAACCTGGGAAAACTCTTATTTTTTTAATGTAAAGTTTTAACGGCAATGAATTGAATACAATCATTTTAAATGCAAAAATTTTTAATGAGTAAACTCATAATGATCAAAGCTAAGCCTGTGTTTAACACATGAAAATTTAATACTACGCCATCTTCTATAACTCTTTCAAAGAAAGCATTTTTCTTTTCTTATCTCAGCTTGTGAAACATTTACTGAGTGGGAATATCTGCCCCCATTGGACCCCACCCAACAAAAGGATCTGTGGAACTCAAAGACGCTGGTGCTACTTATCAAATACATTCTGTGATCCAGTAGCTATACCTGATCCCTGTCATCGGCAACAGTATTTCTACCATTGAAAACACAGGTAGCATCACAGATGATGATTGTGGGGCTGGGAAATGTTGAAAACACAGGTAGCATCATAGATGATGATTGTGGGGCTGGGAAATGAGGGTTTTCATCCTCCAGACTTCAGAATAGTTGGTCCATTGACAGCTTGGTGGTGTGCCCAGAAAATCCCATAAACACTCAAAGCCAGATCATGAAGGCAGTAGGGAGGAAGGCTGTACCCCGTAAAGCCTCATAGGGGGATCTGCTCAAGACCATAGGAACCTACCTCTTGCATCAGCATGACCTGGATATGACACATTAAGTTAAAGAAGATCATCCAGGAGCCTTAAATTTTTAGTGCCTCATCTAATTTCAGATGCACTTAGGGCCTGTAATCCCTTTATTCTGGTCAGTTTCTCATATTTGGAATGCCTGTATTTTCCCAATGCTAGTACCCCCATTGTATCTAGGATGTAACTAACTTGCTTTAATTTTTGCAGGTTTATATGCAGGAAAAACTTGCTTTGTCTCAGATAAAATATCAGATTTTGGACTATTGAGTTAATGCTTGAATGAGTTAAGACATTGCAGTGCTATTGGAAAAGCATGACTGGTTTTGAAATGTGAGGATTTGAGATTTTTGAGAGGCCAGGTTTGGAATGATATGATTTGACTGTGTCCCCATTGAAATTTTATCTTGCATTTTTACATGTGGTGGAGGGGGATGACATACAGAGTAACCATATTATGGGGGCAGGTGTTTTTTTGTGCTGTTCTTGTGATAATGAGTAAGTCTGATTGGATCTGATGGTTTTAAACATCAGTGTTTCCCTGAACAAGCACTCTCTTTGCTTGCTGCCATCCATACAAGATGTGACTTGCTTCTCTTTGCTTTGCCAGATACATAAATCTCTAAGTCCATAAACCACTCTTCCTTTCATAAATTGCCCAGTCTAGCGTAGGTCTTTATAAGTGTATGAAAATGTACTAATATAGTACAAATGTCATATTGACTAATAAGGCTCTGAAACTTTAGTTTCACAGTCAAGTCAAGAAGTAAATAAAATGCAACTATACATAGGTCTCTGAAAATATATATCAAACACTTTTCAGTTCAGTAACATTTTATTAACATCTTTTAATAAAAACAATGCAGAAAGAGTTGTGAAGTCAAGTTATTAAAATGCATTCTATACTTTTATAATTTATACTAACTTAAGACTAAATCCATTTTACTTTTTTTAAGAGACAATTTTCTAGTGCTCCAGCGGGAATGAATACTGTGGTGCCATCATCACTAGCTGCAGCTTCTCACTCTTGGACTTATGTCATCCTGCTTCCTCAACCTCCCAAATAGCTGCATCTAGAAGAAAAGGCCAGTAGGCTCAGCTAATTATTTAACTTATGTATTTATTTTAATTTTTTATTAGAGTCAGAATCGTGCAGTGTTACTCAGGCTAGCCTCAAATTCTAGGCCTAAAGGGATCCACCCATCTTGGCCTTGTTAAGTGCTAATATTACCAGTGTTAAGCCACCACATCTTCTAATTTTTAAAAACTTTTTGTAAAGATGGTGTTTCAGGATTTTGCCAAACTCTATTCCAAATTCCTGACCTCATCTGTCTTGTTTTCCTTGCCCTTCCAAATTATTGGAATTACCAATATGAGAAACGAGATCTGACGTAAAATATGATCCACTTTTTAAATTATAAGTAAAGATTTTGTTTAGAATAGATAAAGCTCAATACTGAATGATAAAGTAGAATAAGCCGTGATACGAATTTTTTGAAGTCACAGCCAATTTTTAAATAAAAAATGCATATTTAGATTAGAGAAATTTATGTTTCCCAAGAATTCTCACACAATTACTGCAAAAATGCTTTTCATGTATTTAAAAATTGAAATAATAATTTTACTGTTAGGAAATATAAAGCAGTATGATAGGCAACAAAACTAATTATAATAGGATTATGAATGAAATCTAAAGCCATGTACCAGTCACTGGCAGGAACACCAATATTTTTTGGTGTAAAATTCTGTGGTAATGATGAATATAGAGGCAACTTGTATAGTAATCATAGTAAATTCTTTTCCTTCATGCAGAAAATAATTCTATTGTTCAAAGAAAATTATAGAGTCAAAAACATTTGTATTTTGTAGCTGTTAATAAAATATTTGTTAGTTAAGCTAAATCTTAGTGATTATCTCACCACTTCACTAACTCATATTTCAAACTGCTTGAGTAAAAAATAGTAATTAATATAATAAATAAATGCTCTTCCATGTTTCCATATATTGAAAACCAATACTCTAAGGTGAAGATATCTTAAATATTTTACCTTGAAAAAACTAAACCAAAAAGGCAATGCATTCATATAAGTTAGATCTAATGATTTCACAAAAAAAGGAACAAGAAGACTGAAGAAAAGGATTAAACACTTTTGATACCTTGTAAAAATTCCTACAAGCCAAACACAAATTATTTATCATAAGAACCAAATCTAAATCGTTACACTGAGTACAGTTTAGGTTTTGAGAAAATTGTGTTTGCAGAATCTGTGGGTGTAAAAGGTCACTTATTTGTTGTAAATTGGAAAACATTACTGACGCAGACACTGATGATTATGCGGCTCCATATAGCCATGACTACCTGACTGTTACTGTTCTGAAGTTTTCTTTTATGCTATTAAGCATAATTTGGTGTGAGTAAATTGAAGATACATGATAAGCAATAATAATAGCAGCTGATATTTACAGCACTTAAAGAAGAGGTAATACCCTAAGAGATACACAGAAATTAATGAGTTTAATTCTCACAGTTTTTTTTCTTTTCTTTTCTTTTTTCTTTTCTTTCTCTTTTTTTTTTTTTTTTTTTTTTGAGATAGGGTTTTACCCTCTTCCCCTATGCTGCAGTGCAATGACAGGATCTCTGCTCACTGTAACATGTGCCTCCCAGATTCAAGAAATTCACCTGTCTCAGCCTCCCCAGTAGCTAATTTTATGGGCATCTGCCATGACGTCTGGCTAATTTTCACATTTTTAGTAGAGATGGGGTTTCACCCTTTTGACCAGGCCGGTCTCACTCTTTTATAAAAAAAGTTACGACCTGGCCAGGTGTGGTGGCCTCTAATCCCACGCCTGTAATCCCAACACGCTGGGAAGCCAAGGTGGGGAGATCACAAAATCAGGAGATCCAGACCTTCCTGGCTAACAAGGTGCAACCCCCGTCTTCTACTAAAAATACCAAAACAATTAGCCAGGAGTGGTGTCTGGCACCTGTAGTCCCAGCTACTCTGGTGACTGAGGCAGGAGAATGGCATGAACCTGGAAGGTGGAGTTGCAGTGAGCCTAGAACGGGCCACTGCACTCCAGCCTGGGTGACAGAGTGGGACTCTATCTCAATAAATAAATAAACAAATAAATAAATAAATAAGTAAATAAAATAAAATAAAATACAATGTTAAGACCTATATATAGTTATTTTAAGGGGATTGCATTAAGAGTGAGAGAAAGGGTGAAAAGAAATTGTTTCACTTCTCTGAGATGTGAATAGCAGGCAGTATGATGTTATAAATGAACCACAATCTAAATGACAGCTAAGTTCACAACAATGCAGACAGCTTGGAGGTGAGAAGTTATGAAGGTCAAGAAAGACATCCATGTTATTTAACTTACAACATCTTCAAAGATAGTTCTTCATTCCATCCCCCAAACAGGTTCCCATGAGATAAAATGGGCTGGTTAGGCTAAAGAATGAAATCTGTTTCTGAAACTACACGTGGTTGTTTCAGGTATCTGTAATAGAAAAAGAATAAGATTTCTTCTGTCAACTCTTCAATATTCAATCATTAAATTGCAATTTATCTTAGAGGACAGAGGAAAACAATCTGTGAGATCTTCTACATCCAAAATTATTCATTTACCAAGAATCATTTTTCTTCAAGTCAGTCGCTGTGTTTTGTCAATATTATTTTCCTTTACACCAGTTATCATCTTAACTACCTGTCTGATACCACTACAACAGTAAAGAGAAACCAAAAGTTAATTTTGTGGATGAGCACAAACAACTCTAATTTCTTCTGGTTTTGTTCAATGAGATCTTTTTTTTTTTTTTTTTTTTTCAAAACTGAACAACACATGCACTTTATCCCATTTTAAAACAATGTGGATTTGCCCCTTCGTTTGGATATACTGTTCCAAAGAATCAAGAAGACTTTGATGACTGTTAATGTCCACCTTTAAAGTGTTAAAAGATTTTTCACATTTGTACCAAAAGACATTATTAAAGAAACAAATTATAAACATGTATTCTTTATGTTTTTGTTTGGTTTGGTTTGGTTTTCCAATGAAGACAATAGAAGATTGTCTTTCACAAAACTGGTCCCTTGTGCCAATTGTTTGTAAACAATCACACAGAGATGCATGCACACATAAATTATTGAGTGAAAGTTTTGAAGACAGAAACTCATAGCGTTATAGTAATTTGAATGAAAAGAACAGAAATGTTGACTTGATTTCAGAAAAAAAATGTTTCGAGTAGATCAAACAAATGAAAATAACTTGTTGATGCAAGAAAAAAGGAGTGTTGGTCACACCTGAGGCTATAGAATGGAAATAGGTAAATAAGAAAGACATATGCAAATTACACTTGGAACGCTAAGTTTACAGTTTAGCTATGGAATCTAGAACCTCATACTGAGAGATACAATGGGGAGTCAGTGCGTTACAGGTGCACTGCAGACATTTAAAATAAATCTAAGTGATAATCCTAATACAGAGAAGGGAGCTGCTGTGAGTGAAGAGAAGGAAGCCCAGAAATCAGAAGATCCCTTTTTCTTTCTAGCTCTGAGATAACTAAGAAGTACCTTCCTGAAAGAACAATAAACCATAAACTCTCATGAGTGGCTGCAGCTTGTTTTAGAAACTAGAAAGAGCTACAGTATACAGTAAAAAGTTGTGTGACAGTGTTTCATTGTCATGCATGCCACAAATTAGACCTTGATAAAATAAAGGAAATAAAATCAAGGTGTTATTAAGCTTTGTGTGCGTGTAAGGGTGGCAAGGGGCAGCAATTCTCTTCATTGCACAGGTTGGAGTGCAGCAACACAATAACAGCTCAGGAGATGTTTTCACCTCACTGTCCCAGGTAGCAGGGACTACAGGTGCAGACAATTACACTCACCTAGGTCCCTTTTTGCATCTTAATAGAGATGCGATATCACCACATTACTCAGGCTGTATTTGATTCCCTGAAATCAAGTAATCTGGCTGTCTTGGCTTCCCGAAATGTTAAAACTACAAGTGTGAAGGAAAGTGCCTGGCACAAGCTTGCAAATATATATATATATATATTTGTAAATATATATATATATTTGTAAATATATATATATATATTTGTAAATATATATATATATTTGTAAATATATATATATATTTGTAAATATATATATACACACACACGCATACATGTACACATACACATATATATTATATAAAGTTATACATTATATATATATATATATAAGTATATCATATATATTTTCTTGCAGGGCTAGAAAGGGGTACATTCTTGTCAGTGATGAAAATGTTCATTTGATAAGAAAAAATGTTTATTTGATAAGAAAAATTGTTTATTTGATGATGAGTAATTTTGATCTTTGAGATACATAATCACATGGATAAACATTACTCTAGAAACTAAAAGATGTCATTGATGCACTAATCTAATTTGAAAAGAGTAATGAAGGAACTTTAAGCATATACCAAAGTCAGTGAATGAAATGACATTTTACCTTCCCAAGTAGCTGATACTACAGGCTCAAACCACCATACCTGAATAATTTTTGCATTTTTTGTGGTGACAGGGTTTTGCCATGTCGCCCAAGTTTATAAAATGATTTTTATTATGTGTGATGACAGCACTATGGTCAACGTTTTAAGGAAAAACTTTACAGATGCATTCAAACACTTATAGAGATAAAATTATGTACTTGAGGTTTGCTTCATTAGAGAACTGTTAAATCAAGGAAATGGCTACATTTTAATGTTTAGTTTATATATAGAGTATAAATCTTATGATAATAGGAACTTAATTATATCTTAAGAGATGAAAGAATACATGGCCTGTCTGTGCTGTGACAATTTTAGTCCTTTACTACTGGGATAATACTAGCAGAAATGACCAAGAAAGACAGCTATAATATTACTTTTGTTTAAATATTTAACATCAAATACATTACGGATTTTAAGATATATTTAAAAATTTTAGTTTGTGTAGAATTGATTTCATCAAAATTAAATGATAACTCACCCATAATTTACCTGAACTGTTTCCAAAAACATTTGGGTATGTAGAATTGTAGTCAGAAAGCAGCTAAATCAAAAGATTGACCTGAAGGTGTCTTAGTACACCAATATTGTACTCTTTTCTGTCTTCTGTCTTGTATAATGCTAATTTGTCTTCACATTTATGATAATAACTAAATACATCATCATGAGGATCAGCCTTACTCTAGAGGCCAAAGGCAGTATCTCTAAAAGTATTATGAAAGTAGTTGAATGAAACATATACCAAAACTGAGTTAATGAAATGGTATGCAAATTTTTGTGGTATTTTCAAAGAACTTATTGTTTTTAATGTTTAGCATTAGTGTTTGTTTCACAGGTGGACCATCATAAAGAGTATACCGAAAAGTTATCAGTAGAAATAATACAATAATAACATACCTCACAGGTAACAAAATAGACTACAATCTTCTCAAGTAGACAGGATTGGAAAGAAACCAGTGCTCTGCCATAAATAACTTATGAGAACTAAGTACTTTTTTCTCCTAGAATTCAGTGTCTTCTTGTGAGTGTCATGCATTTTTGACATTTACATGATATAATTTATGTGATTTTTGAGAATTATTACAAATCAATAAATATGGCCATTGAGAGTAATTGTGGAAGGATCCAGAGCATACATAGAAGCTCCAAAGGTCATAATTTCCTTGTAGCTAAAGAACAAAATACAGCTGTTTTACACATATGCAACATGTTTCTCTATGCTTTGGTATGCATCTGAGGTTTAGGACACAGAAATAAAAATTATCTACTTCATGTCCTGATGAAGTTTCATCACATAAGAAAAGTAACTAGGCAGACATGCATGCCACAGTGAAGGGCTGAGAGAACATAAAGCACAAGCAACAAAGCACAATGGTGGGGACTTAATTTGAATCTTATATTCTGTCTACTTCATTCTCTTCTCACCAGTACAATTTGCCATCTCTGTTTTCAGTTCAAAACCCTAGGGGAAAAAACAGCTAGAAGATCAGGACCGAAATTCTATCTTTCTGTCCCGTAGTAGCTCTTAACCAAGCAAGAGTGGACATCCCAGAAGGAGATCCTACTAAGAGGAATGCTACCCAAGTTGTAATGCCTGCATAGTGTGATCTGTCATATCTAGAAAGGCAGAGACAAATGTGTGTTTTGTAATCTCCATAAACATCAAGTGCTAAGATGTTGTTTGAAGGCCAAGTTATTTCTGACCACTGAGGAAAAGAAATGTAGAAATTTTGGAACTGTTTATTACAGTTAAAATATTCTATTTTTTTCTTTTGTTTCTATCAATATCTATGCAAAAAAGTAAAGGAATGATAAACAGTTTGACTGTAAACATTTCCAAAATTCAGATTTTCTATATTCGCTTACTTAATAGGTACATCTTAAATATGTGATCTGTCACTAAAGCCTAAATTTTTGCTGCCTTATTTTCAACTAAATACTTTTTATTTTCAACCAGGTGCTTTTATACCTTTAGCAGCCTTATTGTAATTGTGAAATAAAGTTGACAACAGGTCCATGCAGCATTATCTGAAAAACTATATTTTACTTAAGCAGAAGAATACCTCATTTGAGAAAAATATACAGAAAACCCTAAAAATAAACACAACTTATATCACACAGATAAAATTAAAGTTAAAAAATTAAACAGCATACTTTAAATACAAGATGAGACTATACTTATTAAAATAAATACTTTTTATTCTTAAAATTCTGAATTGCATTTACCATGTCATACAAATATGATTATATCAATTGTGCTTTGAAATCAAACAAAAAATAATAAAAATTGTCAAGTAAAATTTCAAGTTATTAGATAGGGAGCATGAAAAATATGCCATTCATAGTATCTCAGACATTCTAGCCATATTGTCAAAATGCAATCCTGACAAAATCTCATGAAACTACAGTAATCTCGGGAAGAAAAACAGTACCTGGTATCAGAATATTAAAAACAAATAAATAATTAAAATTTAACTCACATCTTTTTTACTCATCTTTGAACAATCATTGTCTACATCACCACGTGTTTCCAATTGTAGAAATACTGTTTCTAACCACTAACATTATGTACAGTTGCTACATCACACAATTTATGTGACTAGTCACCCCAGCCTCTTTGAGTCCTACGTGTTATTTTTGTGGGCAGAGTCCAATTGGGGGCAGATATTCCTACTAACGGAGTGTTTCACAACTTGAGAGAAGAAATACTATGCTTATGCTACAAAACTGATGATTCTGTCAATAGCTCATCTAATCAGGCTGGGAAATTCATTTTATCAGGCTAACACAGCAGTTTTCAAATGGTACTTTAAATTTGTACATCGTCAGCAACGTGATCCAATATATGCACCATTAACAAGAGATATCTTAATTCTGCATTTTTAATGGCATTTCTTCTGTAACAGTTTTATTTGAAAAAGTCATATAAGATGGTAGAGTATTAAACTTCCACGTGCTAACACAGACTTAACTTTAATCATTATGTGTTTACTGATTGAAAAACTTTTGTACTTAAAATAAGTGTATTCAATACACTGTTATCAGAAATTTATATAAATAGGACATTAGAATTTTCTCAGTTTAAACTGAGCACTTTATACAAGTCATTGTTCTCAAACCTAAAAACTACAATCTTCACATAAATATCTGCTTTTTTCCTCATTACATAGTGATGATTACCTTATATTCATTTTATTGTGAGATAAAGTCAATTAGGTGGTGTATTTAAAGTCCCTGTGAGAACTAGAAATGCTTCTCAATCTTATAAAACTGAACACAGCTTACACAGCAACCCATCTTTGGTGTGGACTGCATAAGTTAGAGCACATTGAATGCCAAGTTATGTAGCTACAGAACAGAAATAAAGATATTCATGTATTGACAGGTGTGTCACTAAGTAAAAACAAACAACTATATTATATATTTTATATTCTCATTTCTGTTAAAAAAAGAGGAGGAGAAGGAGGAGGAGAAGAAGAAGAGAAGAAGAAGAAGAAGAAGAAGAAGAAGAAGAAGAAGAAGAAGAAGAAGAAGAAGAAGAAGAAGAAGAAGGCGAGGAGGAAGAAATAGCTCTGTGTATGAAGAAGTGCATATACTTCAAAAAATATCTCTGGACCAGAAATACAATATTCGTGGCAAGTTAATAATTTTTATTGCATGCCATCTTATATATTTGGAAATATATATTAACCACAAGGAAAGAAAAGATTGACTTAATGTTTCATAACATTAAGCAAACAGTAGTGTTTGCTTTAAAAACCTCTTCTTAAAATATATATTTCCTCTGCCAATACAATAGTTAAATAAATTAACAAAAATATGTGTTTTTAGAAAGGAAACTCTCCTCTTTATATAGATCCGAAAGGACAAATAAATATCTGTCCTTTTAAACAGTGAGTTTAGCTAGAAACTCCTGCAGTGTGCCAAAAAAAAAATACTCAAAGAGAGAAACAAATAAATTAATATAATTTCACATTTTCAGTTAAATATCTGTACAGAATACTGTTGCTAATTATATTTGTAATCCTCTGGTTTCCCTTGAAATGAACTAAATTTTTTTTTGAGATGGAGTCTCGCTCTGTTGTCTAGGCTGGAGTGCAGTGGTGTGATCTCGGTTCACTGCAAGCTTCGACTCTCGGGCTCATGCCATTCTCCTGCCACAGCCTCTCATGTAGTTGGAACTACAGACGCCCACCGGCACCCCCGTCTAATTTTTTCTGTTTGTAGTAGAGACTGGTTTCACCCTGTTAACCAGGATGGTCTGGATCTGCTGACCTTGTGATCCACCCTCCTTGGTCTCCCAAAGTGCTGGGATTACAGGCGTGAGCCACCGCACCCGGCCTATTGTTTTTCAATTTACTTACGTTACCTCTCACTATGAGTTTCAGTTCTGTGTAAGATTTCAACATTGCTATCCATTTTGTTTAATTGATGTGGACATTTAGAAGTAATAACATGTACTCAGATGATCTCTTTTCACATTATGATTTTAAAATAATACCTCTCTTGGAATTTAACTAAAACAACATTAAGCAACTTCAATGTTTGGGTTAGAAAAATCATTTTTAATGAATACGTTTTAAATATAAACTTTTTGTACCATTAAACTTGGTTTCTTCTTACTCAAAAGTCTACTATTTTTCCGTATATGATTAGTTCAATCCCACTGAGGTAAATTACCAATACCATATGTGAGAACATTTAAGAAATACATCTTATATTAAAAAAAAACTTTCTCTGATATAAATGGTTTTAATTATATATCTGATGGCTGCAAAATATTAAGCTAGTTGATTAAAAACAAAGTAAAACAAAAGCCATGAGTTAATATTTTCTAAGTGTAAATATAGATTTTCAAACAAAATCTTATTAAAGATAAAAACCTCTTTATGATTTTAAATACTCACTGCTTATTTCTTTGTCTACGTAATATATTTCCATCAAACAGACTGGTATCTTTTCGAGATTTTTTTTTACCCAGCCAATCTTGTGCTGCAGGTAGCTCAAAACCAGGGTTGATGGTAGTGGGTGAGCTGTGGACTAGAACAGCCTGCTGTGTTAGCAGTTCCTTATTTCTTAAATATTGCAGGTGAACCTTTGATGCTGGGAAGATTTAAACATCAATTAATTCCTAGTAATGTACAAAAAGTAATCACACAGTATTAGTAGAAAACATAGCTTAAGAAAAAGTTGTCTTTCAAAGAAAATACCTTTTAAATTTATTTGACATAATTAAACATATTGTTGTGTCTTGAAACAATTTAGAATACTCTTACAAAAAGAAAATCCAAAGGAAAAAAAAAAAACACAAATGTAATCAATACATGCAATGAGGTTTCCAAATGAGATGTGTAAAGCAATTTCTAAGATGTGAGAACTCTTCACCATAGAAAAACGACTTTCTAAATAAACCTACTCTTTTAATTATCTACTAATGGAAATAAATTCATTTCCTATAAAAAGCAATGCACTTAAATTATCTTTTTGAATTATGAGACATAAAAAGAAACTCATCAAAAATATGATATAAAAAATAAGGTTTGTAAGATCAATTTTTTTTTTTTTCTCAATTGGAAATTTAGTCGAGGGCCAGCTGGCAAGGCTTGGTGGCTCATGCCTGTAATTCCAGCACTTCTAGAGGCCAAAACAGACAGAGTACTTGAAGCCAGGAGTTTGAGACAAGCGTGGCCAATATGGTGAAAATGCTTTGAGTGTGTTGGTGCACACCAGTAATCTCAGCTATTCAAGAAGCTGAGGAAGAATAAACACTTGAACTTGGGAGGCAGGGTGCTGCAGTGTGCTAAGATTGCACCACTGCACTCCATCCAAAGAGACAGTCTGGATTCCATTCTAAAAATAAAAGAAAATACATTCAATCAACTAAGAATTGAGATATACTACTTATTTGCTTTTCAATGAAGTTTGTCACAACTCTGATTTGTAATTAGAAAATGTCTTAAATAAAGTGTGGCACACATTTCAGTTACTATAACGTCACTTCTAAAAAAAGAAAGCTTTTCTAGTTTTAGTTAATTTTGTTTTATATTAAGTTCCAGGGTACATGCAGTGCATGCTGGTTCACTGCATAAGTGACAGGATATTAGAACAGCAGAAAGTTAGATAAAAATAAGATCTGATAAAAATTTGCATATTTTTATTTTTATTTTATATATATATATATATATATATATATATATATATTTTAAGACAGAGTTTCGCTATTGTGATCCAGGCTGGAGTGCAATGGCATGATCTCAGTTCATTCTCACCTCCTGGTTTCAATCGATTCTCCTGCCTCAACCTCCCGAGTAGCTGGGATTACAGGTGACTGTCACCATGCCCAGCTATTGTGCTAATTTTATTTGTTAATTTACTTATTGTATTTTTAGTAGAGGCAGGGTTACACCATGTTGGCCAGACTGGTCTCGAATGCCTGAGCTAGGGTGATTCACCCAATTTGGCCTCCCAAAGTGCTGGGATTACAGCTGTGAACCACCCTGCACGGTCTGTGCAAAATTGTTAAAAGTGTTTTTTTATTCATTCTTCATAACTATTTAGAATAGTCAGTGTCAACAATTTAGCTTCCAGAAGACACTAAGATATTTAGAAATTTCAACCACAGAAAAAGGATGTTACCATTGCACTTATTGGAAAAGGTCAGAAATGCTGCTCATCCTCTTGCAATACACAGCAAAAGCGCCTCCACACACACACACACAAAAGTATATGAGTACATAATGTCAAAATCCAGGCATTAGAAATTGTGTTCCATTGGCAAGCTTCATAATCTGCTAAAAGAATGCTAATCTGAAGCCCAATGCCTACATTTCAGAAATTTATTTTGTTAGAATCAGTTGGTTCCATGCAAATATATTCTTGGGATTCAGGTGGTTCAACACAAATACCAAATATTCAAATTTTATTTCTAAATAATGTTGAAATATAATACTTTCCAAATAAGGATAAAAATTTGAAAATATTCAGGGTATGGACACTGAATTATCAGTGTCTCAGGATTTAAGAGAAGTAAGGCATTTAAACACAATTAGCTATGCTTCTTTTGTTACAAAATTTTAGGGGAGTCACTTTGCCAGATGAAAAGCACTGTGGCCAGTGTTGCCTTTGCTGGAGTTTTTCCCAGTCCTGCTACATGTGTTCTACCCACCCTGCCTGAAAGGCTGCACTCAGCTTGCATTAAGAGCCAGCATTTATTGCCTGCCAAGGGCAACCATGGCGGAGTGGTGAGTGTTGTGTGAGCAAGCCTGGGCTCCAACCACTAAACTCATCCAAGCATGCCGCCTGTGGCAAAGCAAGATATTTCAGGTGCCAACAGGAGTTCCATCTCACTGAGAAGTAGCAGCTGGGCCAGGCATACTGCAGGCAGCATCCGCAGCTGATATTGGCAAACGTAGTGGAGCCCAGAAGCTTGGAGATGGCAGAAAATGCAAAGCCCCTAAGAGGGTGTCACAGTCATGGCATTGAGAGCCCCTAGGTCTGCGCACCCTGAAGGGCCACAGCTGTCCTCTTATTTTTGTGTTCCACAATACAGTAAGCAAGGTGGCAAGTTTCATCCATAGTTGTGTGACAGGTCACTCAGCCCTGATATTCAGCTGATCTCCAATTATTGTTCTGCATCCCGGAAGAAAGAGGCACATGCTGCCTTCAGTTTTTCCACCTCTACCTGTAGAGATAAATCATGCACTGGCTGAGGCCACAGTGATGGCCTCCCCTGAGTCAGCTGCCATGTATGATAATGTTGATTCTTTTCAGAGGCCACCCCCAACATCTCTGTTTGGTTCTAAGTTTGTAACTAAACTAAAGTACTGGCAGGCTCTTTGAGGTGATATTGAGAGTGCAACCCCTGAGAAGGTGTGGTAAACTGAAAAACAACTGTTTGAGTTCTATAACATATATGAACAGCAGGCTAGAGAAACACAGAAGCAAATGGATGTTAAGGGTATGGGATAATAGCAGAAGGAACACAGGGTTCTATCAGGCTGAATTTATTGACTAGGGCTGACTTAGTAGGGACTCTGCACTTAAAGATGCAGCACAGGGAGCTAAAAATTTCTAACAGTTTATCTGCTTGGTTAGCTAAAATATGGATTCAAGATGGTCCTCTGTGAGTGAGCTCTGTAAATGTCTACCCTCCATTGGTTTAATGTAAAGGATGAAATCCAAAGGCCTTTGGAGATTGGAATGGTGGAGTGGATTAGTTCACTTTAGACCTACTCATCGCAGCTGAGAGAGTCTAGAGGATATACCCTTGATCAATGCCTTGAGAAGTAGAGCAGCACCTGCATCTTTGAAAAGCTCTGTAATTACTCTTCTCTGTGTGTCAGATCTAAGGGTGGGAACTGCAGCCACTAATTATAAAATTTAAATACACTGCGGATAATTGAATCCCAAGGTGGCAGGAACTAAGGGTCAACACTCGACCACCAAAGGCAAGGTGGGTGTAGGTACCATAATGGACAGCTCTCACGAAGCAGCAATCAGAAGAGTCTGACCCCTGTAGAGCCCTGGCACTGGCTAATTAATCAAGATGTTCCTGGGAGTGAAATTGATAGAAAGCCTACTGTGTTCCTACTTAAGTTATAGAAACAGAAAACTTTGGTGTCAAACAGATGAAGAACTATTCTAAATTATAAAAACAAAACCAGAGCTTCTCAAGCTATTCCCATACCAGAGCCAATTTAGAGACACAGAACCCCTTGAATGAAGGGGAGGCTGGGTCCCCTTGAGGAAAGACCCCCCTCCATTACCAATAATTTATGCAGTGAATCTTTCTCCCATTGTTCCTTAAGTAACTTCCGGACTTTTGTCAGGGTGACTGTGCATTGAAGGAAGGGAAATGATCAGAATTTTCGGGCTACTGGACCCTGGATCTGAGCTGATACTGACTCCAGGAGACACACAACATCATTGTGATTTTACAGTTAAAATAGAAGCTTATGAAGGTCAGGCAGTTAATAAAGTTTTAGCTTCGGTCAGACTTACAGTGTGTCTAGTGTGTACCTAGACTCATCCTAAGGTCATTTTCCCAGTGCCAGAAGGCATTATTGGCATAGACAGACTTAGCTGCTGGGAGAACCCTACATTTGCTTTCTGACCTGTAGGGTGAGGACTACTAAAATAGGAAAAGGCAAATGGAAGCCATTTGAGCTGCCTCTACCTGGAAATATAGTAAATCAAAAACAATATCACAACTCCGGAGAGACTGTGAAGATTAGTACCACCATTAAGGACTTGAAAGACACAGAATTGGTCATTACCAGCACATCTAAATGCAACCCTCCCACTTAACCTGTGAAGAACACAAGTGGATCTTGGAGAATGACAGGAGATTTTTGTAAGCTTAACCATGTGGTGACTCAAATGGCAGCTGCTGTACCAAATGTGGTTTTATTGCTTGAGCAAATAAATATGTCTCCTGGCATCTGGTATGCAGCCACTGCCTGGGCAAATGCCTTTTTCTTCATTCCTTTCCCTAAGACCCACCAGAGGCAATTTGCCTTCACCCGACAATACCAGCAATACACCTTTATTCTCCTACCTCAGGGGTATACCAACTCTCTACCTTCGTGTCTTAATCTTATTCAGAGAGACCTTGATTTCTTTTGGATGCTACAAGATATCACACTTGTCTGTGGCATTGATGACATTATGCTGATTTGATCCAGTGAGCGGGAAGTAGCAAACAAACTGGACTTATTAGTGAGGCATGTTCATACCATATTATAGGAAATAAATCTGACTAAAATTCAGGGACCTTCTACCTCAGTAAAATTTCTATGGGTCCAGTGGGGTAAGACCTGCTGACATATTCCTTCTAAGGTAAAGAACAATTCACTGGATTTGGCCCCTCATACAAACAAAAAAATGGGGGACAATATCTAGTGGGTTTCTTTGGATATTGGAGAAAACATATTCCTTATGTGAGGTTGTTACTCTCCCCCATTTATTGAGTGACTTAAAAGGCTGCCAGTTGTGAGTAGTGTCTGCAACAGGAGAAAGCTCTGTAGAAGACCCAGGCAAGCTTTTCTTCCACTTGGGCCATATGACCCAGAAGATATAATGGTGATGGAGGTATCAGTGGTAGATAGCGGTGCTGTTTGGGGCCTAATGACAGGCTCTCAGAGGTGAATCACAGCGCAGGTCTCCAGGATTTTGAAATAAGGCCCTGCCATCTTCTGCAGATAACCACCCTCCTATTGAGAGACAGCTCTTGGCCTGTTACTGGGTTTGGTGGAAACTGAATGCTTGTCTGTAAGTCATGAAGTCACCAAGTGAACTGAAATGCCTATCATGAACTGGGTGCTTTCTGATCCATCTAGTCATAAAGTGGGTTGTCCATAGCAGAATTTCATCTTCAAATGGTAGTGGTATGTACGTGCCCAGTCTCAAGCCAGTCCTGAAGGTGCAAGTAAGTTACATGTGTAAGTGGCTCAAATGCTCATGGTATCCAGTCTTGCCACCATGCCTTCTCCCCTCCAACCTGCACTGATGGTCTCATGGATAGTTCCCTATGATCAGTTGACAGAATAGGAGAAGACTATGGCCTGGCTCCAGATGGTTCTGCACAATATATGGAGCCACCACCCAAAAATGAACAGCAGCAGCAGTACAGCATTTTGCTGGGATATCCACGAAGAACAGTGGTGAAGGGACCTCTTCCCAGCAGACAGAAGGCCAAGGAGAGATAGCCAGATGTGTGGCTATATACCGGTTCATGGGCCATAAAAAATGTTTTGGCTGGATGATCAGGAACTTGGAAGAAGCATTATCAGTAAATAAGTGGCAAAGTAATTTGAGAGAGAGTTATTAGATGAGGCTCCCTGAGTGGTCAAAAACTGTGAGGATAATTATATTTCATGTGAGTGTTCAACAACGGGGACCTCAGAAGAGGAAATATTTTGTAAGCAAACGGATAGAATAAACCCTCCTGTGGAAACCACTCACTCTCTCTCCTGGGCTTCTGCTGTAATCACCCAGAGGGCCCAGAAACAAAGTGGTCATGATTGCAGGGATGGAGATTTTGCATGGGTTCAGCAAAATGGACTTTTGTTCACCAAAGCTAACCTGGCTGTGGCCACTGTTGAGTGCCCAATTTGTAAGCAACAGAGTCCAACACTGATCCATCCATATGGCACCATTTCTCAGGGTGCTTATACTGGATATGCGTTTGCCTATTCTGCATCCAATGCTTCTGCCAAGACTACCAACTGTGGACACACTAAATACCTCATCCACCAACACAGCGTTCCACACAGCATTTCTTCTGACAAAGACACTCCCCTTATGGCTAAAGAAGTGTGGCAGTGGGCTCCTGCGTAGGGAAGTCACTGGTCTTACCATGTTTCCCATCATCCTAGGGCAGCTGGATTAATAGAATGGTGAAATGGCCTTTTAAAGTTACAACTACAATACCAACTATGGGACAAGACTTTGCAAACCTGGGGCAAAGTTCTCCAGAAGGTAATGTATGTTCTGAAACTGTGTTGAACATATGGTACTTTTCCCATAGCCAGAATTAATGGGTACACAAATCAACGGGTGGAAGTGAAAATGTCCCCGCTCACCATCACCCCTAGTGATCCACTAGCAAAATGTTTGCTTCCTGTTTCCTTTACATTATGTTCTGCGGGCTTACAGGTCTTAGTTCCAGAGGGAGAAATTCTGCCACCAGGAGACAGAATGACAATTCCATTAAACTGACAGTGAAGATTGCCTCCTTGGCATTTTGGGCTACTCCTACCTTTCAGTCAACAGGCTAAAGGAGTGACAGTGTTGGCCGTGGTGATTGACTTGAATTAGCAAGATAAAGTCAGTCTACTATTTTACAACAGAGGTACGGAAGAATATACATGGAACACAGGAGTATTTAAATGCCCTGAGATTAAGGTCAATGGAAAATTATGACAGCCTAATTTTGGCAGGACTGTAAATGATCCAGAACCTTCAGGAATTAAGGTTTGGGTTACTCCAACAGAAAAGAAAGCAAGAAAGAAGAAAAGAGAGAGAGGGAGGAAGAAAAGAAGGAAGGAAGGGAGGAAGGAAGGAAGAAAGGAAGAGAGGGGATTAAGGGATCTCAGCTGAGGTGCTTGTTGAACGCAAAGGCAACACAAAAATTTTGGTAGAAGGTACACATCAACACCAGATACAGCCAGGTGCCCGGCTGCAGAAATGAGGATTTTAATTGTTCTAAATAGTTTCTCTTTTTGTTAAAAAAAAGTTTGCGTATGTATACACATGTAATAGTACCTTCATTTTTTCTTTTTCTTTATTATGTGACATTAGATTTATTGACGTCAAATTAGCATTTGAGTATTGTTAACTTCACATAATAGTGTTTGGATTTGGGATTGGTGAATTACTGGTTGTAACAAAGACAGTTGTATTACATTAGGTGTAATTATGATGTTATTATTTTCTTTACTTGAAGATTAGGTATGCTCTTAGGAGATGTGTATGGGTTCAAGTTGTCAAGGGGTGGATTTGTGATGGTTAATGCTGAGTGTCCACTTCATTGGATTGAGGTATACAGGCTATTAATCCTGGGTGCATCTGTTGGATATTTTCCCCAAAACAGTCTTTGAATCAGTGAGCTGTGGAAGGCTGATCCACCTTAATCTGGTGGGCACAATCTAATCAGCTTTTAGTGAATATAAAATCAGGCAGAAAAATGTAAATTCATGAGATGAGCCTAGCCTCCAAACCATGGTTAACTACCATGTTATTGCTAGCTGCTAAAGTTTGGAAACAAATCTTTTGATCAACTGTAAAAGATTTTACACTGTATGAATTAACCTCCTTTTTGGATTTATCTTAACATTTCCACATACATTTTTCTATTACAGTTATTTCTTCATTCACTTGCTTTTATTTTCTCTAATTGGCTTATGTAAATTTTTGTGACTGTATTTATTTCTGATTAATTTAGAACATGACAGAGCCTAACTAATTGTGATCAAAGATTCCCACTATAAAAATCTTCTATCAAATAAAATTTTAGAACAGTAGAAGACACATCAGTGTTAATTCTACTCAACAACTTTAGCGAAAGCAAGGGTTCTCTAACCGCAGCTATAATCCTTGAAATTTTTGTTTTGATTCAGCTTGGTTATTATAATGGCTTAGCAACTTTTATGTCATAAGACATATTTAATTTTTGCCTCATGGTAAATATTATGCCTACTGTGTATGCATAACGTAGTGTGCCAATCCACAGGTGTGTATGTCTTTTCTGTATGCCTTGCAGCTGTAGTCAAGTTTAGTTCTAGCCCAAAAGCCATTCGTTGCATTTTCTTAATTTCCACCCCAAAAATAGAGGCTGCCTAGCTTTTTTATTTTATTTTATTTTATTTTTTTCCTGCTATACTAGAGTTTTATGGAAATATTTAAAAAGTAATGGGAAAAGAAAAGGGGTGAAAAAGAAATATATGGTTTACTTTGTAATCGTTGACTAACTGAACCGACTTCACTTTACTAACACTTATCCTAACTTGAATCAACACAACTTTAGAAAAGCTTCTTAAAATTCTTCTGATTTACAGAAACCAAAGATTGAGTTAAATAATCTTGAAAATATAAAATCAAAGTGTGCTTTTTTTATTTACAATTTTCTGGAGAGATGATTTATCACTGTTAATTTCTCAAAGAGGGGCCTGAGACTCTAGATTTTAAGATATTTGTCAGCTTTTCTAATCTCTCAGGGCTAGATGCTGGTAACAACCTTACCAATTTCACTTCCAGTCATGAACCAGGCTTAGGGTAAAAAGAAAGTAAAATCTATTGACTTATAGAAACCCTAGCCACTTACATGGACTGTCTGTTACCTCCATGAGCTCAATGTCAACAACTGTTTCCCTTCCACAGTCTGCTCCAGTCACAGTGACCCAGCTGTTTTTCAAACAATTTAAGCAGGCTTCTAGTAGAGGTCATCAAACTTGCTGATCTTGATGCATGCTTGTGAGATTATTCCCTTATTATTTTATTTAGGTGTTTACTTCAAAGTCACTTTGGAGAGGAATTATTTTATGCTTGTCTCACATGAGACCAAGCTGTACTCATGACAGAAAATTTTTACCTCGTGTATTTTATATGAAATTGATAGGAATAATTAATATAAAGCAAACAAAAAACCTTACAGTATAACCACCATAACAAACAAACAAAAATTCTAGAAACCCAAAATAAAAGTTGAACATTCAACTTCAGCATTTGAAACAACATTTTCGTGGGACAAAACTTAGATCTCCTGAATAAAAATAAACTGAGATTAGAAAACAATTAGTGCTTCACAAATAAAACTGAAACAAAATTGCAGAGCAGGCAGCGTCAAACCATTCAAGGAAACCTCAAACAAATAAAAAACTGTATACACCCAGGAAACCAACAGTTCACATCAACCAAGAAAACACTTAATCAGGAGAGACAATTTTAAAAGAGTTAATTTTTTGGATTGTCATACTGCCTCCCAGACACAGATGAAGCCTGCGAAACTGAAATCCACATTTTCAATTTGAGGCCCTGATTCCTGATTCTAGAAGGAGTAAAACAGCCCTTATGTGCTAATTTATTGTGTTTGTTCTAGTCTTTCTAGAGGATAAATGATGAATTGGTTAATCATTTTTTTATTTCTGCTTTGCCAAAGTCAGAAGTCACTCTTGGTTGAAAATGCCAGGAATTGATCACAAACATTTAGGTTCCTGAGAACCAACAATGCAGTTACTTCATATAATTGACAATCTGTTAATACATATTCAGTTTTTTTTAAATAATAGCTTGTATACCGCTCTTATAGAAAACGCTATTTAAGTGGATACTAAGCTGCCAATAACTAAGAAGAGACCTTGAAGAAATGAAGAAAATTTATAACTTGTAAAATAATGCACAAGCAGAAAATGTCTAGATAAAAAGAAGCTAAAGAAATGTGTGTCTAACCCTCCCCCCCACCAAAACAAAGCTATTACTATTACCTAGCAAAGACAATTATTACTATTACACTTATTATAGGCAGCTATTACAGAAAAAGATATACAAATCTAATTTCATGGACACTCTGTGCATGGAGACATAATCTGAGACAATAATATAATTTGAGAAGAATACAAAAGTACAGCAGTAGAGTACTTTTATATTGTTGAACTTAGACTTTAGGTTATTTAAACAAGGTAGTATTATCCAATGTAGGCTGTTTTAAGTTTAGAATATTTATTGAGGTCCCAAATGTAACTAATTACAGTATAAAATATATAGAAAAAGGAAGTTTTGAGAAATTAAGGATTTTTTCTGAAAGATCAAAGGAGAAATTAAAAAATCAAGTAAGATAAAGAACATACAGAAAGCAAGTAATTAAATATCAGAGTGAATAGTTTTTTACTTTTAATGATTTTAAATGTGAGCTCTTTTGTAAAAAGGCACAGAATGATGCAAATGCACCTTTAAAAGAAGGGTTCACATATATGATTTCCCTGCAAGAGTTACTTTAGGTGCCAAGAGAGAGATTGAAAGTAAAATGACACAGGTCCTTGGAAAAACGTGACAGTGGACTACAGAGCACTATGTATCTGTCTCTTCAACTATTCAATATGTGCAGTGGCAGAATCGCTATGATGCAAATATTTTGGAATTATAGATCCTATCTGAAGTTTTGAAGCTTTCGAAAGATGATTTGTAAAGTAAACAACAATGAAGCTCGATTGGCTTTGCAGCATAGGTCAACAGCAGTTATTTATTCTTATCAAATACTGCAGTGGCGTGCAGCCTTGCAAATACTTCTGGAGCAGCTGGCAATAGCCATGATAGACAAAAATGACCTTATCCTCCAAATCTCAGGAGGACTTCTAACCGATTGCTGTTTCTTATTATGGAGGTCCTGCGAGTGGTGAGCAGTTATTGTTTCATTTTCCAAACTTTTTGCAGGCTTTTTCTCCTCCTACTCAAGTAACTTTCAGATGATTTAAGAAGGCAGAGCCTTTCTTTCTTAATTTTTCTTTTTTTTTCTCTTTAGAGGTCAGAGAATGATAGACAAAACACTCAAAGTGGAACATACGTAAGTAAAAATTCAGAATAAAAGGCGCTGCTAAACCTCTGTGCTCCAAAATGATGCAGCCTCAAGAAAACCCCCTCAAAAATCAGTCAGACTGATTGTCACGACAGAAATAGCCCAGATGATGAATAAACAAACCCCTAGCAAGCTACAGAGGGAGAAAATCTGATTTTCAAAGGCACAGCACTTAAAAATTTATATGCCTGTTTTCGACACCAACAGAATCACAAAGCATAAAGTGAAATAAGAAAGTATGGCTCACCGTAAAAAGAAAAAAAAAATCACTAACAGAAGCTTCTCCTAGGTGGCCCACATGGCAGGCTAGCTAAAAAATAATTTTTAAAATTAATGATTTTTTAGAAAGCTAATGCAATGAAGAAAAGCACAGAAAGCCATGAACAGAAAGAAGTTATTAATAGACAGTAAATTTATGATAAACTAAACTTACAATAAAGTAAACTTACAGTAAAACTAACAAGAAAATTCTAGGCCAGGTTCAGTGGTTCTCTCTCTCTAATATATATATATATATATATATATATATATAAAAAATATATACTATATATAAAATATATAATATATAATATATAATACATATATCTTAGACTTTATGTTAGACTTTAGATTATCTAAATATATAAAATGCATATAAAATATATTTCTATTAAATACATTATATATTTAAATATCGTATATAATATAAATATATATGTGCATATACGTGTACGTGTGTATATATATCCATATATATACCCTATATATATACTCGTATACCTATATACCCATATATATATACCCATATATATATATACCCATATATATATATACCCATATATATATATATACACCCATATATATACCCATATATATATATATATACCCATATATATATAAAAATATATATATACCCATATACATGTATATCTGGAGCTGAAAAGTTAAACAACCGTCACTAAAATTTACTACAGCCTGGCCCAGTGGCTCATACCTGCAATCTTAACACTTCAGTAGGCCAAGTCATTTAGATCATGAGGTCAAGTGATGAAGATAATCCTGGCCAATATGGTGAAACTTTGTCTTTACTAAAAGTACAAAAATTAGCAGAGTGTGGTGGCATGAACCTGTACTCCCAGATACTTGAGAGGCTGAGGCAGGACAATTGTTTGAAATCAGGAGGCCGAGGTTGCAATCAGCTGAGGTTGCTTCACTGAGCTCCACCCTGGTGACAGAGCAAAACTCAATTAAAAAAAAAAAAAACTGTACAGAGATTTAAAAGGACACTTGCACAAATAGAAGAACAAAATATCAGCAGATTTAAGAAAAGTGCAGTTGAAATTGTTAAGTCAAGAAGGGAATAAATTAAATAAATAAATAAATAAATAAATAACTGAGGAAACCAGTGGGACACCATCAAGCAGTCCTCCTAAAGGAGACTAAAACAGTAGTGGTCAAGAAGGTCACAAATTTGAGGAAATAAATAAACACCAAAGAAGTTCAACAAACTCCAATCAGCATAAACTCAAACACATTCAATCTTACTTGATAATTAACCTGTGTAAAACAAAAACAACTTGAAACTTGAAAGCAGCAAGAGAAGTGACTGGTCATGTAAAAAGAACCCTCATGAGTAATCAGTGGATTTGTTTCCTGAAAATTCAGAGGTCAGAAAGTAGTAGACTAACATATTCCAAATGCGGTAAGAAAAAACCTTTTAACAGAAATCTTATGTTTACAGTAAATGCCCATCAAAAGTGATAGAGATATTATAAAATTCCCACCTAAAAGCTGCAGTCTTTTACCAGTAGACTACTCTTTAAGAAATGCTTTTGGAGTATTTTAGGATAAAATGAACAGACATGAAACAGCAGTGTGAATAAGTAAAGATTAAGGTAAAGATAAATATATAAACAATATACAAGTTAAAAAAAAAATGTGCACTCCACAATTGGTTTTCCACATAATTAAACCACTATTATATATTTTAAAAAGTCACTAGCTTGTGTTTTTGGCATACAGTGCCTAAAGGCATAATTACGTGAACTCAATAAGTGAAATAGAAGGGGCCGTGCTGTAAAGGAGTAGTGTTTTTTTTATGGTTACGAGAGCAAACTAACATGAATGTAGAAGTGTTTCAACTTTAGAATGTTTAATATAATCATTAGAAGAGCCACAAAGGAAAAGTACCAGGCAGGTAGAAGCTTTCTGCACTACACCAGCAAATTAAGAGTAGAGGATTCAGCTGCTCTTACCTGAGACTACATAGCCAGCCATCTTGGCACCCTAAAGGGAAGCCTGAGCTGTCCAACCATGGAGTAAATGTAGAGAGCCTAAGGGACATAGCATCGTTGCTTCTTCACACAACTCTTTCTACACCACAGGCCACAAAGTGGAAGAGGCTCATCCATACCCGAGGTCTGCTGAAGCACTAGAGGCAGAATGCAGTGACTATGTAGGGTCTCAACTGAAAGAAAGATGACACAGCAGCTGCTCCAATACCATCTCTTTCTTTCTAGCTTCCCAAAAGTTTCAGGTTTAAAATATTGTTGACAAAAGACAAGACAAACATGGGAAGACAGTGTTTCATTTAGTGGAAAGGCTATGACAAACAGGATGACACATGGCAACCAGAACAGAACCTTGTAAATTGTAAGAAATATTATGACTTTAACAGAGGACAGAAAAACAGAGACAAAGGACACGGGACTGGGTGTGATGGCTGACACTTATAATCACAGAACATTTGGAGATTGAGGCAGACAGATTATGCAGTCTTGAGTTCCAGACAAGCCTGAACAACATGGTGAAACCACATCTCTACTAAAAATACAAAAATTAGCTGAGCA
Organism: Pongo abelii; assembly: GCF_028885655.2. Taxonomy (NCBI): domain Eukaryota; kingdom Metazoa; phylum Chordata; class Mammalia; order Primates; family Hominidae; genus Pongo; species Pongo abelii. The sequence goes on along the minus strand of NC_072009.2, from coordinate 37,025,864 downwards.
TGGTGGCATGCCTCTGTAATCCCAGATACTCAGGAGGCTGAGGCAGGAGAATCCCTTGAATTCAGGAAGCGGAGATTGGAGTGAGCGGAGATTGGAGTACCACTGAACTCCAGCATGAGTGAGAGAGTTGGACCCCATCTTAAAAAAAAAAAAAAAAAAAAAAAAAAAAAAAAAAAAAGACAGGGACTGGAATGAGTAGAAGTTTTTCAAACACTGCCAGAAAAGGAACGTCCATATCTACCTACACCAACTTTTCTAAGAACGTTTCTAAAATACTAATGACTCACAAACACCACAAATCCAAACACAGCCAGATGTATGCTGCTGGCCACAACGTTAGGATAAATGCAGCTTTACCTTTCTTTGACCAAAAAATATGAAGCTAGGAAGTTAACCCCTCAAGACACTTGCACTTCAGAGCCCATTTATCAGCAAGAACTCAGTGAGTGGCTTTCAGGAACTTGAGAAACTGGACTCTATTGTGTCACATCACCTGGACACGGTGGTGGACAAATGGCAGCAGAGAAGCCCATCAGAGATTTATCAGATTCCAGGGCAGAAGAGGCTGGAAGAAAGGATAGGCCCCAGATACACCCACTAATGTCTCTGGTGTCTGGCTCGATTACCGCTTCCACGGTTACAGGCTCAGCTAACAAGGAAGGTACATTGGCATTAACGAATCCATTAACAGCCAATGGAAAGAAAAACATTCATATAGCTGTTTGAAGAGTGAGAGATGGGAAAAGAAAGATGAATGATGATTGAACAAAACAGCCTTTTATCAAAAGGATGTACTCTACCCTAAGGTTAACAGAAAATGCCAGAAGATTCAGAGACATTGTGGTGAGGAAAGAGAGTGTCATTACCCAGAAGTTATCATCAACTAGATTGACAGAGAATACCTCACTAATTACAGAGGGAATGAAAGAAATTGAGAATGCCCTGAATAGGGCTGCTGTGGATGACAGCAAATTTGTGCTCCCTGCTCAGTGCAGCTGGCAGTGTCCTTTGTTGTGGTCTTGATTTTGTGTGCATTTAAGAAATGACAGAAAGAGAGCAAGCATTGAAGTGGTGGACACCACAAAGACCTGGCACGTAGTTTTATTCGGTTTAAGAAACCTATTTTTGCATCAGGCAATAGCGCAGTAATTTGACTAGGTGCCTCCATATTGCCTCTTTGTGATTTGCTTTGGGACTAACAGACAGGCTTGGCTTGAAACCTCTTTTACAACCTTTGGACAGAGTTCAGTGGCTTGTTCTACCATTATATTTCCCACGATGATGGGTGAAGCATCAGCCAGTGAAACGTGGTTTGGTGGGAGAAAGCTGACAGCACTGGACTCATGTGCCAAGGGCCTGGTCTCTTATGTGTCTTGTACTGAAACTTTCACTCGAGGGGTTATGATCCAAATTAAAGAGCTTTCCTCTTGTAATCCAGTTGTTCTGGAGAAATGTAAGGGTTTTGTTCGCTGTAAAATTAAAATGATGTTGGAACAGGCCAAGGAGAGTATGTGAAATGCTGAAAAAATTCTGGGGCTCAGCACAAGGGATAGAATCCATGGTCAAATGTGTACAAAGAAAAATTGATGAGTTCTAATAGTCAGTCTGCTCAGAACACAAGAACTGAGCTAAGCAGAATACATCGTTAGCTGCAAGATGCCCTAATCCGTGTTCATAGCCTAAAACAATTTCACCCATAGATAAGGCTTGAAAGGAGACTGAAAATATCCAAGGTACTTATTTAATATTACCAATTCACTTCAAGAACTGTAACTGTAAGATAAATGATGAAACAGCTTTTTTGTCCAAATGTCATTACTTTATGCACAAGCCCAAATATAAGAGCAGGCAGGTGAGCATTAGACTGCTCGTGCAAGCTCTATGTTTTTTTTTTTCTTTTTCTGAGACAGAATCTCACCTGTCACCCAAGCTAGAATGCAGTGGCGTGGTCTCCGCTCTCTGCAACCTCTGACTCTCGGGTTCACACCATTCTCCTGCCTTAGCTTCCCAAGTAGCTGGGACAACCGGCGCTTGCCACCATGCCTGGCTTTTTTTTTTTTTTTTTTCTCTTCTCACCAGACACGATATTTCACCATGTTAGCTAAAATGATCTCAATCTCCTGACCCCTCGTGATTCACCCGCCTCGGCACCCCAAAGTGCTGGGATTACAGGTGTTGCCACCGCGCCTGGAAGAGCTCTAATTTTTATCTATGCCTACTACTATATAAAAGGCCAGAATTGTTTTTTTGTTAGATTTGAATGACTGAAAGTCTGTAATAGTGTTTTTTATTATTATTATTTTATTTTAAGTATCCCAGAATGCAGAGTCTAATGGGGTATGATGCAGTTTCTGCTGCCCTCCCCTAAACAGAGACACAAAAACAACTGAGATGGTGATTTGAATTCACCAAGTCACAAATATCTCAGAGACACAAAATTCTAAACTGAGCATATGGTTAGAATTTTTTCTGAGATATCAATTGATTTGTATTTTGTTTTTTGCATAAGGCTCTAGAACTTACACTGTTAACATGAATAAACCGCTATCTCTTTAAAGTAAACCTTGAGCAGGATTAGTCAATCATGGAATCATTTAGGTAGAAATATCTAAGTTTTAATGGTCATAAAGTGTGCTTTTTAGATTAACTTAGATTATATTCTATTTAATGAGCTAAAATTCTGGACACATGATTAAATGCAGAATCTTCCTTCAAAACAAAGGAAAAACACATACATATTCTTAGACATTTAAAATTATTAATGTCTGGTTTTATGTGCACACAATTTTCTAGGATACTCTATAAGTTCAGATTTCCAGAAGCTCTCTGAAGCCTGTCATTTTGGGTTATTATGCAGGCTCCGTTATATGGGCATGATTGAATAATCTACTGGTCCTTGATGATCACAGTGATTTTTGTGGCAGGATCTATAGACTCTCCCTTTCCCAGCCAAAAACCTCAGTGCACAGCAGCATCTGTGCCGGAATTTCTCTTGGGCCTGCTGGGCTAAATTTGCCACTCATTTTGACAGGTTGCACTCATCTCAAACTATGTGCTCAGATTCTGTTTTTACTATGGGTGAGACAGGCCCAGAACAGAGAGAGAAGCCTGAGTGAGCGACTGTTGAGTCCAGCCACTTCACACAGCTGAGTATGTTGGCTATGATAAGGTGAGAAAGCCCAGGTGATGCCAGCTCCCTCCAAGCCTTGGGCTGAATCAGCATAGTAGAAGCCTTTTTTCCCTCACCACTCAGAAATAGAGTGGCATCCAGAAGCTTAAAAATGCCAGAAACTACAAAGCCCCCAAAATGGTGTCACATCCCTGGCTTTGAAAAGGTTTAAGTCTGGGCTCCTTTAAGGACTGAACCTCTTCTATCCTTTTTTATTTTTTAAATCCCAGTAATCAAAAATGTGACAAGTGAGGGTTTGTGTGTTTCAGACCCGCTTTTGTTACTAATCTTGTAGTGTTGCCCTTAAGTGGGTTCTGAGTTCTTCTCCCATGCCTAGGAAGAATAAGGCTTGTGGGCAACTGGAGAATAATTGAGGTAAATAGAAGCTTTATTGAGTGAATGTACAGCTCTCAGGAGACAGAAAGGAGGTAACTCCATTTCACAAACAGGACATACCTGCAACCACGCAACACTCAGTTAAGAGAAGACCTAGAGTGACCAAGTGCAGTTGGCTGACGGGTTGCTACAATGTCTCTGAAGCCGTCGGTGGAGAGGAGATTCAGAGTGGGTAGTTTCTATGTGCAGGAAGGTTGTTGAGATGTGTCCTCAGCCTTAAGTTGAGAGAAGACAAATCTGTCTGCCAACGTGCAATACCAATAAGTGTACAACTCTCAGCGAAGAGAGGCTACACAGGAGGCTGATGCAGGAGAATCACTTGAACATGGGAGGTGGAGGTTGAAGTGAGCTGGGTTCACGCCACTGCACTTCAGGCTGGTTACAGGGTGAGATTCCATCTCAAAAGTAATAATAATAATTATTATAACTAGTTTAGAGGACAACATAAATGTCCTGATGGAGCTAAAAAAACACGGGGCAAGAACTTTGCACAGCATACCCAAGGATCAATAGCTGAATTGATCAAGCAGAAGGAAGAATATCACAGATTGAAGATAAACTTAATGAAATAAAGCACGAAGACAAGATTAGAGAAAAAAGAATAAAAAGGGAGAAACAAAGCCACCCAGAAATATGGGATTATGTGAGAAGCCAAAATCTGTGACTGATTTGTATACCCAAAAGTAATGAGGACAATTGAACCAACTTGAAAAACAAACTTCAGGATGTTATGCAGGAGAACTTCCCCAACCTACAAAGACAGGCCAACGTAGAAATTCAGGAAATATAGACAACACCACTGAGATACTTCATGAGAAACAGCCTCCAAGACACACAACAGGCAGATTCTCCAAGGCAGAAAAAAAAGGAAAAAAAAAAATGTTTAGAGCAGCCAGAGAGAAAGATCAGGTTACCTACAAAGGGAAGCCCATTAGATTAACAGCAGATATTTCTGCAGAAACCCTGCAAACCACAAGAGAGAGGCGGCAAATATTCACTGATCTTAAAGGAAATAATTTTTGAACCAGAATTTTATATCCATCCAAACTAAGCTTTATGACCAAAGGAGAAATAAAATAATTTTCAGACAAGGAAATGTAGAAACATTTTGTCAACCCCATGAGTGCCTTACAAGAGCTCCTAAAGGAAACACTAAATATGGAAAGGGACATCTGGTAACAGCTACTGCAAAAAATAACAAATATAAAGTCCAACAACATTATGAAGAAACTGCATCAAGAATATGCAAAATAACCAGCCAGCATCACCATGCAAGGATCAAATTGACACATAACAGTATTAACCTTAAATATAAATAAACTAAGTGTGCTTTATTCAGGAGACATATCTGACGTGCAAAGGCACACATAGGCTCAAAATAAAACGATGGAAGAATATTTTTTTCTTTTTTAAATTGTACTTTACATTTTACGGTACATGTGCAAAACATGCAGGTTTGTTACACATGTATACATGTGACCTGTTGGTGTGCTGCACCCAGTAACTCGTCATTTACATTAGGTATGTCTGCTAATGCTATCCCTCCCCCCACCCACCCCACAACAGGCCCCAGTATGTGATGTTCCCCTTCCTGTGTCCATGTGTTGTCATTGTTCAATTCCCACCTATGAGTGAGAACATGCAGTGTTTGTTTTTTTGTCCTTGAGATAGTTTGCTGAGAATGATGGTTTACAGCTTCATCCATGTCCCTACAAAGGACATGAACTCACCCTTTTTTATGGCTGCATAGTATTCCATGGTGTATATGTGCCACATTTTCTTAATCCAGTCTATCATTGTTGGACGTTTGTGTTGGTTGCAAGTCTTTGTGATTGCGAGTGCTGCCACAATAAACGTACATGTGCATGTGTCTTTATAGCAGCATGATTTATAATCCTTTGGGTGTATACCCAGTAATGGGATGGCTGGGTCAAATGGTATTTCTAGTTCTAGATCCCTGAGGAATCACCACAGTGACTTCCACAATGGTTGAACTAGTTTACAGTCCCACCAACAGTTTAAAAGTGTGCCTATTTCTCCACATCCTCTCCAGCACCTGTTTTTTCCTGATTTTTTTAATGATCACCATTCTAGCAGGTGTGAGATGGTATCTCATTGTGGTTCTGATTTGCATTTCTCTGATGGCCAGTGATGATGAGCATTTTTTCATGTGTCTTTTGGCTGCATAAATGTCTTCTTTTGAGAAGTGTCTGTTCATATCCTTCGCCCACATTTTTGATGGGGTTGTTTGTTTTTTTCTTGTAAACTTGTTGGAGTTCTTCGTAGATTCTGGGTATTAGCCCTTTGTCAGATGAGTAGGTTGGAAAAATTTTCTCCCATTCTGCAGGTTGCCTGTTCACTCTGATGGTAGGTTGTTTTGCTGTGTCGAAGCTCTTTAGTTGCTTTTTAGCTCTTGAATTTCAGAGCCTGTCGTTTGTCTGTTCAGAGATTCAACTTCTTCCTGGTTTAGCCTTGGGAGGATATATGTGTCGAGGAATTTATCCATTTCTTCTAGATTTTCTACTTTATTTCTGTAGAGGTGTTTGTCGTATTCTCGGATGGTAGTTTGTGTTTCTGTGGGATCGGTGGTGATATCCCTTTTGTCATTTTTTATTGCTTCTATTTGATTCTTCTCTTTTCTTCTTCATTAGTCTTGCTAGCAGTCTATCAATTTTGTTGGTCTTTTCAAAAAACCAGCTCCTGGATTCACTGATATTTTGAAGGGGTTTTTGTGTCTCTATTTCCTTCAGTTCTGCTCTGATCTCAATTATTTCTTGCCTTCTGCTAGCTTTTGAATGTGTTTGGTCTTGCTTCTCTAGTTCTTTTAATTGTCATGTCAGGGTGTCAATTTTAGATCTTTCCTGCTTTCTCCTGTGGGCATTTAGTGCTATAAATTTCCCTCTACACACTGCTTTGAACGTGTCCCAGAGATTCGGGTATATTGTATCTTTGTGCTCATTGGTTTCAAGGAACATCTTTATTTCTGCCTTCATTTCGTTATGTACCCAGTAGTCATTCAGGAGCAGGTTGTTCGGTTTCCATGTAGTTGAGCGGTTTTGAGTGAGTTTCTTAATCCTGAGTTCTAGTGTGATTGCACTGCGGTCTCAGAGACAGTTTGTTGTAATTTCTGTTCTTTTACATTTGCTGAGGAGTGCTTCACTTCCAACTATGTGGTCAATTTTGGAATAGGTGTGATGTGATGCTGAAAAGAACGTATATTCTGTTGATTTGGGGTGGAGAGTTCTGTAGATGTCTATTAGGTCTGCTTGGTGCAGAGCTGAGTTCAATTCCTGGATATCCTTGAGAACTTTCTGTCTCGTTGATCTGTCTAATGTTGACAGTGGGGTGTTAAAGTCTCCCATTATTATTGTGTGGGAGTCTAAGTCTCTTTGTAGGTCTCTAAAGACTTGCTTTATGAATCTGTGCACTCCTGTCTTGAGTACACATATATTTAGGATAGTTAGTTCTTCTTGTTGATTTAATCCCTTTACCATTATGTAATGGCCTTGTCTCTTTTGATCTTTGCTGGTTTAAAGTCTGTTTTATCGGAGACTAGGATTGCAACCCCTGCCTTTTTTTGTCTTCCATTTGCTTGGTAGATCTTCCTCCATCCCTTTATTCTGAGCCTATGTGTGTCTCTGCACGTGAGATGGGTTTCCTGAATAGAGCACACTGATGGGTCTTGATTCTTTATCTAATTTGCCCGTCTGTGTCTTTTAATTGGAGCATTTAGCCCATCTACATTTAAAGTTCATATTGTTATGTGTGAATTTGATTCTGTCATTTTGATGTCGGCTGGTTATTTTGCTCATTAGTTGATGCAGTTTCTTCCTAGCCTTGATGGTCTTCACAATTTGGCATGTCTTTGCAGGCTAGCTGTTGTTCCTTTCCATGTTTAGCACTTCCTTCAGGAGCTCTTTTAGAGCAGGCCTGGTGATGGCAAAATCTCTCAGAATTTGCTTGTCTGTAAAGGATTTTATTTGTCCTTCACGTATGAAGCTTAGTTTCGCTGGATATGAAATTCTGGGTTGAAAATTCTTTTCTTTAAGAATGTTGAATATTGGCCCTCAGTCTCTTGTGGCTTGTAGATTTTCTCCAAGAGATCTGCTGTTAGTCTGATGGGCTTCCTTTTGTGGGTGACCCAATCTTCTCTCTGGCTACCCTTAACACTTTTTCCTTCATTTCACCTTTGGTGAATCTGACAGTTGATGTGTCTTGGAGTTGCTCTTCTCGAGGTGTGCCTTTGGGGCATTCTCTGTATTTCCTGAATCTGAATGTTGGACTGCCTTGATAGATTTGGGAAGTTCTCCTGGATAATAGTTCCTGTCTCCCCATCACTTTCAGGTACACCAATCAGATGAAGATTTGGTCTTCTCACATAGTCTCATATGTTTTGGAGGCTTTGTTCATTTCTTTTATTATTTTTTTCTCTAAACTTCTCTTCTCACTTAATTTCATTCATTTGATCTTCCATCACTGATACCCTTTCTTCCAGTTGATCAAATCAGCTACGGAGGCTTGTGCATTCATCACGTAGTTCTCGTGCCATGGTTTTCAGCTCCACCAGGTCCTTTAAGGACTTCTCTGCATTGGTTATTCTAGTTAGCCATTTATCTATTTTTTTCAAGGTTTTTAACTTCTTTGCCATGGTTTCAAACTTCCTCCTTTAGCTCGGAGTAGTTTGATCATCTGAAGCCTTCTTCTCTCAAGTCGTCAAAGTCATTCTCCATCCAGCTTTGTTCCATTGCAGATGAGGAGCTGCGTTCCTTTGGAGGAGGAGAGGTGCTCTGATTTTTAGAGTTTCAAGTTTTTCTGCTGTTTTTTCCCAATCTTGCTGGTTTTATCTACCTTTGGTCTTTGATGACTGTGACGTACAGTTGGGGTTGTGGTATGGATGTCCTTTCTGTTTGTTAGTTTTCCTTCTAACAGTCAGGATCCTCAGCTGCAGGTCTGTTGGAGTTTGCTGGAGGTCCACTCCAGACCGTTTCCCTGGGTATCAGCAGTGGAGGCTGCAGAACAGCAGGTATTGGTGAACAGTAAATGTTGCTGCCTGATCATTCCTCTGAAAGTTTTGACTCAGAGGAGTACCCAGCCATGTGAGGTGTCAGTCTGCACCTACTGGGGTGTGCCTCCCAGTTAGGCTATGTGGGGTTCAGGGACCCACAGTTAGGCTATGCGGGGTTCAGGGACCCACTTGAGGAGGCTGTCTGTCCGTTCTCAGATCTCAAGCTGCGTGCTGGGAGAACCATTATTCTCTTCAAAGCTGTCAGACAGGGACATTTAAGTCTGCATTGGTTTCTGCTGCCTTTTGTTTGGCTATGCCCTGCCCCCAGAGTTGGAGTCTACAGAGGCAGGCAGGCCTCCTTGAGCTGCAGTGGGCGCCACCCAGTTCGAGCTTCCCGGCCACTTTGTTTACTTACTCAAGCCTCAGCAATGATGGGCGCCCATCCCCCAGCCCCGCTGTTGCCTTGCAGTTTGATCTCAGACTGCTGTGCTAGCAATGAGTGAGGCTCCATGGGTGTAGGCCCTCCAAGCCAGGTGCCTGATATAATCTCCTGGTGTGCCATTTGCTAAGACCATTGGAAAAGCGCAGTATTAGTGTGGGAGTGACCTGATTTTCCAGGTGCCATCTGTCACCCCTTTCTTTGAATAGGGAAGGGAATTCCCTGACCCCTTGTGCTCCCTGGGTGAGGCAATGCCTCACTATGCTTTGGCTCATGCTCGGACAAGGACAAGGACTGCACCCCTTGTCCTGCACCCACTGTCTGACACGCCCCAGTGAGATGAATCCGGTACCTCAGTTGGAAATGCAGAAATCCCCTCTCTTCTCTGTGGCTCACACTGGGAGCTGTAGACTGGAGCTGTTCCTGTTCAGCCATCTTGGCTTCACCCCCCTTCTCTAACTTTTGACAGAAAAGTGTTTGGAATCAGAGTTTTTATCTAATTTTTCAGATCCTACATTGCCACCTAGTAAGATAGGATTTTTCTCTGTGTAGAGCCTTGTCAGCCCTTTGCCCATAATGTCTAGTTTCTAACTTTCTCTTCCTCCCATGTCCCACTAATAATTATAAGACTCTATGTCCCATCTGTAAGCAGAGAATCTCCACTTTCAACAGTCAACAAGATGCTGCCCTTGAGAAACAAATTCCAACCTCGTTGCTGAAGTTTTTATAAAAGAAGGAAATGAATGGAATCTTTTTTTTTTCTTTTTTATCTTTGAGGCAACTGTTCTGCATCCAGCTACATTGATATCTAAATAAGAAGAGAATGTTAAGTTTCAAAGTCAATTCGTCTTATTTATGAGGATGTCAATGTTTTGCTAGGACCAGCGTAAGGGAAGCCAGGAATAATATAAAGACTCAAACTCTATTAAAGACTCTTGCTGCAATCTAACTACTGCATAATCTCTCTTTGGCTTCCCACATACCTGGAAGTTTTTGGGTTGAATGGGCTTAGGAGACAAACAAGGAATTTTAAATATATATATATATATATATATATATAATTTTATATATCTATAATGAATTAGGAATTATATGTATACACAAACATATATACATGCATACACATATATGTTTATACATATATGTATGTAAACTATGTACGTGTGTATATATATACACACATTTATAGACAGAGCATGCATATATACATATATATACACACTCACTTATATATATGTGTGCATACATGTGTGTATATATATACACATCTGTTATATATACACAGACATAAGTGTGGGTATGTGTATACCTATATACGTACATACACACATACCATCTATATACACATACCAGAGTGTATAGGTGTACATCCATGAATCCTGGGTATTACATATGGGCATATTACATATGTGCATGTTACATATATATACACACATACATATGTGTGTGTATGTGCATATGTATATATACACACATACATATGTGTGTGTATGTGCATATGTATATATACACACATATAGATATATATACACACATATACATATGTATGAACACAAGTGTAAAGCTTCAGCAAAATTTTAGTATCTAAAAACAGACCGTTTTGCCAGCAAATTGCTGCAAGATTTGAGAGCTATTAATGCACAGATTAAATCAATGGGTGCATTACAGCAAGGTCCGCCATTCCTGGCAGCCATTCCAAGTGATTGACCTCCCATGGTAGTAGATCTTAAAGATTATTTCCTTACTATACCCTTACATGAGAAGGATAAGCAAACTTTTACCCCAAAGCATGCTCACCGGTCCTACGCTACTGCAGCGTTTTGTAGGAGAGTCCTTAAAGAAGCCTCGCAATATATTTCCTACTGCCTACCTCATTCATTATATGGATGAAATCCTTTTGGCTGCTCCAATGGAAGAGTTATTACCCCAATTGTTGAGAGAAGCAAAACAGGGTGAGATCTCAAAATAGTTCAAGAACATGTAGAAACAACCTCCCCATACCAATACTTAGGCACTATTGTTACTGAAACAAATGTTCGACCTCAGAAAGTAGTCCTCCGTACGGACAGATTACAAACCTTCAATGATTTCCAACAACTTTTAGGAGATATAAATCGGCTGTGCCCAATCCTAGGTATTGCTACTCATCAACTCAAACACTCAGACACTCCATGGAAATTCTTCATTAGGGGCAATGGGCTTAGGAGACAAACCAGCTGCTCCAGCAACTTACTAAGGAAACAGAAGCTGAGTTACAGCTTGTGGAGCAGATTCATCAGCAATCACATGCCTGCCAGTTACAGCCGCAAAAGCTCTTGGTTCCCTTTATTCTTTCTACCCCCCATTCTCCAACAGGACTTTTAGGCCAGATCATAGAAAAATATGTAATTGTAATAGAATGGCTTTTTTTGAAATTCAATCAGAGAGTAAAGTCTCTACAAGTTTATCTTTCTTTAACTACTCAGTGTATAACAAGGGGTAGGGATAGATCAAAATCGCTTAAGAGACATGATCCAGACAAAATTACTGTTCTCCTTTTAGAGTCAGTCTAAAAGCATGAGGAGAAATATTGGATTCCCAACAACAGGCTGCAGCATGGTAAATGTTGACTGTTGGCAAATTGCTCTTTCAGATTGTGTAGGAATAATACATACACATTGTCCATCAGACAAAATTTTGCAATTTTAAAAGTTCAACCTTTCATCTTCCCCGTGATTACTCGTCACAAGCTCATTTCAGGCAGCCAGACCTACTTGCTGATGGCTCTTACAAAGGTCGCAAAGCTACTTATGGTGCTAACCATGCTCAAATAATAAAAAACCCCAGAGTTTCAGCTCAACGCTCAGAACTAATGGCGGCAGTTATTCAGGCTTTAGAGCTCACAGCTTCATCTCTTATTAACACTCTCTGTGATTCAGCCTATGTTGTAAATGTAGCCGGTCATATTGGGACTGCCACTATTAAAAGTACCCTAGAACCAGAGCTGTTTAACTTGTTTCTAAGACTTCAACAAGCTGTTTGCTCTTGTGCTGCTTTTTATATTTCTCATATTTGCTCTCCCACACAACTCCTTACACCACTATTTCTAGGTAATGATAGAGCCAATAAATTGATTAGTTCTGCACTTCAACAAGCTCAACCTTCTCATGTATTACTGCATCAAAACTCTGCCTTTACTCGCATGTTTCATTTGCCTAACAGCCAGGCTGCAGCCTATGCAAGCCTGTCCTCCTTGTCAGCATGTCACTGGAGTCACACCCATAGAAGGCTGTAACCCATGAGACTTAGCTTCAAATGAAATCTGACAGATGGATCTTACTCACAAAGCTGCCGTTGGCAAGTTCTCCCTTGTTTGTGTGACTATAGACACTTATTCTCATAAGCGGCATGCTACCTGCAAACCAGGTGAGACAGCTGGTTATGTATAATGACATTGTCTGTCATCATTTGCTCATATGGGGGGTCTGTAAACAATTAAAAACTGACAATGGACACGCTTATGTTAGTCACGCTTTTTAAATTTTTTACAGATATGGTCAATCACTCATAAAACAGGAATTCCTTACAACCCCCAAGGACAAGGAATTATAGAGCGGGCAAATCAAACATTACAAGGTGTGCTGAAAAAGACAGAAAGGGGAAACAAGAGACCAGTTACCCCCTCAAACAAAATACATTTACTTTTACTTTAATTTTTTTTTTTACTTATTTACTTTAAATTTTTTGACTCCTGGCACAGATAGTAAGACTACGGCAGAACGACACTGGTAAATGTTATAGGGAAAAAGGAAAGTATACCCAAAAATATTATGAAAATCCCCCTAAGGACGATGGAAAGGCTCAGTAGATTTACTGAGGTAAGGACGAGGGCATGCTTGTGTTTTTACAGGAGGTGGATAATCTATGTGGGTGCCCTCAATGTGTTTGTGACCATGTAAAGGGAGACTGGAGAGAGCCATGGATCCCAACTATGGATCCGACTCTTTCATTACAAGCCATGAGTCAGTTGAAATTGCTGGAGCACCACAGTCAGGCAAACACCCCTGACCTCACGTTTATGGCCACGCTACCTGTAACATCCTTTGCAGTAGGTTTTCCTTGTGCAGAGACAAACACATATTGGACATATATTCCCAATCCCCCAGTATTATCAACTGTAATTTGGAGTGACATTCCCCCTGACATCTGTCATGATCAGGAAGCACGGGCACCAGGACCCCTAACACCCCCTGACAAAGAGTAATTAGACTCTCAGAACAATGATTATCAATTATGCGGCTCCATTGGAGGGACTTCCTTTATGCGTCACCCAGGGTACATCACTCAACTGCAGTGGCCTTGCAAATTAATCCCAAGTATGGCTGAGTTACCATGGAAAAAAAGATGAACCTATTAGGCCTTAGCTCTGTTAACATCACTGGTGTAGCTACTAATCACTCCCAGCCCCATCCCCCAAATTGTATTAATTATTCAGAATGGGCTCCCTTTGATAATTCTTACCCCCCTCTTTGAACCCAGTGTCTTGGCCCCCAACTAGACAAAAGTACATGCTAATGGGAGACATTATTTTCTGGGTCCGTGTGGACATTTAGATGGGAGAGATGAGAATCCGACCTCGTGGCATAAACTTCGCTGACACTGGTCAGCATCTCTTCACTATATTGCGCTGGGATTCAATCCCAATCTGCGGCAAGGTTCACTTGGCATGAGACAGGCTTTAGCCCACCTTTGCCTCAATGGCATTACCAAGGAAAGAGAGATCCAATTCAGGAGTCGATAGGGAAGGCAGCACTCTGCTATATGAATGGCAGCATTTGTGTCAGAACACTGTCTAATTACAGTAATTGTGCTGAACAGAGTTTTAATCTTAGCCTTGTAGAAAACATTACCACTCAATTACAATTTGTGTTTTTAAACTTATGTTTTTCGAACAGCAAAAAGGACCAACTCCATGTAAACGATGCCCAATTGACTTGTGATTCCTGCCAACTGTTTTAGTCCCTTAATCATAGCACAGTACAAACATGCAGCATAACCACCCTAGTAATTCTAGGTCACTATCCTGGATTATGGATTCCTGTAAATCTCTCTGAGCCTTGGGTGGCCACCTCTGATTTCCGTTTTGTAAACTTTTTTTCTTACTCAGCTTATTCCCTGTGCTTGCAGAGCTTTAGGCATGAAAATTTTTGTAATTTTCCTTAGGTAAGTTAATCACTTCTGTTGTGGTGTGCTTAGTAGCAATGTGCAGCTCCATTCAAACAGCTCAATGTGTAGAAAATTGGATGTGTACAGCCGACCATGCATGGATGCTCAAAAATAAACCTAACACTGAGATACACACAGAAGTAGCAATGTTGAAGACTACAGTTCTGTGGCTAGGAAACCAAGAACAAACTTGTAGTTGCGGCAGCAATTGCATTGTCATTTTAAGCATACTCATATTTGTGTAATCAATTTGGAAGAAAACCAAAGGGAATATCCATGGAAACTTGATTTACAAAGCAAAATTCTTAATTTGAATAAGCATACCCAAGTATTTCAGCCATCTCTGAGAACTTGGGCAGAACTTCTGCAAGACTTAGAGAGCCTTAACCTTTGGACCTCCTCCAAACATCACCTCAATGTCTTTTTTGTGATTATCAGAGTAATGTTATTATGTCTCTGTTTTATGTTCATTGTCTGTAAAAGCAGCTGGACCACCAAAAAGCAGTTGAGAGCTGCACAGCCTGCAATTATCTTTACTCAATTAATGCAAAAACAAAAAGAAGAAGACGTTGGAGGCCAAACGAATGAGGGTTGTGACCAACTCAGTAATGACTGGAGGGTCTATGAACAGAGATGGAACTGTTCTCATGAAAGCAGCATGTTGGCAACCTGACACACCACGTCTGGTGCCAGAAGGAATGCCAAAGGCAGTCATACCTCAAGCACAGTATTTCTTGTGGTAATATATAGGAACATCTGAAGCCTGTAGTATAAAGAAAGCAGTTATGTGAGGCTGTGATAAATCAAGAAGCTGACCAACAATTACGTTTCCTCCCTGTTGATTCTGCCTAATAAATATCAAGGCCTGTAGAAGCTCAAGGCCTTTGCTGACTAGAAGAAATGAGCCCCCTGTCCCCTGTTTTAAAACAGGTCTTTTTTGTCTTTGTCTCCATTTCTACATTCAAACCCCTTCGTTTCATCCCATAGTAACTGACTGCCCCACTGTCTCTGTTAAAAATTAAAAACAAAAAAAAAAAAAAAAGAAAAGAAAAGAAAAAGGTGCGCTTTTTTGGCAGGCACATGTAATCCAAGCTACTCAGGAAACTGAGGCAGAAGAATCCCTTCAACATAATAGACAAAAGTTGCAGTGGGCTGAAATCACGCCTTTGCACACCAGACTGGGTGACAAGGTGTGACTCCATCTCAAAAAAAGCAAAAGAACAAAACAAAATAAAACAAAACTATGTTCTGGTTAAGAGAACCAAAAAAAAAAAAAAAAAAAGAAAAAGAAAAAAACAAGCTGCACGCTGAGAAAAATTTAGGAAACACATCTGAAAAGTGACTTTTATGCACAACATACAAAGAAATAAGATGACCCAATTAATAAGTAGAGGCCTGAATAGATACATCACCAAAAAAGACATGGAGATGGAAAACCTGGCACACAAAATACTCCTTGCTGAGCCTCTGTTACTTCTTCTGAAGGCTGAGGCTCCAAGCCATTTCCTGAGGAGCAGCAGTGGCTGCCAGAGTGGCAGTGGCTCCAAAGATCATCCCCACCTACGCCAGCTCTACCCTTCCTCCAGGTTCCAAGGATTCCCCAGCCATTGAACATGCTCACCAGGAAAGAGCCAGAAGCTGGATATTTTATTTCACAACTTTTCTTAAAATTCTGGATGCCAACAGGTATCCTTTGGTTGGAAGTTTTATATTTATCCTAACAATCTTGAGGCACTGACAAGTATAAGGAAAGATGGTTTTCAACCTACATTTGATTCCATAAAGAACTAAAAGAACTGGCGTGGCCAGGCATGGTGGCTCACACCGGTAATCCCAGCATTTTGGGGGGGCTGAGCCAGGTGGATATCCTAAGGTCAGGTGTTTGAGATCATCCTGGTCAACATGGTGAAACAAGCTCTCTGCTAAAAATGTAAAAAATTAGCCGGTAGTGGTGGCTGGGTCCATAAACTCTGATTCTCAGGAAACTAAGACAGGAGAATTGCATGAACCCGGGAAGCTGAGGTTACCAAAGGTGAGATCATGTCATTGCACCCCAGCCATTTGAAGAGACCAAGACTCCATCTCAAAACAAACAAACTAACAAAAAAGCAAAACAGAACAAAACAAAACAAACAATAAAAGGATTCAATTACATTTTTAGGCAGTTATTTTAGAATGCTTGGTACAATGCATTACTATTTTGGTATTCCCAAGACAGAAAACACAGTAACAGTAGTAAGTAAAAGCCAAATAGCCAGTCATTACAAATTCATGGGATTAATTTCATCTGTCATTCTTTGTGGCTTTTATTTAAAACGTGTAATGCTGAAACAATTACTTGTGATATCTAAATGCAAAAAGAAACAACAGTTAGTGAACCATTACTAAATGAATCTCAGTCTTCAAATTTGACTCTGATGCAGTGGAATGTTTTGTGAAAGATGAAAAACTAACAGACCAAACACATGTGATTTCAAATTTTGGCCTACTTTTGTAGAAGCAGATTTAAGAGCCAAGACCATCATAGTTCTAATTTTTATCAGTGATTCAGCATTGCAAGATATGTAGTGAAGCTGAAATCAGAGCTTGTTTTCAATTACAACAGAAACTAGTTTGTACTCTGGACATTCGTGTTGCTCCCTTGAAATCCGTAAAGAAATCACTTGATTGAAAGGGACTTTTACACAGGGAAAAATCACGCTAATACACCACATTGTCTTATTAGCTACAGTTCACTATTTTATTGTAGTCACCATGAGATTAGAAAAAATAGCAGATAAATGACTATGTGCACTAGAATAATTTTATTATTTTTTACTAAGTAGAGCTGGGAGTACGTTTTTTAAAATTGGTTTTCTGTGGCACAACACACGTATGCTTTTTGGCGGCAACCATAGATTAATGAACAAACAATGACAACAAAATCATGCTCAACAATACCTGCCATTCGGGGAAGGCAAATTAAAATAAAAGTGAGAGCGCTAAACAGCTATACTATGTCTAAATTTATTTTTAAATATAATCAAAACTGCAACAGAAAATCTCATCCATTGTTGAGCTGAAGGAATGCATAATTGTACAGCAACTTTAAAATATGGTTGTTTTCTTCTGCCACAGTTTGGCAGTTTTTTTCCAAAGGTAAACATGGTCTCATCATATAGGCTAACAATTGCACACTTAGGTATCTAGACAACTGACTTGGAAACTCACATCTAACCAACAACCTCATGCATTTATGTATAACTGCTCTCTTGACAGTGGCCAAATATTTTAAGGAATCAGGATGCCCTTCAATATTAACCAAGACAGGTAAATTCATAAAATGAAATACTATTCATCAAAAGAAAAGGAGTGATTTATGAAGTCATGCAAAGCCATGGATGAATCGGGCATAAATAAAGCTAAGTGATAAGAGCCACTCTGAAGAGATGACATATTGTATGATTTCATTTCTATTACGTTACAGAGAAGAAATGTTTCTAGAGACAGTAAGCAGACTTGTAATTTACAGTTGTTTTTAGTGGGCAGGTAGTGAGCTGAAAAGGAGAATGCAATGATGGAAAGAAGCACAAATGGGCCAGTTGAGAAGGGACTCATTCTGCTTGATGAGATCATGCTGAGTGTGTGGAAGAGCCAGGAGTGTGTATACTGGCGTGAATAAATAAATAGGCTTCTACTCATGATAGGAGAGGAGCGTCTTCTTTCATCACACGTGCAACTAATTTAGGACAATTTCTGAGGAAGCTTTTGTTGTAAGTGGAAAAACATACATAAACAAATGTACCACTTCAAACATTTTTGAGTGTATAATTTGGAAGCATTAACTGTGCTCAAATTATGCAACCATCACCACCATTTCACAATGTACAAGGGTTCCAATTTATCCACATACTCTCAATTCTTTCTTCAAAAAAAAAAGAAAAATTCCAATGGCGATAAAGCAGTAATCTCATTGTGGTTTAGATATTCATATATTAAGTGCTTAGTGATTTTGAACATTTTTCATGTGCATATTGGCTATGGATTTGTAAATGATTTCTTGGCTATATCACTGAATGAACACAAAACATAAGAAAAAATAGATCAGTTGAGCTTCTTCAAAACTAAACACTTTCGTGCATTAAAGGACACTGTCAGTATAGTGGAAAGAAAACCAACAGCATGGGAGAAAATATTTGCAAGTCATATATATGGCATATATTCAAATCGACCACTTGGATCTCTTCCAAATGCACTCTTCATTTTTTCTTACTCTAAAACATTTTAAGTAAACATCCACTTTTTCTGTAAAACCTTTCTCAGTCTCCTTTGCTACTTTATTCCCCTCAGTCAAATTCTTTCTTCTGAGGAGGCAAGAGTTGACGTTACTGCAGACCGTGATAGATTTGACGCCAGTAACTCAGATAAGTTCCACTGGTACAGGTCGAGGAGCTGCTGGACAGGGTGGCATGAGTTCATGTCTAATGTGTGGCTGCCCTGGCCGCAGGCAGTTCTGGACTGTGGAGGGACCAGAACCCCATGCTACAAGCACTCTGTGGAAAGAGAGCTCACCTTGCTGAGGGAATGCTGACGAAGAAATTTTGTCTTTTTAGTGAGGTCAAATTCCTTCACATAATATACAATTAACTGTTTCTTAATGAATTCCTTAGTGATCCTTAGTATGTGCATGTGTGTGTGCAACTACCGCATCTTAGTTCCAAATTACTTTCATTATTCCAAAAGGAAATACCCTACTTATTAAGAAGCTCCTACCCAATCTGTCCTCTTTCTGACACCAGCAACCAATAATCTGCATTTTATCTCTGTGGATTTACCTATTCTAAATATTTATATAAATAAAATCAGACATTATGTGACTTTTGCGTTCAGATTCTTGAGCCAAAATTTAAGTTTCTTCACATTGTAGCATTAGAGTTGTAATCCTTTTCACAGCTGAATAGTATGCCGTTGTATGGACATGCTACATTTTGTTTCTTATTTTCTGTTGGTGGACATTTATTTGGTGTGTTTGCAGATTTTAGTTATTGTGAATGCTGCTATGAACATATGTATACATGTTTTTGTTTGAATGCCTCTTTTACACTTTTTGTGTATATAGCTTGGAGTTGATTTCGGGGGGTCTATGGTAATTTTATATTTAGCTTTTGCAGAACCACCAAACTATTTTCCACAGCAGCTGCAGCATTTTTCTTTCACATATTCCCACTTCCATTTCAACAACTGTTAGCTTTTTTTTTTTTTTTGGCAATTATAATGGGTGTGAAGAGGTATCTTACTGTAGTTTTGACTTGCATTTCCCCTAGGTTAAAATGTGCAGGAGGCATAAGAGTTGGAGGAGAAAGAGGAAGGCTGAGGACAGCCATGTGGAGAAGACAGGCAAGCTCCAGGGGAGACAGTGGCTGTGGCAAACTCTGCCCGGTCTCAGCTCCAGCAGTGAATGGAAAGCGAGCCCATGATTGTAGTGTGGATTTTCTCACAATCTAGCTGTTTCGGCAAGGAGAGTGTGTGATTTGGGATACTGCGCCCCCTCTTCTCCTAGGTCCCCTATAATTCAGTCCTCACTAGGCACCTGCCTGGAGCCAACCTGGTCTCTGCTCCCAGACAAAGGAGACCCTCATGCCCTGGGAACCTGATTCTGGTGGTCACTAATGGACACAGGCCTGGAGGGAGGAGCACAGCCCATATGTGCTACAACAAAGACTGTAAAGTACAGAAGTGGACACTACATTTAGCCCAGTCACCCCAGGCCACATGAACCAGGCTCGCCACTCACGGGCCTCAGCCTCCCTCTTTGAGAAAGGAACTGCCACAACCATCAATCTCAACAGCCTTTCCAGGATTCAATAGGACAAGCAATTTGGAATTCTGCTGATTTTAAATGCTGCTGTCATTCCAGATCTCACACAACCCTAGCACCAGAGACTGAAGTCAGAGTCTGCAGGTTGCTTTCTCCTGCTGGTGTGGGAGAGTGTGCCAACTCAGTCTCCACTTGTGGCTGGTACACAGAGTGCTTGACCACCAACATTTAATTATTTCCACTTTTACCTCTAAGTTTTAACAAAGTATGTCTGTGGTGTAAGCCGTCACTAACTTCCCTTCCTTTGGACCTTCCAGAGACTACCTCAAAACACCTCCCACTCTCAAACACAAGCTACTGTGGATTTGGTTAGCTCCGGGTTGACGTTTAGAAAAGCTGTGGCCTCAGAAGGCAACTTCCTCTGGCTCCAAATCTACGAGGCTGCACAATGAGCATTAAGATGGTCCTGAGCTTAGACCCAGAAAAGTTCTGGGTGCAAGGCTCAGTCCTCCCTTCTGCAAAAAAGAGTGATGACCTAATACACTAGCCAGATGCCCCGTGCCTTCTGTAACCCTAAACTTCAACGTAACATTAACCCTAACCCAGCCAGGTGTAGAACCAAGATGGCCGAATAGGAATTGCTTTAGTCTACAGCTCACAGTGTGAGCGACACAGAAGATGAGTGATTTTTGCATTTCCATCTGAGGTGCCAGGTTCATCTCACTAGGGATTGCCAGACAGTGGGTGCAGGACTGTGGTTGCAGTGCACTGTGCTCCAGCAGAAGCAGGGCGAGGCATTTCCTCACTCAGGAAGTGGAAGGGGTAAGGGAGTTCCCTTTCTTAGTCAAATAAAGGGGTGACAGACGGCACCCGGAAAATTGGGTCACTCCTACCCTACTACTGTGTTTTCAGATAGGCTTAAATAGTGGCACACCACGAGATTATATCCCGCACATGGCTTGGAGGGTCCTATGCCTACGGAGTCCCACTGACGGCTAGCACAACAATCGGAGCTCAAACATTAAGGCGGCAGCAAGCCTGGGGGAGTGGGTGCACTATTGACCAGGCTTGATTAGATTAACATAGCAACTGGGAAGCTCGAAATTGTTGGAGGCCACCACAGCGCATGAAGTCCTGACTGCCTCTGTAGGCTCCACCTCTGGGGGCAGGGCAGAGACAAACAAAAAGACAGCAGTAACCTCTGCAGGCTTCATTGTCCCTGTCTGACAGCTTTGAAGAGAGTAATGTTTCTCCCTGCATGCAGCTGGAGATCTGAGAATGTGCAGACTGCCTCCTCAAGTGGGTCCCTGAACTCTGAGCAGCCTAACTGGCAGGCACCCGCCAGTAGGCACAGACTGACATCTCACATAGCCAGGTACTCCTCTGAGACAATACTTCCAGAAGAATGTATAGGCAGCAGCATTTGAGGTTCACCAAGGTCCGCTGTTCTACAGCCACCGCTGTTCTGCAGCCACCGTGGTGGATACCCAGCCAAACACGGTCTGATGTGGACCTCTAGGAAACTCCAATGGACCTGCAGCTGAGTGTCCTGTCTGTTAGAAGGAAAACTATCTAACAGAAAGGACATCCACACCAAAAACCCTTCCGTACATCAAAATTATCAAAGACCAAAAGCAGATAAAACCACAAAGATGGCAAAAAAAACAAAGCAGAAAAACTGGAAACTCTAAAAAGCAGGGCACCACTCCTCCTCCAAAGGAACGCAGCTCCTCACCAGCAATGGAACAAAGCTTGATGGAGAGTCACCTTGATGAGTTGAGAGAAAAAGACCTCAGACCACCAAACTGCTCCGAGCTACAGGAGGAAATTCAAACCAATGGTAAAGAATTTAAAAACTGTGAAAAAAAAAAAAAAAGATGAATTGATAACTAGAATAACCAATGCACAAAAGTCCTTAAAGGAGCTTATGGAGCTGAAAGCCAAGGCTCGAGCACTTCGTGAATAATGCAAAAGTCTAAGGAGCTGATGCAATCAACAGGAAGAAAGGGTATCAGTGATAGAAGAAGAAATGAATGAAATAAGGTAATAAGGGAAGTTTAGAGAAAAAAGAATAACAAGAAATGAACAAAGGCTCCAAGAAATATGGGACTATGTGAAAAGACCAAATCTACGTCTGATTGTTGTACCTGAAAGTGACGGGGAGAAAGGAAACAAGATGGAAAACACTCTGCAGGATATTATCCTGGAGAACTTCCCCAATCTAGCTAGGCAGGCCAACATTGAGATTCAGGAAATACAGAGAACACTACAAAGATAATCCTGAAGAAGAGTAACTCCAAGACACATAATTGTCAGATTCACCAAAGTTGAAATGAAGGAAAAAATGCTAAGGGCAGCCAGAGAGAAAGGTCGGGTTACCAACAAAGTGAAGCCTATCAGACTAATAGTGGATCTCTCGGCAAAAACTCTACAAGCCAGAACAGAGGGGGGCCAATATTCAACATTCTTAAAGACAAGAATTTTCAACCCAGAATTTCATATCCAGCCAAACTAAGCTTCATAAGTGAAGGACAAATAAAAGACTTTGGTTACAAGCAAATGCTGAAATTTTGTCATCATCAGGCCTGTCCTAAAAGAGCTCCTGAAGGAAGCACTAAACATGGAAAGGAAAAACTGGTAACAGGCAATGCAAAAATATGCCAAAATGTAAAGACCGTCAAGGCTACGAAGAAACTGCATCAACTAACGAGCAAAATAATCAGCTAAAATCATAGTTACAGGACCAAATTCACACAAAACAATATTAACTTTAAATGTAAATTGGCTAAATGCTCCAATTATAAGACACAGACTTGCAAATTGGATAAAGAGTCAAGACCCATCAGTGTGTTGTATGCATGCAGGAAAGCCATCTCACGTGCAGAGACACACATAGGCTCAAAATAAAGGGATGGAGGAAGATCTACCAAGCAAATGGAAAACGAAGAAAGGCAGGAGTTGCAATCCTAGCCTCGAATAAAACAGACTTTAAACCAAAAAAGATGAAAAGGGACTAAGAAGGCCATTACAAAGTGGTTAAGGGTTCAATTCAGCAAGAAGAGCTAACTATCCTAAATATATATACACCCAATACAGGAGCACCCAGATTCATAAAGTAAGTACTTAGTAACCTAGAAAGAGTCTTAGACTCCCACACAGTAATATTGGGAGACTTTAACACCCCACTGTGAACATTAGACAGATCAATGAGACAGAAAGTTAACAAGGATACCCAGGAATTGAACTCACCTCTGCACCAAGCAGACCTAATAGACATCTACAGAACTCTCCACCCTAAATCAACAGAATATACATTTTTTTCTGCACCACACCACACCTATTCCAAAATTGACCACATAGTTGGAAGTAAAGCGCTCCTCAGCTAATGTAAAAGAACAGAAATTATAACAAAGTGTTTCTCAGACCACAGTGCAATCAAACTAGAACTCAGGATTAAGAAATTAACTGAAAACGTTCAACTACATGGAAACTGAACAACATGCTCCTGAATTACTACTGAGTACATAACAAAATGAATGCAGAAATAGATATTCTTTGAAACCAAGGAGAACTAAGACACAACATACCAGAATCTCTGGGATGCATTCAAAGCAGTGTGTAGAGGGAAATTTATAGCACTAAATGCCAAGAAGAGAAAGCAGGAAAGATCCAAAATTCACACCCTAACATCACTACTAAAAGAACTAGAAAAGCAAGAGCAAACACATTCAAAAACTAGAAGAAGGCAAGAAATAACTAAAATCACAGCAGAGCTGAAGGAAATAGAGACACAAAAAACCCTTCAAAAAATTAATGAATGCTGGAGCTGGTTTTTGGAAAAGATCAACAAAATCCATAGACTGCTAGGGAGATTAATAAAGAAGAAAAGGGAGAAGAATCAATAAATGCAATAAAATATAATAAAGATGATATCACCACCCATCCCACAGAAATGAAAACTACCATCAGAGAATACTGCAAACACCTCTATGCAAATAAACTTGAAAATCTAGAAGAAATGGTTAAATTCCTCAACACATAAAACACCCAAGACTAAACCAGGAAGAAGTTGAACCTCTGAATGGACCAATAACAGGATCTGAAATTGTGGCAATAATCAATAGCTTACCAAGCAAAAAAGTCCAGGACAAGATGCATTCACAGCCCAATTCTACCAAAGGTACAAGAAGGAGCTGGTACCATTCCTTCTGAAACTATTCCAATCAATAGAAAGAGATGGAATCCTCCTTCATTCATTTTATGGGGCCAGCATCATCCTCGTACCAAAACCTGACAGAGACACAAGCAAAAAAGAGAATTTTAGACCAATATCCTTGATGAAAATTGATGCAAAAATCCTCAATAAAAAGAGGCAAACCGAATTCAGCAGCACATCAAAAAGCTTATCCACCATGATCAAGTGGGCTTCATCCCTGGGATGCAAGGCTGGTTCAACATATGCAAATCAATAAACGTAATCCAGCATATAAACAGAACCAAAGACAAAAACCACATGATTATTCTAGTAGTTGCAGAAAAGGCCTCTGACAAACTACAACAACGTTTCAAGCTAAAAACTCTCAATAAGTTAGGGATTGATGGGACGTATCTCAAAATAATAAGAGCTATCTATGACAAACCCACAGCCAATATCATACTGAAAGGGCAAAAACTGGAAGCATTCCCTTTGAAAACATGTAGAAGGCAGGGATGCTCTCTCTCACCACTCCTATTTAACGTAGTGTTGGAAGTTCTGGCCAGAGCAGTTAGGCTGAAGAAGGAAATAAAAGGAATTCAATGAGGAAAAGGGGACGTCAAATTGTCCCTGTTTGCAGATGATATGATTGTATATCTAGAAAACCCCATTGTCTCAGCCCAAAATCTCCTTAAGCTGATAAGCAACTTCAGCAAAGTCTCAGGATACAAAATCAATGTACAAAATCACAAGCATTCTGATACACCAATAACAGAGAAACAGAGAGCCAAGTGATGAGTGAACTCCCATTCACAATTGCTTCAAAAAGAATAAAATACCTAGGAATCCAACTTACAAGGGATGTGAAGGACATCTTCAAGGAGAAATACAATCCACTGCTCAATGAAATAAAAGAGGATACAAACAAGTGGAAGAACATTCCATGCTCATCAGTAGGAAGAACCAATATCATGAAAATGGCAATACTGCCCAAGGTAATTTATAGATTCAATGCCATCTCCATCAAGCTACCAATGAGTTTCTTCGCACAATTGGAAAAAACTACTTTAAAATTCATATGGAACCAAAAAAGAGCCCACATCGCCAAGTCAAACCTAAGCCAAAAGAACAAAGCCGGAGGCATCATGCTACCTGACCTCAAACTATAATACAAGCCTGCAGTAACCAAAACAGCATGGTACTTCTACCAAAACAGAGATATTGATCAATGGAACAGAACAGAGCCATCAGAAATAATGCCACACTTTTAAACATCTGACCTTTGACAAACCTGACAAAAACAAGAAATGGGGAAACAATTCCCTATATAATAAATGGTGCTGGAAAAACTGGCTAGCCATATATAGAAAACTGAAACTGGATCCCTTCCTTTCACCTGATACAAAAATTACTTCAAGATGGATAAAACACTTACATTTTAGACCTAAAACCATAAAAACCCTAGAAGTAAACCTAGGAAATACCATTCAGGACTTCATGTCTGAAACACCAAAAGCAATGGCAACAAAAACAAAAATTGACAAATTGGATTTCATTAAACTAAAGAGCTTCTGCACAGCAAAAGAAACTACCAGCAGAGTGAACAGTCAAGCTAAAAAATGGGAGAAAATTTTCTCAACCTTCTCATCTGACAAAGGACTAATATCCATAATCTACAATGAACACAAACAAATTTACAAGAAATAAACAAACAACCTCATCAAAAAGTGGGCAAAGGATATGAACAGACACTTCTCAAAAGAAGACATTTATGCAGCAAAAAAACACACATGAAAAAATGCTCATCATCACTGGCCATGAGAGAAATGCAAATCAAAACCACAATGAGTTACCATCCCACACCAGTTAGATTGGCAATCATTTAAACGTCAGGAAACAACAGGTGCTGGAGAGGATGTGGATAAATAGCAACAATTTTACACTGTTGATGGGACTGTAAACTAGTCCAGCCATTGTGGAAGTCAGTGTGGAGATTCATTATGAATCTAGAATGAGAAATACCATTTGACCCAGCCATCTCATTACTGGATATACATCCAAAGGATTGTAAATCATGCTGCTATAAGGACACATGAACTGGTATGTTTATTGCAGCACTATTAACAAGAGCAAAGACTTGGAACCAACCCAAATGTCCATCAACCATAGACTGGATTAAGAAAATGTGGCATATACACACCAGAGAATACTATGCAGCCATAAAAAATGATGAGATTATGTCCTTTATAGGGACACAGATGAAACTGGAAACCATCACTCTCAGCAAACTACTGCAAGAACAAAGAAAACAAACACTGCATGTTCTCACTCATAGGTGGGAATTGAACAATGAGAACAGATGGACACAGGAACGGGAATATCACACTCTGGAACTGTTGTGGGGTGGGTGGAGGTCGCAGGGATAGCATTAGGAGATATACCTAATGCTAAATGAAGAGTTAATGGGTGCAGCACACCAACATGACACTTATATACATATGTAACAAACCTGCACATTGTGTGCATGCATCCTAAAACTTAAAGTATAATAATAATTAAGTTAAAAAAAAACCTTAACTCAGACCCTACCCCTAATCATAATCAAGAATCTCTAACATTGAGAGCAACTCTAGCCACTAATATGACCCAATTGTCAACCCTACGCCTAGCCACTCACCAAAACCTAAACCCAAAAACAAATCCCAACGATAAATACTAAATCTAACAGCTAAACTTGAATTTAACCCTGACCCTGAAAATAACCATAATCCAAAGGTAATGCAAACATTAGAGAAAAATGAACTTCATATCTAAGCCTAAAACCTTTGCCCTAAAACCCTAAGCCAAAAAAAAAAAACAAAAACCCGAAACAAAAAACGCTATCTCCAACCCTAAAAAGCTAATGTTAACCCTAACACTAACAACAACCCCTAAATCTAACCCTAAATTCTACCTCCTAAACTTGCTTTCTGAACATGAACATAACATTCACATGAAGTCAAACAGTAACTCCTAACACAAACACTAAAACTCTTTTTACGAGCCTAACCCTACACCAAAACCACACCTAAACATAGCTGTTACATACTATTCATAGGGTTAAAGATGGGGCAAAGTTGGTGGCTTCTAGTGGATGTTCATGTTAGAGAACCTTGGTTAGGATTAGGGGTAAGAGCGGGGTTACCGTTAATGTTACGTTGAAGTTTAGGGTTACAGAAGGCACGG
Source organism: Pongo abelii (assembly GCF_028885655.2). Taxonomy (NCBI): domain Eukaryota; kingdom Metazoa; phylum Chordata; class Mammalia; order Primates; family Hominidae; genus Pongo; species Pongo abelii. The sequence goes on along the minus strand of NC_072009.2, from coordinate 36,998,433 downwards.
GGCATCTGGCTAGTGTATTAGGTCATCACTCTTTTTTGCAGAAGGGAGGACTGAGCCTTGCACCCAGAACTTTTCTGGGTCTAAGCTCAGGACCATCTTAATGCTCATTGTGCAGCCTCGTAGATTTGGAGCCAGAGGAAGTTGCCTTCTGAGGCCACAGCTTTTCTAAACGTCAACCCGGAGCTAACCAAATCCACAGTAGCTTGTGTTTGAGAGTGGGAGGTGTTTTGAGGTAGTCTCTGGAAGGTCCAAAGGAAGGGAAGTTAGTGACGGCTTACACCACAGACATACTTTGTTAAAACTTAGAGGTAAAAGTGGAAATAATTAAATGTTGGTGGTCAAGCACTCTGTGTACCAGCCACAAGTGGAGACTGAGTTGGCACACTCTCCCACACCAGCAGGAGAAAGCAACCTGCAGACTCTGACTTCAGTCTCTGGTGCTAGGGTTGTGTGAGATCTGGAATGACAGCAGCATTTAAAATCAGCAGAATTCCAAATTGCTTGTCCTATTGAATCCTGGAAAGGCTGTTGAGATTGATGGTTGTGGCAGTTCCTTTCTCAAAGAGGGAGGCTGAGGCCCGTGAGTGGCGAGCCTGGTTCATGTGGCCTGGGGTGACTGGGCTAAATGTAGTGTCCACTTCTGTACTTTACAGTCTTTGTTGTAGCACATATGGGCTGTGCTCCTCCCTCCAGGCCTGTGTCCATTAGTGACCACCAGAATCAGGTTCCCAGGGCATGAGGGTCTCCTTTGTCTGGGAGCAGAGACCAGGTTGGCTCCAGGCAGGTGCCTAGTGAGGACTGAATTATAGGGGACCTAGGAGAAGAGGGGGCGCAGTATCCCAAATCACACACTCTCCTTGCCGAAACAGCTAGATTGTGAGAAAATCCACACTACAATCATGGGCTCGCTTTCCATTCACTGCTGGAGCTGAGACCGGGCAGAGTTTGCCACAGCCACTGTCTCCCCTGGAGCTTGCCTGTCTTCTCCACATGGCTGTCCTCAGCCTTCCTCTTTCTCCTCCAACTCTTATGCCTCCTGCACATTTTAACCTAGGGGAAATGCAAGTCAAAACTACAGTAAGATACCTCTTCACACCCATTATAATTGCCAAAAAAAAAAAAAAAGCTAACAGTTGTTGAAATGGAAGTGGGAATATGTGAAAGAAAAATGCTGCAGCTGCTGTGGAAAATAGTTTGGTGGTTCTGCAAAAGCTAAATATAAAATTACCATAGACCCCCCGAAATCAACTCCAAGCTATATACACAAAAAGTGTAAAAGAGGCATTCAAACAAAAACATGTATACATATGTTCATAGCAGCATTCACAATAACTAAAATCTGCAAACACACCAAATAAATGTCCACCAACAGAAAATAAGAAACAAAATGTAGCATGTCCATACAACGGCATACTATTCAGCTGTGAAAAGGATTACAACTCTAATGCTACAATGTGAAGAAACTTAAATTTTGGCTCAAGAATCTGAACGCAAAAGTCACATAATGTCTGATTTTATTTATATAAATATTTAGAATAGGTAAATCCACAGAGATAAAATGCAGATTATTGGTTGCTGGTGTCAGAAAGAGGACAGATTGGGTAGGAGCTTCTTAATAAGTAGGGTATTTCCTTTTGGAATAATGAAAGTAATTTGGAACTAAGATGCGGTAGTTGCACACACACATGCACATACTAAGGATCACTAAGGAATTCATTAAGAAACAGTTAATTGTATATTATGTGAAGGAATTTGACCTCACTAAAAAGACAAAATTTCTTCGTCAGCATTCCCTCAGCAAGGTGAGCTCTCTTTCCACAGAGTGCTTGTAGCATGGGGTTCTGGTCCCTCCACAGTCCAGAACTGCCTGCGGCCAGGGCAGCCACACATTAGACATGAACTCATGCCACCCTGTCCAGCAGCTCCTCGACCTGTACCAGTGGAACTTATCTGAGTTACTGGCGTCAAATCTATCACGGTCTGCAGTAACGTCAACTCTTGCCTCCTCAGAAGAAAGAATTTGACTGAGGGGAATAAAGTAGCAAAGGAGACTGAGAAAGGTTTTACAGAAAAAGTGGATGTTTACTTAAAATGTTTTAGAGTAAGAAAAAATGAAGAGTGCATTTGGAAGAGATCCAAGTGGTCGATTTGAATATATGCCATATATATGACTTGCAAATATTTTCTCCCATGCTGTTGGTTTTCTTTCCACTATACTGACAGTGTCCTTTAATGCACGAAAGTGTTTAGTTTTGAAGAAGCTCAACTGATCTATTTTTTCTTATGTTTTGTGTTCATTCAGTGATATAGCCAAGAAATCATTTACAAATCCATAGCCAATATGCACATGAAAAATGTTCAAAATCACTAAGCACTTAATACATGAATATCTAAACCACAATGAGATTACTGCTTTATCGCCATTGGAATTTTTCTTTTTTTTTTGAAGAAAGAATTGAGAGTATGTGGATAAATTGGAACCCTTGTACATTGTGAAATGGTGGTGATGGTTGCATAATTTGAGCACAGTTAATGCTTCCAAATTATACACTCAAAAATGTTTGAAGTGGTACATTTGTTTATGTATGTTTTTCCACTTACAACAAAAGCTTCCTCAGAAATTGTCCTAAATTAGTTGCACGTGTGATGAAAGAAGACGCTCCTCTCCTATCATGAGTAGAAGCCTATTTATTTATTCACGCCAGTATACACACTCCTGGCTCTTCCACACACTCAGCATGATCTCATCAAGCAGAATGAGTCCCTTCTCAACTGGCCCATTTGTGCTTCTTTCCATCATTGCATTCTCCTTTTCAGCTCACTACCTGCCCACTAAAAACAACTGTAAATTACAAGTCTGCTTACTGTCTCTAGAAACATTTCTTCTCTGTAACGTAATAGAAATGAAATCATACAATATGTCATCTCTTCAGAGTGGCTCTTATCACTTAGCTTTATTTATGCCCGATTCATCCATGGCTTTGCATGACTTCATAAATCACTCCTTTTCTTTTGATGAATAGTATTTCATTTTATGAATTTACCTGTCTTGGTTAATATTGAAGGGCATCCTGATTCCTTAAAATATTTGGCCACTGTCAAGAGAGCAGTTATACATAAATGCATGAGGTTGTTGGTTAGATGTGAGTTTCCAAGTCAGTTGTCTAGATACCTAAGTGTGCAATTGTTAGCCTATATGATGAGACCATGTTTACCTTTGGAAAAAAACTGCCAAACTGTGGCAGAAGAAAACAACCATATTTTAAAGTTGCTGTACAATTATGCATTCCTTCAGCTCAACAATGGATGAGATTTTCTGTTGCAGTTTTGATTATATTTAAAAATAAATTTAGACATAGTATAGCTGTTTAGCGCTCTCACTTTTATTTTAATTTGCCTTCCCCGAATGGCAGGTATTGTTGAGCATGATTTTGTTGTCATTGTTTGTTCATTAATCTATGGTTGCCGCCAAAAAGCATACGTGTGTTGTGCCACAGAAAACCAATTTTAAAAAACGTACTCCCAGCTCTACTTAGTAAAAAATAATAAAATTATTCTAGTGCACATAGTCATTTATCTGCTATTTTTTCTAATCTCATGGTGACTACAATAAAATAGTGAACTGTAGCTAATAAGACAATGTGGTGTATTAGCGTGATTTTTCCCTGTGTAAAAGTCCCTTTCAATCAAGTGATTTCTTTACGGATTTCAAGGGAGCAACACGAATGTCCAGAGTACAAACTAGTTTCTGTTGTAATTGAAAACAAGCTCTGATTTCAGCTTCACTACATATCTTGCAATGCTGAATCACTGATAAAAATTAGAACTATGATGGTCTTGGCTCTTAAATCTGCTTCTACAAAAGTAGGCCAAAATTTGAAATCACATGTGTTTGGTCTGTTAGTTTTTCATCTTTCACAAAACATTCCACTGCATCAGAGTCAAATTTGAAGACTGAGATTCATTTAGTAATGGTTCACTAACTGTTGTTTCTTTTTGCATTTAGATATCACAAGTAATTGTTTCAGCATTACACGTTTTAAATAAAAGCCACAAAGAATGACAGATGAAATTAATCCCATGAATTTGTAATGACTGGCTATTTGGCTTTTACTTACTACTGTTACTGTGTTTTCTGTCTTGGGAATACCAAAATAGTAATGCATTGTACCAAGCATTCTAAAATAACTGCCTAAAAATGTAATTGAATCCTTTTATTGTTTGTTTTGTTTTGTTCTGTTTTGCTTTTTTGTTAGTTTGTTTGTTTTGAGATGGAGTCTTGGTCTCTTCAAATGGCTGGGGTGCAATGACATGATCTCACCTTTGGTAACCTCAGCTTCCCGGGTTCATGCAATTCTCCTGTCTTAGTTTCCTGAGAATCAGAGTTTATGGACCCAGCCACCACTACCGGCTAATTTTTTACATTTTTAGCAGAGAGCTTGTTTCACCATGTTGACCAGGATGATCTCAAACACCTGACCTTAGGATATCCACCTGGCTCAGCCCCCCCAAAATGCTGGGATTACCGGTGTGAGCCACCATGCCTGGCCACGCCAGTTCTTTTAGTTCTTTATGGAATCAAATGTAGGTTGAAAACCATCTTTCCTTATACTTGTCAGTGCCTCAAGATTGTTAGGATAAATATAAAACTTCCAACCAAAGGATACCTGTTGGCATCCAGAATTTTAAGAAAAGTTGTGAAATAAAATATCCAGCTTCTGGCTCTTTCCTGGTGAGCATGTTCAATGGCTGGGGAATCCTTGGAACCTGGAGGAAGGGTAGAGCTGGCGTAGGTGGGGATGATCTTTGGAGCCACTGCCACTCTGGCAGCCACTGCTGCTCCTCAGGAAATGGCTTGGAGCCTCAGCCTTCAGAAGAAGTAACAGAGGCTCAGCAAGGAGTATTTTGTGTGCCAGGTTTTCCATCTCCATGTCTTTTTTGGTGATGTATCTATTCAGGCCTCTACTTATTAATTGGGTCATCTTATTTCTTTGTATGTTGTGCATAAAAGTCACTTTTCAGATGTGTTTCCTAAATTTTTCTCAGCGTGCAGCTTGTTTTTTTCTTTTTCTTTTTTTTTTTTTTTTTTGGTTCTCTTAACCAGAACATAGTTTTGTTTTATTTTGTTTTGTTCTTTTGCTTTTTTTGAGATGGAGTCACACCTTGTCACCCAGTCTGGTGTGCAAAGGCGTGATTTCAGCCCACTGCAACTTTTGTCTATTATGTTGAAGGGATTCTTCTGCCTCAGTTTCCTGAGTAGCTTGGATTACATGTGCCTGCCAAAAAAGCGCACCTTTTTCTTTTCTTTTCTTTTTTTTTTTTTTTTGTTTTTAATTTTTAACAGAGACAGTGGGGCAGTCAGTTACTATGGGATGAAACGAAGGGGTTTGAATGTAGAAATGGAGACAAAGACAAAAAAGACCTGTTTTAAAACAGGGGACAGGGGGCTCATTTCTTCTAGTCAGCAAAGGCCTTGAGCTTCTACAGGCCTTGATATTTATTAGGCAGAATCAACAGGGAGGAAACGTAATTGTTGGTCAGCTTCTTGATTTATCACAGCCTCACATAACTGCTTTCTTTATACTACAGGCTTCAGATGTTCCTATATATTACCACAAGAAATACTGTGCTTGAGGTATGACTGCCTTTGGCATTCCTTCTGGCACCAGACGTGGTGTGTCAGGTTGCCAACATGCTGCTTTCATGAGAACAGTTCCATCTCTGTTCATAGACCCTCCAGTCATTACTGAGTTGGTCACAACCCTCATTCGTTTGGCCTCCAACGTCTTCTTCTTTTTGTTTTTGCATTAATTGAGTAAAGATAATTGCAGGCTGTGCAGCTCTCAACTGCTTTTTGGTGGTCCAGCTGCTTTTACAGACAATGAACATAAAACAGAGACATAATAACATTACTCTGATAATCACAAAAAAGACATTGAGGTGATGTTTGGAGGAGGTCCAAAGGTTAAGGCTCTCTAAGTCTTGCAGAAGTTCTGCCCAAGTTCTCAGAGATGGCTGAAATACTTGGGTATGCTTATTCAAATTAAGAATTTTGCTTTGTAAATCAAGTTTCCATGGATATTCCCTTTGGTTTTCTTCCAAATTGATTACACAAATATGAGTATGCTTAAAATGACAATGCAATTGCTGCCGCAACTACAAGTTTGTTCTTGGTTTCCTAGCCACAGAACTGTAGTCTTCAACATTGCTACTTCTGTGTGTATCTCAGTGTTAGGTTTATTTTTGAGCATCCATGCATGGTCGGCTGTACACATCCAATTTTCTACACATTGAGCTGTTTGAATGGAGCTGCACATTGCTACTAAGCACACCACAACAGAAGTGATTAACTTACCTAAGGAAAATTACAAAAATTTTCATGCCTAAAGCTCTGCAAGCACAGGGAATAAGCTGAGTAAGAAAAAAAGTTTACAAAACGGAAATCAGAGGTGGCCACCCAAGGCTCAGAGAGATTTACAGGAATCCATAATCCAGGATAGTGACCTAGAATTACTAGGGTGGTTATGCTGCATGTTTGTACTGTGCTATGATTAAGGGACTAAAACAGTTGGCAGGAATCACAAGTCAATTGGGCATCGTTTACATGGAGTTGGTCCTTTTTGCTGTTCGAAAAACATAAGTTTAAAAACACAAATTGTAATTGAGTGGTAATGTTTTCTACAAGGCTAAGATTAAAACTCTGTTCAGCACAATTACTGTAATTAGACAGTGTTCTGACACAAATGCTGCCATTCATATAGCAGAGTGCTGCCTTCCCTATCGACTCCTGAATTGGATCTCTCTTTCCTTGGTAATGCCATTGAGGCAAAGGTGGGCTAAAGCCTGTCTCATGCCAAGTGAACCTTGCCGCAGATTGGGATTGAATCCCAGCGCAATATAGTGAAGAGATGCTGACCAGTGTCAGCGAAGTTTATGCCACGAGGTCGGATTCTCATCTCTCCCATCTAAATGTCCACACGGACCCAGAAAATAATGTCTCCCATTAGCATGTACTTTTGTCTAGTTGGGGGCCAAGACACTGGGTTCAAAGAGGGGGGTAAGAATTATCAAAGGGAGCCCATTCTGAATAATTAATACAATTTGGGGGATGGGGCTGGGAGTGATTAGTAGCTACACCAGTGATGTTAACAGAGCTAAGGCCTAATAGGTTCATCTTTTTTTCCATGGTAACTCAGCCATACTTGGGATTAATTTGCAAGGCCACTGCAGTTGAGTGATGTACCCTGGGTGACGCATAAAGGAAGTCCCTCCAATGGAGCCGCATAATTGATAATCATTGTTCTGAGAGTCTAATTACTCTTTGTCAGGGGGTGTTAGGGGTCCTGGTGCCCGTGCTTCCTGATCATGACAGATGTCAGGGGGAATGTCACTCCAAATTACAGTTGATAATACTGGGGGATTGGGAATATATGTCCAATATGTGTTTGTCTCTGCACAAGGAAAACCTACTGCAAAGGATGTTACAGGTAGCGTGGCCATAAACGTGAGGTCAGGGGTGTTTGCCTGACCGTGGTGCTCCAGCAATTTCAACTGACTCATGGCTTGTAATGAAAGAGTCGGATCCATAGTTGGGATCCATGGCTCTCTCCAGTCTCCCTTTACATGGTCACAAACACATTGAGGGCACCCACATAGATTATCCACCTCCTGTAAAAACACAAGCATGCCCTCGTCCTTACCTCAGTAAATCTACTGAGCCTTTCCATCGTCCTTAGGGGGATTTTCATAATATTTTTGGGTATACTTTCCTTTTTCCCTATAACATTTACCAGTGTCGTTCTGCCGTAGTCTTACTATCTGTGCCAGGAGTCAAAAAATTTAAAGTAAATAAGTAAAAAAAAAAATTAAAGTAAAAGTAAATGTATTTTGTTTGAGGGGGTAACTGGTCTCTTGTTTCCCCTTTCTGTCTTTTTCAGCACACCTTGTAATGTTTGATTTGCCCGCTCTATAATTCCTTGTCCTTGGGGGTTGTAAGGAATTCCTGTTTTATGAGTGATTGACCATATCTGTAAAAAATTTAAAAAGCGTGACTAACATAAGCGTGTCCATTGTCAGTTTTTAATTGTTTACAGACCCCCCATATGAGCAAATGATGACAGACAATGTCATTATACATAACCAGCTGTCTCACCTGGTTTGCAGGTAGCATGCCGCTTATGAGAATAAGTGTCTATAGTCACACAAACAAGGGAGAACTTGCCAACGGCAGCTTTGTGAGTAAGATCCATCTGTCAGATTTCATTTGAAGCTAAGTCTCATGGGTTACAGCCTTCTATGGGTGTGACTCCAGTGACATGCTGACAAGGAGGACAGGCTTGCATAGGCTGCAGCCTGGCTGTTAGGCAAATGAAACATGCGAGTAAAGGCAGAGTTTTGATGCAGTAATACATGAGAAGGTTGAGCTTGTTGAAGTGCAGAACTAATCAATTTATTGGCTCTATCATTACCTAGAAATAGTGGTGTAAGGAGTTGTGTGGGAGAGCAAATATGAGAAATATAAAAAGCAGCACAAGAGCAAACAGCTTGTTGAAGTCTTAGAAACAAGTTAAACAGCTCTGGTTCTAGGGTACTTTTAATAGTGGCAGTCCCAATATGACCGGCTACATTTACAACATAGGCTGAATCACAGAGAGTGTTAATAAGAGATGAAGCTGTGAGCTCTAAAGCCTGAATAACTGCCGCCATTAGTTCTGAGCGTTGAGCTGAAACTCTGGGGTTTTTTATTATTTGAGCATGGTTAGCACCATAAGTAGCTTTGCGACCTTTGTAAGAGCCATCAGCAAGTAGGTCTGGCTGCCTGAAATGAGCTTGTGACGAGTAATCACGGGGAAGATGAAAGGTTGAACTTTTAAAATTGCAAAATTTTGTCTGATGGACAATGTGTATGTATTATTCCTACACAATCTGAAAGAGCAATTTGCCAACAGTCAACATTTACCATGCTGCAGCCTGTTGTTGGGAATCCAATATTTCTCCTCATGCTTTTAGACTGACTCTAAAAGGAGAACAGTAATTTTGTCTGGATCATGTCTCTTAAGCGATTTTGATCTATCCCTACCCCTTGTTATACACTGAGTAGTTAAAGAAAGATAAACTTGTAGAGACTTTACTCTCTGATTGAATTTCAAAAAAAGCCATTCTATTACAATTACATATTTTTCTATGATCTGGCCTAAAAGTCCTGTTGGAGAATGGGGGGTAGAAAGAATAAAGGGAACCAAGAGCTTTTGCGGCTGTAACTGGCAGGCATGTGATTGCTGATGAATCTGCTCCACAAGCTGTAACTCAGCTTCTGTTTCCTTAGTAAGTTGCTGGAGCAGCTGGTTTGTCTCCTAAGCCCATTGCCCCTAATGAAGAATTTCCATGGAGTGTCTGAGTGTTTGAGTTGATGAGTAGCAATACCTAGGATTGGGCACAGCCGATTTATATCTCCTAAAAGTTGTTGGAAATCATTGAAGGTTTGTAATCTGTCCGTACGGAGGACTACTTTCTGAGGTCGAACATTTGTTTCAGTAACAATAGTGCCTAAGTATTGGTATGGGGAGGTTGTTTCTACATGTTCTTGAACTATTTTGAGATCTCACCCTGTTTTGCTTCTCTCAACAATTGGGGTAATAACTCTTCCATTGGAGCAGCCAAAAGGATTTCATCCATATAATGAATGAGGTAGGCAGTAGGAAATATATTGCGAGGCTTCTTTAAGGACTCTCCTACAAAACGCTGCAGTAGCGTAGGACCGGTGAGCATGCTTTGGGGTAAAAGTTTGCTTATCCTTCTCATGTAAGGGTATAGTAAGGAAATAATCTTTAAGATCTACTACCATGGGAGGTCAATCACTTGGAATGGCTGCCAGGAATGGCGGACCTTGCTGTAATGCACCCATTGATTTAATCTGTGCATTAATAGCTCTCAAATCTTGCAGCAATTTGCTGGCAAAACGGTCTGTTTTTAGATACTAAAATTTTGCTGAAGCTTTACACTTGTGTTCATACATATGTATATGTGTGTATATATATCTATATGTGTGTATATATACATATGCACATACACACACATATGTATGTGTGTATATATACATATGCACATACACACACATATGTATGTGTGTATATATATGTAACATGCACATATGTAATATGCCCATATGTAATACCCAGGATTCATGGATGTACACCTATACACTCTGGTATGTGTATATAGATGGTATGTGTGTATGTACGTATATAGGTATACACATACCCACACTTATGTCTGTGTATATATAACAGATGTGTATATATATACACACATGTATGCACACATATATATAAGTGAGTGTGTATATATATGTATATATGCATGCTCTGTCTATAAATGTGTGTATATATATACACACGTACATAGTTTACATACATATATGTATAAACATATATGTGTATGCATGTATATATGTTTGTGTATACATATAATTCCTAATTCATTATAGATATATAAAATTATATATATATATATATATATATATATTTAAAATTCCTTGTTTGTCTCCTAAGCCCATTCAACCCAAAAACTTCCAGGTATGTGGGAAGCCAAAGAGAGATTATGCAGTAGTTAGATTGCAGCAAGAGTCTTTAATAGAGTTTGAGTCTTTATATTATTCCTGGCTTCCCTTACGCTGGTCCTAGCAAAACATTGACATCCTCATAAATAAGACGAATTGACTTTGAAACTTAACATTCTCTTCTTATTTAGATATCAATGTAGCTGGATGCAGAACAGTTGCCTCAAAGATAAAAAAGAAAAAAAAAAGATTCCATTCATTTCCTTCTTTTATAAAAACTTCAGCAACGAGGTTGGAATTTGTTTCTCAAGGGCAGCATCTTGTTGACTGTTGAAAGTGGAGATTCTCTGCTTACAGATGGGACATAGAGTCTTATAATTATTAGTGGGACATGGGAGGAAGAGAAAGTTAGAAACTAGACATTATGGGCAAAGGGCTGACAAGGCTCTACACAGAGAAAAATCCTATCTTACTAGGTGGCAATGTAGGATCTGAAAAATTAGATAAAAACTCTGATTCCAAACACTTTTCTGTCAAAAGTTAGAGAAGGGGGGTGAAGCCAAGATGGCTGAACAGGAACAGCTCCAGTCTACAGCTCCCAGTGTGAGCCACAGAGAAGAGAGGGGATTTCTGCATTTCCAACTGAGGTACCGGATTCATCTCACTGGGGCGTGTCAGACAGTGGGTGCAGGACAAGGGGTGCAGTCCTTGTCCTTGTCCGAGCATGAGCCAAAGCATAGTGAGGCATTGCCTCACCCAGGGAGCACAAGGGGTCAGGGAATTCCCTTCCCTATTCAAAGAAAGGGGTGACAGATGGCACCTGGAAAATCAGGTCACTCCCACACTAATACTGCGCTTTTCCAATGGTCTTAGCAAATGGCACACCAGGAGATTATATCAGGCACCTGGCTTGGAGGGCCTACACCCATGGAGCCTCACTCATTGCTAGCACAGCAGTCTGAGATCAAACTGCAAGGCAACAGCGGGGCTGGGGGATGGGCGCCCATCATTGCTGAGGCTTGAGTAAGTAAACAAAGTGGCCGGGAAGCTCGAACTGGGTGGCGCCCACTGCAGCTCAAGGAGGCCTGCCTGCCTCTGTAGACTCCAACTCTGGGGGCAGGGCATAGCCAAACAAAAGGCAGCAGAAACCAATGCAGACTTAAATGTCCCTGTCTGACAGCTTTGAAGAGAATAATGGTTCTCCCAGCACGCAGCTTGAGATCTGAGAACGGACAGACAGCCTCCTCAAGTGGGTCCCTGAACCCCGCATAGCCTAACTGTGGGTCCCTGAACCCCACATAGCCTAACTGGGAGGCACACCCCAGTAGGTGCAGACTGACACCTCACATGGCTGGGTACTCCTCTGAGTCAAAACTTTCAGAGGAATGATCAGGCAGCAACATTTACTGTTCACCAATACCTGCTGTTCTGCAGCCTCCACTGCTGATACCCAGGGAAACGGTCTGGAGTGGACCTCCAGCAAACTCCAACAGACCTGCAGCTGAGGATCCTGACTGTTAGAAGGAAAACTAACAAACAGAAAGGACATCCATACCACAACCCCAACTGTACGTCACAGTCATCAAAGACCAAAGGTAGATAAAACCAGCAAGATTGGGAAAAAACAGCAGAAAAACTTGAAACTCTAAAAATCAGAGCACCTCTCCTCCTCCAAAGGAACGCAGCTCCTCATCTGCAATGGAACAAAGCTGGATGGAGAATGACTTTGACGACTTGAGAGAAGAAGGCTTCAGATGATCAAACTACTCCGAGCTAAAGGAGGAAGTTTGAAACCATGGCAAAGAAGTTAAAAACCTTGAAAAAAATAGATAAATGGCTAACTAGAATAACCAATGCAGAGAAGTCCTTAAAGGACCTGGTGGAGCTGAAAACCATGGCACGAGAACTACGTGATGAATGCACAAGCCTCCGTAGCTGATTTGATCAACTGGAAGAAAGGGTATCAGTGATGGAAGATCAAATGAATGAAATTAAGTGAGAAGAGAAGTTTAGAGAAAAAAATAATAAAAGAAATGAACAAAGCCTCCAAAACATATGAGACTATGTGAGAAGACCAAATCTTCATCTGATTGGTGTACCTGAAAGTGATGGGGAGACAGGAACTATTATCCAGGAGAACTTCCCAAATCTATCAAGGCAGTCCAACATTCAGATTCAGGAAATACAGAGAATGCCCCAAAGGCACACCTCGAGAAGAGCAACTCCAAGACACATCAACTGTCAGATTCACCAAAGGTGAAATGAAGGAAAAAGTGTTAAGGGTAGCCAGAGAGAAGATTGGGTCACCCACAAAAGGAAGCCCATCAGACTAACAGCAGATCTCTTGGAGAAAATCTACAAGCCACAAGAGACTGAGGGCCAATATTCAACATTCTTAAAGAAAAGAATTTTCAACCCAGAATTTCATATCCAGCGAAACTAAGCTTCATACGTGAAGGACAAATAAAATCCTTTACAGACAAGCAAATTCTGAGAGATTTTGCCATCACCAGGCCTGCTCTAAAAGAGCTCCTGAAGGAAGTGCTAAACATGGAAAGGAACAACAGCTAGCCTGCAAAGACATGCCAAATTGTGAAGACCATCAAGGCTAGGAAGAAACTGCATCAACTAATGAGCAAAATAACCAGCCGACATCAAAATGACAGAATCAAATTCACACATAACAATATGAACTTTAAATGTAGATGGGCTAAATGCTCCAATTAAAAGACACAGACGGGCAAATTAGATAAAGAATCAAGACCCATCAGTGTGCTCTATTCAGGAAACCCATCTCACGTGCAGAGACACACATAGGCTCAGAATAAAGGGATGGAGGAAGATCTACCAAGCAAATGGAAGACAAAAAAAGGCAGGGGTTGCAATCCTAGTCTCCGATAAAACAGACTTTAAACCAGCAAAGATCAAAAGAGACAAGGCCATTACATAATGGTAAAGGGATTAAATCAACAAGAAGAACTAACTATCCTAAATATATGTGTACTCAAGACAGGAGTGCACAGATTCATAAAGCAAGTCTTTAGAGACCTACAAAGAGACTTAGACTCCCACACAATAATAATGGGAGACTTTAACACCCCACTGTCAACATTAGACAGATCAACGAGACAGAAAGTTCTCAAGGATATCCAGGAATTGAACTCAGCTCTGCACCAAGCAGACCTAATAGACATCTACAGAACTCTCCACCCCAAATCAACAGAATATACGTTCTTTTCAGCATCACATCACACCTATTCCAAAATTGACCACATAGTTGGAAGTGAAGCACTCCTCAGCAAATGTAAAAGAACAGAAATTACAACAAACTGTCTCTGAGACCGCAGTGCAATCACACTAGAACTCAGGATTAAGAAACTCACTCAAAACCGCTCAACTACATGGAAACCGAACAACCTGCTCCTGAATGACTACTGGGTACATAACGAAATGAAGGCAGAAATAAAGATGTTCCTTGAAACCAATGAGCACAAAGATACAATATACCCGAATCTCTGGGACACGTTCAAAGCAGTGTGTAGAGGGAAATTTATAGCACTAAATGCCCACAGGAGAAAGCAGGAAAGATCTAAAATTGACACCCTGACATGACAATTAAAAGAACTAGAGAAGCAAGACCAAACACATTCAAAAGCTAGCAGAAGGCAAGAAATAATTGAGATCAGAGCAGAACTGAAGGAAATAGAGACACAAAAACCCCTTCAAAATATCAGTGAATCCAGGAGCTGGTTTTTTGAAAAGACCAACAAAATTGATAGACTGCTAGCAAGACTAATGAAGAAGAAAAGAGAAGAATCAAATAGAAGCAATAAAAAATGACAAAAGGGATATCACCACCGATCCCACAGAAACACAAACTACCATCCGAGAATACGACAAACACCTCTACAGAAATAAAGTAGAAAATCTAGAAGAAATGGATAAATTCCTCGACACATATATCCTCCCAAGGCTAAACCAGGAAGAAGTTGAATCTCTGAACAGACAAACGACAGGCTCTGAAATTCAAGAGCTAAAAAGCAACTAAAGAGCTTCGACACAGCAAAACAACCTACCATCAGAGTGAACAGGCAACCTGCAGAATGGGAGAAAATTTTTCCAACCTACTCATCTGACAAAGGGCTAATACCCAGAATCTACGAAGAACTCCAACAAGTTTACAAGAAAAAAACAAACAACCCCATCAAAAATGTGGGCGAAGGATATGAACAGACACTTCTCAAAAGAAGACATTTATGCAGCCAAAAGACACATGAAAAAATGCTCATCATCACTGGCCATCAGAGAAATGCAAATCAGAACCACAATGAGATACCATCTCACACCTGCTAGAATGGTGATCATTAAAAAAATCAGGAAAAAACAGGTGCTGGAGAGGATGTGGAGAAATAGGCACACTTTTAAACTGTTGGTGGGACTGTAAACTAGTTCAACCATTGTGGAAGTCACTGTGGTGATTCCTCAGGGATCTAGAACTAGAAATACCATTTGACCCAGCCATCCCATTACTGGGTATACACCCAAAGGATTATAAATCATGCTGCTATAAAGACACATGCACATGTACGTTTATTGTGGCAGCACTCGCAATCACAAAGACTTGCAACCAACACAAACGTCCAACAATGATAGACTGGATTAAGAAAATGTGGCACATATACACCATGGAATACTATGCAGCCATAAAAAAGGGTGAGTTCATGTCCTTTGTAGGGACATGGATGAAGCTGTAAACCATCATTCTCAGCAAACTATCTCAAGGACAAAAAAACAAACACTGCATGTTCTCACTCATAGGTGGGAATTGAACAATGACAACACATGGACACAGGAAGGGGAACATCACATACTGGGGCCTGTTGTGGGGTGGGTGGGGGGAGGGATAGCATTAGCAGACATACCTAATGTAAATGACGAGTTACTGGGTGCAGCACACCAACAGGTCACATGTATACATGTGTAACAAACCTGCATGTTTTGCACATGTACCGTAAAATGTAAAGTACAATTTAAAAAAGAAAAAAATATTCTTCCATCGTTTTATTTTGAGCCTATGTGTGCCTTTGCACGTCAGATATGTCTCCTGAATAAAGCACACTTAGTTTATTTATATTTAAGGTTAATACTGTTATGTGTCAATTTGATCCTTGCATGGTGATGCTGGCTGGTTATTTTGCATATTCTTGATGCAGTTTCTTCATAATGTTGTTGGACTTTATATTTGTTATTTTTTGCAGTAGCTGTTACCAGATGTCCCTTTCCATATTTAGTGTTTCCTTTAGGAGCTCTTGTAAGGCACTCATGGGGTTGACAAAATGTTTCTACATTTCCTTGTCTGAAAATTATTTTATTTCTCCTTTGGTCATAAAGCTTAGTTTGGATGGATATAAAATTCTGGTTCAAAAATTATTTCCTTTAAGATCAGTGAATATTTGCCGCCTCTCTCTTGTGGTTTGCAGGGTTTCTGCAGAAATATCTGCTGTTAATCTAATGGGCTTCCCTTTGTAGGTAACCTGATCTTTCTCTCTGGCTGCTCTAAACATTTTTTTTTTTTCCTTTTTTTTCTGCCTTGGAGAATCTGCCTGTTGTGTGTCTTGGAGGCTGTTTCTCATGAAGTATCTCAGTGGTGTTGTCTATATTTCCTGAATTTCTACGTTGGCCTGTCTTTGTAGGTTGGGGAAGTTCTCCTGCATAACATCCTGAAGTTTGTTTTTCAAGTTGGTTCAATTGTCCTCATTACTTTTGGGTATACAAATCAGTCACAGATTTTGGCTTCTCACATAATCCCATATTTCTGGGTGGCTTTGTTTCTCCCTTTTTATTCTTTTTTCTCTAATCTTGTCTTCGTGCTTTATTTCATTAAGTTTATCTTCAATCTGTGATATTCTTCCTTCTGCTTGATCAATTCAGCTATTGATCCTTGGGTATGCTGTGCAAAGTTCTTGCCCCGTGTTTTTTTAGCTCCATCAGGACATTTATGTTGTCCTCTAAACTAGTTATAATAATTATTATTATTACTTTTGAGATGGAATCTCACCCTGTAACCAGCCTGAAGTGCAGTGGCGTGAACCCAGCTCACTTCAACCTCCACCTCCCATGTTCAAGTGATTCTCCTGCATCAGCCTCCTGTGTAGCCTCTCTTCGCTGAGAGTTGTACACTTATTGGTATTGCACGTTGGCAGACAGATTTGTCTTCTCTCAACTTAAGGCTGAGGACACATCTCAACAACCTTCCTGCACATAGAAACTACCCACTCTGAATCTCCTCTCCACCGACGGCTTCAGAGACATTGTAGCAACCCGTCAGCCAACTGCACTTGGTCACTCTAGGTCTTCTCTTAACTGAGTGTTGCGTGGTTGCAGGTATGTCCTGTTTGTGAAATGGAGTTACCTCCTTTCTGTCTCCTGAGAGCTGTACATTCACTCAATAAAGCTTCTATTTACCTCAATTATTCTCCAGTTGCCCACAAGCCTTATTCTTCCTAGGCATGGGAGAAGAACTCAGAACCCACTTAAGGGCAACACTACAAGATTAGTAACAAAAGCGGGTCTGAAACACACAAACCCTCACTTGTCACATTTTTGATTACTGGGATTTAAAAAATAAAAAAGGATAGAAGAGGTTCAGTCCTTAAAGGAGCCCAGACTTAAACCTTTTCAAAGCCAGGGATGTGACACCATTTTGGGGGCTTTGTAGTTTCTGGCATTTTTAAGCTTCTGGATGCCACTCTATTTCTGAGTGGTGAGGGAAAAAAGGCTTCTACTATGCTGATTCAGCCCAAGGCTTGGAGGGAGCTGGCATCACCTGGGCTTTCTCACCTTATCATAGCCAACATACTCAGCTGTGTGAAGTGGCTGGACTCAACAGTCGCTCACTCAGGCTTCTCTCTCTGTTCTGGGCCTGTCTCACCCATAGTAAAAACAGAATCTGAGCACATAGTTTGAGATGAGTGCAACCTGTCAAAATGAGTGGCAAATTTAGCCCAGCAGGCCCAAGAGAAATTCCGGCACAGATGCTGCTGTGCACTGAGGTTTTTGGCTGGGAAAGGGAGAGTCTATAGATCCTGCCACAAAAATCACTGTGATCATCAAGGACCAGTAGATTATTCAATCATGCCCATATAACGGAGCCTGCATAATAACCCAAAATGACAGGCTTCAGAGAGCTTCTGGAAATCTGAACTTATAGAGTATCCTAGAAAATTGTGTGCACATAAAACCAGACATTAATAATTTTAAATGTCTAAGAATATGTATGTGTTTTTCCTTTGTTTTGAAGGAAGATTCTGCATTTAATCATGTGTCCAGAATTTTAGCTCATTAAATAGAATATAATCTAAGTTAATCTAAAAAGCACACTTTATGACCATTAAAACTTAGATATTTCTACCTAAATGATTCCATGATTGACTAATCCTGCTCAAGGTTTACTTTAAAGAGATAGCGGTTTATTCATGTTAACAGTGTAAGTTCTAGAGCCTTATGCAAAAAACAAAATACAAATCAATTGATATCTCAGAAAAAATTCTAACCATATGCTCAGTTTAGAATTTTGTGTCTCTGAGATATTTGTGACTTGGTGAATTCAAATCACCATCTCAGTTGTTTTTGTGTCTCTGTTTAGGGGAGGGCAGCAGAAACTGCATCATACCCCATTAGACTCTGCATTCTGGGATACTTAAAATAAAATAATAATAATAAAAAACACTATTACAGACTTTCAGTCATTCAAATCTAACAAAAAAACAATTCTGGCCTTTTATATAGTAGTAGGCATAGATAAAAATTAGAGCTCTTCCAGGCGCGGTGGCAACACCTGTAATCCCAGCACTTTGGGGTGCCGAGGCGGGTGAATCACGAGGGGTCAGGAGATTGAGATCATTTTAGCTAACATGGTGAAATATCGTGTCTGGTGAGAAGAGAAAAAAAAAAAAAAAAAAGCCAGGCATGGTGGCAAGCGCCGGTTGTCCCAGCTACTTGGGAAGCTAAGGCAGGAGAATGGTGTGAACCCGAGAGTCAGAGGTTGCAGAGAGCGGAGACCACGCCACTGCATTCTAGCTTGGGTGACAGGTGAGATTCTGTCTCAGAAAAAGAAAAAAAAAAACATAGAGCTTGCACGAGCAGTCTAATGCTCACCTGCCTGCTCTTATATTTGGGCTTGTGCATAAAGTAATGACATTTGGACAAAAAAGCTGTTTCATCATTTATCTTACAGTTACAGTTCTTGAAGTGAATTGGTAATATTAAATAAGTACCTTGGATATTTTCAGTCTCCTTTCAAGCCTTATCTATGGGTGAAATTGTTTTAGGCTATGAACACGGATTAGGGCATCTTGCAGCTAACGATGTATTCTGCTTAGCTCAGTTCTTGTGTTCTGAGCAGACTGACTATTAGAACTCATCAATTTTTCTTTGTACACATTTGACCATGGATTCTATCCCTTGTGCTGAGCCCCAGAATTTTTTCAGCATTTCACATACTCTCCTTGGCCTGTTCCAACATCATTTTAATTTTACAGCGAACAAAACCCTTACATTTCTCCAGAACAACTGGATTACAAGAGGAAAGCTCTTTAATTTGGATCATAACCCCTCGAGTGAAAGTTTCAGTACAAGACACATAAGAGACCAGGCCCTTGGCACATGAGTCCAGTGCTGTCAGCTTTCTCCCACCAAACCACGTTTCACTGGCTGATGCTTCACCCATCATCGTGGGAAATATAATGGTAGAACAAGCCACTGAACTCTGTCCAAAGGTTGTAAAAGAGGTTTCAAGCCAAGCCTGTCTGTTAGTCCCAAAGCAAATCACAAAGAGGCAATATGGAGGCACCTAGTCAAATTACTGCGCTATTGCCTGATGCAAAAATAGGTTTCTTAAACCGAATAAAACTACGTGCCAGGTCTTTGTGGTGTCCACCACTTCAATGCTTGCTCTCTTTCTGTCATTTCTTAAATGCACACAAAATCAAGACCACAACAAAGGACACTGCCAGCTGCACTGAGCAGGGAGCACAAATTTGCTGTCATCCACAGCAGCCCTATTCAGGGCATTCTCAATTTCTTTCATTCCCTCTGTAATTAGTGAGGTATTCTCTGTCAATCTAGTTGATGATAACTTCTGGGTAATGACACTCTCTTTCCTCACCACAATGTCTCTGAATCTTCTGGCATTTTCTGTTAACCTTAGGGTAGAGTACATCCTTTTGATAAAAGGCTGTTTTGTTCAATCATCATTCATCTTTCTTTTCCCATCTCTCACTCTTCAAACAGCTATATGAATGTTTTTCTTTCCATTGGCTGTTAATGGATTCGTTAATGCCAATGTACCTTCCTTGTTAGCTGAGCCTGTAACCGTGGAAGCGGTAATCGAGCCAGACACCAGAGACATTAGTGGGTGTATCTGGGGCCTATCCTTTCTTCCAGCCTCTTCTGCCCTGGAATCTGATAAATCTCTGATGGGCTTCTCTGCTGCCATTTGTCCACCACCGTGTCCAGGTGATGTGACACAATAGAGTCCAGTTTCTCAAGTTCCTGAAAGCCACTCACTGAGTTCTTGCTGATAAATGGGCTCTGAAGTGCAAGTGTCTTGAGGGGTTAACTTCCTAGCTTCATATTTTTTGGTCAAAGAAAGGTAAAGCTGCATTTATCCTAACGTTGTGGCCAGCAGCATACATCTGGCTGTGTTTGGATTTGTGGTGTTTGTGAGTCATTAGTATTTTAGAAACGTTCTTAGAAAAGTTGGTGTAGGTAGATATGGACGTTCCTTTTCTGGCAGTGTTTGAAAAACTTCTACTCATTCCAGTCCCTGTCTTTTTTTTTTTTTTTTTTTTTTTTTTTTTTTTTTTTTTTTTTAAGATGGGGTCCAACTCTCTCACTCATGCTGGAGTTCAGTGGTACTCCAATCTCCGCTCACTCCAATCTCCGCTTCCTGAATTCAAGGGATTCTCCTGCCTCAGCCTCCTGAGTATCTGGGATTACAGAGGCATGCCACCATGCTCAGCTAATTTTTGTATTTTTAGTAGAGATGTGGTTTCACCATGTTGTTCAGGCTTGTCTGGAACTCAAGACTGCATAATCTGTCTGCCTCAATCTCCAAATGTTCTGTGATTATAAGTGTCAGCCATCACACCCAGTCCCGTGTCCTTTGTCTCTGTTTTTCTGTCCTCTGTTAAAGTCATAATATTTCTTACAATTTACAAGGTTCTGTTCTGGTTGCCATGTGTCATCCTGTTTGTCATAGCCTTTCCACTAAATGAAACACCGTCTTCCCATGTTTGTCTTGTCTTTTGTCAACAATATTTTAAACCTGAAACTTTTGGGAAGCTAGAAAGAAAGAGATGGTATTGGAGCAGCTGCTGTGTCATCTTTCTTTCAGTTGAGACCCTACATAGTCACTGCATTCTGCCTCTAGTGCTTCAGCAGACCTCGGGTATGGATGAGCCTCTTCCACTTTGTGGCCTGTGGTGTAGAAAGAGTTGCGTGAAGAAGCAACGATGCTATGTCCCTTAGGCTCTCTACATTTACTCCATGGTTGGACAGCTCAGGCTTCCCTTTAGGGTGCCAAGATGGCTGGCTATGTAGTCTCAGGTAAGAGCAGCTGAATCCTCTACTCTTAATTTGCTGGTGTAGTGCAGAAAGCTTCTACCTGCCTGGTACTTTTCCTTTGTGGCTCTTCTAATGATTATATTAAACATTCTAAAGTTGAAACACTTCTACATTCATGTTAGTTTGCTCTCGTAACCATAAAAAAAACACTACTCCTTTACAGCACGGCCCCTTCTATTTCACTTATTGAGTTCACGTAATTATGCCTTTAGGCACTGTATGCCAAAAACACAAGCTAGTGACTTTTTAAAATATATAATAGTGGTTTAATTATGTGGAAAACCAATTGTGGAGTGCACATTTTTTTTTAACTTGTATATTGTTTATATATTTATCTTTACCTTAATCTTTACTTATTCACACTGCTGTTTCATGTCTGTTCATTTTATCCTAAAATACTCCAAAAGCATTTCTTAAAGAGTAGTCTACTGGTAAAAGACTGCAGCTTTTAGGTGGGAATTTTATAATATCTCTATCACTTTTGATGGGCATTTACTGTAAACATAAGATTTCTGTTAAAAGGTTTTTTCTTACAGCATTTGGAATATGTTAGTCTACTACTTTCTGACCTCTGAATTTTCAGGAAACAAATCCACTGATTACTCATGAGGGTTCTTTTTACATGACCAGTCACTTCTCTTGCTGCTTTCAAGTTTCAAGTTGTTTTTGTTTTAGACAGATTAATTATCAAGTAAGATTGAATGTGTTTGAGTTTATGCTGATTGGAGTTTGTTGAACTTCTTTGGTGTTTATTTATTTCCTCAAATTTGTGACCTTCTTGACCACTACTGTTTTAGTCTCCTTTAGGAGGACTGCTTGATGGTGTCCCACTGGTTTCCTCAGTTATTTATTTATTTATTTATTTATTTAATTTATTCCCTTCTTGACTTAACAATTTCAACTGCACTTTTCTTAAATCTGCTGATATTTTGTTCTTCTATTTGTGCAAGTGTCCTTTTAAATCTCTGTACAGTTTTTTTTTTTTTTAATTGAGTTTTGCTCTGTCACCAGGGTGGAGCTCAGTGAAGCAACCTCAGCTGATTGCAACCTCGGCCTCCTGATTTCAAACAATTGTCCTGCCTCAGCCTCTCAAGTATCTGGGAGTACAGGTTCATGCCACCACACCCTGCTAATTTTTGTACTTTTAGTAAAGACAAGGTTTCACCATATTGGCCAGGATTATCTTCATCACTTGACCTCATGATCTAAATGACTTGGCCTACTGAAGTGTTAAGATTGCAGGTATGAGCCACTGGGCCAGGCTGTAGTAAATTTTAGTGACGGTTGTTTAACTTTTCAGCTCCAGATATACATGTATATGGGTATATATATATTTTTATATATATATGGGTATATATATATATATATGGGTATATATATGGGTGTATATATATATATGGGTATATATATATGGGTATATATATATATGGGTATATATATGGGTATATATATAAATATATATATGGGTATATATATAAATATATTTATGGGTATATATATATATGGGTATATATATATGGGTATATATGTATACGAGTATATATATAGGGTATATATATATGGATATATATACACACGTACACGTATATGCACATATATATTTATATTATATACGATATTTAAATATATAATGTATTTAATAGAAATATATTTTATATGCATTTTATATATTTAGATAATCTAAAGTCTAACATAAAGTCTAAGATATATGTATTATATATTATATATTATATATTTTATATATAGTATATATTTTATATATATATATATATATATATATATATATATTAGAGAGAGAGAACCACTGAACCTGGCCTAGAATTTTCTTGTTAGTTTTACTGTAAGTTTACTTTATTGTAAGTTTAGTTTATCATAAATTTACTGTCTATTAATAACTTCTTTCTGTTCATGGCTTTCTGTGCTTTTCTTCATTGCATTAGCTTTCTAAAAAATCATTAATTTTAAAAATTATTTTTTAGCTAGCCTGCCATGTGGGCCACCTAGGAGAAGCTTCTGTTAGTGATTTTTTTTTTCTTTTTACGGTGAGCCATACTTTCTTATTTCACTTTATGCTTTGTGATTCTGTTGGTGTCGAAAACAGGCATATAAATTTTTAAGTGCTGTGCCTTTGAAAATCAGATTTTCTCCCTCTGTAGCTTGCTAGGGGTTTGTTTATTCATCATCTGGGCTATTTCTGTCGTGACAATCAGTCTGACTGATTTTTGAGGGGGTTTTCTTGAGGCTGCATCATTTTGGAGCACAGAGGTTTAGCAGCGCCTTTTATTCTGAATTTTTACTTACGTATGTTCCACTTTGAGTGTTTTGTCTATCATTCTCTGACCTCTAAAGAGAAAAAAAAAGAAAAATTAAGAAAGAAAGGCTCTGCCTTCTTAAATCATCTGAAAGTTACTTGAGTAGGAGGAGAAAAAGCCTGCAAAAAGTTTGGAAAATGAAACAATAACTGCTCACCACTCGCAGGACCTCCATAATAAGAAACAGCAATCGGTTAGAAGTCCTCCTGAGATTTGGAGGATAAGGTCATTTTTGTCTATCATGGCTATTGCCAGCTGCTCCAGAAGTATTTGCAAGGCTGCACGCCACTGCAGTATTTGATAAGAATAAATAACTGCTGTTGACCTATGCTGCAAAGCCAATCGAGCTTCATTGTTGTTTACTTTACAAATCATCTTTCGAAAGCTTCAAAACTTCAGATAGGATCTATAATTCCAAAATATTTGCATCATAGCGATTCTGCCACTGCACATATTGAATAGTTGAAGAGACAGATACATAGTGCTCTGTAGTCCACTGTCACGTTTTTCCAAGGACCTGTGTCATTTTACTTTCAATCTCTCTCTTGGCACCTAAAGTAACTCTTGCAGGGAAATCATATATGTGAACCCTTCTTTTAAAGGTGCATTTGCATCATTCTGTGCCTTTTTACAAAAGAGCTCACATTTAAAATCATTAAAAGTAAAAAACTATTCACTCTGATATTTAATTACTTGCTTTCTGTATGTTCTTTATCTTACTTGATTTTTTAATTTCTCCTTTGATCTTTCAGAAAAAATCCTTAATTTCTCAAAACTTCCTTTTTCTATATATTTTATACTGTAATTAGTTACATTTGGGACCTCAATAAATATTCTAAACTTAAAACAGCCTACATTGGATAATACTACCTTGTTTAAATAACCTAAAGTCTAAGTTCAACAATATAAAAGTACTCTACTGCTGTACTTTTGTATTCTTCTCAAATTATATTATTGTCTCAGATTATGTCTCCATGCACAGAGTGTCCATGAAATTAGATTTGTATATCTTTTTCTGTAATAGCTGCCTATAATAAGTGTAATAGTAATAATTGTCTTTGCTAGGTAATAGTAATAGCTTTGTTTTGGTGGGGGGGAGGGTTAGACACACATTTCTTTAGCTTCTTTTTATCTAGACATTTTCTGCTTGTGCATTATTTTACAAGTTATAAATTTTCTTCATTTCTTCAAGGTCTCTTCTTAGTTATTGGCAGCTTAGTATCCACTTAAATAGCGTTTTCTATAAGAGCGGTATACAAGCTATTATTTAAAAAAAACTGAATATGTATTAACAGATTGTCAATTATATGAAGTAACTGCATTGTTGGTTCTCAGGAACCTAAATGTTTGTGATCAATTCCTGGCATTTTCAACCAAGAGTGACTTCTGACTTTGGCAAAGCAGAAATAAAAAAATGATTAACCAATTCATCATTTATCCTCTAGAAAGACTAGAACAAACACAATAAATTAGCACATAAGGGCTGTTTTACTCCTTCTAGAATCAGGAATCAGGGCCTCAAATTGAAAATGTGGATTTCAGTTTCGCAGGCTTCATCTGTGTCTGGGAGGCAGTATGACAATCCAAAAAATTAACTCTTTTAAAATTGTCTCTCCTGATTAAGTGTTTTCTTGGTTGATGTGAACTGTTGGTTTCCTGGGTGTATACAGTTTTTTATTTGTTTGAGGTTTCCTTGAATGGTTTGACGCTGCCTGCTCTGCAATTTTGTTTCAGTTTTATTTGTGAAGCACTAATTGTTTTCTAATCTCAGTTTATTTTTATTCAGGAGATCTAAGTTTTGTCCCACGAAAATGTTGTTTCAAATGCTGAAGTTGAATGTTCAACTTTTATTTTGGGTTTCTAGAATTTTTGTTTGTTTGTTATGGTGGTTATACTGTAAGGTTTTTTGTTTGCTTTATATTAATTATTCCTATCAATTTCATATAAAATACACGAGGTAAAAATTTTCTGTCATGAGTACAGCTTGGTCTCATGTGAGACAAGCATAAAATAATTCCTCTCCAAAGTGACTTTGAAGTAAACACCTAAATAAAATAATAAGGGAATAATCTCACAAGCATGCATCAAGATCAGCAAGTTTGATGACCTCTACTAGAAGCCTGCTTAAATTGTTTGAAAAACAGCTGGGTCACTGTGACTGGAGCAGACTGTGGAAGGGAAACAGTTGTTGACATTGAGCTCATGGAGGTAACAGACAGTCCATGTAAGTGGCTAGGGTTTCTATAAGTCAATAGATTTTACTTTCTTTTTACCCTAAGCCTGGTTCATGACTGGAAGTGAAATTGGTAAGGTTGTTACCAGCATCTAGCCCTGAGAGATTAGAAAAGCTGACAAATATCTTAAAATCTAGAGTCTCAGGCCCCTCTTTGAGAAATTAACAGTGATAAATCATCTCTCCAGAAAATTGTAAATAAAAAAAGCACACTTTGATTTTATATTTTCAAGATTATTTAACTCAATCTTTGGTTTCTGTAAATCAGAAGAATTTTAAGAAGCTTTTCTAAAGTTGTGTTGATTCAAGTTAGGATAAGTGTTAGTAAAGTGAAGTCGGTTCAGTTAGTCAACGATTACAAAGTAAACCATATATTTCTTTTTCACCCCTTTTCTTTTCCCATTACTTTTTAAATATTTCCATAAAACTCTAGTATAGCAGGAAAAAAATAAAATAAAATAAAATAAAAAAGCTAGGCAGCCTCTATTTTTGGGGTGGAAATTAAGAAAATGCAACGAATGGCTTTTGGGCTAGAACTAAACTTGACTACAGCTGCAAGGCATACAGAAAAGACATACACACCTGTGGATTGGCACACTACGTTATGCATACACAGTAGGCATAATATTTACCATGAGGCAAAAATTAAATATGTCTTATGACATAAAAGTTGCTAAGCCATTATAATAACCAAGCTGAATCAAAACAAAAATTTCAAGGATTATAGCTGCGGTTAGAGAACCCTTGCTTTCGCTAAAGTTGTTGAGTAGAATTAACACTGATGTGTCTTCTACTGTTCTAAAATTTTATTTGATAGAAGATTTTTATAGTGGGAATCTTTGATCACAATTAGTTAGGCTCTGTCATGTTCTAAATTAATCAGAAATAAATACAGTCACAAAAATTTACATAAGCCAATTAGAGAAAATAAAAGCAAGTGAATGAAGAAATAACTGTAATAGAAAAATGTATGTGGAAATGTTAAGATAAATCCAAAAAGGAGGTTAATTCATACAGTGTAAAATCTTTTACAGTTGATCAAAAGATTTGTTTCCAAACTTTAGCAGCTAGCAATAACATGGTAGTTAACCATGGTTTGGAGGCTAGGCTCATCTCATGAATTTACATTTTTCTGCCTGATTTTATATTCACTAAAAGCTGATTAGATTGTGCCCACCAGATTAAGGTGGATCAGCCTTCCACAGCTCACTGATTCAAAGACTGTTTTGGGGAAAATATCCAACAGATGCACCCAGGATTAATAGCCTGTATACCTCAATCCAATGAAGTGGACACTCAGCATTAACCATCACAAATCCACCCCTTGACAACTTGAACCCATACACATCTCCTAAGAGCATACCTAATCTTCAAGTAAAGAAAATAATAACATCATAATTACACCTAATGTAATACAACTGTCTTTGTTACAACCAGTAATTCACCAATCCCAAATCCAAACACTATTATGTGAAGTTAACAATACTCAAATGCTAATTTGACGTCAATAAATCTAATGTCACATAATAAAGAAAAAGAAAAAATGAAGGTACTATTACATGTGTATACATACGCAAACTTTTTTTTAACAAAAAGAGAAACTATTTAGAACAATTAAAATCCTCATTTCTGCAGCCGGGCACCTGGCTGTATCTGGTGTTGATGTGTACCTTCTACCAAAATTTTTGTGTTGCCTTTGCGTTCAACAAGCACCTCAGCTGAGATCCCTTAATCCCCTCTCTTCCTTTCTTCCTTCCTTCCTCCCTTCCTTCCTTCTTTTCTTCCTCCCTCTCTCTCTTTTCTTCTTTCTTGCTTTCTTTTCTGTTGGAGTAACCCAAACCTTAATTCCTGAAGGTTCTGGATCATTTACAGTCCTGCCAAAATTAGGCTGTCATAATTTTCCATTGACCTTAATCTCAGGGCATTTAAATACTCCTGTGTTCCATGTATATTCTTCCGTACCTCTGTTGTAAAATAGTAGACTGACTTTATCTTGCTAATTCAAGTCAATCACCACGGCCAACACTGTCACTCCTTTAGCCTGTTGACTGAAAGGTAGGAGTAGCCCAAAATGCCAAGGAGGCAATCTTCACTGTCAGTTTAATGGAATTGTCATTCTGTCTCCTGGTGGCAGAATTTCTCCCTCTGGAACTAAGACCTGTAAGCCCGCAGAACATAATGTAAAGGAAACAGGAAGCAAACATTTTGCTAGTGGATCACTAGGGGTGATGGTGAGCGGGGACATTTTCACTTCCACCCGTTGATTTGTGTACCCATTAATTCTGGCTATGGGAAAAGTACCATATGTTCAACACAGTTTCAGAACATACATTACCTTCTGGAGAACTTTGCCCCAGGTTTGCAAAGTCTTGTCCCATAGTTGGTATTGTAGTTGTAACTTTAAAAGGCCATTTCACCATTCTATTAATCCAGCTGCCCTAGGATGATGGGAAACATGGTAAGACCAGTGACTTCCCTACGCAGGAGCCCACTGCCACACTTCTTTAGCCATAAGGGGAGTGTCTTTGTCAGAAGAAATGCTGTGTGGAACGCTGTGTTGGTGGATGAGGTATTTAGTGTGTCCACAGTTGGTAGTCTTGGCAGAAGCATTGGATGCAGAATAGGCAAACGCATATCCAGTATAAGCACCCTGAGAAATGGTGCCATATGGATGGATCAGTGTTGGACTCTGTTGCTTACAAATTGGGCACTCAACAGTGGCCACAGCCAGGTTAGCTTTGGTGAACAAAAGTCCATTTTGCTGAACCCATGCAAAATCTCCATCCCTGCAATCATGACCACTTTGTTTCTGGGCCCTCTGGGTGATTACAGCAGAAGCCCAGGAGAGAGAGTGAGTGGTTTCCACAGGAGGGTTTATTCTATCCGTTTGCTTACAAAATATTTCCTCTTCTGAGGTCCCCGTTGTTGAACACTCACATGAAATATAATTATCCTCACAGTTTTTGACCACTCAGGGAGCCTCATCTAATAACTCTCTCTCAAATTACTTTGCCACTTATTTACTGATAATGCTTCTTCCAAGTTCCTGATCATCCAGCCAAAACATTTTTTATGGCCCATGAACCGGTATATAGCCACACATCTGGCTATCTCTCCTTGGCCTTCTGTCTGCTGGGAAGAGGTCCCTTCACCACTGTTCTTCGTGGATATCCCAGCAAAATGCTGTACTGCTGCTGCTGTTCATTTTTGGGTGGTGGCTCCATATATTGTGCAGAACCATCTGGAGCCAGGCCATAGTCTTCTCCTATTCTGTCAACTGATCATAGGGAACTATCCATGAGACCATCAGTGCAGGTTGGAGGGGAGAAGGCATGGTGGCAAGACTGGATACCATGAGCATTTGAGCCACTTACACATGTAACTTACTTGCACCTTCAGGACTGGCTTGAGACTGGGCACGTACATACCACTACCATTTGAAGATGAAATTCTGCTATGGACAACCCACTTTATGACTAGATGGATCAGAAAGCACCCAGTTCATGATAGGCATTTCAGTTCACTTGGTGACTTCATGACTTACAGACAAGCATTCAGTTTCCACCAAACCCAGTAACAGGCCAAGAGCTGTCTCTCAATAGGAGGGTGGTTATCTGCAGAAGATGGCAGGGCCTTATTTCAAAATCCTGGAGACCTGCGCTGTGATTCACCTCTGAGAGCCTGTCATTAGGCCCCAAACAGCACCGCTATCTACCACTGATACCTCCATCACCATTATATCTTCTGGGTCATATGGCCCAAGTGGAAGAAAAGCTTGCCTGGGTCTTCTACAGAGCTTTCTCCTGTTGCAGACACTACTCACAACTGGCAGCCTTTTAAGTCACTCAATAAATGGGGGAGAGTAACAACCTCACATAAGGAATATGTTTTCTCCAATATCCAAAGAAACCCACTAGATATTGTCCCCCATTTTTTTGTTTGTATGAGGGGCCAAATCCAGTGAATTGTTCTTTACCTTAGAAGGAATATGTCAGCAGGTCTTACCCCACTGGACCCATAGAAATTTTACTGAGGTAGAAGGTCCCTGAATTTTAGTCAGATTTATTTCCTATAATATGGTATGAACATGCCTCACTAATAAGTCCAGTTTGTTTGCTACTTCCCGCTCACTGGATCAAATCAGCATAATGTCATCAATGCCACAGACAAGTGTGATATCTTGTAGCATCCAAAAGAAATCAAGGTCTCTCTGAATAAGATTAAGACACGAAGGTAGAGAGTTGGTATACCCCTGAGGTAGGAGAATAAAGGTGTATTGCTGGTATTGTCGGGTGAAGGCAAATTGCCTCTGGTGGGTCTTAGGGAAAGGAATGAAGAAAAAGGCATTTGCCCAGGCAGTGGCTGCATACCAGATGCCAGGAGACATATTTATTTGCTCAAGCAATAAAACCACATTTGGTACAGCAGCTGCCATTTGAGTCACCACATGGTTAAGCTTACAAAAATCTCCTGTCATTCTCCAAGATCCACTTGTGTTCTTCACAGGTTAAGTGGGAGGGTTGCATTTAGATGTGCTGGTAATGACCAATTCTGTGTCTTTCAAGTCCTTAATGGTGGTACTAATCTTCACAGTCTCTCCGGAGTTGTGATATTGTTTTTGATTTACTATATTTCCAGGTAGAGGCAGCTCAAATGGCTTCCATTTGCCTTTTCCTATTTTAGTAGTCCTCACCCTACAGGTCAGAAAGCAAATGTAGGGTTCTCCCAGCAGCTAAGTCTGTCTATGCCAATAATGCCTTCTGGCACTGGGAAAATGACCTTAGGATGAGTCTAGGTACACACTAGACACACTGTAAGTCTGACCGAAGCTAAAACTTTATTAACTGCCTGACCTTCATAAGCTTCTATTTTAACTGTAAAATCACAATGATGTTGTGTGTCTCCTGGAGTCAGTATCAGCTCAGATCCAGGGTCCAGTAGCCCGAAAATTCTGATCATTTCCCTTCCTTCAATGCACAGTCACCCTGACAAAAGTCCGGAAGTTACTTAAGGAACAATGGGAGAAAGATTCACTGCATAAATTATTGGTAATGGAGGGGGGTCTTTCCTCAAGGGGACCCAGCCTCCCCTTCATTCAAGGGGTTCTGTGTCTCTAAATTGGCTCTGGTATGGGAATAGCTTGAGAAGCTCTGGTTTTGTTTTTATAATTTAGAATAGTTCTTCATCTGTTTGACACCAAAGTTTTCTGTTTCTATAACTTAAGTAGGAACACAGTAGGCTTTCTATCAATTTCACTCCCAGGAACATCTTGATTAATTAGCCAGTGCCAGGGCTCTACAGGGGTCAGACTCTTCTGATTGCTGCTTCGTGAGAGCTGTCCATTATGGTACCTACACCCACCTTGCCTTTGGTGGTCGAGTGTTGACCCTTAGTTCCTGCCACCTTGGGATTCAATTATCCGCAGTGTATTTAAATTTTATAATTAGTGGCTGCAGTTCCCACCCTTAGATCTGACACACAGAGAAGAGTAATTACAGAGCTTTTCAAAGATGCAGGTGCTGCTCTACTTCTCAAGGCATTGATCAAGGGTATATCCTCTAGACTCTCTCAGCTGCGATGAGTAGGTCTAAAGTGAACTAATCCACTCCACCATTCCAATCTCCAAAGGCCTTTGGATTTCATCCTTTACATTAAACCAATGGAGGGTAGACATTTACAGAGCTCACTCACAGAGGACCATCTTGAATCCATATTTTAGCTAACCAAGCAGATAAACTGTTAGAAATTTTTAGCTCCCTGTGCTGCATCTTTAAGTGCAGAGTCCCTACTAAGTCAGCCCTAGTCAATAAATTCAGCCTGATAGAACCCTGTGTTCCTTCTGCTATTATCCCATACCCTTAACATCCATTTGCTTCTGTGTTTCTCTAGCCTGCTGTTCATATATGTTATAGAACTCAAACAGTTGTTTTTCAGTTTACCACACCTTCTCAGGGGTTGCACTCTCAATATCACCTCAAAGAGCCTGCCAGTACTTTAGTTTAGTTACAAACTTAGAACCAAACAGAGATGTTGGGGGTGGCCTCTGAAAAGAATCAACATTATCATACATGGCAGCTGACTCAGGGGAGGCCATCACTGTGGCCTCAGCCAGTGCATGATTTATCTCTACAGGTAGAGGTGGAAAAACTGAAGGCAGCATGTGCCTCTTTCTTCCGGGATGCAGAACAATAATTGGAGATCAGCTGAATATCAGGGCTGAGTGACCTGTCACACAACTATGGATGAAACTTGCCACCTTGCTTACTGTATTGTGGAACACAAAAATAAGAGGACAGCTGTGGCCCTTCAGGGTGCGCAGACCTAGGGGCTCTCAATGCCATGACTGTGACACCCTCTTAGGGGCTTTGCATTTTCTGCCATCTCCAAGCTTCTGGGCTCCACTACGTTTGCCAATATCAGCTGCGGATGCTGCCTGCAGTATGCCTGGCCCAGCTGCTACTTCTCAGTGAGATGGAACTCCTGTTGGCACCTGAAATATCTTGCTTTGCCACAGGCGGCATGCTTGGATGAGTTTAGTGGTTGGAGCCCAGGCTTGCTCACACAACACTCACCACTCCGCCATGGTTGCCCTTGGCAGGCAATAAATGCTGGCTCTTAATGCAAGCTGAGTGCAGCCTTTCAGGCAGGGTGGGTAGAACACATGTAGCAGGACTGGGAAAAACTCCAGCAAAGGCAACACTGGCCACAGTGCTTTTCATCTGGCAAAGTGACTCCCCTAAAATTTTGTAACAAAAGAAGCATAGCTAATTGTGTTTAAATGCCTTACTTCTCTTAAATCCTGAGACACTGATAATTCAGTGTCCATACCCTGAATATTTTCAAATTTTTATCCTTATTTGGAAAGTATTATATTTCAACATTATTTAGAAATAAAATTTGAATATTTGGTATTTGTGTTGAACCACCTGAATCCCAAGAATATATTTGCATGGAACCAACTGATTCTAACAAAATAAATTTCTGAAATGTAGGCATTGGGCTTCAGATTAGCATTCTTTTAGCAGATTATGAAGCTTGCCAATGGAACACAATTTCTAATGCCTGGATTTTGACATTATGTACTCATATACTTTTGTGTGTGTGTGTGTGGAGGCGCTTTTGCTGTGTATTGCAAGAGGATGAGCAGCATTTCTGACCTTTTCCAATAAGTGCAATGGTAACATCCTTTTTCTGTGGTTGAAATTTCTAAATATCTTAGTGTCTTCTGGAAGCTAAATTGTTGACACTGACTATTCTAAATAGTTATGAAGAATGAATAAAAAAACACTTTTAACAATTTTGCACAGACCGTGCAGGGTGGTTCACAGCTGTAATCCCAGCACTTTGGGAGGCCAAATTGGGTGAATCACCCTAGCTCAGGCATTCGAGACCAGTCTGGCCAACATGGTGTAACCCTGCCTCTACTAAAAATACAATAAGTAAATTAACAAATAAAATTAGCACAATAGCTGGGCATGGTGACAGTCACCTGTAATCCCAGCTACTCGGGAGGTTGAGGCAGGAGAATCGATTGAAACCAGGAGGTGAGAATGAACTGAGATCATGCCATTGCACTCCAGCCTGGATCACAATAGCGAAACTCTGTCTTAAAATATATATATATATATATATATATATATATATATATAAAATAAAAATAAAAATATGCAAATTTTTATCAGATCTTATTTTTATCTAACTTTCTGCTGTTCTAATATCCTGTCACTTATGCAGTGAACCAGCATGCACTGCATGTACCCTGGAACTTAATATAAAACAAAATTAACTAAAACTAGAAAAGCTTTCTTTTTTTAGAAGTGACGTTATAGTAACTGAAATGTGTGCCACACTTTATTTAAGACATTTTCTAATTACAAATCAGAGTTGTGACAAACTTCATTGAAAAGCAAATAAGTAGTATATCTCAATTCTTAGTTGATTGAATGTATTTTCTTTTATTTTTAGAATGGAATCCAGACTGTCTCTTTGGATGGAGTGCAGTGGTGCAATCTTAGCACACTGCAGCACCCTGCCTCCCAAGTTCAAGTGTTTATTCTTCCTCAGCTTCTTGAATAGCTGAGATTACTGGTGTGCACCAACACACTCAAAGCATTTTCACCATATTGGCCACGCTTGTCTCAAACTCCTGGCTTCAAGTACTCTGTCTGTTTTGGCCTCTAGAAGTGCTGGAATTACAGGCATGAGCCACCAAGCCTTGCCAGCTGGCCCTCGACTAAATTTCCAATTGAGAAAAAAAAAAAAATTGATCTTACAAACCTTATTTTTTATATCATATTTTTGATGAGTTTCTTTTTATGTCTCATAATTCAAAAAGATAATTTAAGTGCATTGCTTTTTATAGGAAATGAATTTATTTCCATTAGTAGATAATTAAAAGAGTAGGTTTATTTAGAAAGTCGTTTTTCTATGGTGAAGAGTTCTCACATCTTAGAAATTGCTTTACACATCTCATTTGGAAACCTCATTGCATGTATTGATTACATTTGTGTTTTTTTTTTTTCCTTTGGATTTTCTTTTTGTAAGAGTATTCTAAATTGTTTCAAGACACAACAATATGTTTAATTATGTCAAATAAATTTAAAAGGTATTTTCTTTGAAAGACAACTTTTTCTTAAGCTATGTTTTCTACTAATACTGTGTGATTACTTTTTGTACATTACTAGGAATTAATTGATGTTTAAATCTTCCCAGCATCAAAGGTTCACCTGCAATATTTAAGAAATAAGGAACTGCTAACACAGCAGGCTGTTCTAGTCCACAGCTCACCCACTACCATCAACCCTGGTTTTGAGCTACCTGCAGCACAAGATTGGCTGGGTAAAAAAAAATCTCGAAAAGATACCAGTCTGTTTGATGGAAATATATTACGTAGACAAAGAAATAAGCAGTGAGTATTTAAAATCATAAAGAGGTTTTTATCTTTAATAAGATTTTGTTTGAAAATCTATATTTACACTTAGAAAATATTAACTCATGGCTTTTGTTTTACTTTGTTTTTAATCAACTAGCTTAATATTTTGCAGCCATCAGATATATAATTAAAACCATTTATATCAGAGAAAGTTTTTTTTTAATATAAGATGTATTTCTTAAATGTTCTCACATATGGTATTGGTAATTTACCTCAGTGGGATTGAACTAATCATATACGGAAAAATAGTAGACTTTTGAGTAAGAAGAAACCAAGTTTAATGGTACAAAAAGTTTATATTTAAAACGTATTCATTAAAAATGATTTTTCTAACCCAAACATTGAAGTTGCTTAATGTTGTTTTAGTTAAATTCCAAGAGAGGTATTATTTTAAAATCATAATGTGAAAAGAGATCATCTGAGTACATGTTATTACTTCTAAATGTCCACATCAATTAAACAAAATGGATAGCAATGTTGAAATCTTACACAGAACTGAAACTCATAGTGAGAGGTAACGTAAGTAAATTGAAAAACAATAGGCCGGGTGCGGTGGCTCACGCCTGTAATCCCAGCACTTTGGGAGACCAAGGAGGGTGGATCACAAGGTCAGCAGATCCAGACCATCCTGGTTAACAGGGTGAAACCAGTCTCTACTACAAACAGAAAAAATTAGACGGGGGTGCCGGTGGGCGTCTGTAGTTCCAACTACATGAGAGGCTGTGGCAGGAGAATGGCATGAGCCCGAGAGTCGAAGCTTGCAGTGAACCGAGATCACACCACTGCACTCCAGCCTAGACAACAGAGCGAGACTCCATCTCAAAAAAAAATTTAGTTCATTTCAAGGGAAACCAGAGGATTACAAATATAATTAGCAACAGTATTCTGTACAGATATTTAACTGAAAATGTGAAATTATATTAATTTATTTGTTTCTCTCTTTGAGTATTTTTTTTTTGGCACACTGCAGGAGTTTCTAGCTAAACTCACTGTTTAAAAGGACAGATATTTATTTGTCCTTTCGGATCTATATAAAGAGGAGAGTTTCCTTTCTAAAAACACATATTTTTGTTAATTTATTTAACTATTGTATTGGCAGAGGAAATATATATTTTAAGAAGAGGTTTTTAAAGCAAACACTACTGTTTGCTTAATGTTATGAAACATTAAGTCAATCTTTTCTTTCCTTGTGGTTAATATATATTTCCAAATATATAAGATGGCATGCAATAAAAATTATTAACTTGCCACGAATATTGTATTTCTGGTCCAGAGATATTTTTTGAAGTATATGCACTTCTTCATACACAGAGCTATTTCTTCCTCCTCGCCTTCTTCTTCTTCTTCTTCTTCTTCTTCTTCTTCTTCTTCTTCTTCTTCTTCTTCTTCTTCTTCTCTTCTTCTTCTCCTCCTCCTTCTCCTCCTCTTTTTTTAACAGAAATGAGAATATAAAATATATAATATAGTTGTTTGTTTTTACTTAGTGACACACCTGTCAATACATGAATATCTTTATTTCTGTTCTGTAGCTACATAACTTGGCATTCAATGTGCTCTAACTTATGCAGTCCACACCAAAGATGGGTTGCTGTGTAAGCTGTGTTCAGTTTTATAAGATTGAGAAGCATTTCTAGTTCTCACAGGGACTTTAAATACACCACCTAATTGACTTTATCTCACAATAAAATGAATATAAGGTAATCATCACTATGTAATGAGGAAAAAAGCAGATATTTATGTGAAGATTGTAGTTTTTAGGTTTGAGAACAATGACTTGTATAAAGTGCTCAGTTTAAACTGAGAAAATTCTAATGTCCTATTTATATAAATTTCTGATAACAGTGTATTGAATACACTTATTTTAAGTACAAAAGTTTTTCAATCAGTAAACACATAATGATTAAAGTTAAGTCTGTGTTAGCACGTGGAAGTTTAATACTCTACCATCTTATATGACTTTTTCAAATAAAACTGTTACAGAAGAAATGCCATTAAAAATGCAGAATTAAGATATCTCTTGTTAATGGTGCATATATTGGATCACGTTGCTGACGATGTACAAATTTAAAGTACCATTTGAAAACTGCTGTGTTAGCCTGATAAAATGAATTTCCCAGCCTGATTAGATGAGCTATTGACAGAATCATCAGTTTTGTAGCATAAGCATAGTATTTCTTCTCTCAAGTTGTGAAACACTCCGTTAGTAGGAATATCTGCCCCCAATTGGACTCTGCCCACAAAAATAACACGTAGGACTCAAAGAGGCTGGGGTGACTAGTCACATAAATTGTGTGATGTAGCAACTGTACATAATGTTAGTGGTTAGAAACAGTATTTCTACAATTGGAAACACGTGGTGATGTAGACAATGATTGTTCAAAGATGAGTAAAAAAGATGTGAGTTAAATTTTAATTATTTATTTGTTTTTAATATTCTGATACCAGGTACTGTTTTTCTTCCCGAGATTACTGTAGTTTCATGAGATTTTGTCAGGATTGCATTTTGACAATATGGCTAGAATGTCTGAGATACTATGAATGGCATATTTTTCATGCTCCCTATCTAATAACTTGAAATTTTACTTGACAATTTTTATTATTTTTTGTTTGATTTCAAAGCACAATTGATATAATCATATTTGTATGACATGGTAAATGCAATTCAGAATTTTAAGAATAAAAAGTATTTATTTTAATAAGTATAGTCTCATCTTGTATTTAAAGTATGCTGTTTAATTTTTTAACTTTAATTTTATCTGTGTGATATAAGTTGTGTTTATTTTTAGGGTTTTCTGTATATTTTTCTCAAATGAGGTATTCTTCTGCTTAAGTAAAATATAGTTTTTCAGATAATGCTGCATGGACCTGTTGTCAACTTTATTTCACAATTACAATAAGGCTGCTAAAGGTATAAAAGCACCTGGTTGAAAATAAAAAGTATTTAGTTGAAAATAAGGCAGCAAAAATTTAGGCTTTAGTGACAGATCACATATTTAAGATGTACCTATTAAGTAAGCGAATATAGAAAATCTGAATTTTGGAAATGTTTACAGTCAAACTGTTTATCATTCCTTTACTTTTTTGCATAGATATTGATAGAAACAAAAGAAAAAAATAGAATATTTTAACTGTAATAAACAGTTCCAAAATTTCTACATTTCTTTTCCTCAGTGGTCAGAAATAACTTGGCCTTCAAACAACATCTTAGCACTTGATGTTTATGGAGATTACAAAACACACATTTGTCTCTGCCTTTCTAGATATGACAGATCACACTATGCAGGCATTACAACTTGGGTAGCATTCCTCTTAGTAGGATCTCCTTCTGGGATGTCCACTCTTGCTTGGTTAAGAGCTACTACGGGACAGAAAGATAGAATTTCGGTCCTGATCTTCTAGCTGTTTTTTCCCCTAGGGTTTTGAACTGAAAACAGAGATGGCAAATTGTACTGGTGAGAAGAGAATGAAGTAGACAGAATATAAGATTCAAATTAAGTCCCCACCATTGTGCTTTGTTGCTTGTGCTTTATGTTCTCTCAGCCCTTCACTGTGGCATGCATGTCTGCCTAGTTACTTTTCTTATGTGATGAAACTTCATCAGGACATGAAGTAGATAATTTTTATTTCTGTGTCCTAAACCTCAGATGCATACCAAAGCATAGAGAAACATGTTGCATATGTGTAAAACAGCTGTATTTTGTTCTTTAGCTACAAGGAAATTATGACCTTTGGAGCTTCTATGTATGCTCTGGATCCTTCCACAATTACTCTCAATGGCCATATTTATTGATTTGTAATAATTCTCAAAAATCACATAAATTATATCATGTAAATGTCAAAAATGCATGACACTCACAAGAAGACACTGAATTCTAGGAGAAAAAAGTACTTAGTTCTCATAAGTTATTTATGGCAGAGCACTGGTTTCTTTCCAATCCTGTCTACTTGAGAAGATTGTAGTCTATTTTGTTACCTGTGAGGTATGTTATTATTGTATTATTTCTACTGATAACTTTTCGGTATACTCTTTATGATGGTCCACCTGTGAAACAAACACTAATGCTAAACATTAAAAACAATAAGTTCTTTGAAAATACCACAAAAATTTGCATACCATTTCATTAACTCAGTTTTGGTATATGTTTCATTCAACTACTTTCATAATACTTTTAGAGATACTGCCTTTGGCCTCTAGAGTAAGGCTGATCCTCATGATGATGTATTTAGTTATTATCATAAATGTGAAGACAAATTAGCATTATACAAGACAGAAGACAGAAAAGAGTACAATATTGGTGTACTAAGACACCTTCAGGTCAATCTTTTGATTTAGCTGCTTTCTGACTACAATTCTACATACCCAAATGTTTTTGGAAACAGTTCAGGTAAATTATGGGTGAGTTATCATTTAATTTTGATGAAATCAATTCTACACAAACTAAAATTTTTAAATATATCTTAAAATCCGTAATGTATTTGATGTTAAATATTTAAACAAAAGTAATATTATAGCTGTCTTTCTTGGTCATTTCTGCTAGTATTATCCCAGTAGTAAAGGACTAAAATTGTCACAGCACAGACAGGCCATGTATTCTTTCATCTCTTAAGATATAATTAAGTTCCTATTATCATAAGATTTATACTCTATATATAAACTAAACATTAAAATGTAGCCATTTCCTTGATTTAACAGTTCTCTAATGAAGCAAACCTCAAGTACATAATTTTATCTCTATAAGTGTTTGAATGCATCTGTAAAGTTTTTCCTTAAAACGTTGACCATAGTGCTGTCATCACACATAATAAAAATCATTTTATAAACTTGGGCGACATGGCAAAACCCTGTCACCACAAAAAATGCAAAAATTATTCAGGTATGGTGGTTTGAGCCTGTAGTATCAGCTACTTGGGAAGGTAAAATGTCATTTCATTCACTGACTTTGGTATATGCTTAAAGTTCCTTCATTACTCTTTTCAAATTAGATTAGTGCATCAATGACATCTTTTAGTTTCTAGAGTAATGTTTATCCATGTGATTATGTATCTCAAAGATCAAAATTACTCATCATCAAATAAACAATTTTTCTTATCAAATAAACATTTTTTCTTATCAAATGAACATTTTCATCACTGACAAGAATGTACCCCTTTCTAGCCCTGCAAGAAAATATATATGATATACTTATATATATATATATATAATGTATAACTTTATATAATATATATGTGTATGTGTACATGTATGCGTGTGTGTGTATATATATATTTACAAATATATATATATATTTACAAATATATATATATATTTACAAATATATATATATATATTTACAAATATATATATATATTTACAAATATATATATATATATATTTGCAAGCTTGTGCCAGGCACTTTCCTTCACACTTGTAGTTTTAACATTTCGGGAAGCCAAGACAGCCAGATTACTTGATTTCAGGGAATCAAATACAGCCTGAGTAATGTGGTGATATCGCATCTCTATTAAGATGCAAAAAGGGACCTAGGTGAGTGTAATTGTCTGCACCTGTAGTCCCTGCTACCTGGGACAGTGAGGTGAAAACATCTCCTGAGCTGTTATTGTGTTGCTGCACTCCAACCTGTGCAATGAAGAGAATTGCTGCCCCTTGCCACCCTTACACGCACACAAAGCTTAATAACACCTTGATTTTATTTCCTTTATTTTATCAAGGTCTAATTTGTGGCATGCATGACAATGAAACACTGTCACACAACTTTTTACTGTATACTGTAGCTCTTTCTAGTTTCTAAAACAAGCTGCAGCCACTCATGAGAGTTTATGGTTTATTGTTCTTTCAGGAAGGTACTTCTTAGTTATCTCAGAGCTAGAAAGAAAAAGGGATCTTCTGATTTCTGGGCTTCCTTCTCTTCACTCACAGCAGCTCCCTTCTCTGTATTAGGATTATCACTTAGATTTATTTTAAATGTCTGCAGTGCACCTGTAACGCACTGACTCCCCATTGTATCTCTCAGTATGAGGTTCTAGATTCCATAGCTAAACTGTAAACTTAGCGTTCCAAGTGTAATTTGCATATGTCTTTCTTATTTACCTATTTCCATTCTATAGCCTCAGGTGTGACCAACACTCCTTTTTTCTTGCATCAACAAGTTATTTTCATTTGTTTGATCTACTCGAAACATTTTTTTTCTGAAATCAAGTCAACATTTCTGTTCTTTTCATTCAAATTACTATAACGCTATGAGTTTCTGTCTTCAAAACTTTCACTCAATAATTTATGTGTGCATGCATCTCTGTGTGATTGTTTACAAACAATTGGCACAAGGGACCAGTT
The DNA here is from genome assembly GCF_028885655.2 of Pongo abelii. NCBI lineage: Eukaryota > Metazoa > Chordata > Mammalia > Primates > Hominidae > Pongo > Pongo abelii. The sequence goes on along the minus strand of NC_072009.2, from coordinate 36,957,441 downwards.
TTGTGAAAGACAATCTTCTATTGTCTTCATTGGAAAACCAAACCAAACCAAACAAAAACATAAAGAATACATGTTTATAATTTGTTTCTTTAATAATGTCTTTTGGTACAAATGTGAAAAATCTTTTAACACTTTAAAGGTGGACATTAACAGTCATCAAAGTCTTCTTGATTCTTTGGAACAGTATATCCAAACGAAGGGGCAAATCCACATTGTTTTAAAATGGGATAAAGTGCATGTGTTGTTCAGTTTTGAAAAAAAAAAAAAAAAAAAAAAGATCTCATTGAACAAAACCAGAAGAAATTAGAGTTGTTTGTGCTCATCCACAAAATTAACTTTTGGTTTCTCTTTACTGTTGTAGTGGTATCAGACAGGTAGTTAAGATGATAACTGGTGTAAAGGAAAATAATATTGACAAAACACAGCGACTGACTTGAAGAAAAATGATTCTTGGTAAATGAATAATTTTGGATGTAGAAGATCTCACAGATTGTTTTCCTCTGTCCTCTAAGATAAATTGCAATTTAATGATTGAATATTGAAGAGTTGACAGAAGAAATCTTATTCTTTTTCTATTACAGATACCTGAAACAACCACGTGTAGTTTCAGAAACAGATTTCATTCTTTAGCCTAACCAGCCCATTTTATCTCATGGGAACCTGTTTGGGGGATGGAATGAAGAACTATCTTTGAAGATGTTGTAAGTTAAATAACATGGATGTCTTTCTTGACCTTCATAACTTCTCACCTCCAAGCTGTCTGCATTGTTGTGAACTTAGCTGTCATTTAGATTGTGGTTCATTTATAACATCATACTGCCTGCTATTCACATCTCAGAGAAGTGAAACAATTTCTTTTCACCCTTTCTCTCACTCTTAATGCAATCCCCTTAAAATAACTATATATAGGTCTTAACATTGTATTTTATTTTATTTTATTTACTTATTTATTTATTTATTTGTTTATTTATTTATTGAGATAGAGTCCCACTCTGTCACCCAGGCTGGAGTGCAGTGGCCCGTTCTAGGCTCACTGCAACTCCACCTTCCAGGTTCATGCCATTCTCCTGCCTCAGTCACCAGAGTAGCTGGGACTACAGGTGCCAGACACCACTCCTGGCTAATTGTTTTGGTATTTTTAGTAGAAGACGGGGGTTGCACCTTGTTAGCCAGGAAGGTCTGGATCTCCTGATTTTGTGATCTCCCCACCTTGGCTTCCCAGCGTGTTGGGATTACAGGCGTGGGATTAGAGGCCACCACACCTGGCCAGGTCGTAACTTTTTTTATAAAAGAGTGAGACCGGCCTGGTCAAAAGGGTGAAACCCCATCTCTACTAAAAATGTGAAAATTAGCCAGACGTCATGGCAGATGCCCATAAAATTAGCTACTGGGGAGGCTGAGACAGGTGAATTTCTTGAATCTGGGAGGCACATGTTACAGTGAGCAGAGATCCTGTCATTGCACTGCAGCATAGGGGAAGAGGGTAAAACCCTATCTCAAAAAAAAAAAAAAAAAAAAAGAGAAAGAAAAGAAAAAAGAAAAGAAAAGAAAAAAAACTGTGAGAATTAAACTCATTAATTTCTGTGTATCTCTTAGGGTATTACCTCTTCTTTAAGTGCTGTAAATATCAGCTGCTATTATTATTGCTTATCATGTATCTTCAATTTACTCACACCAAATTATGCTTAATAGCATAAAAGAAAACTTCAGAACAGTAACAGTCAGGTAGTCATGGCTATATGGAGCCGCATAATCATCAGTGTCTGCGTCAGTAATGTTTTCCAATTTACAACAAATAAGTGACCTTTTACACCCACAGATTCTGCAAACACAATTTTCTCAAAACCTAAACTGTACTCAGTGTAACGATTTAGATTTGGTTCTTATGATAAATAATTTGTGTTTGGCTTGTAGGAATTTTTACAAGGTATCAAAAGTGTTTAATCCTTTTCTTCAGTCTTCTTGTTCCTTTTTTTGTGAAATCATTAGATCTAACTTATATGAATGCATTGCCTTTTTGGTTTAGTTTTTTCAAGGTAAAATATTTAAGATATCTTCACCTTAGAGTATTGGTTTTCAATATATGGAAACATGGAAGAGCATTTATTTATTATATTAATTACTATTTTTTACTCAAGCAGTTTGAAATATGAGTTAGTGAAGTGGTGAGATAATCACTAAGATTTAGCTTAACTAACAAATATTTTATTAACAGCTACAAAATACAAATGTTTTTGACTCTATAATTTTCTTTGAACAATAGAATTATTTTCTGCATGAAGGAAAAGAATTTACTATGATTACTATACAAGTTGCCTCTATATTCATCATTACCACAGAATTTTACACCAAAAAATATTGGTGTTCCTGCCAGTGACTGGTACATGGCTTTAGATTTCATTCATAATCCTATTATAATTAGTTTTGTTGCCTATCATACTGCTTTATATTTCCTAACAGTAAAATTATTATTTCAATTTTTAAATACATGAAAAGCATTTTTGCAGTAATTGTGTGAGAATTCTTGGGAAACATAAATTTCTCTAATCTAAATATGCATTTTTTATTTAAAAATTGGCTGTGACTTCAAAAAATTCGTATCACGGCTTATTCTACTTTATCATTCAGTATTGAGCTTTATCTATTCTAAACAAAATCTTTACTTATAATTTAAAAAGTGGATCATATTTTACGTCAGATCTCGTTTCTCATATTGGTAATTCCAATAATTTGGAAGGGCAAGGAAAACAAGACAGATGAGGTCAGGAATTTGGAATAGAGTTTGGCAAAATCCTGAAACACCATCTTTACAAAAAGTTTTTAAAAATTAGAAGATGTGGTGGCTTAACACTGGTAATATTAGCACTTAACAAGGCCAAGATGGGTGGATCCCTTTAGGCCTAGAATTTGAGGCTAGCCTGAGTAACACTGCACGATTCTGACTCTAATAAAAAATTAAAATAAATACATAAGTTAAATAATTAGCTGAGCCTACTGGCCTTTTCTTCTAGATGCAGCTATTTGGGAGGTTGAGGAAGCAGGATGACATAAGTCCAAGAGTGAGAAGCTGCAGCTAGTGATGATGGCACCACAGTATTCATTCCCGCTGGAGCACTAGAAAATTGTCTCTTAAAAAAAGTAAAATGGATTTAGTCTTAAGTTAGTATAAATTATAAAAGTATAGAATGCATTTTAATAACTTGACTTCACAACTCTTTCTGCATTGTTTTTATTAAAAGATGTTAATAAAATGTTACTGAACTGAAAAGTGTTTGATATATATTTTCAGAGACCTATGTATAGTTGCATTTTATTTACTTCTTGACTTGACTGTGAAACTAAAGTTTCAGAGCCTTATTAGTCAATATGACATTTGTACTATATTAGTACATTTTCATACACTTATAAAGACCTACGCTAGACTGGGCAATTTATGAAAGGAAGAGTGGTTTATGGACTTAGAGATTTATGTATCTGGCAAAGCAAAGAGAAGCAAGTCACATCTTGTATGGATGGCAGCAAGCAAAGAGAGTGCTTGTTCAGGGAAACACTGATGTTTAAAACCATCAGATCCAATCAGACTTACTCATTATCACAAGAACAGCACAAAAAAACACCTGCCCCCATAATATGGTTACTCTGTATGTCATCCCCCTCCACCACATGTAAAAATGCAAGATAAAATTTCAATGGGGACACAGTCAAATCATATCATTCCAAACCTGGCCTCTCAAAAATCTCAAATCCTCACATTTCAAAACCAGTCATGCTTTTCCAATAGCACTGCAATGTCTTAACTCATTCAAGCATTAACTCAATAGTCCAAAATCTGATATTTTATCTGAGACAAAGCAAGTTTTTCCTGCATATAAACCTGCAAAAATTAAAGCAAGTTAGTTACATCCTAGATACAATGGGGGTACTAGCATTGGGAAAATACAGGCATTCCAAATATGAGAAACTGACCAGAATAAAGGGATTACAGGCCCTAAGTGCATCTGAAATTAGATGAGGCACTAAAAATTTAAGGCTCCTGGATGATCTTCTTTAACTTAATGTGTCATATCCAGGTCATGCTGATGCAAGAGGTAGGTTCCTATGGTCTTGAGCAGATCCCCCTATGAGGCTTTACGGGGTACAGCCTTCCTCCCTACTGCCTTCATGATCTGGCTTTGAGTGTTTATGGGATTTTCTGGGCACACCACCAAGCTGTCAATGGACCAACTATTCTGAAGTCTGGAGGATGAAAACCCTCATTTCCCAGCCCCACAATCATCATCTATGATGCTACCTGTGTTTTCAACATTTCCCAGCCCCACAATCATCATCTGTGATGCTACCTGTGTTTTCAATGGTAGAAATACTGTTGCCGATGACAGGGATCAGGTATAGCTACTGGATCACAGAATGTATTTGATAAGTAGCACCAGCGTCTTTGAGTTCCACAGATCCTTTTGTTGGGTGGGGTCCAATGGGGGCAGATATTCCCACTCAGTAAATGTTTCACAAGCTGAGATAAGAAAAGAAAAATGCTTTCTTTGAAAGAGTTATAGAAGATGGCGTAGTATTAAATTTTCATGTGTTAAACACAGGCTTAGCTTTGATCATTATGAGTTTACTCATTAAAAATTTTTGCATTTAAAATGATTGTATTCAATTCATTGCCGTTAAAACTTTACATTAAAAAAATAAGAGTTTTCCCAGGTTTAATTGAGCACTTCCTTTAAGTTATTGTTCTGACTCATAAAGATGTAACCTTCATGTAAATATCTGCTTCTTTCCTCAACAAATAGTGATAATCACTTTGCCTACACTCAGAATTTTGTTGTGAGATGAAGTCAATGAGATGGTGTGTTTAAAATTATGGTGGAAGTGTAAACTCTTCTTTATTTAGTGTAAAACTGAATATCATTTACATGTCAATCCATCTCAGAGGTGGACTGCATAAATTAGAGCACATTGAACTGAAAGTTATGTAGTTAACTGAAAATTAAATGGATCTTCATATACTGACAGATGTGTGACAAAGTACAAAACAAAGTTAACAATATAGTCTATTGTATATATTCATTTGTGTAAAAAAATAAATAAATAGCTACATATATGGACTATCGCAGTCACAGAGATAATCTCTGCAAAAGGAATATAAAATTGGATATCAGTTCATCATTGTTAGTACATGTCATCCTATAGAGTGAAAATATATGTGTATATTAACTATGTAAAACAGTTAGCTAAAGTGTTTAACGACAGCAGTGTTTGTTTATAAAAATCTCATTTGCAAATATACATTTACTATGTCAATACAAACTTAAATAAATTAACAAAAAAGTGTTTTTTAAAAGCAAATTTTTCCATCTACATAGATCTCACAATGCAAATAAAGATCTGATCTTTTAAACAGTGAGTTAGTTGGGAACTCCTATGATGTGCTAAAAAAATACTCACATGGAAATATATATATGTGTAATCTCATATTTACTAATTAAAAGCCTATACTGAATGAGGCAGGCAGATTACTTGACATCAGGAGTTTGGGACAAGTCTGGCCAACATGCGAAGCCCCATCAGCTGTGTTGGTGCACATGTGTAATCTCAGCTAATCAAAAGGCTAAGGCAGATTAATCCCTTGAAGCTGGGAGGCAGGGGGTTGCAGCATGCCAAGATTGCACCACTGCACTCCAGCTGAAGAGACTGTGTAAGATTGCATCCTCAAAATGAAAGAAAAAGATTCAATCAGCTAAGAATTGAAATATACTACTTATTTACTTTTGTCAGTTTCTGAAAACACTGATTTGTAGCTATTTTATAAAATATCTTAAATAAGATGTGGCACACTTTTCAAAGTTACTATAACTGCTACAAAAATGAAAGCCTTCTAATTTTAATTTAATTTAAATTTATATTAAGTTTCATGACACATACGCAGGACATACAGATTTATTTCACAGGTAAACATTTGTCACCGTTGTTCACTGAACCCATTATCCCATCACCTAGGTATTTAGCTCTTCATAAATTAGCTATTTGTCCTGAAGCTGTGGTTTTCCCACTTTCTTTATCCAGTCTGCCACTCATGGGCATTTGGGTTAATTCCATGACATTGATTTTGTGAACAGTGCTGTGATACACATACATATGCATGCGTCCTTGTAATAGAATGACTTATTTTGCCGGGGCTGTATACCCAGTAATGAAATTGCTGAGTCCAGTGGTATTGTTATTCTGAAAGACTAAAAGTGTGAATCACCACACACTTTTCCACATTGTCTGTACTGATTTACATTCCAAACAACAAGGTAAAGCATTCTTATGACTGCACTAGCTCACTACCATCAGTTTTTTCATGGGTATAAACTTATACGATAAAGATAGTCATCAATTTTGCTTCCACAAGACCCAACAATACTGGGGTATTTCTTCCATGGAAAAAAAAAAAAAAAGAGGAGTTTACAATTGCACTGAATGGAAGAGGCCCAAAATGCTGCTCATCATCCTACAATGCACAGCAAAAGCTCCTCACATAAAGAAGTTATATGAGTACAAAATGTCAAAATCAGAAATTCTGTTCTATTAGATAGCTTTATAATACAGTGGAAGGTGCTAACCTGAAACCCAATGCCGTGAATTGCAGAAGTATATTCTCAGAGACTAGATGTCTGTGTAAGTAAGAGGGATAGGTTGGTTCAGTGGAAATACCAATCTTTCAACTTTAATTTCTAAAAGATTTTGAAATGTAATGATTTTCAAACAAGGTTTAAACATTCCAAATTGTAGGAGATGGAATTTTAAGTATTTCAAGATCCAATAGAAGAAAGGCATTTAAACACAGCTAGCTATGCTCCTTTCATCATGGGATTTTGGGAGGGTTACCTTGCCAATAGAAAACCTCTGTGGCCAGTGGTGCCTTTGCCTGAGTTTTCTCAGGCCTGCTAAGCTAGCTCTACCCACTCTGCCTGACAGGCTACACTCAGCTTGTGTTATGGCCCAGGACTTAACACCTGCCAAGGGAAAATGTGAGGTAGAGTGGCAATGGTGTTTGAGCAAGTGTGGGGTCCAGCTGCTATACATGGCCAGGTCTGCCAGCTGTTGCAAAGCAGGAAATTTTAGGTGCCAAGAGAAGTGCCACCTCACTGAAATGCAGGAGCTGGACCAGGCATACTGCAAGCAGCTTCCACAGCTGATACTGGGGAATGTAGTGGTGCCCAGAAATTTCAGGATGCCAGAAACAGCAAAGCCCTAAAGACGGTGTCACAGCCCTGGTTTTGAGGTACCCTAGATCTGTGCACCATGAAGAGCCACAGCTGTCCTGTTATTTTTGTCTTTCACAATGTGATGAGTAAGAGACATTTTTTTCCCTGTTTGTGTTACAGTTCTTTCAGCACCACCATTCAGTGACTCTCAAATAATTGTTCTTTATCCAGGAAGAATGAGGTAGATGGACACGTGTAGAGTGAGAAATTTATAGATAAGATTTACTGAGGGACAGAACTCAAAAGAGATCCTGATTGGGTAGCTCTTCTCCACAGGCTGGATGTTCAGATGAGTGTCCAGCTCTCAGCAGAGAGATGGCTTTAGAGTGGGCAGCGTATCTCTACAGGCAAGCTGTCAAGAATTAGTGTCCAGTTGTCAGCAGGAAAGAAACCCTGGACTTAGTAGCTTCACCATCCAGCTGATCATACTATGAGATATTAAGCTGTCCACAGAGAGAAGACCCTGGATTGGGTAGGTCTACTTCACACCTGGTGGTTCCAAGATTGGCTAAGCCTTCAGCAAAGAGAAGACCCTCGATTGGGTAGCTCCTCACTCTAGCTGGAGATCCCGTTATCTACCCAGCTTTCAGCAGAGACTGTGGTGGGTTGCTCCAGCCCACCGCTGATACTCCCGACATCTCTTAAGCTCTCAGGGGAGAGATGGCCCTTGGGTAGGTAGCTCCTCTCCACATCTGGTAGTTTGAATAGTCCTCAAATCTAGCTGAGTCCAGGAATATTATGTGCTTCAAAGGAAAGAAAGTGCTTGCTGATTGGATTATTTGGCCACAATGTGTGCATTTCAAAACAGAGTCGGTGGTTCCTATTCTTGTCCATCGGCCTAGGACCTAGACTTCAGGCTGTAACCGGCTTGAAGATGGAGCCTCATTGGAGACCAGCAAATTTACTGCCACGAGCCTGTGATGGCTAACCCTGAGTATCAATTTAACTGGATTGAGGGATACAGAGTATTAGTTTGGCATGTGTCTTTGTGAGTGTTGCCTAAGAGAGATAAACACTAGGGTAAGTGGGCTGGAGAAGGTAGATCCACCCTTAATCTGGTGGGCACAATTGACCTGTGATTGCTGTTCTCTGCAAACCACAGTCACTCAACTACCAAATTTAAATACTAACAATAATTGGACCCCGATGTGACAGGGGTCAAGTGGCACCACTCAACCATCAAAGGTAATGTGGGCACAGCTAAGGGATAGTGGCAGTCAAATAATGTGACTCCTGTAGGGCCTTTTCATTGGTTAATTAGTCACGGTGTTCATGGAAGTGAAATTGATGGAAAGCTTACTGCATTCATACTTATGTTATACATACAGAAATTGTTGGGTCAAAAGGACAAAACACTATTCTGGATGATGAAAACAGAGAAATACAGCCCCTCCATCAATTACCAGGCTAGACACAGTTTAAAGACTGAGAATCCACTGAATGAAGGGGAGGCTGGATTCCCTTGACCAAGAAACTCACAACATAACTGACTATTTATGCAGTGAATCTTTACACCATCTTTCCCCAAGACCTCCAGGCTTTACCAAGGTAATTGTGTATTAGGGAAAGGGAGATAATCAGACTTTGCAGAAACTACTGGCCACTAGCTCTGTGCTGATGTGGGTTCCAGGGGACCCAAAATGTTATTGTGGTCCTACGGTTAAAGTAGGAGCTCAGGGAGATCAGGTAATTAATAGAGCTTTAGCTTATTAGGTCAGATTTACAGAGTGCCCAGTGAGTCCCTGCAGTCATCCTTTGGTCACTTTTCCAGTGCTAAATTGCATAACTGTCATGGATATACTTAGCAGCTGGCAGAATCCCACATTTCCATGACTTGCAAGGTGAGAGCTACAACAATATGAAAGGTCAAATGGAAGCCACTAGAGCTTCCCCTACCTAGAAAAATAGTAAATAAGAAATGATATCAAAACCCTGAAAAGATTATGGAGATGGGTGCCACCATCAAAAATTTCAAAGATGCTGGATTGGTAATTACCAACACATCCTAATTCAACTCTCCCATTTGGCCTGTGCAAAAGACAGGTGGACCTTGGATGATGACACTGGAGTATCACAAGTTAACACAGTTGTGAATCAACTTGCAGCTGATATACTAGATGTGGTTTATTGTTTGAGTAAATTAATACATCTCCTGTTACACGGTATACAGCCATTCACTTGGCCAGTGCCCTTTCCTTTATTCCTGTCTATAAGGACCACCAGAGGCAATTTGCCTTCAGCTGGCAAGGCCAGCAATACCCATTTATTATCCTTGCTCAGGGGTATATTAACTCTCTGGCTCCCTGTCATAATCTTATTCAGAGAGACCTTGATTGCTTTCCACTTCTGTAAAATATCACAATGGTCCATCTCATTGATAAGATTAGGCTGAGTGAGCAAGAAGTAGCAAGTACAATTGAATTATTGGTGAGACATTTATGTACCAGAGGATGTGAAATAAACATGACTAAAATTCGGAGACCTTCTACCTCCATAATGTTCCTAGAGGTCCAGTCTTGGGAAGCTTGTCACAACATCTTTTCCAGGGTGAAGAACAAGATGTTGTGTGAGGCCCCTCTTATAACCAAGAAAGAGGCATAGTACCTACTAGGCCTTTTCAGATTTTTGAAGCATCCCATTGTTCATTTGAATATGTCCCGCAGCCCACTTATTAGTGACCCAAAGGGCTGCCAGCTTTCAGGGGCATCCAAAACAGGAAAAGACTCTGCAACTACTTCAGGCTGCGTTGCAAACACCTCTACCCTTTGGGCCATATGAACCAGGAGATTCAATGGTGCTTGAAGTTTCAGTGGCAGATAGGAATGTTGTTTGGAGCCCACAGCTAAAGAACTGTGGCAGCAGTGTCCTGCTCCTTAAATCTACATGTCTTACCATGTTTCCCATTATCCTGAAGCAGCTGGTTAAATAGAACGGCGAAATGGCTTTTTGAAGTTACAATTACAATGCCAATGACGTGACAGTAATTTGCAGTGTTCCCACAGGTGAATCAGAGAATACGCCTCTAGGATTTTGAAGCAAGGCCCTGCCATTTTCTGCAGATAACTAGTATTCTTTGAAGTGACAGCTCTTGGCCCACTGCTGGACTTTGGTGGAATATTTGAACGTTGATCATCAAGTCACCATGTGAACTACACTGCCTGTCATGAACTTGCTGTTTTCTGACCCATTGAGTCTTAAAGTGGGTTGTGCGCAGCAGCATTTCATCATGAAATGGATGTGGTATACACGTGCCCAGGCTGCGCAGGTCCTAAGGCACGACTAAGTTATGAGAAAGTGGCTCAAATGCTCACAATCTCCACTGCAGTCACGCCACCTTCTTTTTCTTCAGCCTGTGTCAATGCCCAAATGTCCAGATTTCCAACTATATTCTGATTCATGGTCCATAGCCAATGGTTTGGCTGGGTGTCAGGCACCTGGTAGATGCGTGATTAGAACATTGATGACAAAGACAGACGTTTGGGGAGGAGGTATGTGGACGGACCTTTGTGAGTGGTCAAAAGCTGTCAAAATATTTGTATTCCATGTGAGTTCTAGCCAACAAGTGGCCTTAGTGGATAGAGAGTTTAATAATCAAGTGGATAAAAACACTGGTTCCGGGGACACCACTCTGATTCTTTCCCCAGCCACCCCTGTCATTGCCTGATGGGTCCATGAACAAAGTGGCCATGGTGGCAGAAATTGAAGTTACACATGTGTTCAGCAACACGGACTTCCACTCACAAAGGCTGACCTGGCTATGGCCACTGCTGAGTGCCCAATTTGCCAGCAGCAGAGACCAAAACTGAGCCCTCAGTATGGCCCAGTTTCTTGGGGTGATCAGCCAGCTACATGGTGACACATTAATTATATCGGACCTCTTTCATCAAGGAAATGGCAGAAGTTTGTCCTCACTGGAATAGCCACTTACTGTGGATATGGGTTTCCCCACTCTTCACGCAATGCTTCTGATAAGACTACCATTCATGGTCTCGCAAAATACCTTATTCACCATTACGGTATTCAACACAACATTGCCTCTGACCAGTGCACTAACTTTACAGCTAAACAAATGTGGCCATGGGCTCCTGCTCATTATATCTATTGATCTTACCACGTTTCTCATTATCCTGAAGCAACTAAATTAATAGGATTCTGAAGTGGCCTTTTAAAGTTACAATTGCGACGTCAACTATGTAACAATACATTGCAGGGCTATTGCAAAGTTCTCCCGAAGACCACGTATTCTCTGAATCAGCATCCAATATATGGTATTGTTACTTCCATAGTCAGAATTCACTGATCCAGGTAGCAAGTGATGGAAGTAGAAATTTTGCCACTCACTATCACTACTGGTGTTTCACTAGCAACACTTTTGTTTCCTGTTTTATTTATGATATTATGTTCTGCTGGTCTAGAGGCCTTAACTCCCCAAGGAAAAGTACCGCCACCAGATGAAACAATAATGATTACATTAAAGTGGAAGTCAAGATTGCCACCTGGACACCTGGGCCTCCTCCTCCCTTTATGTCAACATTCTAAAAAGGCACTTAAAGTGTTGACTGGGTTGATTGACCTGAACTGTCAAGATGAAATCAGCCTACACCTCCACGATGGAGGGAAGAAAGAGTGGTATAACATACAGAAGATGCATTAACATGTGTTTTAGAATTACCATGAAGTGTGATTAATGTCAGTGGAAAACTACAACAGCCCAGTCCTGACAGGGCTACAGTTGGATCAGACCCTTCAGGTATTAAGGTTTTGGTCACTCACCAGGTTAACAACAACAAAAAGAGCAACAAAAACTACAACAGAACAATAAAAACCGCAACCTGCTGAGGAGCTTGCAGAAGACAAAAGGAACACAGAATGGCTAGTAGAAGAAGTTAGTCATCCAAACCTGCTATAAACATGTGACCAGCTGCAGAAATGAGGACGTTAATTGTCTTAAGTGTTTCCTCCTTCTTTTGCTAAAAAAAAAAATATTGTGCATGTATACACACGTACTGAGAAAATATTTTTTATTTTCCTTTATCATGCTACATGAGATTTATTGAGTTCTTATCAACATTTGCATATTGCAAACTTCATGAAATAGTGTTTTGATTGGGTGTTGTTGCATTCCTGGTTGTAAGAGGATAATTGAATTATGTTAGGTGTAATTATTACCTCATTTTTGTTCTGCATTTGAAGATTATGTTTTATAGCAGAAGATGCATTTCGATTCAAGTTAACAAGGGGTGGATTTGTGATGGTTAATACTGAGTGTCTAATTCATTGGATTGTGGGATACAGATTATTAGTCCTGGATGCATTTCTTGGGTGTTTCCCCCCAAAAAATTAACATTTGAGTCAATGGGAAGATCTCAGACAGAAACATGTCAAAAAGTGAGATGGGCCTAGCTTCCAAAGCATATGTCTTTCTTCTATGCTGGATACATTTTCTCTCGGACAGTGGACTCCAAGTTCTTCAGGTTTGGGACTCAGACTTGCTCTCCTTTTTGCTCAGCTTGCAGGCAGCCTACTGTGATCACGTGCATAAGTACTTGTAACCTCCCTTTCATATTTATATATACATATACGCGCGCACACACACACACACACACACATATATGGGCATACATAAAAATATATAAAGGGATGGCAAATTAAACAGTTTGTAAGTATTCTCAAAAAGCATTTTCTTTTATTACACTTTAAGTTATAGGGTACATGTGCATAACGTGCAGGTCGGTTACATATGTATACAAGTGCCATGTTGGTGTGTTGCACCCATTAACTCATCGTTTAACATTAGGTATGTCTCCAAATGCTATCCCTCCCCATGCCCCCTACCCCAAAACAGGCTCCAGTGTCTGATGTTCCCCATCCTGTGTCCATGTGTTCTCACTGTTCAATTCCCACTTATGAGTGAGAACATGCAGGGTTTGGTTTTTTCTCCTTGTGAGAGTTTACTGAGAATGATGATTTCCAATTTCAACCTTGTCCCTACAAACGATATGAACTCATAATCTTTTATGGCTGCATAGTATTCTATGAGGTATATATGCCACAGTTTCTTAATCCAGTCTATCATTGCTGGACATTCAGCTTGGATCCAAGTCTTTGCTATTGTGAATAGTGCCACAATAAATATACGTGTGCATGTGTCTTTACAGCAGCATGATTTGTAATCCTTTGGGAATATACCCAGTAATGGGATTGCTGGGTCAAATGGTATTTCTAGTTCTAGATCCCTGAGGAATCCCCACACTGACTTCCACAGTGGTTGAACTAGATTACAGTCCCACCAACAGTGTAAAAGTGTTCCTATTTCTCCATATCCTCTCCAGCACCTGTTGTTTCCTGACTTTTTAATGATAACCATTCTAACTGGTTTGAGATGGTAACTCATTGTGGTTTTGATTTGCATTTCTCTGATGGCCAGTGGTGGTGAGCACTTTTTCATGTGTCTTTTGGCTGCATAAATGTCTTCTTTCGAGAAGTGTCTGTTCATATCCTTCACCCACTTTTTGATGGGTTTTTATTTTCTTGTAAATTTTTTGGAGTTCTTTGTAGATTCTGGATATTAGTCCTTTGTCAGATGAGTAGATTCTGAAAATTTTCTCCCATTCTGTAGGTTGCCTGTTCACTCTGATGGTAGTTTCTTTTGCTGTGCAGAGGCTCTTTAGTTTAATTAGATCCCATTTGTCAATTTTGGCTTTTGTTGCCATTGCTTTTGGTGTTATAGCCACAAAACACTTGCCCATGCCTACATCCTGAATGGTATAGTCCAGGTTTTCCTCCAGGGTTTTTATGGCTTAAGGTCTAATATTTAAGTCTTTAATCCATCTTGAATGAATTTTTGTATAAGGTGCAAGGAATTGATCCCGTTACAGCTTTCTACATGTGGCTAGCCAATTATCCCAGTACCATTTGTTAAATAGGGAATCGTTTCCCCATTGCTTGTTTCTGTCAGGTTTGTCACAGATCAGATGGTTGTAGATATGCAGCATTATTTCTGGGGCTCTGTTCTGTTTCATTGATCTACATCTCTGTTTTGGTACCAGTATCATGCTGTTTTGGCTACTGTAGCCTTGTAGTCTTGTTTGAAGTCAGGAACATGATGGCTCCAGCTTTGTTCTTTTGGCCTAGGATTGTCTTGGCAATGAAGGCTCTTTTTCGGTTCCAGGTGAACTTCAAAATAGTTTCCTTTTCCAATTCTGTGAGGAAAGTCATTGGTAGCTTGATGGGAATGTCACTGAACCTATAAATTACCTTGGGCTGTATGGCCATTTTCATGATATTGATTCTTCCTACACATGAGCATGGAATGTTCTTCCATTTGTGTGTATCCTCTTTTATTTCATTGAGCAGTGGTTTGCAGTTCCCCTAGGAGATGTGCTCCACATCCCTTGTAAGTTGGATTCCTAGGTATTTTATTCTCTTACTTTATTTTATTTTTTATTATTACTCTTTAAGTTTTAGGTACATGTGCACAGTGTGAAGGTTTGTTACATATGTATCCATGTGCCATGTTGGCGTGCCACACCCATTAACTCGTCATTTAGCATTAGGTATATTTCCTAATGCTATCTCTCCCCCCTCCACCCTCCCCCCACCCCACAGCAGTCCCCTGAGTGTGATGTTTCCCTTCCTGTGTCCATGTGTTCTCATTGTTCAATTCCCACCTATCAGTGAGAATATGTGGTGTTGGTTGTTTGTCCTTGCGATTGTTTACTGAGAATGATGATTTCCAGTTTCATCCATGTCCTACAAAGCACATGAACTCATCATTTTTTTCTGCCTGCAAGATATTCCATGGTGTATATGTGCCGCATTTTCTTAATCCAGTCTATCGTTGTTGGACATTTTGGTTGGTTCAAAGTCTTTGCTATTGTGAATAGTGCCACAATAAACATACTTCTGCGTGTGCCTTTATAGCAGCATAATTTACTGTCCTTTGGTTATATACTCAGTAATGGGATGGCTGGGTCAAATGGTATTTCTAGTTCTAGATCCCTGAAGAATCCCCACACTGGCTTCCACAATGGTTGAACTAGTTTCCAGTCCCACCAACAGTGTAAAAGTGTTCCTATTTCTCCACATCCTCTCCAGCACCTGCTGTTTCCTGACTTTTTAATGACTGCCATTCTAACTGGTGTGAGATGGTATCTCATTGGTGTTTTGATTTGAATTTCTCTGATGGTCGGTGATGGTGAGCATGTTTTCATGTATTTTTTCACTGTATAAATGTCTTCTTTTGAGAAGTGTCTGTTCATGTCCTCTGCACAATTTTTGATGGGGTTATTTGTTTTTTCTTCTAAATTTGTTTGAGTTCTTTGTAGATTCTGGATATTAACCCTTTGTCAGATGAATAGGTTGTGAAAATTTTCTCCCATTTTGTAGGTTGCCTGTTTATTCTGATGGTAGTTTGTTTTGCTGTGCAGAAGCTCTTTAGTTTAATTAGGTCCCAATTGTCAATTTTGGCTTTTGTTGCCTTTGCTTTTGGTGTTTTAGACATGAAGTCCTTGTTCATGACTATGTCCTGAATGGTGTTGCCTAGGTTTTTTCCTAGGGTTTTTATGGTTTTAGGTCTAACACGTAAGTCTTTAATCCATCTTGAATTAATTTTTGTGTAAGGTGTATGAAAGGATCCAATTTCAGCTTTCTACGTATGGCTAGCCAGTTTTCCCAACACCATTTATTAAATAGGGAATCCTTTCCCCATTGCTTGTTTTTCTCAGGTTTGTCAAAGGTCAGTTAGTTGTAGATATGTGGCATTATTTCTGAGGGCTCTCTTCTGTTCCATTGATCTATATCTCTGTTTTGGTACCAGAACTATGCTCTTTTGGTTACTGTAGCCTTGTAGTATAGTTTGAAGATAGGTAGCATGATGCCTCCAGCTTTGTTGTTTTGGCTTAGGATTGACTTGGTGATTCGGGCTCTTTTTTGGTTCCATATGAAATTTAAGGTAGTTTTTTTCCAATTCTGTAAAGAAAGTCATTGATAGGTTGATGGGGATGGCATTGAGTCTGAAAATTCCCTTGGACAGCATGGCCATTGTCACGATATTGATCCTTCCAACCCATGAGCATGGAAAGATCTTCCATTTGTTTGTATCCTCTTTTATTTCATTGAGCAGTTGTTTGTAGTTCTCCTTTAAGAGCTCCTTCACATCCCTTGTAAGTTGGATTCCTAGGTATTTTATTGTCTTTGAAGCAATTGTGAATGGGAGTTCACTCATGATTTGGCTCTGTATTTGTCTGTTATTGGTGTATAACTATGCTTGTGATTTTTGTGCATTGATTTTGTATCCTGAGACTTTGCTGAAGTTGCTTATCAGCTTGAGGAGATTTTGGCTGAGACAATGAGGTTTTCTGGATATACAATCATGTCACCTGTAAACAGGGACAATTTGACTTCCTCTTTTCCTAATTGAATACACTTTATTTCCTTCTCCTACCTAATTGCCCTGACGGGAACTTCCAAAACTATGTTGAATAGGAGTGGTGAGAGAAGGCATCTGTTTCTTGTGCCATTTTTCAAAGGGAATGCTTCCAGTTTTTGCCCATTCAGTATGATATTGGCTGTGGGTTTGTCATAGATAGCTCTTATTATTTTGAGATACGTCCCATCAATACCTAATTTATTGACAGATTGTAACATGAAGCATTGTTAAATTTTGGCAAAGGCCTTTTCTGCATCTATTGAGATAATCATGTGGTTTTTGTCGTTGGTTCTGTTTATATGCTGGATTGCATTTATTGATTTGCATATGTTGTACCGGCCTTGCATCCCAGGGATGAAGCCCACTTGATCATGGTGGATAAGCTTTTTAATGTGCTGCTGGATTCGGTTTGCCAGTATTTTATTGAGGATTTTTGCATCAATGTTCATCAAGGATATTGGTCTAAAATTCTCTTTTTTGTTTGTGTCTCTGCCCGGCTTTGGTGTCAGGATGATGCTGGCCTCATAAAATGATTTAGGGAGGACTCCCTCGTTTTCTATTGATTGGAATAGTTTCAGAAGGAATGTTACCATTTCCTCCTTGTACCTCTCATGGAATTCGGCTGTGAATCTATCTGGTCCTGTACTCTTTTTGGTTGGTAAGCTATTGATTACTGCCACAATTTCAGAGCCTGTTTTTGATCTATTCAGAGTTGCAACTTCTTCCTGGTTTAGTCTTGGTAGGGTGTAGGTGTTGAGCAATTCTCCATTTCTTCTAGATTTTCTAGTTTCTTTGTGTAGAGGTGTTTGCAGTATTCTCTGATGGTAGTTTGTATTTCTGTGGGATTGGTGGTGATATGCCCTTTAACATCTTTTATTGTGTCTATTTGATTCTTCTCTCTTTTCTTCTTTATTATTCTTGCTAGTGGTCTACCAATTTTGTTGATCTTTTCATAAAACCTGCTCCTGGATTCATTAATTTCTTGAAGGGTTTTTTTGTTTGTTTGTTTGTTTGTCTCTATTTCCTTCAGTTCTGCTGTGATTTTAGTTATTTCTTGCCTTCTGCTAGCTTTTGGATGTATTTGCTCTTGCTTTTCTAGTTCTTGTAATTGTGATGTTAGGGTGTCAATTTTGGATCTTTCCTGCTTTCTCTTGTGGGCATTTAGTGCTGTAAATTTCCCTCTACACACTGCTTCAAATGTGTCCCAGAGATTCTGGTATGTTGTGTCTTTGCTCTCCTTGGATTCAAAGAACATTTTTATTTCTGCCTTCGTTTCGTTATGTACCCAGTAGTCAATCAGGAGCAGGTTGTTCAGTTGAGTGAGTTTCTTAATCCTGAGTTCTAGTTTGATTGCACTGTGGTCTGACAGAGAGTTTGTTATAATTTCTGTTATTTTACATTTGCTGAGGAGTGCTTTTCTTCTAACCATATGGTCAATTTTTGAATAGGTGTGGTGTGGTGCTGAAAAAACTGTATATTCTGTTGATTTGGGGTGGAGAGTTCTGTAGATATCTATTAGTTCTGCTTGGTGAAGAGCTGAGTTCAATTCCTGGGTATCCTTGTTAACTTTCTGTCTCGTTGATCTATCTAATGTTGACAGTGGGGTTTTAAAATATCTCATTATTATAGTGTGGGAGTCTAAGTCTCTTTGTAGGTCACTCAGGACTTGCTTTATGAATCTGGGTGCTCCCATATTGGGTGCATACATATTTACGATAGTTGGCTCTTGTTTTCGAATTGATCCCTTTACCATGATGTAATGGCCTTCTTTGCCTCTTTTGATCTTTGTTGGTTTAAAGTCCGTTTTATCAGGACTCGGATTGCAACCACTGCCTTTTTTTGTTTTCCATTCGCTTGGTAGATCTTCCTCCATCCTTTTATTTGCAGCCTATATGTGTCTCTGCACATGAGGCGGGTTTCCTGGATACAGGACACTGATGGGTCTTGACCCTTTCTCCAACTTGCCAGTCTGTGTCTTTTAATTGGAGCATTTAGCCCATTTACATTTAAAGTTAATATTGTTATGTGTGAAGTTGATCCTGTCATTATGATGTTAGCTGGTTATTTTGCTCTTTATTGATGCAGTTTCTTCCTAGCCTCGACGGTCTTTACAATTTGGCCTGTTTTTGCAGTGGCTGGTTCCTGTTGTTCCTTTCCATTTTTAGTGCTTCCTTCAGGAGCTCTTTTAGAGCAGGCCTGGTGGTGACAAAATCTCTGAGTATTTGCTTGTCTGTAAAGCATTTTATTTCTCCTTCACTTATGAAGCTTAGTTTGGCTGGGTGTGAAATTCTGGATGGAAAATACTTTTCTTTAAGAATGTTGAATATTGGCCCCCACTCTCTTCTGGCTTGTAGAGTTTCTGCCAAGAGATCCGCTTTTAGTCTGATGGGCTTCCCTTTGTGGGTAACCCAACCTTTCTCTCTGGCTGCCCTTAACATTTTTTTCCTTCATTTCAACTTTGGTGAATCTATTTTTTTCTCTTTGAAGCGATTGTGAATGTGATTTCACTCATGATTTGGCTCTGTGTTTGTCTGTTATTGGTGTCTAAGCATGCCTGTGATTTTTGCACATTGATTTTGTATCCTGAGACCTTGCTGAAGTAGCCTTTCAGCTTAAGGCAATTTTGGGCTGAGATGATGGGGACAGATAATATACAATCTTATCATCTGCAAACAGGGACAATTTGACTTCCTCTTTCCTTAATTCAATACCCTTTATATCCTTCTCCTGCCTGAATGCCCTGGCCAGAACGTCCAACACTATGTTGAATAGGAGTGGTGAGAGAGGACATCACTGTATTGTGCCAGTTTTCAAAGGGAATGCTTCCAGTTTTTGCCCATTCTGTATGATATCATCTGTTGGTCTGTCATAGATAGCTCTTATTATTTTGAGATACGTCCCATCAATACCTAATTTATTGAGAACTTTTAGCATGCAGGATTGTTGAATTTTGTCAAAGGCCTTTCCCTCATCTATTGAGATAACCATGTGGTTTCTGTCGTTTCTTCTGTTTATGTGCTGGATTACATTTATTGATTTTCGTATGTTGAACCAGCCTTGCATCCCAGGGAGATAGCCCACTTGATCATGGTGGATAAGCTTTTTGATGTGCTGCTGGATTCTGTTTGTCAGTATTTTCTTGAGGATTTTTGCATCGATGTTCATCATTGATATTGGTCTAAATTTTGCTTTTTTTGTTGTGTCTCTGCCAGGCTTCAGTGTCAGGATGATGCTGGCCTCCTAAAATGACTTAGAGAGGATTCCCTCTTTTTCTATTGATTGGAATAGTTTCAGAAGGAATGGTACCAGCTCTTCCTTGCACCTCTGGTAGAATTCAGCTCTGAATCCATCTGGTCCTGGAATTTTTTTGGTTGTATAGCTATTAATTATTTCCTCAATTTCAGAGCTTGTTATTGGTCTATTAAGAGATTCAACTTCTTCCTGGTTTAGACTTGGGAGGTTGTATGTGTTGAGGAATTTATCCATCTCTTCTAGATTTTCAAGTTTATTTGCGTAGAGGTGTTTATAGTACTCTCGGATGGTAGTTTGTATTTCTGTGGGATTAGTGATCATATTCCCTTTACATTTTTTGTTGCATCTATTTGATTCTTCTATCTTTTCTTCTGTATTAGTCTTGCTAGTGGTCTGTCAATTTTATTGATGTTTTTTAAAAAAACAGCTCCTAGATGAACTGATTTTTTGAAGGGTTTTTAGTGTCTCCATCTCCTTCAGTTCTGCTCTGATCATAGTTATTTCTTGCCTCCTGCTAGCTTTTGAATGTGTTTGGTATTGCTTCTCTAGTTCTTTTAATTGTGATATTAGGATGTGAATCTTAGATATTTATTTCCTGCTTTCTATTGTGGGAATTTAGTGCTATAAATTTACCTCTTCACACTGCTTTGAATGTGTCCCAGATAGTCTGCTATGTTTTGTCCCTGATCTCGTTGGTTTCAAAGAACATC
The DNA here is from genome assembly GCF_028885655.2 of Pongo abelii. Lineage (NCBI taxonomy): Eukaryota > Metazoa > Chordata > Mammalia > Primates > Hominidae > Pongo > Pongo abelii. Next base: position 36,936,796 of record NC_072009.2, on the reverse strand, counting down.
TTTATTTCTTCCTTCATTTTGCTGTGTACCCAGTAGTCATTTAGGAACCGGTTGCTCAGTTTCCATGTAGTGTAGCGGTTTTGAGTGAGTTTCCTAATCCTGAGCTCTAGTTTGATGGCACCGTGCTCTGAGAGACAGTTTGCTATAATTTCTGTTCCTTTACATGTGCTGAGGCATGCTTTTGTTCCAACTATGTGGTAAATTTTGGAATAGGTGTGATACGCGGTGCTGAAAAGAATGTATATTCTGTTGATTTGGGATGAAAAATTCTGTAGATGTCTATTAGGTCCGCTTGGTGCCGAGCTGAGTTCAATTCCTGGATATCTTTGTGATCTTTTTGTCTCATTGATCTGTCTAATGTTGACAATGTGGTGTTACAGTCTTCCATTATGGTGTGTGATTATAAGTATCTTTGTAGGTCACTCAGGACTTGCTTTATGAATCTGGGTGCTCCTGTATTGGGTGCATATATATTTAGGATAGTTAGCTCTTCTTGTTGAATGGATTGCTTTACCATTATGTAATGGCCTTCTGTGTCTCTTTTGATCTTTGTTGGTTTAAAGTCTGTTTTATCAGGACTCGGATTGCAACCCCTGCCTTTTTTTGTTTTCCATTTGCTTGGTAGATCTTCCTCCATCCCTTTATTTTGAGCCTATATGTGTCTCTGCACGTGAGATGGGTTTCCTGAATACAGCACACTGATGTGTCTTGACTCTTTATCCAACTTGCCAGTCTGCATCTTTTAATTGGAGCATTCAGCCCATTTACATTTAAGGTTAATATTGTTATGTGTGAATCTGATCTTGTCATTATGATGTTAGCGGATCATTTTGCTCATTAGTTGATGCAGTTTCTTCCTAGCCTCGATGGCCTTCAAATTTTTCATGTAATGACAGTGGCTGGTACCAGTTTCTCCTTTCCATGTTTAGCGCTTCCTTCAGGAGCTCTTTTAGGGCAGGCCTGATGATGACAAAATCTCCCAGCGTTTGCTTGTCCATAAAGGATTTTGTTTCTCTTTCACTTATGAAGCTTAGTTTGGCTGGATGTAAAATTCTAGATTGAAAATTATTTTCTTTAAGAATGTTTAATATTGGCACCCACTCTCTTCTGGCTTGTACACTTTCTGCTGAGAGATCTGTTGTTGGCCTGATGGGCTTCCCTTTGTGGGTAACCCGACCTTTCTCACTGGCTGCCCTTAACAATTTTTTCCCCTCATTTCAACTTTGGCGAATCTGAAAATTATGTGTGTTGGAGTTGCCCTTCTCAAGGAGTATCTTTGTGGTGTTCTCTGTGTTTCCTGAACTTGAATGTTGGAATGGTTTGTTAGATTGGGGAAGTTCTCCTGGATAATATTCTGCAGAGAGTTTTCCATCTTTGTTCCATTCTCCATGTCACTTTCAGGTACACCAATCAGACATAGATTTGGTCTTTTCACATAGTCCCATATTTCTTGGAGCCTTTGTTCCTTTTATTTTTATTATTCTTTTATCTCTAAACTTCTCTTCTCACTTCATTCCATTTGTGTGATTTTCCATCACTAATACCCTTTCTTCCAGTTGATTGAATCAGCTACTGAGGCTTGTGCCTTCCTCAAGTAGATCTTGTGCTTTGGTTTTCAGCCCCATCACGTCCTTTAAGGACTTCTCTGCATTGGTTATTCTGGTTACCCATTCCTCTAATTATTTCCAAGGTTTTTAACTTCTTTGTCATGGGTTTGAAGTTCCTCCGTTAACCCAGAGTAGTTTGATCATCTGAAGCCTTCTTCCCTCAACTCGTCCAAGCCATTCTTCATTCAGCTTTGTTCCATTGCTGGTGAGAAGTTGTGTTCCTTTGGAGGAGGAGAGGTGCTCTGATTTTTAGAGCTTCCATTTTTTTCTGCTCTATTTTGTCCCCATCTTTGTGGTTTTACCTATCTTAGGTCTTTGATGATGGTGATGTACAGATGGGGTTTTGGTGTGGGTATTCTTTCTGTTTGTTAGTTTTCCTTCTAACAGTCAGGACCTTCAGCTGCAGGTCTGTTGGAGTTTGCTGGAGGTCCACCCAAGACCCTGTTTCCCTGGGTATCAGCAGCGGAGGCTGCAGAACAGCAGATATTGGTGGACAGCAAATGTTGCTGCCTGATCATTCCTCTGGAAGTTTTGTCTCAGGGAATTACCCGACCACGTGAGGTGTCATTCTGCCCCTACTGTTGGGTGCCTCCCAGTTAGGCTACTTGGGGATCCAGGACCAACCTGGGGAGGCAGTCTGTCCGATCTCAGATATCCAGCTGTGTGCTGGGAGAAACATTACTCTCCTCCATGCTGTCAGACAGGGACATTTAACCCTGCAGAGGTTTCTGCTGCCTTTTGTTTGGCTATACCCTGCCCCCACAGGTGGAATCTACAGAGGCAGGCAGGCTTCCTTGAGCTGTGGGTGGCTCCACCCAGTTTGACCTTCCCAGCCCCTTCCTTTACCTGCTCAAGCCTCAGCAATGGTGAGCGCCCCTCCCTCAGCCTCACTTCCACCTTGCAGTTTGATCTCAGGCTGCTATGCTAGCAATGAGTGAGGCTCTGTGGGCATAGGATCCTCCAACCGATTCACAGGATATAATGTTCAGGTGTGCCATTTGCTAAGACCGTTGGAAAAGTGCAGTATTAGGGTGGGAGTGACTTGATCTTTCAGGTGCCATCTGTCACACCTTTCTTTGACTAGGAAAGGGAAATCCCTGACCCCTTTTGCTTCCTGGGTGAGGTGATGTCTCACCTTGCTTTGAGTCATACTCCGTGCACTGCATCCACTGTCCCGCAGCCACTTGATAACACTCCCCAGTGAGATGAACACAGTACCTCAGTTGGAAATGGAGAAGTCACCCATCTTCTTCCTTCAGGTCTTGAGCTGATCACTATCCCTAGGATACAAACAAAAAGCATTCTTTTAATAAATACTAAAACTGTAAGCCTTCTTTTAATAAGTCAGCTTGTTCGATGGTGACATTGTAAACTAATTTCATACAAAAATCCTGACATATATAAACATGTGCATACATGCTTCAGTGGTCCATACCCATCTATGTGAAAAAAAAAAAACAAAAAACAAACAAATGAACAAAAAAACACTTTTAAAGTACTTATTTTTCTATTTACTTTCTTCCAAGTCTATAGAACATGTATCAGAAGAATTATTTAACAAATGGCTACCAAATAGTAAACACTCTCCATTTCTTTAAAAACGAAGGTGTATTATGTCTTCTTAGAAAATGACAATTTAAACTTTCAGAAATTTTTAGTAGATACTGGTTCTGTAATCATTGTAAAATGTACCCATGAACATCATGTTTAAATTTACTTAATCTATAAAGCCTAGCTCCCTCAGTGAAAAAAACTGTTACAGGTAGTAATAGTAATAGTAACAGTAATAATAATAAAACAGTGCCAGCACTTTGAAAAATCAGGTCAGTCACAGGCTTCAATAAATATTCCTCTTTCACTACAAGCTTTACCTGAACAACTTTGTTTCTACAAATAGTGCCAGCTTCTGTACACCACTTAATGTCTCCAATGCCTCAATTTCACACTCTCCACATTGTTCCAAGAATGTGTCTTAACAGCAGAGCTCTCCTTTAGTATATTAAGCAAAAAAAAAGTTAATCTTGCCTTTTCCTTTTAGGTATTCAATGGCATTTTATTAATCTTGGAGAAAAACCAAGCCCTATATGGGTAGGAGTTCTGCCAAGTGGAGAAGGCCCTAACATCAACAACAGAGCCTACAGCTCAGGTGCTAAGTGGGAACTAGGGAAGCAGTGTAAATGTGGATAATTACCAGGTTGCTGCTAGTTGCTCACGTTCTGAAACAAATTTTTGATTCAAATGAAAAAGATTTTCCATTGTAGAAATTCACCTCCTTTTGGATTTATCTTAACATTTTTAGAAATTGTTCCTATTACATCAGTTTCCTCATTCATTGATTTTTGTTTTCTCTTACTGTCTAATATGCTTTTCTTGTGAATGCATTATTTTATTATGTTCGAACAAGGCAGAGAACAAATAATTCTGATCAAAGATGCCCACTATGCAAACTTCTATCAATTTTTTTTTAAATGTAGGAGATAATTGAGCGTTGGTTCTACTAAATAAATTTAGCAAAATTGAAAATCCTCTAGCCCCAGCTATAATCCTTGAAAACTTTGCTTTCATTTGGCTCACTTATTGTAATATCCTATGATCATTCTTGACTATATTATGACTGGGATCATTCATGACTATATTATGGATACACATTGTGCTTTCTGAATGCACAATGTGTATCCATTATATAGTGCACCAATGCACCTGTATGCACGTGTATTATTTATGCCTTTCAACTGTACTAAAGATCAGCTCTGTCCCAAATGCCATTCATTGACTTTTCTCCCTTGGTACCTCCAAAACAGAGGCTGAAAAAGGTGTTATTTTTTGACATTCATGTATTACAAAAACGTTGAAAAAGTAATTGGAAGGAAAAACAGAGAAATAGAAAATATATTGTTTAATTTCTAATCATTGATTAACTGAACTGACCTTACTTTATTAATGTTTACCCTAAGTTGAATCAATGGAAATTATATACGCTTTTTCAAATCCTTCTGCTTTATGGAAACAAAAGTTGGAGTTAAGAAATCTTCAAACTCTAATATCAAAGAGTTACAAATGTGAGCTACTAAAAATAATTTTATCAACAGATGTTTCAACACTGTTAACTTCTCAAAGGTGCCTGACACTCAAGATTTTAGTATATTTAGCAGCATTTCTAACCTCTCAGCAATAGATGCTAGTAAGAACCTTACCAATACCACTTTCAGTCATGAACCAGGGTTAGAGTAGAGTGAAACCTAAAGTAAAATCTGCAGGCCTATAAAAACCCCAGACAATCACATGGACTGTCTGTTACCTCTATGGGCTTATACTTTATAATTTTCCCCTTCTACAGTCTGCTGCAGCCACAGGTAGCTGGATTTTTGAAAACAATTTATACCAGCTTCCACCAGGAATCAGTGTACTTATTGATCTTGCTGCATGCTTACATTATTTTCTTATTATTTTCTTTAGATATTTATTTGAAAGTCACTTTGTAAGCCACTTACTGTATATTTGTTTTATAAAAATCAAACTGTACTTTATAACTGAGAATCTTACCTCATACATTTTCTACAAAATTGATAATTTCACTTAAAGAAAACCAAAAACTTTGTAACATAACCATTAAAAGAAAAACCTAACCTCTGGGATTCAAAATTGGAATTGTAACATTCACTTTAAGTACTTTAAAGAAGAGACAAAACATAAACCTCATAAATAACCATAAACTCTGAAATTTGAAAACAGTGATTTATAGACAAAAATAAAAGCAAAACTGCAGGGATGGCAGTTTCAAAACATTCCAAAAAAACAAACAAAAAGAAGGTTCAAACCATCAAAGACAGTCTGGACCCTGAAAATCAATAGTTTATATCAACCAAGTAAACATTTAATCCAGAAAGACAATTATAAAATGGTAATTTTTTTTCTTTAAGGATTGTTATATCACTTCCTAGGCACAAATGAAACCTTCAGAATTGAAATCCACACTATCGAAATGAGGACTTGATTCCTGCTCCTGGAAAAAGCAAAGAAGCCTTTATGTGGTAAATTGTTTTTTTTTTTTTTTTTTTTTTCCCCAGTCTTTCCAGAGGACATAAGAAAATTTGATAAAATAAACATTTATTTCTCCTTTGCCTAACTCAGAAGTCACTCTTGGTTGGAAATTCCAGGAATTTGTCACAAATATTTAAGTTGCTGAGTACAAAAAATACTGTTATTTTTTACACTAGGCTAAGGATAAACAGGAACAAAATTTAGAGAGATTAGTATTTGTAAAAATCTGAATATTCAAAAGCAGTTTAACATACTGAAGCACTTAGAAAATCATGCATATTTTTACAACAGTAAAATTCTAAAAGAAACGTAAAACAATATACTTTAACCCTCAAGTTTATCTGTAGCTTCAGAGTGAGAAGAAAGTGAATGTTAGGAGAGAAAGATAAACAATCCCGCTGAGAGTTAAAGGAGAATTTTAATACATACCCTGTTTTGAAAAGTGATAGTTTTCATATTGCTCTTATTCAAAGTGCCAATGGAATGCAAGCTAAGCTTTTAATAACTAACACATTACATTTCAGAAATAACAAAAAGCATTCAGAGTTAGCACATTATGACATTTCAAATACAGAGGTAACTTCCAGTGTTAGCACATTATGACATTTCAAATATAGTTTTCTGAAAAGCAGAAACACAAAAACAAACAGAAAGCCATGAACAATGTAAACTAAATGCAGGAATTAAGTGTGTCCCAAATTTTATAGACAAAGAACTAAAAACAGCAGTCTTAAGTAGGGCTAAAGAGAAATGATAGACAAATGATGAAAGAATAACATGAGATCATCAATGAGACAAATTACAAAAGAACCCGTAAAAAAAATGGGATAACTACCGAAGTAATGTCTATAACAAAGGGGTTTAACCGCAAGTTTGAGCAGGTAAATATTCCTTCAATCTGAAGGAATAAAAACTGAAAAAACCCTGTCTGAAGACTAAAATTTAAAAAAAAATTAAAAAAAAATAAAGAGTAAATAGAACACCATGTGGTACACCGGTACATGCCATATGGACAACTTATAAATGAAGCATAACAGAAGCCAAAAATTTGTAAGGCAAAAATGGCTGAACATTTCCTGAACTTAAAAATCTCAATCTGAAAGAGGACAAAAATCTTTAACCACAATATAGTCAATGATAGCCACATCAGAAAACATTATAGGCAATCAAGAGCCAATACAAAGAAAATTGTAAAAGCCGATAAGGAATAGCAATTTGCTAAGTACAAGAAGGTCTTGATTAAAATAACAAATGATTGTTCAGCTGAAACCATGAAGTCAGAAGGTGGTGGGATATCCAAGTTTTAACCGAAAAATGCTATCAAACCTGAAATATATAACTGGTAAAAAGAAATTCAAGCAAACATGTCTGGGTAAAGAAAAGCTGAAGGAAATTGTGACTAAAGCTTCTCTATAAGAAAAATGCTATTACTATTTCAACCCTGGCAAACTTAACTGTTAATGAACAGTCTGTGTGGACAGATATAATCACAGACAATAATATAAATTGAGAAGGATGGAAAATTACAAGAGCAGCGTATTTTTATATTGTCGACATTAAACACTAAATTATTCACACAAGTTAGTATTGTTCATAGTAGGCTATTTTAAGTTTTCCATAATAATTGGAATCCCAAATACACCTAACTGTAATATAAAAAATATAACAGAAGGTTTTAAAAAGTTAGCCAAATTTTTTAAACGAGCAAAAAATAAATTCGGGATCAAGCGGAAGAAAGAGCGTATGGAAAACATGTAAGTCAACGTCAGAGTATGTAACATTTTACTTGTAAGAACTGTAAATGTGAGCTCTTGTTTAAAAAGGCAAACGTTGTTGCAAGTGTACCCTTAAACGAAGGAGTCACATTTGTGACTTCTATGTGAGGCATACTTTAGGTGTAAAGACAAATAGGACAAAATAAAATGATAGTAGATTCTGGGTAAGTTATGCAATGTACAACGGATCACTGTATATCCGTCTGTTCAAGTATACAATAGATGCAGTGGAAGGATTAGTATGGTGCAATTACTATACAATTCCGAGTCTACATGAAGTTTTGCAGCTTCCAGAAAAAGATTTGCAAAGTAAATACAAATTAAATTTTATCAATTTTGTAGCCCAGATCAGCAGCAGCTACTTATTCCTTATTAACCACTACAGTGGGATGCTGCCTTCCAAATATTTCTGGAGCAGCTTGCAAGAGCCATGGTAAAGAGAAAGGACTCTGTCCTCCAAATCTCAGGAGGACTCACTTGCCGATTGCTGCTTCTGCTAGTGGCGGTCCCGACAGAGGTGAATAGTCATTGTTTTATTCCCTAAACATTATGCAGGCTCTTTGTCCCTCTGTGCAACCAACTTTCAGTAGGTATAAAAAGCAAAAATATGTTTTTCCTGATGGTTCTTCTTTTTCTCTGAAGACATTTGTAGACTAAAACTTTCAAAATTAGTCATATATATATTATTAATAATATATAAATCATATATAATCATGTACAATATAATATATAATCTATCATATATTATATATCATTAAATTATATATAATATAGACATATATAGTATCATATATAATATGTAATATATTATACATATCATATATTATATTATATATAATATATAATTAAAATATATTATATATCATATATTATATATAATGCATGTATTATATATACTATATATAATATATATCATATATTATATATTATATATACATATATATTATATATTGTATATTATATATACTATATCTGATATATTATATATCTGATATATCATATATATTAATCATATATACACGTACACATATATGTGTGTGTGTGTATATATATATACACAAATATATATATATATGTATAAAATGAAATGTGGTTTTAACGATGCGTGCCCCAAAACAATGTGCCTCAAAAAAGACCCCAGAAGAAGCTCAGTACAGCTGATTTACAGGAGGGAAAGGGCCTATGCAATGAATAAACAAAACGCTACCAAACCATAGAAGTAGAAAATCTTATTTTCAAAGTTACAGCACTTTAAAATTTAAATGCTCTTTTTCAGCCCCGGCAAAATCACAAACTACAGAGTGAAATAGGGAAGTATGTCTCATTTTAAGAACAACTACAAAAAAAAAACTACGAAAAAATAAGCTTTTTTTGACAGCCCAAATGGCAGCCTTACCAAAATGTAATATTTAAAATTTAGATACTTAATAAGCTAATAGAATAAGCAAAGAAGCACAAACAATTATGAACAAAATTATTAATCTAAAGAGTAAAATTATTTTAAAACCTAAAGATGTCTAGAGATAAACTGTACAGTGAAATCGAGAAATATGGCTCATTTTAAGAATTAAAAAGAAATTATGATCTGAAACTTTTTGTAGACAGCCCAAATGGTGGTCGTACTAAAACATAATATTTAGAATTAAGTTTCAGAGTCAGCTAATAGAAGAAACAAAAGAAGCACAAAAAGTTGTGAACAAATTTAATAAAAAAAAGGAAAATTATTTTAAAACCTAAAAGTGTCTAGAGATAGAAGTAAAAAAAATATTGACTACAGATATTTAAAAGCAGACTTGAGCTGGGGGAAGAACACACTATCAGCAAACCAAAGAAAGGGTGTTAATATTATTAAGTTAGGAAATGATAGATAAAAAAGTAAAGTAATGAGAACAAAGCCTAAAATGCTGTGGAACACTATCAAGCAGCCATATTACACATACTGGAATTTCAAAGGGTGACAAAAAGAATCAGGAAGACTATATAGAAACAATAATGGTAAAGAATGTCAAACGCAACAGACTCCAAGTAAGAGAAACTCAAAGAAACAAACTCAAATTATATGATAATTAAACCCTTTGAAAGAAAGATAGAGAAAATCTTGAAAGCAACAAAAGAAGTGGCTAGTAATGTTCCAAGAACCCTCAAAATTAATCAGCAATCTTATCTGAAAACTCAGAGGACAGAAAGCAATAGATTAACGTATTGCAAATGATGTAAGAAGAAACTTTTGAACAGAAATCTGATGTTCAAAACATTGTCCCTTATAAGTGAGGGAGAAATCATGACATTTCCAGATAAAAGCTGGGACATTTTACCAGTAGACTATCCTTTTAAAAAATGCCTTATGGGATACTTCACAGTAAAATGAACAGACAATAAAGAGCAGTATGAATGAATATATATTACGGTAAAGATAAACATATAAGATATTATAAAACATAAAGAATAACAGCGCACACCTCCACAACTTGTTTCCCATGTAATTTAAAACACAAATATATTTAATAAAAATACTATAACTAACTTGTGTTTTTGACCTACGATACATAAAGGTATGATTTTGAGAACTCAATAAGGAAATCATTGGGGTGAAGCTATACAGAGTTAAGGGATTTGTGTGTTACTGAAAGTAAGCTAGTATAACCTTAAAAGTGGAATAGCTTTAGAATATTCAATGTAATCACAGTATCAATGACAATTAAAAAAGAAAAAGAATAACAGGCAGGTATAAAGCTTTCTGTACCATGCCAGAAAGTAGGAGATGTGGATTTAGCTACTCTCATTTGAGGCTACCAAGCCAGCTATCATGTACCATGAGACAAAGCCCAAGCTGTCCCACCAGGGCGTAAGTGTGGAGAGCCTAAAGCACATGGTATAGCTGCTATTTCAAACAATTTTCATTACACCAGTGGCGATGAAATAGAATAGGCTCATCCATATGCAGAACCTGGTGAAGAACTGGAGGCAGAAAGAAGTGGATTACAGGTGTCAACCTGTAATCCCAGCACTTTGCAAGGCTGGGGCGGGCAGATCACGAGTTCAGGAGATTGAGACCATCCTGGTTAATACAATGAAAACCTGTTTCTACTAAAAATCATAAAGTTAGCCAGGTGTGGTGGCAGGCCCCTGTAATCTCATCTACTCAGGAGGCTGAGACAGGAGAATCACATGAACACAGGACGCGGAGGTTGCAGTGAGCTGAGATTGTGCAACTGTGCCACTGTACTCCCGCCTGAGTGATAGCTCAAGACTTTGTCTAAAAAAAAAGAAAAATAAATAAAATTTGGTGATGGAAAGATTAGGAAGAAACAGTATGACACTTGGGAACTAGAGCAGCACTGGGGAAAAATGTATATATGACTTTAACAGATGACAGACTAAAAAACAGAAACAATAAAAAAGTGGCATGGACCAGAACAACTAGAACTTTTTCAAACAATACCAGAAGATGAACTTCTATATCTACCAAGCCCAACTTTTCTAAGAATGCTCCTAAAACTCTAGTGTCTGACCAACACCACAAATTCAAAAGCAGCCAGTTATGAGCTGCCAGCCAGAATGTTGGCAGTAATCCAGGGTCACACCTGTCCGAACCAAAGAATATGTAGCTACTATATTCAACTATCAAGAAAGACACTTGCCCCTTACAGCCCTATTCACAACAAGAACACAGTGAGTGGCATTCAGAAACTCAAGAATCTGGACCCTATTGCAGCAGATCAGCAGGATACAGTGGTCTTCAAGGAAGGGGAAGGGATGCTCATCAGGGCTTTATCAGATCCCAGGGCAGGATAGTGTGGAATAGAGAACAAGACCCAGATTCACCCACTATTTTCTCAGAAGTCTGGCTCAGTTACTGCTTCCATGGTTGCAGACTCAGCTACCAAAAAAGGTATAGTGGTATTAATGGGCCTATTAGCAGCCAATGGAGAAACAGACATGCATACATCAGTTGCAAGAGTGAAAGATGGGCAAAGAAATGTTACTGACAATGGCAGAGACCAGCCTTTTATCAAGAAGATGTAATTCACCAGAGGGCTAACAGAAAATGTCAGCACATACAGATATATTGCCATGAAGAAAGAGTACAGATTCACCCAGATGTTGCTATAAACTAGATCGACATAAAAAAATGCACTGGATATAGAAGTAATTAAAGAAATGGTTAATGCTCTGAACAGGACTGCTGTGGGTGGGAGGAAGCTTGTGCTGTTCAGTGCACGTGGAAGTGTCCTTTGCTGTGGCCTCGATTTTGGGTACTTTCTGAAGTATTTAAAGAAGGACAGAAACAGAACAAGCCTTGAAATGGTGAACACCATCAAGAAAATTGTGAACAATTTCAATCAATTTTAAAAGCCTATTTTTGTATCAGTCAGTGGCCCATCCTTTGGAATAGGTGCATCCACACTGCCTCTTTGTGATTTCTTCCGAGCTAATGCAAAGGCTTGGTTTCAAACCCCTTATATGACATCTGGACAGAGTCCAGATGGCTGTTGTGTTACTTTAGATCCTACTTGAACTTTGCAACATCTAGCCTCCTTAATTATTGTGACCATGAGACATTACTTCATCCTTTGATTGGTCCCAGCCCAAGGTCTCAGGCCAAGCTGTCACTTCAGCTCCTTTCTTGGTCCAGGGCCAAGTTCCAAGGCTGAGACTTGTAGCTTCTACAAATCATCACTTCAGCTCCAGGTGAATCCAAGGCCAAGTTTCAGGGCCAAGCCAAATAACGCTTACCCCAAGAACACTAAGTACATTCCGTTACTTCTCTGCCTTTAGAAACTGTAAAGCACAGTCTTATAGTAGGTAAACCACCCACATTCCACCCCCACTGTGAAGAGTTTTTTTACTTTCACTTATAAAAGTTTTGATTCAACCTTTTTGCATCTGTCCTCTTTAATTTTCTTGGCCATGAGACAAAGAACTCTGTGTGATACCTCACATTTAGAGATTTCTAGATTGTAGCGGACTAATGAGACCACAATGATTTAAGTCTGGGAATTGAGCTATGGGATGCATCAGCCTTGTGAGACCAACTGACAAACTGTCCCCACACTGTGATACCCACCCTTGGGGGCAGTCAACCATATAGTGGTCACCAACAGAGTCTGAAAAGGGGCAAGGCAGATTGATATGGCCTAGAAACCTGAGGGACACCATCAAGGAGCCATACATATGCATTTTGGAAGTTCGAAGGAAGAGACAAAAGATCATGGAGACTATTTAACAAAATAGTCATAAAGAATGCAACAATTTAAGACAATAAATAAGCACCCAAGTAGCTCAACAGACTTCAAGTAAAAAAAACTCGAAGAAACAAACTAAAACTTACCTGATAATTAAACTGTCTAAAACAAATACAAAGGGAATCCTGAGGATTTTCAAAGGAAGGAGAGGAAGTAGCTAGTCATGTAAAAGGCACCCTAAAAATAGCCAGTGAATCGCTTATCTGAATAACCACTGAAAAGCAGTAGATTACTCACCTGAAAACTAAGATGATAGAACGTAGTAGACTAATATGTTCCAAGTGATGTCAGAAAAAACTGTCAAACCTACACCTTATAATCCACCGAATTGTCCATCGAAGGTGAGCGACACATTATGACATTCCCACACAAAAGCTGGCACCCTTTACAAGTAGACTACCCTTTAAGAAATGTCTTATGGAGTACTTCAGGGTAGAATGGACAGACATTCAAAAGCAGTATGAACAAACAAAGGTTAAGGTAAAGATAAATACATGTACAAATATATAAGATATAATATTTGGCCAGGCACGGTGGCTCATACCTGTAATCCCAGCACTTTGGGAGGTTGAGGTGTGTGGATCACGAGGTCAGGAGATCAAGACAACCCAGGCTAACACGGTGAAACCCAGTCTCTCCTAAAAGTACAAAAAATTCGACAGGCAAGGTGGCAGGCGCCTGTAGTCTCAGCTACTTGGGAGGCTGACACAGGAGAATGGCATGAATCCGGGAGATGGAGCTTTCAATGAGCCAAGATTGCACCACTGCGCTCCAGCCTGGGTGACAGAGTGAGACTCCATCTCAAAAAGAAAAAAAAACAATTAACAACATGCACTTCCACAAGTTGTTCTCCACGTACCTTAAAACACAAATATATTTAATAAAAAAAACTACCTCTAATTTCTGTTTTTGACATAAACTGAATAAAGGTATAATTTTGAGGACTCAATAAGTGAAATAGTGGAGGTACATTATACAGGAGTGAAGGTTTTGTATGTTACTGAAGACAAGCTAGTGTAACTTTAAAAATGTTATAAGAATAGAATCTTCCATACAATCGTCATAGCAACCACAATTAAACAAACAAACACAAAAGAGTAACAGGCAGGAAGAACGCTTTCTGTTCTACAACAGAAGGTTGTGGCTGTGGATTTACCTACTCTCACCTGAGGCTACTGAGCAAGCTATCATGCACCATAGCATAGCCGCTATTTCACACAATTTTCACTACACCAGTGGTGACGAAATAGAAGAGGTTCATCCATATGCAGAACCTGGTGAAGAACTGGAGGCAGAAAGGAGTGGCTATGTGGAGACACAACTGAAACAAAGTTGGCACAGCAACTGCTCCAATCCTGTGTCTTTCCTCATGGCTTCCCAGGAGTTTGAGGTTGAAAGTATTGTTGACAAAAGACGAGATAAAAATGGGAATACAGAGTATTTGATTCGGTGGAAAGGTTACAACCAACAGGATGACACTTGGGAACCAGAGCAGCACCTCAGGAACTGTGAAAAATGTATACTTGATTTTAATAGACGACAGACTGAAAAACAGAAAAAACTGACATGGACTAGAACCAGTAGAATTTTTTCAAACAATGCCAGAAGAAGAACTTCTAGATCTACAAAAGCGAGCTATTCTAAGAACTCTCCTACAACGCAAGTGACGGATAGACACCACAGATCCAAAAACAGCAAGTTATTTGCTGCCAGCAAGATCATTAGGAGGAAGGCAGCTTCACTTCTCTCCGACACACAGAATATGGAGAAAATACATTCAACTATCAAGACCCTTGCACCTGAAAGCCCCTTTAACGACAAGAAAACTGTGAGTGGCTTTCAGAAACTTGAGAAACTGTACCCTATTGCAGCAGATCAGCAGGACACGGTGGTCTTCGAGGTGACAGAAGGGAAACTCCTCCAGGACCCTTTGTCACGTCCTGGTGCAGAACAGCCTGGAATAGAGAACAAGACTCAGATACACCCACCAATGTCGCAGATGTCTGGCTCAGTTACCGCTTCAATGGCCACAGGTTCAGCTACCCAAAAAGGTATAGTGGTATTAGTAGACCCATTAGCAGCCAATGGAACAACAGACATGCATACCTCAGTTCCAAGAGTGAAAGGTGGGCAAAGAAATATTACTGATGACAGCAGAGACCAGCCTTTTATCAAGAAGATGTACTTTACCATAAAGCTAACAGAAAGTGCCAGCACATACAGAGACATTGTAGTGAAGAAAGAGGATGGATTCACCCAGATAGTGCTATCAACTAGATCCACAGAAAAAAATGCACTGAATACAGAAGTAATTAAAGAAATAGTTAATGCTCTTAATAACGCTGCTGTAGATGACAGCAAGCTCGTGCTGTTCAGTGCAGCTGGAAGTGTCTTTTGCTGCGGTCTTGATTTTGGGTACTTTGTGAAGCGCTTAAGGAACGACAGAAACAGAGCAAGCCTTGAAATGGTGGATACCATCAAGAACTTTGTGAATACTTTTATTCAATTTAAAAAGCCTATTGTTGTATCAGTCAATGGCCCTGCCATTGGACTGGGTGCATCCATCCTGCCCCTTTGTGATCTCGTGTGGGCTAATGAAAAGGCTTGGTTCCAAACCCCTTATATGACCTTTGGACAGAGTCCAGATGGCTGTTCAACTATTACATTTCAAAAAATGATGGGTAAAGCATCTGCCAATGAAATGTTATTTGCTGGGCAAAAGCTGACAGCACGGGAGGCATGTGCCAAAGGCCTGGTCTCTCAGGTATTTTTGAGTGGAACTTTCACCCAAGAGGTTATGATTCAAATTAAGGAGCTTGCTTCATATAATCAAATTGTACTGGAAGAATCTAAGGCCCTTGTTCACTCTAATATTAAGTTGGAGTTGGAACAGGCCAATGAGAGAGAGTGTGAGGTGCTGAGGAAGATCTGGAGCTCAGCCCAAGGGACAGAATCCATGTTAAAGTATGTTGAAAATAAAACTGATGAGTTTTAGTTGTCAGTCTGACTGCTCAGGACACGAGAACTAAGCTGAACCAAATGCATCATGAGTTGCAAGATGCCCTAATCCATCTTCATAGCCCAAAACAGTTTCACCCATAGCTAAGGCTTGGAAACACAACCGGAAATGCCCAAGCCAGGTATTTAAATTATTACATCATTTTTGAGCACTGCAGCTTTAAAAGAAGTAATAAAACAGCTTGTTTGCCCAAATGTGGTTATTTTACGCTCACATAAGCCCAAATATAAAAGCAGACTGTTGGGTACTAGATTCTTCTTGGAAGCCCTAATGTGTATCTATGGCTACTACTATATATAAGACCAGAGTTGTGATTTATTGGATGTTTATGACAGAGAATCACGTAATAATGTTGATTTTTCTTACTTTTACATGCTAGAATACCTCTACTGGGTTATAAGGCAGCCTCGGCTTCCCTCCCAGAAGGACACAAAATGGTATGAGATGGTGCCCTTGACTTTACAGTGGCACAAGCACTTCAGAGACACACAATTATAAATTAAAAGACTTTTCTTTTAGAATAAATATTTCTGGCACAAAATTCACTGGAGATCATTCTCCTAAACTGAACATATGACTAGAATTTGTGGTGAGATATCACTTGATTTTATTTTCCTTTATAAATGTCTAGTTCTTACCCAGTTGACAAAAGAAAACTTTATCTCTCTAAAGTAAAACTTGTTGCACTGTACTGGTGAATTATGGAATCATTTTTGTGGAAATATCCACGTTCTAATGTTTGTAATGTGCAGATTTATGTTACCTTAGAGTGTGCTCTAGTTAATAAGTTAAAATTCTGGACACATTATTAAAGGCAGAAACTTCTTTCAAAACAAAGACACCTACACTCTGTACGGCCTTTAAAATTATCAGTGTCTCTTTTTATGAGCACACAAATTTCTAGAACACTGCATGTGTTCAGTTACCCAAAAGCTCTATGAATACTGTCTTGCTAATTTTTATCGAGGCTCCATTACATAGGCATAATTGAATAATCCACTGGCCACTGGCGATGAATGTCATCTTTGTCACAAGATCTCTAGGGTGTCGCTTCACCAGCCAACAATCTCTGTGGATGATGTCACCCTTGTGCAAGTTTCCCTTGAGCCTGCTTGTCTAATTTTACACACCCATCTTACAGCCTGCACTCAACTCCAACTATGGGCTTAGGTTTCAGTTTGCTATGGATGTGCCAGGCACAGAATGGAGGCAGATGCGTGAGTGAGTGTTGGTTGAGTCCAGCCACTGCACACAGCTTTGCATGTTATCTGTGATGAGGTAAGCAGGTCAGGTGCTGGTACAGGTGACAATTCCCTGCAGATCTTTAGGTGAATCAGGCATACCACAAGCTTTCTTTTCTGCAGGCACTGAAGAATGCAGTATCATCCAGAAAAGAAGAAATGCCAGAAAATGCAAAGACCCAAAGACGTCATCTCAGCCCTGGCTTGGGAAAGGTTTAGATCTGGGATGTCTAAAGGGCAAATGTCCTGCTTTCTTTTTTCTTCTACTTTTCTTTTTTTATTTTTCTTATCTATGGGATCACTATGGCTTAAATTAGGTTTTTCAAAGGGCTCTGTCTCTCTTTCTACTGGAGATTAGGATCTTGTCTTTTCTTCACTCTTTCTCTCTTTGACTGCTTTTCTCTCTTTGACATGCTATAGAAGAAATGTGTTTTGGCCCAGCATCTTTCTGTTGACTATAGGGCTTTTTGTCAGAAACAGTAAGATTTTGGCTTAGCAATAACATAACGTCTTCCCATTTAAGACCCCAAAAAAAGGGCTAGATATTAGAAAGGCTCTATATATGTATTGATGTATCATAAAACTTCCCCAGGTCTTACTTTATTTGTTTAAGGCACTGTAATGAAAAAGAAACTTGCACTTTACTGGCCCATCATTCATTGGGCATTTCCTGTAGGAGTAGTAAGGAACATGGAGGGTTGGATGTAAAAACTGGAAAAGTTGATGATGATGTGAGTAAAAGATTCTCTACATCAAGAAGATGAGAAAACCTGGAGTAAGAAAATTTTGTTTTGATTGT
The DNA here is from genome assembly GCF_028885655.2 of Pongo abelii. Lineage (NCBI taxonomy): Eukaryota > Metazoa > Chordata > Mammalia > Primates > Hominidae > Pongo > Pongo abelii. The sequence goes on along the minus strand of NC_072009.2, from coordinate 36,919,068 downwards.
TTCCAGGGAGAATGTTTCTCTGATGTTTGTGAGTTGTTTCTTGTGGGCTTTTCTGATATGACTGCTAAGAAGGCACGTACAATTTTACAATATTTACAAAGATGTCGGGTGCTTCACGGGTCAAAAAGCCTTGCACATAGGAAACTTCAAAGAATGTGCCTTCGACCCTCAGAAACTTTCTAGGTCTTCAATAGTATTGACAAAGAAAAGCTACATAGTTGTGGTGGATTATTGGGAAAATTTCCACAGGCAGAGAAGCAGCCTGGACTATCAGGCTGCAGACAGAATTTTAAGAATCCTGTACAATCCCGTGGTGCAAGCAAATAATTTTTTTTTAAAAGCCCAACTTTTTTGTGTGTGTGCTTAAGACATGCACACAGCTACTCAGATAAAAAAACAAGACCACGCATTAAAATGTTGTGCTTTTTGTGTAACCAGATTGCTTCCAGGAAATAGTCTCTTTTTCAGAACATGTCCATATTGGACTACAGTGTGTTACAAAGGGCACCTTATGTTACTAAACACGCTTCAAGCCCTGAGCCAAATTTCTGTAAATTATCATTTTAGCCTCTGGTCCCATGCCAAGGTCCTGGGCCATGCTTTCACTTTAGCTCTTGTGGGGCTCAGGGCCAAGTTCCTGAGCCAAGCTGAGTCATTCCATCAGCTATTAACAGTTCCAGGCACAAGGACCCAGGAAAGATAAGTAGTGCTTTCTTCAAAACTAGTTAGTACATTTTCTTTCTTCTGAGTCCATAAAAATATCAGACTCTTTTTCAGAGTGGGCAACTGACTCTACTCCACCAGAAGTTAACATATTACACATTTGCTATCATCTCCCCTTTTGCATTCATAATATTTAATTTTCTTCAGATTAAAAAATCTGTGTGTCACCTGATAGATTTTGGTTCACAGGGGCACAGCAAGGTTTGCTTTTGGTTCATGGACTGGGAAAGGCTTTAATTAAAAAGGTCACTAGTAGCTGGGCATGGTGGCTCATGCGTGTTATCACAGCACTGTGGGTGGCCAATGCGGGCAGATCACAAGGAGATCGAGATTGAGATGATCCTGGCTAACATGGTGAAGCTCCCATGAAGTCTATTAAAAATACAAAAAATTAGCCAGGTGTGGTGGTGGGCACCTTTAGTGACAGCTACTTGGTAGGCTAAGGCAAGAGAGTGGCATAAATCCCAGAGATGGAGCTTGTGGTTACCCAAGATCTTGCAACTGGACTCCAGCTTAAGTGACAGAGTGAGAATCCATTAAATAAAAAAGGTGAGTAGGAGTGCAATTCCAAACTACTTACATTCATATCTGCAGCTTGTCCTCTATTTGCATTCACATCTGCCCCTTGTTCTCAGTTTTTGTTTGTTTGTTTTTGTTGTTTGTTTTTTCTTTTTTTAATTTCTGAAGAGCAAAGAAAGCTCTGGGCAAGTGCCAGGTAAAATGCGATAGATTGCCTGCCATTCTTACAAAGCTTAGGAGAAAGGGATGTTGGGAGACACAATGGCAGTCTCTTTTCACCCTCTGCTGTTGAAAAAGTTGCCTCTGTTCCAACCATTTTCTTTCACAGAGGATCCAGCTGTCACATAGGACTGAAAGGATGTCTAAGTTAATTGAAGATTTCTGGATAAGACTATCTCACGGTGTTATGTGAAGACCTCAAAACTAACTCCAGTTTCTGACAGTCTATCAGAGTGTTGCCACCAAAAATTTCAGGCTTTTCTGTGGCATTTTATTTATTTATATTTTGTCATTGTGTGGCTAATGTCCCTCCTGTTTCTTCTTTGTATACAATGTTGCGATCTGGAGATGGAAGCTCACTGGTAAAAGTCAGTCATTAGAAATACAATTCAAAGAGTTGCTATTTTGTGATTTTTTTCTTTCAAATAGGAAGAATTCAAAATTGTGATCTAAACATTCTTATTTGATAAGGATCTTTTTGTCCACTGATGATAGATATTCATGTCACCTTAGGGAATGGCATACATTCAAATAAAATTTCTCTTATTGGCTGGTTATTTCTCTTTAAAAACTCCACACAACCACATATATCTAAAGAGTTTGTTTGTGAGACACATCTTTTTTCTACAGAGGCGCATACTGTGGGGACAGGTGATAGAGCATTAACCTTCTTTTTCTAACTTTTGAGTATATAAACCTGGTATTCAGCATTTTCATGGAACATTTTAGATCTTAAAATGCAACCTAGTGAAAGGAGTTTTTTCTCTCTGGAGAAGCCTTGCCAGTTCTTTGCACAAAACCCTTGGTTTTTTAACTCTTCTCTCTCCTATATCCCTCTAACAGTAATAAGGCTCTGTGCCCTATCAGTAAACAGAAAATTTCCACTTTCAATAATCAGAAAGAAGGTGACTTTGAGAGACACACTTTAGCTAGGTACTGCCTTATGAAAGCCAACCATACAAGCTTTACTTGTTTTGAGGCACACCTTCTTCCTCCAGCAGCAATGACATTTAAACTAACAGATAATTTTATGTTTCAAAGTCAATCGATCTTGTTTCCTGCAATTTCAATATTTTTTCTAAGCCATAGCAAGGGAAGCCACAAATAGCATTAAAATTCTTACTCTATACAAGTGTCTTGCTAGAATCCAATGACTGTACCATCTTTTTTTTTAGGTTCCCAAGTTACTTTGGTTATCTTCTGGGTTGAGTAGGCTTAAGAAATCAACCAGGAGTCACCAGTGGAGAGCTAAAGCCTGTGCAGGTAAACGTTACTTGTCCGGGTCTCTAGCTCCTCCGGAGCTGTGAGTGAAGGTTTAGCTTGCATCCATGGGGGACAACTATGTCAGTCACCAGACTCAGAAAAGACAAGAGGAATGGAAAATCAAGGAATATCCTATCTTTCTATTCAGTCAGGGCTATTTCAAAAGGGGGAAAAAGATAATAGGAAGATTTTTTTCTATATTTCTTTAGAAAGTTCACAAACTGTCTGCAGTGTGAACCTCTCTAGATTACTGTCTGAAATGCAGAAATTTCATTGACTGTGAGACTCTGAAAAAAGAAAGTGGCTTACTTATGTATTTATTGCTCAAGGGCAGAACAGCCCTAACAACTCCAGGACAGACATGCCTAGCTTTCTGAGGGACGTGTTCATTTTAGTACTATTCAACAGATACATCTTTTCTTCAGATGGCAAAGAAAAGAGTTTGATTTTTTCTTTTTTTATTCAACCTTGCTTTGACTTGGGAGAAAACCCAGATGTTTCTAAGCATGGTAAAACTGACTCTGCCCTCTTGGCAGTGATAACAGGCAAGTTTCAAAGAGATAATTCATTAAGTCAGAGACAAGCCCCTGAGGAACACTCAAATATATCTTCTAAATGCCATACATGCCACCCTCATTTAGAATCTCCAATTGCCTTTTCATCAGCTTGTCTTCTTGTGCCACTAAAGAAACCCCAACCTCACTGTTGCCCCTGCAGAAAATACTGCATAGATGTGATGCTAGTATAGTAGAAATTTTCTTCTCATTGTAGGGACTTAGATAAAAAAAAGAAAAACTTAAGCAAATGTCCCCTGACGACACCAGTGGACATACAGTGATATTTCAAAATCTAATTCAAGTGCTTAATCATACCTGAATAGATGATACACTACTCCTAAACCAAACCCTAGCTGTTGCCATAAAGCACGCAGCTTTACAGATAGCAGACTTATCCGTGGATGAACCACATGTCTTTTCCAAAATCTTGAAAAAGAGAGGGTGGAAAGGAAAAAATTTGAACTGATAACAGAATTCTTATTCATAATAGGAAAGGAAGAACTGCTGATAACTCGATTGGAATCTTATTGATCCTATATCGGAGTGAAAAAATATTAGTGAGCCTACTGGAAGGCTTATTAGTGAACAGTACAAAACATCATAATTACTCTAAACTATTCATAATAGGTTAAAAAGACATACAAATTATAGAGGCGTTTTAAAAATCCTGAGAGAGGCTTTAGTGAAATACATGTTCCTACTTCCCTATTGAGTTAAGATAAAGTTAATCTTAAGAGAAAAGTTTATTACTCAAACAGACCCTGACATCAAAAGAAAGCTGCAAAAATATGTCATACGTTCAGATAATATTGTTCTTTTAACAATGCACCAGGATGTAACAGCCTTTCTTTCATTTCAGATAACACTAAGAGTCTTTTCTTTTACATTTAAGAAAATTAAGGATTGTAAACAAAGGAAACTGTTTGGAGCAAAAGTTTAAATAACTGGAAAAACAAGCTCTCTGCCAGCAGAGATAGAAGCTTGAATAAGTTGTCCACTGGGGTTTAAGGTTTTTATGGCCTAAAAAATAAAGATATGTACTTAGTTTGCAAGCTGTCTTGGAGAATGTGTGACTTAGCTTTGCCCAGGCCCAGGACCTATTAGACAGCTTAACCCAGGCACTTTGCCTGGGAGCAGTGTGAAGTGGTAATTTGCGAAGACTGCTTAGCTTGGCACAGGACCTAAAGTAAAAGCTTGTCCTGGGATGCTGACTCAGGAATAATCAGGGACTGAAATGATGATTCATATGGGTTGAGCAACCAATCAAATACAAAAATAAATATTCAGCCATTACCCACTACATCTCACTGGGTTTATGCCCACAAAAAAAAAAAAAAAAAAAAAAAAACACTTTATTTTCGGAAAGCCCTCTGAGTATACAGAAAACAGCATGCTTATGCCAGGCATTGATTCCCCCATCTGAATGAGTGAGAGGATTGTACAAGATTTTATCTGAATGGACTGAAAGTTCTGTTATTTCTGTTGCTGCAGCCATGCTATCAGGCACAAGCTTCTGTGTTAGATCCCTTACTGGTGCCTACGCTTCTTTTGGTCTGATTATTACGTTGGAATCAGGCCCTTACCTGTTGATTGGGGGTCTTCCAGAAACCATTTCCTTGCTGTTTTCATATGGAAAGCTAGCTAACTTGTCTTTGTCTTCCCTCAGAAATGAAAACTCTAACTTCTCTTAGGAGATTGGGTATTGGTCTTTCCGGATGCTTTCTGCTGGAGAAGAGTGTTGTGTAGAAAACAGTAGGTAGGATTCTACTGAGGGTTGGTTTAAGAGTTTGTAGAAGAAAGACATGTTAATGCATGGTTTAATTTGCGTTACATTTTAAGGTGTGATAGACTTAAGGCAAAAAAGAAAACCAGTTTCGATTATTAGAAAAAGCATGTCACAACTAGACAAGGAGAGTAAGAACAACTGAAATACTTCAAGGCTGCTAACATGCCCATATAATTGTGGCTATATTTATACCAGTTAAGATTTTGTTACATGAGACTTGGGTTTATTTAGTTTTCTTGATTTGATCCTTCAAAGCAAAAATTCTGTTACAGGAACCACATTTTCTTCTATTATCTGAAAATATTTGTGGAATACATTCCCAGAATTAGAATATTGTTCTAGATTTCTCTATTACTCATATCTTTCTGTTTTCCAAGAACTGTAGCTGGACCTCACCAGTTGGTGGACAGAAAAAAATAAAAAATAAAAAGGTTAATTAAAATTGTAAGAAAATATTAAAAATAACTTATGAAGTGAGAAATTGGTGATAGGGGTGTGACAGGCTTTGAGACACATATCTTTTTTCTAGTCCTAATTTTTGTTAAGAATGAATCATGATAAACTGTAGTCATTGGCAAAACAGACTTGTCTTACACTTAGCCAGACAATTTTTGTTCAGTGCTGTGAGAAATACCTTTACATGGGCTTTCCTTATGGGCTTTTATGAATCTCTATTTTACAAGGAATCTTAAATAGGACATTATAAAGCTGAATCCAGCCATAGGTTTCACCCTTAGATACATATTATTTGGGAGAACTCCTCTATTTTTTGAGATTCCAAGTGCATGTGGTTCCTAGGCCTGATAGGAAGTGGCTTTTTTTTTTCTTACCACAGATTAGAAAATCTGTATTGGGACTGTGTAAACAAAGTATAAGGCCGGGTTTCTTAGAGGGCTTTTATTGGTTCTAAAAGTCAGATGTAATTCACTAAAGAAGGCACACGCTTCCAGTCAAAGCCTTAGAAAATCAACCAGCTTATTCTATTGGGTTATGTTGCAAATGAAAATACATTTTTTGTTGCACTGATTAAAACAGTTATATTGCTGTAAGTTAAGAATAATCACACACACTTTCCGAATTTTAGAGGAACTAGGCATAGGGAAAAAAAGTGTGTTCCAATTTTTTTTAACAGGAGTATACCAATCGACAGTGTTAAAAGCTGTAACTAGTTTAAAAGAAAGTGCACTTGACTTCAAAAAACAAAACAAGAATTAGAAATGTTCTAAAATAAAGTTAAAGAGATTGCTTCATTCTTCTGTTAGTTTAATCTATTTTAACTTTTGTCCTACTTGATATTTATAGGCGTTCCTATAATTTTTATAGCTATTCCTAAGTTCTGTAAATTTTCCTGTTATAAAAAAAACCTACAGTTGACAACACCTAGTAAAGCTCTACAGCTAATTTTAAGCCATTATTCTTGATAAAGATTAAATGTCTGTACATGGCAAAACATCTAGTGTGGTTAGAAACAGAATAGGCAAAGACATTTGGTTACTTCTGTGGTTTACAACAGCTTAACATAATCACCTTAATTAAAATTGATAGCACATATTCAGATATTAAGAACGTGAAAAACCTAATGTGGTTTTGAGACCTGTGTTAATATTACTCACTAAAATATATTCTGAAAAAATAAAATATTACCATCAAAATCACATGTGTTAAAATATGTTTTATAATACTGTTTAACTTTTTTTTTTTAATGCCCCAGGGGCTCTATGAGGCATCCAAAACACAGGTTTCAGAAAACACATCCTCGAGGTTACAATTTTATTCTGGGAAGCCTGCTAAATATTTTAAAGGATTAAGACGTTTAATGTTATGATATCCAAATCCAGATTTCCATAAATCATTGTTTTTGCCAAAATATAGTTGGTAGAAATGTTTGAAAGGGCAGAAAAATTTTTATCAGTTTTCAATATTATGTAATAATCTCTTTCAGAATGACAAATTTTCCCCTTGTAGTTGTCTCCCAATATTAACCTTAAGCTTAATGAAAACTTATGTAAAATTATATTTAACTTTAGAAAGATTGACACAGAGGTGAGATTTTCACAAACTTGTTACAACGTTTTGACAACCTTCTACAAATTTGCTGAAGAGAAGATTAATGTTTCAAGAAATTTTTGTTGTGTTTTCTCTTCAATGCTTAATGGCAGAAAAAAACCTAACAACCTTTTCAATCTAGTGCCTGGGTGTGCAGAGTTTTCTTTTGCAAGATTAATTTTTTTAAAGCTATTTTCACAATTTGAGTAAACAGATAGCTTTATTTTCGTTAATTAAAGAAAATCCTTTACCTCTAGGCAAAATGTACATTTCCATGTCTTTCTAGAATTTATTTTCACTACAAGCAACTTTTACTCTTCTACCTCACCTGGAGATTAAATTTATATAGAGTACTCTCAATTACACATTATAATAATACCTTTTAACAATTAATAACTTGAGGGAAGCCAGAGAGAAAGGTCGGGTTACCCACAAGGGGAAGCCCATCAGACTAACAGTGGATCTGTCGGAAGAAACTCTACAAGCCAGAAGAGAGTGGGGGCCAATATTCAACATTCTTAAACAAAAGAATTTTCAACCCAGAATTTCATATCCAGCCAAACTAAACTTCATAGGAGAAGGAGAAACAAAATACTTTACAGACAAGCAAATGCTGACAGATTTTGTCACCACCGGGACTGATCTAAAAGAGCTCCTGAAGGAAACACTAAACATGGAAAGGAACAACTGGTATGAGCCACTACAAAATCATGTTAAACTGTAAAGACCATCAAGGCTAGGAAGAAACTGCATCAACTAATGAGCAAAATAACCAGCTAGCATCATAATGACAGGATCCAATTCACACATAACAATATTAACCTTAAATGTAAATGGACTAAATGCTCCAATTAAAAGACACAGACTGGAAAATTGGATAAAGGATCAAGACAAATCGGTGTGCTGTATTCAGGAAACCCATCTCACGTGCAGAGACACACATAGGCTCATAATTAAATGATGGAGGAAGATCTACCAAGCAAAAGGAAAACAAAAAAAAAGGCAGGGGTGGCAATCCTAGTCTCTGATAAAACAGAAATAAAAGCAACAAAGATCAAAAGAGACAAAGAAGGCCATTACATAATGGAAAGGGATCAATTCAACAAGAAGAGCTAACTATCTTAAATATGTATGCAACCAATAGAGAAGCACCAAGTTTCACAAAGTAATTCCTGAGTGACCTACAAAGTGACTTAGACTCCCACACAATAATATCGGGGGACTTTAACACCCCACTGTCAATGTTAGACAGATCAACAAGACAGAAAGTTAACAAGGATCCCCAGGAATTGAACTCAGTTCTGAACCAAGTGGACCTAATAGACATCTACAGAACTCTCCAAACCAAATCAACAGAATATATATTTTTTCAGCACCACACCACACCTATTCCAAAATTGACCACATAGTTGGAAGTAAAGCTCTCCTCAGCAAACGTAAAAGAACAGAAATTATAACAAACTGTCTCTCAGACCACAGTGCAATCAAACTAGAACTCAGGATTAAGAAACCCACTCAAAACCACTCAACTACATGAAAACTAAACAACCTGCTGCTGAATGACTACTGAGTACATAATAAAAGGAAGGCAGAAATAAAGATGTTCTTTGAAACCAATGAGAACAAAAACACAACATACCAGAATCTCTGGGACACATTCAGAGCAGCGTGTAGAGGGAAACCTATAACACTGAATTGCCCACAAGAGAAAACAGGAAAGATCTAGAATTGACCCCCTAACATCACAATTAAAAGACCTAGAAAAGCAAGAGCAAACACATTCAAAAGCTAACAGAAGGCAAGAAATAACTAAAATCAGAGCAGAACTGTGGGAAATAGAGACACAAAAAATCCTTCAAAAAACTAAGGAATCCAGGAGCTGGTTTTTTGAAAGGATCAACAAAATATATAGACCACTAGCAAGACTAATAAAGATGAAAAAAGAGAAGAATCGAACAGACACAATAAAAAATAATAAAGGGGATATCACCACCAATCCCACAGAAATACAAATGACCATCAGAGAATACTACAAACACCTCTACGCAAATAAACTAGAAAATCAAGAAGAAATGGATAAATTCCTTGAAACATACACCCTCTGAAAACTAAAACAGGAAGAAGTTGAATCTCTGAATACACTAATAACAGTCTCTGAAATTGTGTCAATAATCAATAGTTTACCAATAAAAAAGAGTCCAGGACCAGATGGATTCACAGCCGAATTCTACCACAGGTACATGAGGAACTGGTACCATTCCTTCTGAAACTATTCCAATCAATAGAAAAGAGGGAATTCTCCCTAACACATTTTATGAGGCCAGCATCTTCCTGATACAAAAGCCTGGCAGAGACACAACGAAAAAAGAGAATTTTAGGCCAATATCCTTGATGAACACTGATGCAAAAATCCTCAATAAAATACTGGCAAACCAAATCCAGCAACACATCAAAATGCTTATCCACCATGATCAAGTGGGCTTCATCCATGGGATACAAGGATGGTTCAATATATGCAAATCAATAAGTGTAATCCAGCATATAAACAGAACCAAAGACAAAAACCATATGATTATCTCAATAGATGCAGAAAAGGCCTTTGACAAAATTCAACAACACTTCATTTTAAAAACGCTCAATAAATTAGGTATTGATGGGATGTATCTCAAAATAATAAGACCTATCTATGACAAACCCAAAGCCAATATCATACCGAATGGGCAAAAACTGGAAGCATTCCCTTTGAAAACTGACACAAAATCAGTTTGTTTCAGCACCGCACCACACCTATTCCAAAATTGACCACACAGTTGGAAGTAAAGAGGGATGCCCTCTCTCACCACTCTCATACAATGTAGTGTTGGAAGTTCTGTCCAGGTCAATTAGTCAGGAAAAGGAAATAAAGGGTATTCGATTAGGAGAAGAAGAAGTCAAATTGTCCCTGTTTGCAGATGACATGATTGTATATCTAGAAAACCCCTTTGTCTCAGCCCTAAATCTCTTTAACCTGATAAGCAACTTCAGCAAAGTCTCAGGATACAAAATCAGTGTACAAAAATCACAAGCATTCTTATACACCAATAACAGACAAACAGAGAGCCAAATCGTGAGTGAACTCCCACTCACAACTGCTTGAAAGAGAATAAAATACCTAGGAATCCAACTTACAAGGGACGTGAAGGACCACTTGAAGGAGAACTAGAAACCACTGCTCAATGAAATAAAAGCGGATACAAACAAATGGAAGAACATTCCATGTTCATGGGTAGGAAGAGTAAATATCATGAAAATGGCCATACTGCCCAAGGTATTTTAAAGACTCCATGCCATCCCTGTCAAGCTTCAAATGACTTTCTTCACAGAATTGGAAAAAACTACTTTAAAGTTCATATGGAACCAACAAAGAGCCCACATTGGCAAGCCAATACTAAGCCAAAAGAACTAAGCTGGAGGCATCACGCTACCTGACTTCAAACTATACTAGAAGGCTACAGTAACCAAAACAGCATGGTACTAGTATCAAAACAGGGATATAGATCAATGGAACAAAAGAGAGCCCTCAGAAATAATGCTGCATATCTACAACTATCTGATCTTTGACAAACCTGAGAAAAACTATCAATGGGGAAACGATTCCCTATTTAATCAATGGTGCAGGGAAGACTGGCTAGCCATATATAGAAAGCTGAAACTGGATCCATTCCTTACACTTTATACAAAAATTAATTGAAGATGGATTACGGACTTAAACGTTAGACCAAAAACCATAAAAACCTTAGAAGAGAACCTAGACATTACCATTCAGGACATAGGCATGGGTAAGGACTTCATGTCTAAAACAACAAAAGCAATGGCAACAAAAGCCAAAATTGACAAATGGGATCTAATTACACTAAAGAGCTTCTGCACAGCAAAAGAAACTACCATCAGAGTGAACAGGCAACCTACAAAATGGGAGTAAATTTTCGCAACCTACTCATCTGACAAAGGACTAATATCCAGAATCTACAATGAACACAAACAAATTTACAAGAAGAAAATAAACAACCCCATCAAAAAGTAGGCAAAGGATAGGAACAGACACTTCTCAAAAGAAGACATTTATGCAGCCAAAAGACACATGAAAAAATGCTCATGATCACTGGCCATCAGAGAAATACAAATCAAAACCACAATGAGATACCATCTCACACCAGTTAGAATGGCAATCATTAAAATGTCAGGAAACAACAGATTCTGGAGAGGATGTGGAGAAATAGGAACACTTTTACACTGTTGGTGGGACTGTAAACTACTTCAACCCTTGTGGAAGTCAGTGTGGTGATTCATCAGGGATGTAGAACTAGAAATACCATTTGACCCAGCCAACCCATTACTGGGTATATACCCAAAGGACTGTAAATCACGCTGCTATGAAGACATATGCACATGTATATTTATTGTGGCAGTATTCACAGTAGCAAAGACTTGGAACCAACCCAAATGTCCAACAATGATAGAAGGATTAAGAAAATGTGGCACATATACACTATGAAATACTATGCAGCCATAAAAAATGATGAGTTCATGTCCTTTGTAGAGACATGGCTGACATTGGAAATGATCATTCTCAGTAAACTATTGCAAGAACAGAAAACCAAACACTGCATATTCTCATTCATAGGTGGGTATTGAACAATGAGAACACATGGACACTGGAAGGGGAACTTCACACCCTGGGGACTGTTGTGGGGTGGGGGGAGGGGTAGGATAGCATTAGGAGATATACCTCATGCTAAATGATGAGTTAACGGGTGCAGCACTCCAGCATGGCACATGTATACATATGTAACCAACCTGCACATTGTGCACATGTACCCTAAGTCTTAATGTATAATAATAAAATTAATAACTTGAATGTAAAACACGGTGAGTTTATAAAATTATGGTCTGGGTGCAGGTAAAGTATGATTTATTACAGCATTGTTAAAGGAGTGATTATTTTTGTACATCTTCAGGCCTTAGGTGCTTTTTGTTTTTCATAAGTTAAAGCCACATGAACTGAAAAGTGCAACAGCCTTCATTTCTTTGGAAGCAAAATATTTAGTTCAACTACCTATTCTTCACTAAGTTAATTAATTAGATTTTTAAAATATGTACATAACACATATGTAACCACACAGAAAACAGAAGTTCCAGAAGTTATAAAATTTTATTTTACCAATTTGCGATTGGATTATTGACCTCTTGCTGAGGCCCTTTAAGAACTGGGATATGAATAGCTTCCAGGGCCTAATAAAAAAGCCTCACTGATGCTGGGCGTGGTGACACACAGCTGTAATCACAGCACTTTAGGAGGCCCATGTTTGGGGAACAAGAATTCAAGGGATCATGGCCAACGTGGTGAAACCCCATCTCTACTAAAAATACAGAAATTAGCTGGGCATGTTGGTGGGCACTTTTAGTCTCATCTAATTTGGGGCTGAGGCAGGAGAATCATTTGAACCTAGGAGGCAGAGGTTGCAATGATTTGATGGTGTACCACTGCACTCCAGCCTGGTGACAGAGTGAGACCACGTCTCCAAATAAAACTCAGAGCTGTAAGGAAGAGTCGGGCTTTCATTTTCAGAGGTATTATTCACTTCTAATTCCAAGAGCTACATAAGAAATGCAGATATCTCATAAAAGACGATGGGTGATGCCTTTTCTGTTAGCCTCAAGATGTCCCTCATCACCAGCTTTTATCCAAGAACCTTTTATGCATGCACCAAATGTGTCAAGAGAGAGTGGAGAAAGGTAATTTAGTAGTTTGAAAGAAAAAAGGTTTTCAAGGAAACAAGATTTATGAGGAGACAAACATGAACGTCTTCAATATACATGTAGCATAAATCTCCATTTTTAATTAAGCTGATTGCCTTCTAAGAGTGTTTTCATTAATTTAACTTCACAGAGAATATCAACAGAAGTGTTTATTATTTATTTCACTGGTTTACACCGCTATACGTATGCAATCATGTTCAGAAGCTCAAATTTCCCCTGATAGAATGCTGCTGGGTTCAGGCAAGTACAGGCTTTCAAATGGGCTGCAGTTCCTTCAGCAGCAAACCTGATATTTAAGGAGGTGACTGTCAGTTCACAGGAGACTTTTTTAAGGAAACACAGTACTGCTATACTGGGTGGTGTAGAAACAGATATGTTATTTTCATGTTTAACCTGATGGTTTCTGGCACCAACAATGTCACTGACACAGCTGCTCAGAGGTGGGTTACCCATTTCTTTTTAGAAACCAAGCTGAGTTTCTTTCTTAAGTACACCACTGGATGTTGAGCTGGACCTCAAGACTCATCCATAATTTCAACGTCTGTTTTCTCTATTTCTGATATATGGAAATTAAATACCTTTACTATGAAAAAACTGAGGGCTTCTGCCTTAAGTAAGATTTGCTTAACTGGCTAAATTTTTTGAGTACTAGGTTCTTAAGTTAACCAGTGAGTTTTATCTGCTTTAGTTTCTTCTGTGAGGTGGTATTAAAGATGAGCTACTTCTCTGTACTGAGGTACCTGCCATCTGAAAAATCAAATAATGCCCAAGAATATTCTTAGCTGTTAAGAAAAATGGGCTGAATTGTTTCATGACCCTGTACATTGGCATCTTCTGATAAGACCAGACCCAGGTACTGTACTGAAGTCTGAGAGAGCTGAGATTTAGATTTTGAGACCCAATATTCTTTTTTTTTTTATTTTTGCCAGATAGTTTAGCAGTGCATTAGTGTGTTCCCAGGAAGCCCATCACAATCTTGCTATTATTGTCATCTCACCAGTACACAAACACATAACAGTCTCTACTTATCTAAGGTAATACTGGGGATTTATTTTCTATGTTTCAGAAACATAAAGATCCCAGACATATTTTCAAAGACTAAAGAGCACTAAGGTTGAAGAGAAAGGTTAATAAGTGAAATAAAAAAGCTCGATGCCAGCAGTGATGTGGTCAAAATGGGTTAACCAATATGAAAGTTGGATTTAGCGATTTTGTGTGTTTTGAATGGTAAGAAATGCACTTAGTCTGTGGGCTGTCTTAAAAAGTGTGTGACGTCGTTCGACCTGGGGCCTTAGATCCCAGCCCAATCAGGAAGCTCAGCCTGAGACCTCGGCCCAGTACCTATTAGTGGCTAAAGTAAATATTCATAAGGGCTACTCAGCTTAGCCAACAACCTTTCAGAAGCTGAAGTGAATCTGTGGCCTAGGATTTTGTCCAGAACTGATTTGAGGCTGAACTAATGATTCATAGAGGTAGGGTTCACAATCCAGGAAGAAAAGAAAATTGTTCCCTAGAAGGCACTTGCTCCCACTCTCCCACTCTCTTTATGTTCACCAAAGGAAAAGAAATATTTCTGGAAGTCCACTGATTATAAAATGGACAAATGCATTTCTATTTCAGGCCTTGTGTTCCCATTTGAGTAAGCTTGAAGTTTCTGCAATTTTCTGAGTGAGCTGGAGGTTCTTCTCTCTGTGTAGCTGCAGTCAGGTCTTCAGACACAACTTTCTGTTCTAGTTCATTTATTGGTGCCTGCTGCTTAAACGTTTTTTTACAGGCTACTTTCTCTCTTACGTGGAAATGAGGCACTGATCAGTGGGCCGAGAAGTTTCTGGGGACACTTCTCGTTCTGTCTATAGAAGGCAAGCTAGCTAACTCTCTTCACTATTGGAGGAGGAGAGCCCTGGATTGGAGAGAAGAAGAGAGAAACTGGCTCTAGAATTTAGAAAAATGTTGTTGTTGTTGTACAATTTCCATTTTACCTCCAGAATTACTTGAATCCTGTAGATCACAATGGCTGGTAGAACTGGGGAACCATTATTCCTGCTGAACAATCCGGGAAATATACACTGGACCAGGTGACCTAAGTCTCTGGGAACACTCTTACTTTCACTGATCTCCCTCATAGGCTGGAGAAACTTGAGATATATTATTTTTCTGCCTCAGCAATTCATTTGAAAGTGCCCCAGCTTGTCACACTAGTAGAAATCAGCAGGTGCATCTTGGAGATTCTGGATTTTGGAGGCCTCTGAAGTGGCCAGTAATGCCTTTCTCATTCTCTTGTGACTCTCTTCTACTTTCTAGGTCTCCTCTTTCCAGTTCTTGTTTTAAAAGATCAAAAAAGCCACCCCAGAAAGTTTTCCACAGTGCTATCTGATTCCATGGCCTGCTTCTGTAGCTTTGTTCTGATATTAGAGGATGGCTGAGAAATAAACTAGTATTTTAAAATTGTGTATCCCTTGATTGAATTAGGAGATGGAGATGAATGTTTTGCTAAAGCTTCTCTCAGCCTTTCCAAATAACCTGTGAGATTTTTTCTAGTTTCTGATTTCAACAAGGACAGTTCAGAGTAATTAACAAGTTTTGTTCTGGTTCTTTTGAAGCCTGCTAATATGCACAGTAGAAAGTGATTTCTTTTCTATTCACCTGTAGGTTTACTAAGGCTTCATTTGGGGTTTTCAAACAACACTGTTTTTCTTTCTGTTGGAAACAGTAATTCTGTCTTTGTTTTACACATTTTTCATCCTTCACTTCTGTTTATTTTTTGACTGACTATAGGATGTCCATTGTTCATCGTCAAATTCCTTTGCTGTCTGCAGTGCTGCCTGTTTTTCAGCTGTAGTTAAAATGTGGCTTAAAAGTTGCACTGCATTTCTGCACATAAGATGAAACTGTTGGTTGAAATGTTGGAAAGCCTGTGTATGTCTATCAGGTTCATCAGGGAACTGTCTCAAGTCCAGCTTTATGTGTATAAGTTTACTGCAATGAGAAGGAAATTTAAACCTTAGTAGCACAATATTGATTGTGCATTTGTTATAGGGGCAGCAGTAAAGTTGGAGGTTTACTGGGATTGCACAATAAGAGGTGTTTTTATACAACTATTCTGAGCCCCGGTTGAAGGAGTCAGATAGGGTGCTCAGAAATAGCATTTGACAGTTCTCTAGAGATTTGTCTCTTTGACTTTGGAAAATTGTGTACTGTAGACTTACCTCGTATGGTTCCCAAAGGTGCAGGGGCAATTTTACAATGTTTACAAAATCTAGAGGTTTTTTTGAAAAGCAAAAAGACCTAGTTGTTAGATATTATTGAAATTATGCCTCTTTGAGAAGGCCTGTCCTCCTATAAGGAACATGGCCACATGGTCACCTTGTTGCCAGTTGAATATTATTATTATTGTTTATAAATTTAGAGACTCAGGGTCAATGGAGTTCCAGGGCTTCCAAGTGCACGCAAGGGGAGTGCAGTCTACAGATGCTTTGTTGCCATTTAGAAACAGATGCTAAACAAGGTGTCATTCAGATGAATTCCTCCTTTTGGTGTTACCCAGGATAAATAGAAAGTGTTAGGGTATCCTTTTTCATCTTTTTCCTTTGTCTCATCTGTGCCCCCAAAACTGTAATAGGGGCTGCTTAGAAATGCAAGCATAGCCTTTACACATAAATCTGGAGGAGCTAGTCAGAAGCACTAGCGACACTCACCTGTGAAAGGCTGTAGCTTTCTGCCCTGCTTTTGTCCTAGACCCACTGAACCCCAAAGGCTTGAAAGTTACCCCAGAGGTCTTGCAAATGTTATGTAGTAATAAAATTTGTGCTAGACATTTTAAAAGAGGAAGCGTCTTCATACTAACTTTGGCTTTCCTAACCATGTTCCCAGTGAAACATTAGAATCTCTGAGAATGAGAAAGATTGACTTTCAAACATTTTAAATGCAAAATTATTGCAATGCAGAACAGCTGGCTCAAAACTGTAGAAATTGGATGTCTGAATGGCCCTTCATTAGATGGGGAAAGCAAAGAGGTTAAAATCTGCTCTTTAACATTGTTTTTCCACCAACAGTTAATAGTGGAGGCTGCCTGTTTAAAGATAGGACATGGGGGCTAATCACTGATGGCAGAATGTAAATGGGAAAAGAATTTCAAAACTGTAAGTTTTGGACAATGGATTGACAAGGCTCCAGGTAGGAAAGAAATCTCATTTCACTAGGGAGTGATGTAGGGTTAGAATTCCTAGGTTGAAAATTCTGACACAAAATTCTTTTTATGCAAAAGTTAGAGAGAGAGATTTTGGGTTAGATACGTTGTCTCCACTAAATGCCTCCCAACAGTCAAAAATTAACTTGTCTCATGGTGTAACTTTTATGTGAAAGAAAATAATATCTTTGTAAAAAATTCCAAATAAAGGAAAGAGTATTTATTTGCAGTCAAATCCCTCCCATACAGTGCCACGATTATCTATTATTGAGGGACAAAAAAGTCCATTATAGGTAACAATTTATAGTGAAATCTTTAATTCCTCTTGTTTCACAGAAATCACAAAAACAAACCTTTTTAAATTACACTACTAATTGCTAAGACAAGGAGTGACTGTGTTAAGGAAACCTGCATACCTAGGCTGTAAAAATGCCCACAACACTGCATAGAAAAAAATATGAAAGACATTATAGCTGTAAAAAAAAATTGTAAATTCTATACATGAAAATGGGAAGTCCTTGTGTCAATGGCCTGATGAGTTGTCACAGACCAGAATTAGTCTAATGGTAATCAGGTAACACTGAGATGTACCCTCAAGCTGAAACTTTTAGCATACCTAGGATCTCCTCTAAATCTCATCTCATTGCCAGTCTCTTTATGAAAAAAAAAAAAAAAGTCTTAAAACAAACAAGATATTTTTAAATGAATTTGAAAGTTTAAAGCCTACTTTTACCATTCTGATGAATTATTTCCTTCCCAGCCCATGCAGAAACTTATGTGTAGTCTCAACAATGCACCAAGATGTAATAGTATCCCTTTGTCTGTAATTATACCCAGAGATCTTTGCCTTAATTTAAAAAAAAGTAAGAAGCTGAGAAACAAAGTTGAGATTAAAGAAAAAAAAAAAGCACGAGAAGAAAGCTCTCTGTCAATCAAAATAAGGACTCAAATGTGTTTCCCACTATGAGGTTGGGGTTCAGGGTTATTACAAACTAAAAAGAGAAAGAAATGTTTTCAGTCAGTGGGCTGCTTTGAAGATCACGTGATTCAGCTTGGCTCAGGGTCTTGGCCTGAGAATAATTAGAAAGCTTAACCCAAGAAACTTGCCTAGAAATAATCAGGAGGTGTAGTCATAATTTATATCTACTGCTCAACACATCTCATGACCTATCAGAAGCCGATGTAAAAGTTTGGCTCAAGAATTTGGCCCAGGCTTAATCAGGGACTAAAACAGTAATTTATAAAGGCTGGACTCACAGTCCAAAAAGAAACAAATATGCCAACCAGAACCCACCAGGACTCTGTGTTTATGCCAAAAAATGGACAATAAACTACTTCCTGGGAGCCAACTGATTACACAAAAGACAAAGGTATTTTTGTGCATTGGCTGGTTCTCTTATCACAGTGAGACAGAGTTTTACACAAGATTTGTATCTGAATGGACTGAAGCTTCTTCTGTCTGTGACAATATGGACCTCGAGATACAACCTTCTGTGTTAGGTATCTTATTGCTGTCTGCAGACAGATATTTTTAAGGCTGTTTGTGTATTATGTATAAATGAGAAATGAACCAGCAGACTGGTGGATTTCCAGGGACGAATTCCTTGCTGCCTCCCTAACTCAAGCTAGCATTCTCATTTCAATAACTCTGTGAAGAACTTCCTGAATGTGGGCACTTCAGATTTTACAATAGGAAACATGACGAGTCATAAAAGAAGAAGAGTAAAGACAAGAGAAGAACAGGACTCTAGCTAACACAATATGGTTTTGTAAAAATCCAAGTCGCTGAGTGGCACCTGCTAACTGCTAACAGTGTGGCAATCCCAAGAAATGCTTAGAAAACAATAGAAAGCCACCTGAACACTCTCCAGCCAGTGGTGGTGACCACTGAAGGGTGTGCTGATTAATGAGGCATACACCACTGAGTCCAGGACCAATCTCACAAATGGTCCAGCAAGACTGATAGTTCCTAGAGATCAATTCACCAGCTCTAACAGCTGCCATCCTCTTTGGGTTCCAAACTCTTCAAAATCCTTGGATGATTCTGAAGGTGGAATGGAGGAAAGTAAACTTTCTTCTGGAAATTGGAGTGGGTGTCTTTGTTCTGCTGTTCAAACTTGGCTTTCTCTCCTCCTCTAATGTGACAATGATGGATGTGTCAGCAAAAGACCTTTATAGAATACTTTCTCAGCCCCTTAGTTATAGTTGAAACAACTTTCTGTTTAGTCATACCAATTTAATAATTCCTGAAAGTCCCACTGTATTACTAGGTAGAGATATTGTGGTCCATATAGAAGCCTCCATATGAGTGGCTGCAGGACAAACCCTTTTTCTCCACTAAGTGGAAACTAATATTAACTAAGAAGCATGGGATGTCGAGAGAAATGTTGCTGGGCTACAATCACTGTATGCATCTGTATTTAACTTAAGGATTGCACTATCTTTTCTGGCCAGAAGCGTTATTTCCCAAACCAGAAGGTAGAAAAGGGCTAGAAGTCATTATAAATAAGCTGTAAAACAAAGGCCTTTTTAGACCCTGCAACAGTCTTTATGAAACCCCAAATATCAAAGAATGTCATTTTTTAACATGCCCAGAAATCCCATTTGCTTGGATCTCAAGAAGCAAAAAGTTTAACCAAGTCATAGGTATTGGGGGAACCAACCCCTGATATTTCAACCTTGGTTCTTTTATATTTTCCCTAAGTGTCAGGCAGTCTTATAAATAAAAGGATAGGTTACAAAAAAAGAGAGAAATTTTAAAGCTGTGTGTCTGGGGGAGACATCACATGTCAGCAGGTTCTGTGATGCCCCCTAAGCCACAAAACCAGCAAGATTTATTAGCAATTTTCAAACGGAAGGGAGTGTATGGATAGGGTATGGGAGACAGAGATCACGTGCTCCATAGGGCAATAAAAGACCACAAGGCAGAAGGTCAGGGTGAAATCACAATGTCAGGGTCAACCTAGAATTACTAATGAAGTTCCATGTCTTGCTGTGCATGCAGTGTCATTGATAAACATCTTAACAGGGTTCCAGAGCAGAGAACCAGTCTTACTGGAATTCACCAGGCTGGAATTTCCTAATCCAAGCCATCCTGGGGGTGCTGCAGGAGGCGAGGCTGTGTTTCATCCCTTACCTACAACTGCATAAGGTGGACACCCCTAGAGCGGCCATTTTATGGGCCTCCTCCTGGGAATGCATTCTTTTCCCAGGGCTGTTAATTATTAATATTCCTTACTAGGGAAATAATTCAATGATATTTCTCTTACCTGTTTTTGGCAATAAGAGAAATATGATTCTGTTCTGCCAGGCTCCCAATCAGTCAGACCTAATGGTTATCTCCAATGTTCCCTGAACATCACTGTTATCCTGTTCCTTTTTGAAGGTTCCCAGATTTCATATTGTTAAACACACATGCCTTACAAACAATTTGTTCTGTTAACACAATCATCACAGTGTCCTGAGGTGACATACGTCCTCAGCTTATGAAGATGAAGGGATTAAGTGATTAAATGAAAACAGGCATTGGAAATTATAAGATTATTAATTTGGGGAACTAATAAATGTCCATGAAATCTTCACAATATACATTATTCTGCCACAGCTCCAGCAGGTCCCTCTGTTTGGGGTCCGAAACTTCCTGCAACACATGGGTATTTGGAAGTAAAACCCATGGTTGTGCTTGGCTTTAAGAGGTCTTATCAGAGGTTCCTCATGAAGAAGAGTTTCATCAAAGGCAATGTAGAAAGCTGATTTAAGAACAATAATTTGGCCCACAGTTTATGCCAATGTTTATTTTAGCTATTAAATTTTAGACTATTTTGCTGTCAACTCAGGCCTATTATATTTGATTTTTACAGAAATGAACAAGAAAAATAGAAAAATTTCTTTCAAATCTTACATTGGACATTATCTTCTACTCTCAAGTGGTGTTTGTCTTTGTGGGGATAAGACTAAGAAAGCTAAGCAAAACCAAGCCCTATGCATCCACAAATTCTCTGGCATAACTATAGCTGTCAGTTACAGGGCATGTCAGCAGCCTCAGAATTTTTAAGCTGTTTATTTCCTCAGCTCACCTCATTTTATAACATACATTTTGATAACCCAAATTTTTCTTCTCACATAGAGGAAATCAAACTCCAAATGGTACTGCAAATGAAACCACTTATGAAAACACCATGTTTCTGTGAAACCTTATCCTGATCTCAGGTGGAGCTCCAGCTGTTATGTTTCATTGCACAACCCCCATCCCTAGCAGGAAGTAGCTAGAAAGATTAATTCTGTCTAACGGCAGTTAGTTAGATAGTAGGGTTGTACTCTCCCTAACAGCAGAGAATAGTTAGGTAGTTGAGGGGGCCCTTGGCATAACTCCTAGGAACAAAGATCCAGCTTACCAAAAAATAGGCTACAAACACATATTAGTAAACTTGCACAAACCTTCAGCCCACTCACAGGGAGAAACACAGTCCAACATAGACAGATCTTTTTTCTTTATGCACAAAATATGCTCACAAACATACTGATTGAAAAACAAGAAAAACAAGGAAACATCGTCATCTTTTGTATAAGCAGTGGACTTCCAAAATTGGTGGCTTTTCTTCAGGTGAGGAAAGTACATGGTGGGCGACAACAAGTTTTAGTGGGCAGTTTTCTGGACACGATTTGGAATATAACCTGAACTAGTATAAATAATCATGTCACCCTCTGATTAGTCATGGGTAGAGGTCGTCGGCCAAGCTTTCACATCAGCACTTGTTTGGTCTCAAGCAAAATTCCAAAGCCAAGCTGAATAAGGCTTCTTCCAAGATCAGTCATCACATTCTTCCATTTCCCAGTACAAGAGGACCCCAAACACCAGCGTCACACTGGACAAACAATTTGAGTTTCCACTGTGGAGAGCTATTTTAATTTCCGTCTTAAATTTCGGTTCTAACGACACTTTATGTGCACCTTCATCAAGGTTTTGGACCCGAGATATATAACTCTTTGTGATGTCACACAGTGAGAATTTGCTACTTGTGGTGCATTGGTGAGACTACAATTCAAGCCTGAATTGAGCCCTGGGATGCATAAGTCTTACCTGGTCATCAAAAATCTGTCCCTGGAATAAAAACTATGTCTCTGCAGGCATTCCACCTTGCAGTGGTCACCACCAATGGCTGGACTGGATTGAAGTGGCATCGTATTGTTTTCTCTGCAGTTCTTCCTGAAGAGTCCTGGCTTGCCAAACTTTCAGCAGTTAGAAGGTACAGCTCAAAACTCCTGGATTTTGTAGACCTGTAATTCATTCACTAATGCCTTTGTCTATCTCTTGCCTTTTCCTCCTTTCCCGTGCCTCTTTGTGGGCCCTGCTGTAAAAGACCAAGAATGCCACCTACAATTTTTCTACAGTGGTATCTTTTACTATAGTCTGCTTTTGTAGTTATCTTCTGATTTAAAGTTTGAGAAATAACTCATCATCTAGCATTAGGTATATCTCCCAATGCTATCCCTCCCCCCTCCCCCCACCCCACAACTGTCCCTGAAGTGTGATGTTCCCTTTCCTGTGTCCATGTGTTCTCATCGTTCAATTCCCACCTATGAGTGAGAATTTGCAGTGTTTGTTTTTTTCTTCTTGCGACAGTTTACTGAGAATGATGATTTCCAATTTCATCCATGTCCCTACAAAGGACATGAACTCATCCATTTTTATGGCTGCATAGTATTCCATGGTGTATATGTGCCACATTTTCTTAATCCAGTCTATCGTTGTTGGACATTTGGGTTGGTTCCAAGTCTTTGCTATTGTGAATAATGCTGCAATAAACATACATGTGCGTGTGTCTTTATAGCAGCATGATATATAGTCCTTTGGGTATATACCCAGTAATGGGATGGCTGGGTCGAATGGAATTTCTAGTTCTAGATCCCTGAGGAATCACCACACTGACTTCCACAAGGGTTGAACTAGTTTACAGTCCCACCAACAGTGGAAAAGTATT
This sequence comes from Pongo abelii, assembly GCF_028885655.2. NCBI lineage: Eukaryota > Metazoa > Chordata > Mammalia > Primates > Hominidae > Pongo > Pongo abelii. Next base: position 36,895,989 of record NC_072009.2, on the reverse strand, counting down.
CCTATTTCTCCACATCCTCTCCAGCACCTGTTGTTTCCTGACTTTTTAATGATTGCCCTTCTAACTGGTGTGAGATGGTATCTCATTTTGGTTTTGATTTGCATTTCTCTGATGGCTAGTGATGGTGAGCATTATTTCATGTGTTTCTTGGCTGCATAAATGTCTTCTTTTGAGAAGTGTCTGTTCATGTCCTTCGCCCACTTTTTGACGAGTTAGTGGGTGCAGCGCACCAGCATGGCACATGTATACATATGTAACTTACCTGCACACTGTGCACATGTACCATAAAACCTAAATTATAATAACAATTATAATAAATAAATAAATAAATAATATATAAATAAATAAATAATCAATTACAATAACCAAAAAATTGCGTAAAAATATATTTTTTATAAATGTTCTCATCACCAAAATTATAAGCTAGTTAGGTGATAGATGTGCTAATTAGCTTGAAGTAATCTTTCTACTACGTATACATAGATTAAAAATATCACATTGTACCCCATAAATATTACAGCTATTTGTCAATTAAAAATAAATTAAAACACTCAAAAAAAATAAATAAAGTTTGAGTAATAAACTTGCCTATTAAGATTACCTGTATTTTATTTAAATCAGGAGACAGAGAGGATTGTTTCACAAAATCCACAGAATCCTCTCTCAGCCTTTTGATAAAGTCTGAAATATTTATATGTGATTTTTATTTCAATATAACCAGTTTGGATTAATTAAGAGGTTTGATTCCAGTTTCTTGAAAGCTTTTTAACATGCACATTAGAAAGTCTTTCTGTTTCCACTCATCCATAAAATCAGTAGGTATTTAGTTATGGGTTTTAAGGGGCACCATCTCCCTTCTTATTGGAAACGGGGCTTCTGTCTCCTTTCCCATATTTTTTTTGGCACTGGTTTTGTTCTTAGACTGCCTATATTAAACATGCTATTTGTCTCTGAAACTCTCTGTTGCCTGTGTGGCTTCCTGTTGCTCAGCAGTACTTAAGATTTGGATTAGGAATGACATAACATGTTGCCATGTAAAACCAAACACTTGGGTAACATTTTGGAAAGCCTGTCTGTATGCATCTGGGTTATCAGAATGCTTTTCTAGGTCCCAATCTATCTGTTTAAAGTCTTATAATAAAAAGAGAACAAGGAATTTATATACACCATGTTTATTGGGCATTTTCTTTAGGGTTAACAGTTTAATGGAGGGTTGCTTGGGAGAATTGAAGAAGATAAGGGTGATAAAGTGACTAGAGGAGTCTCTGGATAGGGGACACAAGAAAAGCTGGAACATCTGGAAGTTTCTTCTGAGGGTTTCCTGGGGGTTTGTTTCTCTGACTTTTGAGAATTGTTCACTACAGACAAGTCTGATATGCTAAGAAGGCATGGTCAACATTACAATGCATACAAACATCTAGGTTGTTTGCAGGACAAAGAAAGTTCCTCAGGCAATTTGCCTTCCCACTTACAGAAAATATCTAGATGTTGGATAGTGTTGAGAGAGAAAAGTTAGGTAGATAGGATGGATTCTTGCTAAAACTACATTGAACAAAGAAACAGGCTAAACTACCAGGCTGCAGGCAGATTTTTAAAAAACCTGCAGAAACCTTCAGTCCACTCATGTAAAAGAACAAAACCTAACAAACAAATATTTTTGCATTTCTTTGTACCTAAATTATGCCAACAGATAATCTGATAAAAGAAGAATGTTCTGCATAAAAGTATTTTTCTTCTTACATAACGCACATATTTCCAGAGAACACTCTCTATTCCTTTTACACAAGGGGCTTCAATGTGCCTCAAAGAGCACTTTTCTTCTTCTTCTTCTTCTTTTTTCTGGATATGCTTTCCACTGTGAGCTGAGCCACTATAAGTTTTTACTTCAGCTAAATTTCAGTCCTGTGTCAAGGTTCTGACTCAACTAGTACTTTTTCAAGACTAGTAAACACACTCTTTTCTTAATTCGTAAAATCATCAGAACCTGCCTCATACTGAGAAATACATCTCTCTCCTATCTGTGCTGTCAACAGTCATTTTTTTCCCTCTTGTTTTCAATCTGACTTCACTACAGTGAAGAAAAAAAGTCTAATGATACCTAAAAATAGCAGACAGATATATATAGTGGTACATCCACGTGACTGCAAAAGTGTTCATCAGAACACCCTGAAGACCACTGGGTAAAATAAATAGAGACTATTTTCTGGAAGGGAAGTGTTTTTATGCAGAATATTCTTCTTCTTTTATCAGATTATCTGTAGGCATATTTTAGGCCAAAAAAATACAAAAGAGTTTATTTATAAAGCTTTGTTCTTTATATGAGTGGACTGCAGGTTTGTGCAGGTTGTTTTTTTTTTTTTTAATTTTCCTGCAGCCTGATATTTCAGTCTGTCTCTTTGCTTAAAGTAGTTTTAGCAAGAATCCATCCTATCTACTTAAATTTTCTCTTTCAATACTATCCAACATCTAGACATTTTCTGCAATTGAGAAGGCAAATTGTCTGTGGTACCATATATGCCAGATTTCTTTGTTCTGCAAAAAAACCCAGATATTTCTAAACACTGTAATGTTGACCATGCCTTCTTAGCACATCAGACTTGTCTATAGTGAACAATTCTCAACAATCAGAGAAACAAACCCCCAGAAAACCCTCAAAAGAAACTTCTAGATGTTCCAGCTTTTCTTGTGTCCCCTATCCAGATACTTTTCTAGTCACTTTATCATCCCCAGTTTCTTCAATTCTCCCAACTAACCCTCCATTAAACTGCTACCAATAAAGAAAATGACCAAAAAAACATGTTGCCACTAAATTGCTGATTCTCTTTGTATTACAAGACTTTAAACAGACAGATTGGGACCTAGGAAAGTATTATGATAACCCAGATAGGGAGAGGCTATCCAAAATCTTACCTGAATTTTGATTTTGCTTGGCTGCATGTTATGTCATTCCTAAGCCAAATCTTAACTGCTGCAGAGCAACAGAAAGCCACACAGGAAACAGAGAGATTCAGAGACAAATAGCATGTTTAATATAGGAAGGCAAAGAAGAAAACCAGTCCAAAAAATAAAAAGGTGGAAAACAGACCAAAGCCCCATTTTCAATTTATACATATTTGATACATGTTCTGAGAAAGAAATATATTAGAAGACTGAGTAGGAGTACAGGCACACTTCTTCAAATTCTTTGCTTTACTTTTATTTCTGAGGATTTTGTCCTAAGTTTTTTTGTTGTTGTTTCGTTTTTGTACTCAAGAGCAAACAACACTGAGCCAGTGTCAGCCAGTTCAAATGAATAGGATGACTTCCAGCCTTATAAGACTCAGGTGGCAGGCCAGATAGAGAGAACTTGGACAATCCTCCCACTTCCTCAGTTGATGAAAATGTTGGCTCTGTTCCGACTAATTTTTCTTCGCAAAGCAGCTTATGCATGCAGAGACTTAGACTCGGTCTTGAGAGAATTGAAAGTTTCTGGCCAAGGCTATATCTCAGTGTTATCTAAAGACTTCTGAACTAAAGCCAGTCCATGACAGTCCATCAGGATGTTGGCAGCAGGATTTCCAGAATTTTTGATTTTATTTTCTTGCCTTTCTGCTTATGGCGGTCATGTCCCTTATTTTTTCTTTGTATGCAATAGTGCAACCAGGAGATATATTCTTATTGGGTGAATTCAGTTGGTGATTTAGTAATCAGAAATATTATTCAAATGTTGCTGTTTTGGTGGTGTCTGGGAAACAAATGAAAATCACGTCTTTATTCTAAATTTTAACTTGGTAAAACCTTTTTGGGATCCCATGATAGACATTTAGAACACTGTACGAAAAGTTTTCTTATCCCAATTGAATACTTTGTTCTGCATTTTTTTCTTCTCCTTCTTCACTGTCCTATTAATCTAAGAGGCATAGTGTAGGGAACATTTATCAAGCCCTAACCCTCCTTTTCTAACTTTTGACAGAAAACTCTGTGTAATCAGAGATTTAATTTAATATTTCAGATCCTACAGCAAGACCTAGTAAGACAGGATTTTTCTCAGCATAGAGCCTTGTCAGCCCTTTGCCTAAAATGTCTAGTTTCCAACTTTCCCTTCCTCCGATGTCTCGCTAATAATTATGGGACTTTATGTCCCATCTATAAGCAGAAAATCTCCACTTTCAACAGTGAAAAAAAGGCTGCCATTGAGAGACAAATTACCACTTCATTGCTGATGTTTTGATAAAAGAAGAAAAGGAATGGATTTTTTTTTTATTTTTTTGAGGCGACAGTTCTGCATCCAGCTACAATGATATCTAAATAAGAAGAAAATGTTAAGTTTCAAAGTCAATCCCTCTCATTTAAGAGGATGTCAATGTTTTGCTAGGAAAATAGTAAGGGAAACCAGGTGTAGTATAAAGACTCAAACTCTATTAAAGACTCTTCCTTCAATCTAACTACTGCATAGTCTCTCTTAGGCTTCCCACATACCTGAAAGTTTTTGGGTTGAATGGGCTTAGGAAACAAACAAGGAATTTTATATATATATATGTGTGTATATATATTTTTATATATATAATTTTATATATATTATAAAATGAATTAGGAATTATGTATATATACACACATATATACACATACATATCAGCACATACACATATATGTATATATGTATGTAATATAAATACATATATGTGTGTGTATATATATACACACATATATAGACAGAGCATACATATATACTTATATATACACACACACATATACATGTGTGTTTATGTGTGTATATATACACAAGTAATATATATACACATGCATATGTGTATATATATATGCATATACATACATATAGACATACCATCTATATATACATACCAGAGTGTATAGTTATACATACATAAACTCTGGGTATTACATATATATGTATTACATACATATATATGCACACATACATATGTGCATGTAAGTGTATATGTATATACACACACATATACATATATAAACCCATATGCATATACATATATGTGTATCTATACACACATACGTTTACATATACATATAAATATGTATAAGAATATATATACACATACACACACTAATGTGTATATACACCTAGACAAATATGAATATATACACGTATATGTATATGTGTATATATATATATAACTACACACAATTTTTTGTATATACACACATACACACAGTTAGGTGTATATGCACATATGCACACATATGAATGTGTGTATATATATGTATTTGATACACACATATATAATACTCAGAGTTTATGTACGTATACGTACACACCACGGTATGTGTATATAAATGTATGTGTATATACACATATCATACATGTGTATGTGTATATATATGTGTGTGTACATACACACAGACAATTTTAAAGATTAAGTAGCGTGAACACAAGTGTAAAGTTTCAGAAAAATTTTAGTATATAAAAACAGACCACTTTGCCAGTAAATCGCTACATGATTTGAGAGCTATTAATGCGCAGATTAAATCAATGGGTGAATTACAGCAGGGTCTGCCATTCCTCACAGCCATTCCAAGTGATTCACCTCTCATAGTACTAGATTTTAAAGATTATTTCCTTATTATACCCTTACATGGGAAGGATAAGCAAAGTTTTGCACCAAAGCATCCTCACCAGTCCTACGCTATTTCAGCGTTTTGTAGGACAGTCCTTAAAGGAGCCCCAGAAAATATTTCCTGCTGCCTACATCATTCATTATATGGATGAAATTCTTTTGGCTGCTCCAATGGAAGAGTTATTACACCAAATGTTGAGAGAAGCAAAACAGGAGGAAATCTCAAAACAGGTCAAGAAAAGATAGAAGTAACCACTTCATACCAATACTTAGGCACTATTGTTACTGAAAAAAATGCTCAACCTCAGAAAGCCGTCCTCCATAGGGACAGATTCCAAGCTTTCAATGATTTCCAACAACTATTAGGAGATATAAATTGGCTGTGCCCAACTCTAGGTATTGTTACTCATCAAATCAAACACTCAGACCCTCCAAGGAAATTCTTCATTAGGAGCAATGGGCTTAAGAGACAAACCAGTAGTTCCAGCAACATACTAAGGAGGCAGAAGCTGAGTTACAGCTTGTAGTCCAGATTCTTCAGCAAACACAGGCCTCCCAGCTACAGCCATGAAAGATATTGGTTCTCTTTATTCCTTCTAGCCCCCAGTCTCCAACAGGACTTTTAGGCCAGATCATAGAAAAATATGTGAAATTCAATCAGAGAGTAAAATCTCGGCAAGTTTATCTTTCTTTACCTACTCAATTTATAACAAGGGGTAGGGATAGATCAAAATCACTTAAGAGATATGATCCAGACAAAATTACTTTTCTCCTTTTAGAGCCAGTCTAAAAGTGTGAGGAAAAATATTGGATTCCCAACAACAGGTTGCAGCATGGGAAATGTTGACTGTGTGGCAAATTGCTCTTTCAGATTATGTAGGAATGATACATAAGGATTATCCATCAGACAAAATTTTGCCATTTTAAAAGTTCAACCTTTCATCTTCCCTGTGATTACCCCTTGCAAGCCCATTTCAGACAACCAGACCTATTTTACTGATGGCTCTTCTAAAGTTCACAAAACTACTTATGGTATAAGCATGCTCATACAATAAAAAACCCCAGAGTTTCAGCTCAATGCTCAGAACTAATGGCAGTTATTCAGGTTTTAGAGCTCACTGCTTTATCTCTTATTAACATTCTCTGTGATTCCGCCTATGTTGTAAATGTAGCCAGTCACATTTGGACTGCCACTATTAAAAGCACCCTAGAACCAAAGCTGTTTAACTTGTTTCTAAGACTTCAACAGGCTGTTTGCCCTTGTGCTGCTTTTTATATTTCTCATATTTGCTCTCTCACACAACTCCCTACACCACTATTTCTAGGTAATAATAGAGCCAATAAGTTGATTTGTTCTGCGTTTCAACAAGCTCAAACTTCTCCTGTATTACTTCATCAAAACTCTGTCTTGACTCGTATGCTTCATTTGCCTAACAGCCAGGCTTCAGCCTATACAAGCCTGTCCTACTTGCCAGCACGTCACTGGAGTCACACCCATAGAAGGCTGTAACCTATGAGACTTAGCTTCAAATGAAATCTAGCAGATGGATGTTACGCACAAAGCTGCCATTGGCAAGCTCTCCTTTGTTCATGTGACTATAGACACTTACTCTCATATGCGGCATGCTACATGCAAACCAGGTCAGAGAGCTGGTTATGTACAATGACATTGTCTGTCATCATTTGCTCATATAGTGAGTTCCTAAACAATTACAAACCAACAATGGACACGCTTATGTTATTTATATTTTTTACAATTTTTTACAGATATGGTCAATCATTCATAAAACAGGAATTCCTTAAAACCCCCAAGGACAAAGAATTATAGAATGGACAAATTGAACACTACAACGTGAGCTGAAAAAATGGAAAGGGGAAACAGGAGACCAGTTATCACCTCAAACAAAATACATTTACTTTTACTTTATTATTATTATTATTATTATTTTACTTATTTAGTTAAATTTTTTGACTCCTGGCACAGATAGTAAGACTGCAGCAGAACGACGCTGGTAAATGGTATAGGGAAAAAGGAAAGTGTACCCAAATATATTATGAAAATCCCCCTAAGAACGATGGAAAGGCTCAGTAACTTCACTGATGTAGGGATGTAGGGATGAGGGTATGTTTGTGTTTTCACAAGAGATGGATAAACTGTGTGGGTGCCCTCAATGTGTTTGTGACCATGTAAATGGAGACTGGAAAGAGCCATGGATCCCAACTATGCATCCAGCTCCTCCAATACAGGCCATGAGTCACTTGAAACTGCTGCAGCATCAGGGTCAGGCAAACACCCCTGACTTCAAGTTTGTGGCCATGCTACCTGTAACATCCTGTGCAGTAGGTTTTCCTTGTGCAGAGACTAAAACCTACAGGGCATATGTTTCCAATACCCTAGTATTGTGGAGTGTAATTTGGAGTGACACTCCCCCTGACATCTATCATGATCATGGAGGATGGGAACCAGGACCCCTAACACCTCCTGACAAGAGTAATTAGACTCTCCGAACAATGATTATCAATTATGCTGCACCATTGGAGGGACTTCCTTTATGCATCACCCAGGTACATCACTCAACTGCAGTGGCCTTACAAATTAATTCCAAGTATGGTTAAGTTACCATGGAAAAATCATGTACCTATTAGGCCTTAGCTCTATTAACATTACTGGTGTAGTTATTAATCACTCCCAGTCCCATCCCCCAAATTGTATTAATTATACAGAATGGGCTTTCTTGGAGAATTCTTACCACCCTCCTTGGACCCAGAGTCTTGGCCCCCTAGCTAGACAACAGTTCATGCTAATGGTAGACATTATTTTCTGGTTCCCTGTGGTCATTTAGATGGGAGAGAGGAGAATCTGACCTCATGACACAAACTTCACTGACACTGGTCAGCATCTCTTCACTACCTTGCGCTGGAATTCAATCCCAATCTGCAACAAGGTTCGCTTAGCATGGAAGAGGCTTTAGCCCACTTTTGCTTCAATGGTATTATCAAGGAAAGAGATGTCCAATTCAGGAGTCGATAGGGAATGCAGCACTCCACTATATGAATGGCAGCATTTGTATTGGAACACTATCTTGTTATAGTAATTGTGCTGAACACAGTTTTAATGTTACCTCTGTAGAAAATATTACCACTTAATTTACAATTTGTGTTTTAAACTTATGTTTTTCTAGGAGCAAAAAGGACCAAATCCAGGTAAATGATGCACAATTGACTTGTGATTCCTGGCAACTGTATTATTCCCTTAATCATAGCACAGCACAAACATACAGCATATCCACACTAGTAATTCTAGGTCACAATTCCAGATTATGGATTCTTGTAAATCTGTCTGAGTCTTGTGTGGCCACCTCTGGTTTCCATTTTTTAAAACTTTTTCTTACTCAGCTTACTCATTGTGCTTGTAGAGCCTTAGGCATGGAAATATTTGTGAAAATCTCCTTAGGAATGCTAATAACTTCTGTTGTGGTGTCCTTAGTAGCAATGCACAGCTCCATTCAAGCAGCTCAATATGTGGAAATTGGATGTGTACAGCCAAGCAGGCATGGATGCTTGGAAATAAACAACACTGAGATATACATGGAAGCAGCAACGTTAAAGACTGCAGTTCTGTAGCTAGGAAAACAAGAACAAACTTGTAGTTGCAGAAGCAATTGCATTGTCATTTTAAGCATACTTATGTTTGTGTAACCAATTTGGAATAAAACAAAAAATATCCATGGAAACTTGTAAAGGCCCATTTACAGGGGGCTTTCACATCCAATGTTACTTTTGATATTAGTGATTTACAAAGTAAAATTCTTAATTGAATAAGCATAATCAAGTATTTCGGCCATGCCCGAAAACTCAGGCAGAATTCCAGCAAGGTTTGGAGAGCCTTAATCTTTGGACCTCCTCCAAACCTCACCTCAATGTTTTTTTTTGTGATTATCAGGTAATGTTATTATGTCTCTGTTTTATGCTCATTGTCTGCAAAAGCAGCTGGACCACAAAGCAGCAATTGAGAGCTGCACAGCCTACAATCATCTTTACTCAAATAATGCAAAAACAAAATGGAGATGTTGGAGGCCAAAATAATGAGGGTTGTGACCAATTCAGTAATGACTGGTGGGTCTAGGAGCAGAGGGCAAACTGTTCTCATGAAAGCAGCATGTCGATAACCTGACACACCATGTCTGGTTCCAGAAGGAATACTGAGGGCAGTCATGCCCCAAGCATAGTATTTCTTGTGGTTATATATAGGAATATCTGAAGTCTGTAGTATAAAGAAAGCAGTTATGTGAGCCTGTGATAAATCAAGCAGCTGACCAACAATTACATTTCCTCCCTGTTCATTCTGCCTAATAAATATGAAGGCCTGTAGAAGCTCAGTGTCTTTGCTGACTAGAAGCAATGAGCACCCTGACCCCTCTTTTAAAGCAACTATTTTTTGTCTTTGTCTTCATTTCTGCATTCATTCTCCTCATTTCATCCCACAGTAACTGACTGCCACAGTGTCTGTATTAAAAAAAATAAATAAAAATAAGTGGGCTTGTTGGCAGGCACGTGTAATCCAAGCTACTCAGGAAATTGAGGCAGAAGAATCCCTTCAACCTATTAGACAAAGGTTGCAGTGGGCTGAAATCACATCTTTGCACCCCACACTGGGTGACAGGGTGTGACTCCATCCCAAAAAAAGCAAAAAACAAAAAAGAAGAAACAAGACAAAACAAAGAAAAAATATGTTCTGGTTAAGAGAACAAAAAAAAAAAAAAAAAAAAAAACAAGGTGCAGGCTGAGAAAAATTTAGGAAACACATCTGAAACGTGAGTTTTATGCAAAGTGTACAAAGAAATATGATGACCAAATTAATGATACGGACCTGAGTAGACGCCACACCAAAAAAGGTATAAACGTGGAAAATCTGGCTCACAAAATGCTGCTTGCTGAGCCCCTGTTATTTCCTCTGAAGGCTGATGTTCCAGCCATTTTGTGAGGGGCAAGAGTGGCTGCCAGAGTGGCAGTGGCACCAAAGATCATCCCAACCTACCCCACCTCTACCCTTCCTCTAGGTTCCAAAGTTTCCTCAGCCATTGAGCATGCTCACCAGGAAAGAGCCAGAAGCTGGATATTTTATTTCTCAACTTTTCTTAAATTTCTGGATGCCAACAGGTATCCTTTGATTAGAAATTTTATTTTTATCCTAATAACCTTGAGTCACTGACAAGTATTAAGAAAGATGGTTTTCAACCTACAGTTGTCTCCATAAAGAACTAAAAGAATTGACATGGCTAGGCATGGTGGCTCACACCTGTAATCCCAGCACTTTGGGAGTTAGAGCCAGGTGGATGTCCTTAGGTCAGGTGTTTGCGATCCTCCTGGTCAATGTGGTGAAAAAAGCCCTCTACCAAAAATACAAAAGTTAGCCGTCAGTGGTAACAGGGTCCTGTAATAACAGATCCTCAGGAAGCTAAGAGAGGAGAATGGAATGAACCTAGGAAGCTGAGGGTACCAGAGCCGAGATCACATCATTGCACTCCAGCTATGGGAACAGAGGAAGACTCCATCCTCCCAAAAAAAAAATGAAAAAAAGGGATTCAGTTACCCTTTTAGGCAGTTATTTTAGAATGCTTGGTACAATGCATTACTATTTTGGTATTCTCAAGACAGAAAACACAGTAACAGTAGTAAGTAAATCCAAATAGCAAGTCATTACAAATTCACGGGATTAATTTCATCTGTCATACTTTCTACCTTTTATCATTTAAAATGTGTAATGCTGAAGTAATCAAACATTTTACCTGTGATATCTAAATGCAAAAAGAAACAACAGTTAGTGAACCATTATTAAATGAATCTCAGCCTTCAAATTTGATTCTGATGCAGTGGAATGTTTTGCAGTTGTTTTAGTGGGCAGGTAGTAAGTTGAAAAGGAGAGTGCAATGATGGAAAGAAGTGCAAATGGGCCAGATGAGAGGGGACTCATTCTGCTTGATGAGATCATGCTGGGCGTGTCAAAGAGCCATGAGTGTGTATACTGGCATGAATAAATAAATACGTTTCTACTCATGATAGGGAGGAGCATCTTCTTTCATCACACATGCAACTATTTTAGGACGATTCAGAGGAAGCTTTTGTTGTAAGTGGAAAAACATACATAAACAAATGTACCATTTCAAACATATTTGAGTGTATAATTTGGAAGCATTAACTATGCTCAAATTGTGCAACCATCAACACCATTTCACAATCTCACCAGCAATGTACAAGGGTTGAAATTTCTCCACATACTCTCAAACTTTTCCTTGAAAAAAAAGAAAAATTCCAATGGGGAGAAAGTGGTAATCTCATTGTGGTTTAGATATTCAAGTATTAAGTGGCTAGTGATTTTGAACATCCTTTCATGCACTTATTGGTTGTGGATTTGTAAATGATTTCATGGCTTTATCACTGAATGAACACAAAACATAAGAAAATATAGGTCAATTGAACTTCATCAAAACTAAACACTTGTATATTAAAGGACACTGTCAGTATAGAGGAAAGAAAACCAACAACATGGGACAAAATATTTGCAAGACATATACATGATATATATTCAAATCAACCACTTGGATCTCTTCCAAGTACACTCTCCATCTTTTCTTACTCTAAAACTTTCTAAATAAACATCCATATTTGCTGTGAAACTTTTCTCAGTCGCCTTTACTACTTTATTCCCCTCAGCCAAATTCTTTCATCTGAGGAGGGAAGAATTTAAGTTACTGCAGACCATGATAGATATGATGCTGGTAACTCAGATAACTTCCACTGGTAACAGGTCGGGGAGCTGCTGGACAGGGGGGCAGGAGTATGTGCGTAGTATGTGGCTGGCCTGGCCCCAGGCAGTTCTGGACTGTGGAGGGACCAGAACCCCATGCAACAAATACTCTGTGGAAAGAAAGCTGAGCATGTTGAGGAAGAAATTTTGTCCTTTTAATGGGGTAGAATTCCTTCACTTAATATAAAAATTAAATGTTTCTTAATGAATTCCTTAGTGATCTTTAGTACATGCATATTTGTGTGCAACTACCACATCTTAGTTCCAAATTATTTTCATCATTCCAAAAGGAAATACCCCACTTATTAAGGAGCTCCTACCCAATCTGTCCTCTTTCTGACACCAGCAACCAGTAATCTGCATTTTGTCTCTATGGATTTACTTATTCTAAATATTTATATAAATAAAATCATACACTATGTGACTTTGGGGTTCAGCTTCTTGAGCCAAAATTCTTTTGAAGTTTCTTCACATTTGGCATTAGAGCTGTAAACCTTTTCACAGCTGAATATTAAGCCATTCTATGGACATACTACATTTTGCTTATAACTTTTTGTTGCTGGACATTTATTTGATGTGTTTCCAGATTTTAGTTATTGTGAATGATGCTATGAACACATGTATACATGTTTCTGTTTGAATACCTCTTTTACATTTTTTGTGTATACAGCTTGGAGTGGATGTTGTGGTTTCTATGGTAATTTTATATTTTGCTTTTGCACAACCACCAAACTACTTTCCACAGCAGCTGCAGCAATTTTCTTTCACATTTTCCCACTTCCACTGCAATGATTGTTAGCTTTTTTTTTTTTTTTTGCAATTATAATGGGTGTGAAGAGGTATCTAACTGTAGATTTGACTTGCATTTCCCCTAGGTTAAAATGGGCAGGAGACATAAGAGTTGGAGGAGCAAGAGGAAGGCTAAGGACAGCCATGTGGAGAGGATAGGGAAGCTCCAAGGGAGACAGTGCCTGTGGCAAATTCTGCCCGGTCTCAGTTACAGCAGTGAATGGAAAGTGAGTGCATGATTGTAGTGTGGATTTTCTCACAATCTAGCTATTTCAGATAGGGGAGTTTGTGATTTGGGGTACTGCACCTCCTATTCTCATAGGTTTCCTATAATTCAGTCTTCACTAGGCACCTGCCTAGAGCCAACCTGGTCTCAGCTCCAAGACAAAAGAGACCCTCATGCCCTGGGAACCTGTTCCTGGTGGTCAGTAATGGACACAGGCCTAGAGGGAGGAGCACAGCCCATATGTGCTACAACAGTGACTGTAAAATACAGAAGTGGACACTACATTTAGCCCAGTCACCACAGGCCACATGAAGCAGGCTCACCACTCACGGGCCTCAGCCTCCCTCTGTGAGAAAGGAACTGCCACAACCATCAATCTCAACAGCCTTTTCAGGATTTCATAGGCCAAACAACTTGGAATTCTGCTGATTTTAAATGCTGCTGTCTTTCCAGATCTCACACAAACCTAGCACCAGTGACTGGATTCAGAGTCTGCAGGTAGCTATCTCCTGCTGGTGTGGGAGAATGTGTCAACTCAGTCTCCACTTCTGGCTGGTACACAGAGTGCTTCCCCACCAGCATTTAATTATTTCCACCTTTACCTCTAACGTTTGCCAATATCTGTCTGTGGTGTAAGCTGTCACCAACTTCCCTTCCTTTGGGCCTTCCACAGACTACCTCAAACGCCTGCCACTCTCAAACACAAGCTATTGTGGATTTGGTTATCTCTGGGTTGACATTTCCAAAACTGCAGCCTCAGAAGGCAACTTCCTTTGGCTCCAAATCTATCAGGCTGTTCAATGAGCATTAAGATGGCCCTGAGATTAGGCCTAGAAAATTTCTGGATGCAAAGCTCATTCCTGCCTTCCACAAAAAGGAGTGATGTCCTAATACACCAGCCAGCTGCCCAGTGCCTTCTGTAACCCTAAAATTAATCATAACATTAACCTTAACCCAATCTCTATGCCAATCCTAACCAAGAATCCCTAACACTAACAGCAACTCTAAGCCACAATCTTGACCCCAACATCAACCCTATGCCTAGCCACTTACCAAAACCTAAACCCCAAAACCAATCCCAACTCCAAATCCTAAATCTAATAGCTAAACCTGAATTTGACCCTGACCCTGAAAATAACCCTAACCCAAGTGTAAAGCAAACATTACAGAAACCTGAACTTAAGCTCTAAGCCTAAAACCTTAACCCTAGCACCCTTAGACAAAATCACTAACCCTAAACAAAAAACCCTATCCCTAACCCTCAAAAGGTAATGTTAACCCTAACCACAACCCCTAAATCTAACCCTAAATTTCAGCTCCTAAATCTGCTTTTTGAACATGAACATAACATTCACATTAAGTCCAATACTAACCCCTAACCTGAATGCTAAAACTCTTATTACAACCCTAACACTACACCTACACCACACCTAAACCTAGCTGTTACATAAAACCCAAATCCTAATCCTAACATTAATCTTTAGGTCAACCCTAAACATATACCTAATCCTAACCCTGACCCTAAGCCTGAATACTAACATTAACTCTAACCCTAATGTGTTACTGCAATCTGTACCCTAGTGCTCACCCTAACACTAATTATAACCAATAATTCTAATCTCAACTGTAATCATAATAATAAACATAACCTTAACCCCTTAATCTAAATTTAAACACTAACCATAATTATAAGCCTAAAGCTTAATCTACTCTGACCCTAACCATAAAAATAATATTAAACAATAATTCTAATCTTAATCCTAACTCTAACACTGTGCCCTATCTATAACACCAACTAACTGACTCAAAACCACTAAATTCCAACCTAATGCTAACCCCTCACACTAATTCTATATCTTAAAGCTAACTCTGACCCTGAATTTTAACCCATACCCTTTGACTCTAAACCTAAATCTTACTCTATCTGACAACTTAATTTAATCCTTACCCTAAATACTAACCCTAACACTTAACCCTAAATCCAACCTTGAAAACGTAACCCAAAGCCAATCCCTTATTTTTAAATGTCATCCTAATGCTAACAATAAAAGAGTGTAAAACTACACCTAACCATAAACTCAATGCATAACCCTAACTATAAAACTAATCCTAACTGTAAAAGCATGAAACCTGAACTTTAATATTAAAACCAACCTAACTCTGAACACATCAATAAAAATAAGCCTAAACCATAACTTTAAACCTAAAGCCTAAAAACATAAATATAGTTTTAATCCTTAATCATAAAGTTTAACTATAACCCATAACACTATCCATAAACCAAAACCCTAACCCTAAAGGCTAAACTAAACCTTAGTCCCTAACTGTAACACTAACACAAACGCTAAACGCCAACACTAATCCTAAACCCTAACACTAACTGAAACTCAATTCCTAATCCCTACCCCAAATCATAACCCGAACTTCAACACTAACACCAACCCCAAATGTATGCCTTAACACTAAGGCTAACACTAAGCCTAACCCTTACCACAGTACCTAACCCTTACCACAGTACCTAACCCTTGAAAACTTAACTTAACCCTACCCCTACATGAACACCAAACCCAAACATAAACATAAACCTTACCTTACACTAAACAGGGAATCCTAAGCCCAAATCCTAACCCTGATTATAACACTAACCATAAACAATGCCCTAAACTTTAGCCAAACCCTAAATGCTAACTCTAACACTAACACCTAATCCCAAGTCCTGCTCTAACCCTTACACTAACCCTAAACCTAATCTTTAGCCAAACACTTTAACCATCATCCTAACCCTAACTCAACCACAACCAGGCATCCAATTTTAAACCATAAACTAACAATAAACTCTAATCCTAAATTTTAACACTAAACCAAATATTTTAATCATAACCCTAACACTAAACATAACACTTACCCTACTTTTAACCCTCATCCTGAATCCCAAAACTAACCCTAACCCAAACCGTAATCTGAACACATATTACCACCTAAACCTAACCCTAATTCTAACTATAAATCCTGAAGTCCCAAAACACTGAAGGGAGTTTAACTGCATCCCATAACTCTAAAACTTACAATAACACTAACCCTAATACACTTATCCTGACAGTAAAAGTGGTATAATTCTAACATAATCTTAGCCTTAGCACTAAACCTAAAAATAACTCTTCTCCTAAACACTGAACCTAATCATAACCTTAACCCTAAATCAGAAACCCTAACCTTTAACACTAACCCTAGCCCTAAAGCAAAATCTGTAACCCTAATTAAACCTAAACCCTAAACCTAAACCTAAACGTAGCCCCTAACTCTAGAAAAACCTTAACACTAACACTAACCATAAATGCTAACCCCTAACCTTAACACTAAACAGAACCCTAACACTAAACCCTAACCCTAAACTCTAAACTGAACCTTAAGTGTTTCCCTAATCATGACCACTAACCTCAACCTCAACACAAACTCAGCCTTAACAGTCATGCTTAACTTAAATCCAAAGCCCTAACCATATGCCCAGCACTATCACTAACATCTAACCATAAATGCTGTACACTGTCCTTTACAATAATCCTAAACCCTAAACCAGAACCCTGAACTCTAACCCTACATGTAACCGTAAGCCCTGTCTTAATGCTAAATGCTAACCCAAAAACCGAAATGCTCTAACACTTACCCTCACGCTAACCCTTAACACTAAGCCTAACCCCAGCCATGACCCTAATTCCTAACCTCTAACTGTAAGCCTAACTTTTTACCCTAAACCTAAGCATAACCCAACCCCAAACCTAACCTCTAACCATGATTCTGACCCCTAGCCCTAAACTCAACCCTAACCCATAAACCTAATCTTAACTCTAACTCAAACCCTAATCCTACCACAACACTAAATCTTATCTCAAGTCCAGCCCTAACACTCAATCTAATCCTGATCTTGTTCTGCAATTGTAAACCCTATCCTAATCCTCCATTTCTATTCTATGCTTAAGGTTATGCCATTATGCTTAAAAAACATTAAATGCATCCTGTATGACTCTAACCTCTAGCAGCCTATACCCATAAGAGTACAAGAAATCACATCTCTCTCTAAGCCCAAATGAGTATTGAATTAAACATATGATATCACTAGGACAAAAAACTAAATGTTACTGTATCTGCTAATTATAGACATTACAATCTTTAACCAAATAAGTGAAGACAATATAAACCACAAAGTTTAAGATATTTTCTCAGAAAATCAAGTTTTTTTTTTCTTTTTTTACCATTCTAATGCCATCCCTTTTCAATATATTATGTAAATCAAATGTTGAAATGCACCATGTTTGTCTCAACTGTTATAGAATGTACTTAAGGACAGTCAACACATTTAACAATTAAAAATCCAATAAACTGTATTTCAATTTTTTCCCATGATAAAACATCTTTATGCAAAACCCATAATAATCATCATCTAAATTGCTGAGAACCAAAGCTTTAAGATGAGGAACACAGCACTGATGCTCAACTGTATTAAACCCTGTACTAGAAGTTCCACAAGAACAATTACAAATATATATGTATATATACATACACACACACACAAAGCCATTCATATGTGGAAGAGAAAAGAAAAACTACTCACAAATCTCATACACAGAAATCCATAAGGAACCATCTAGAAATTATGAAATCTAGTAAACAAATTAAGAAAAATAACAGGACAAAATATCAGCACACAAAAAACCTTTTTTTTTTCATTTTGATAGCGTTTTGCTCTTGTTGCCCAGGCTGGAATGCAATGGCAAGAACTCAGGTCACTGCAACCTCCATCTCCTGGGTTTGAGCGATTCTCCTGCCTCAGCCTCCTGGGTTTGAGTGATTCTCCTGCTTCAGCCTGCTGAGTAGCTGGGATTCAGACTTGTCCCACCATGCCTGGCTAATTTTGTATTTCTAGTGGAGACTGGATTTCTCCATGTTAGTCAGGCCGGTCTTGAACTCCTGACCTCAGATGATGTGCCCGCTTTGGCTTCCTAAATTGCTGAGATTACAGGCATGAGCCACTGCATCTGGCCACAAAATCTATTTCTATTCACTAGAAATAAACCCTATAAAACAAAATTAAGATGATAGCTTTATTTCTCAAAAAAACAAGAAGCTGGAATATTTCCCACTGACCTGAAAGACACAGATAGCAGGCAGCTGGGGTCTGGGACAGCCTTGGAGTTGAGGCTGTGCTACTATATCTGGACCTGGCTGGAATCAATGTGGGGCTAACCAGAAACTGTTCAAGTTCGTGAGAAATCAAAGTCAAATTACTTTAAAACATAATGGATGAAGAACAGAAAACCTCTAGTGGTTTTGAAAACCCTAATGCCATGATGTCAAATAAATATCTTTAGAGTCATAAATTGTGTATAAAAGATCATGCGCAAACATCAGCAATGATGAAACAGTGGTTGAGTGGCCCAGGCCATTTTGCCAAGAAGAAAACCATTGAGGTCAATTGGAGAGACATCCCTTCATAAGTACTGTCAAGAGCATGCACATATTTTACCTACACATTTTACTACACCTACAGCTCCACAGGGATTTTTAAATTCTGATTTCACATAAAACTGTACTGGAACTTCTGATGGCTGTAAAATTTCTAGATTGGATGTAAATGCAATTGATTGTATATCAATACAATAGACGGATATAGTGAAATAAATTATAATCACCTGGTAACTCTTTTCAGTGTTTAAGACCTGTAGTTGAGTTTGCATATTTTCACAGACAGCACATTCGCTGCATGCAATGTAACTAAAAAGTTAATTGTTAAGAAGAGTGTCTTCAGTTTTTTCATAACAGAGTTGAAATTTGTTTGCAATGTCAACAAATTAAGGACATTTTCACAACTGAGAAATAAACAAATACGGCAATTCATAGGTGGTTTTTTTATACTATGGATATGACTTTTAAAATGAACAATGATGATCTAGAAAATGCTGGAAACTAGAAATAATAAACATGTTCTTCCATGAAACAATTGGGCTAAGTGTTTTTATGTATTTAGTTGTTTGTTAATAAAATTCTTGTAGTTGCCCATTGCACTGTTGGAGTTATTCAAATAATTGCATTATAGGTATGTTCATAACTCAGCCAAAACATTGATTTATTTTTACTGACCCTAACACAAAAAATGTTTTATTGATACCTGGAATCTCAGCACTTTGAGAAGCCAAAACAGGCACATCACTTGAGCCCAGAGGTTTCAGAAGAGCCCAGGCAACATGACAAACCATTGTCTCCAAAAAACAAAAAAAGAAAAGAAAGAAAGGAAAAGAAAAAGAGTTAGCCAGGTATTGCAGCTGAAGCTAAGGCAGACGGATTCAAAGGAGCCCGGGAGTGAGAGGCTGCAGGCTGCAATGAGCCATGATGGAACCATTGCAGTCCACCCTAGACAAAAAGTGAGACACTGTCTGAAAGACCGAGAAAGAAAGAAAGAAAAAAAGAGAAGAAAGAAAGAAAGAGAGAGAGAGAGGTATGAGTTGAAATTTCTTAAGTCCTTTGATAATCTTCAGTATTTTTTAAATGTGTCTTGTCTTCTCATTTTTTTATTCCTACAATTGAAGGTGTTTATTTAAAGACAATTTTGGAAGGTTAACAGCTACAAATTTTTAAGAAGTAATTGAAGTTTATGCAGATGGTTGATAAGTCAACTATACAGCATAGAGTTCTTGTGCATTATGTCTTCTGGCCAATTCAAAGTACTATATTTTCATTGATTATAAAGCAAATTATCCTTTTCAACTTCCAAAACAGAAATTAAAAAAAAAAAAAAGAAACAGGCTGAATGTTGTGGCTTACACCTGTAATTCCAGTACTTTGGGAGGCCAAGGTGGGAGAATTGCTCAAGCCCAACTGCTTGAAGCTGCAGTGAGCTATGATTGCACAAGCACATTCCCACCAGGGCCAAAGAATAAGGTTCTGTCTCAAAGAGTACTGACAAAAACCAACGATCATAATGTTTTCAAGACTAAATTTTATTAAGGTGCAAGAATTAGACATGAAAAATGACAAAATACTGCTGAAATAAATTCCAGAAACCCTACGTAAATGTAAAGACACTCAATGTTTTTGGATTAGAGGATGATTTTTTATGTGACAATACTGCACAAAGCAATCTGCAAATTCATTGTGATTTCTATGAAAATACCAAAGTCTTTTTGGCAGAAATGGGCAAGCCAATTCTGATGCTCATACACATTTCAGGGGATCCTGAATAGCCAAAATATTCTTGAAAACAAAAACCAATTTGGAGGCTCATATTTCTCAATTTCAAATATTACTTCTAAGAAGCAGTAATCAAAACGGCATAATACTGGCATAAGGACACACACAGACTCTGTCAATTGAACTGGATGTTAGATCCAACCATACCTCTAGAGTCAATTGATTTTTGACATGTAGCCAAGATCAGTAAATTCAACAAATGCTGTTATACAACCGAATTCCACATTCAGACAAAGAAATTGTACTCTTTCCTCACAAGAGAAAATAAAATTAAGTCAAAATGTTTCAAAGCCTACATATTAGAGGTAAAAACATAAACTTTAAAATAAAATATAGGGATAAATCTTCATGAGGTTGGATTTAGCCGTGGTTTCTTAGATCTGATACTAAAAGCACAGGCATCTTAAGAAATAATTTTCTCAAAATTAAACATTTTTGTGCATCAAAAGACACTATCAAGAAAGTGAAAAGACATGGTGCAGAAAGGAAGGTTTGCATGTTATGTATGTAACAACAGTCTGTTATCGACAATGTATGAAGAATTTGCATACGTCAGTAACAAAAAAAGACAAACCATCCAGGTGCAAAATGGAGAAGTAGTTGAATACACACTTCACCGGAAAGACATGCATATGGAATACAAGCACATAAAAAGATGACCAGTAAAGTATATAAGTTTTACTCCCTCACGTCTTTCATAAATGAGCTTTTCTCATAGTCACTTGATTTCCAGCTCGACCTGAGGAGCAGCTAATGTAACAACACTTCTGGGGAGCAAGTCTGCTTGGATGAGAAAATAAATATCTGGCAGGAAATAATATTCTGCAATGAAAACTTTCTTGCTGTACTGGAGTTTCCAATAGAGCTGACAGTTTGTCCCTCAGCCTCCATGGGCCCAAAATTTATCATCCAGCAGGAAGTAAAAAGGGAAGTCATTAAGTTAATGAGGTACATGGATACACAAATGTCCCAAGTCCCATATCAAAGCAGTGACATAATTACATACCCTCACAGCAATTCAATATTCAAATATTAGTAATTCATCTGCATAAACATCTAAGCTTACTTTATTTAATTTACACTGTACATTTAAGGAGGCTTACAAATATTTATATGAATTGTCTTGTCATTTTCTAGGACTTTTTTGTCACTTAAATGTATTGATAGACTACATTACATGTAAGTATTTAAACCTAATATAATTTGGAATTAATAACACACAGTTAGGGGAGATAGCAAAGTAATAGTCTGTCCAATAAATTCTTATGTGATTTCAATAATTAATAGTGTCATTAGTCTTCAGCACTGAGATTTTTTCTTTACTAATTATCCCAAACATGAACTTTCATTGCATTAACTAATATTTCCTTGATTTATAAACTGAGAGTGATCTGAATTATCTAACAAAGAATGAATTTCTTTTTATCTTTAGAAACAGCACATTATTAGCTTTTCTACAGTTAAATAGCACAAGCTCTGACTTTATCAGCTGGACAAAGCCTTGGAAAATTACATAAGTGTGGGCACTGGGTGAATAGATTGAGAGATTGAACATAAAATTCCTGAGACACCCAAGAGACTGTGTTCCCACAATTAAAATTAGATGAGACTGCAGGCAGTTGAGCGGACTGAGTGGGCATGGGAAACAGGTAGGAGATCTTGGGGTCTTCAGCCATGGTGAGTTCTATGGTTCTTGTTCTAAGGTCAGTGGGATACCATTGACAAAATTAAATCAGGAGAGTGACAGGATGAAATTTGTGTTTACAAGTGAATATTTTGCCATTACCATTACCAGTACCAACCCTGTATTTCCTGATGTGGTTGGTACCCTTGGAGAATGTCTCCACTTTTAGTAAAACCCACTGGGATATTTTGCGTAAAGCTTCAAATCTGGCACAGCAGAAACCACTGGAGATTCTGGCAGAGAGAATTAATCTATACTAATAGATATTGGTGGTTTCCTAGAAGTATGAAATTATTGAGAAATAAGCTACTTTTTAATAAAAACAACCATATCAATACCTTGTCACTAAAGCAGAGTCAACAACATCAAATATCATTATAGAGGCCAATCCCCCCCCAAATCCAGCTCAGTGGAAGCTCTGAAATGAAGTGCCCCAGTAAGAGTAGGAATGTTATGTCAGTATAGCAGGTGCTACATCTTTATGATGGCTGTTACATCAGTAATTATGGGTGTTACATCAGTATTATGGTTGTTTCATTTGTATTACAAATGTTCTGTTAGTATTATGAGTGTTGGTGTTACATCAGTATTACAGTTGTTACATCAGTATTACAGTTGCTATATTTGTATTGCAGGATGATATATTGGTATTATGAGTGGTATATTGGTATTATGAGTGTTACAGTTGTATTACAGGTGTCATGACAGCATTAGACATGTTACATAAGTGTTATGGATGTTTCATTTGTATTGTGGGTTGTCTATTGGCATTATGAGAGTGATACTTGTATTATGGGTCTTAGATCAGTATTATGGTTGTTGTATTTGTGTTTCAGATGGTATACTGGTATTATGAGTGTTTTATTGCTGTGACGAGAGTACAGTGGCAATATGAGTGTTCGATCAGTGTTTCAGGTGTTACATTAGTATTACGAATGACACACCTGTACTATGGTTGATATATTTGTTTACAGATGTTATATTTCTATTACAGGTGTTATATGATGAATGATACGTTTGTGGCACGAGACCACGGTGTGGACCTGGCATTGTGGACACCACACCTTGTGGGTGGGGAAGGACGTTGGTGTGGACTAAAGCCATGGGATATTTTTATGTTTAATTTTCCACAAGAAACCCTGAGAAGAACGCAGCTCTCCCCCTCAAGCGGCATGTGCTGAAAACACCTGCACTCCCAGGGTAAGAAAAGGCAGACTCATTTTTACATTTTTACATGTTACATTTCTTTAATAATCCATAATAGTGAGCTTTTTAAAATAAGTTTATTGGCCGCCTGTATGCCCTTTGTAAAGTGTCTGTTCACACTTCTCTGAAGAAGACATTTGTGCAGTCAACATATGAAAAATGCTCACCATCACTGGTCATTAGACAAATTCAGACTACCTCGCCATGGTGGTTTGCTGCACCCATCAACCCATCACCTACATTACGTATTTCTCCTAATGTTTTCTCTACACTAGCCCACCACCCGCCACCATGTGATATTTTTCTCCCTGTGTCCATGTGTTCTCATTGTTCACCTCCCACTTAAAAATGAGAACATGTGGTGTTTGGTTTTCTGTTTTTCTGAGAGTCTGCTGATAATGATGTTTTCCAGCTTCTTTCATGTCCCTGCAAAAGACATGAACTCATTCATTTTTATGTCTGCATACTATCCCATGGTGTAAATATGCCACCTTTTCTTTATGCAGTCTATTATTGATGCACATTTGGGTTGGTTCCAAGTGTTTGCTACTGTGAATAGTGCTGCAATAAATATACGTATGCACGTATCTTTATAGTAGAATGATTTATAGTCCTTTGGTTATATGTGCAATAAGAGGATTGCTGGGTCAAATGGTATTTCTCCTTCTAGAGCCTTGTCTTCCACAAGAGTTAAATTATTAACAATGCCACCAACACTGTAAAAGCGTTCCTATTTCTCCATATCCTCTCCAGCATCTGCAGTTTTCTGATATTTTAATGATCACCATTCTAACTGGTTTGAGAGGGTATCTCACTGTGGTTTGGATTTGTATTTCTCTAATAACGAGTGATAACTTAATGAGCATTTTTTCATATGTTTGTTGGCTGCATCAAAGTCTTCTTTTGAGGAGCATCTGTTCATATTCTTTGCCCACTGTTGGATGAGGTTGTTTGTTTACTTCTTGTAAAGTTGTTTAAGTTCCCTGTAGATTCCTGATATTAGCCTTGTCGCAGATAGAGAGATTACAAGATATTTCACCCATTCCATAGGTTGTCTGTTCACACTGATGATAGTTTATTTTGCTGTGCAGAAGCTCTTTAGTTTAATTAGATCCCACTTGTCAATTTTGGTTTTATTGCCATTGCTCTTGGTGTTTCAACATGAAGACTTTGCACATGCCTATGTCCTGAATCGTATTGCCTAGGTTTTCTTCTAGGTAATTTATGATTTTAATTCTTACGTTTAAGGCTTTCATCCATCTTGAGTTGATTTTTGTGTAAGGTGTAAGGAAGTGGTCCAGTTTCAGTCTTCTGAATATAGCTAGCCAGTTTTGTCAACACCATTCATTAAAGGGAAATCATTTTCCCCATTGCTTGCTTGTTTCAGGTTTGTCAAAGATCAGATGGTAGTAGATGTGTGGTATTATTGCTGAGGCCACTGTGCTGTTCCACTGGTCTATATATCTGTTTTGGTACAAGTACCACGGTTTTTTGGTTACTACAGTCTTGTAATGTAGTTTGAAGTCAGGTAGTGTGATGCCTCCAGCATTGCTCCTTTTGCTTAAGATTGTCTTGGCTATGCAGGCTCTTTTTTGGTTCCATACGAATTTTAAGGTTTTTTTCCAATTCTGTGAAGGAAGGGATTGGTAGCTTGATGGGGATAGCATTGAATCTATAAATTACTTTTGGCAGCATGGACATTTTTACAATAGTGATTCTTCCAATCCAAGAGCATGAAAGGTTTTTTCATTTCTTTATGTCCTCTATTATTTCCTTGAGCATTGGTTTGAAGTTCTCTTTGAATAGGTTCTTCACACCCCCTGTAAGTTTTATTCCTAGGTATTTTATTCACTTAGTAGCAACTGGGAAAGGGAGTTTACTCATAATTTCACTTTCTATTTCTCAGTTATTATGTGTAGGAATTCTTGTGATTTTTGCACATTGATTTTGAATCTTGAGGCTTATCTCAAGTTGCTTGCCAGCTTAAGGTGATTTTGTGCTGAGACGGTGAGTTTTCTAAGTATACAATAATGACCTCTGCAAAGAGAGACAATTTGACTTCCTCTCTTCTGATTTGACTACGCTTTATTTCTTCTCCTTGCCTGATTGCTCTGGCCAGAAGTTTCAATACAATTTTGAATAAGAGTGAAGAGAGAGTGTATCTTTGTGTTGTACAGGTTTTCAGAGGGAATGCTTCCAAATTTTGCCCATTCAGTGTGATATTGCTGGTGGGTTTGCCATAAGTAGGTCTTATTATCTTGAGATACATTCCACCCTTACCTAGTTTATTGAGAGATTTTACATAAATGGGTGTTGAATTTTGATGAAAACCTTTTCAGCATCTATGAAGATAATTATCTGGTTTTTGTCATTTGTTCTGTTTATGTGATCTGTTACGTTTATTGATATGTGTATGTTCAACTAGCCTTGAATCCCAGGGATAAAGCTGACATAATCGTGGTGGATAAGCTTTATGATGTGCTGCTGGATTCAGTCTGTCAGTATTTTATTGAGGATTTTCATAGCTATGTTCATGAGGGATATTGGCCTGAAATTTTCTTTTTTGGTGTGTCTCTGCCAGGTTTTAGCTTCAGAATGATGCTGGTCTCATAAAATTATTTAAGGACGATTTCATTTTTTATTGCTTGTAATAATGTCGAAGGAATGGTACCAGTTCCTCTTTGGATCTCTGGTAGAATTCAGCTATGAATCGGTCTGGTCCTGGATTTTCTTTGTTGGGAGGCTATCGGTTACTGCCTCAATTTCAGAACTTCTTAATGGTCTATTCATGAATTTAACGTATTCCTGCTGTAGACTTGGGAGGGTGTATATGTCAAGGAATTTATCCATTTCTTTTAGATTTTCTCGTTTATTTGCGTAGAGCTATTTATAGTGTTAGCTGATGGTAGTTTGTATTTCTGCGGGATAAGGGGTGATATTACGTATATCACTTTTTATTGCATCTATTTTATTTTTCTCTTTTCTTATTATTTTGGCTAGTGGTCTATCTATATTCTTGATATTATCAAAAAACCAGCTCGTGGATTTATTGATTTTTGAAAGTTTTTTTGGTGTCTCTATCTCCTTTAGTTCTGCTCTGAAGTTAGATATTTCTTGTCTTCTGCTAGCTTTTGAATTGGTTTGCTGTTGCTTCTCCAGTTCTTTTCATTTTGATGTTAGTGTGTCTATTTTAGATCTTTCCTGCTTTCTCTTGTGGGCATTTAGTGCTATCAATTTTTCTCTACACACTGCTTTAAATGTGTCCCAGAGATGGTGATACGTTCTGTCTTCATTATCATTGGTATGAAAGAACATCTTAATTTCTGCCTTATTTCATTATTTACTCATCAGTGATTGAGGAACAGGCTGTTCAATTTCTATGTAGTTGTGTGGTTTTGAGTGAGTTTCTTAATCTGGGTTTTAATTTGATTGCACTGTGGTCTGGGAGGCTCTTTGGTACAATTTGCATTCTCTGGCATTTGTTGAGGAGTGTTTTACTTCCAATTATGTGGTCAATTTTTGAATACATGTTATGTGACACCAAGAAGAATGTATATTCTGTTGAATGAGGGTGGATAGTTCTGTAGATGTCCTGTAGATTGGGGGTGGATTGTTCTGTAGATGTCCATTAGTTCTGTAGATGTCCACAGTTGATTTCATGTTCTGCAAATCCTTGCGAATTTTCTGTTTCATCGATTGCTGCCTGTTCTTTTCTTTGGAAGCTTCATCCCCAAGGGGCAACTTCAGATTCCAGCCAGTGTTCTCCTGTATGAGGTGTCTCCCATCAGGATACACAGACACCAGGGATCCACTCGAGAAGGCAGTCTGTACATTAGCAGAGCTCAAATGCTGTGGATGGGAGATCTGCTGATCTCTTCAGAGCCATCATGCAGTTATGTTGATGTCTGCTGAAACTGCATCCGTGGCTGCCCCTTCCCCAGATGCTCTTCCCCAGGTTTATGGGGTTCTTATTTATAAGCCCCTGACTGGGAATTCTGTCATTTTTTCAGAAATGTCTTGCACAGAAAGGAGAAATCTGGCAGCCTAGCCACATCAGCCTTGATGAGGTGCAGTTGGCTCCAACCAATTCAAACTTCCCTGTGGCTTTATTTACACTACAAAGGTAAAATGGCCTACTCAAGACTCAGCAATGGCGGATGACCCTCCCCCGACACAAGCTTGAGTATTTTAGGTCAATCTCAGACTGCTGCTGTGCTGGCGGGGAGAATTTCAAGCCATTGAACCTTCGATTCCTTGCCTCTGAGGAGAGTATCACTCCCCAAGCCAGACCACTTAGCTCCTTGGCCTCATCACCTGTCTTCAGAAGAGCAAACGGTTCTGTCTCCTTAACATTCCAGGCACCACTAGGGTATGAAAACAAACAAACAAACAAAAAATTCCTCCAGCTAGTTTAGTGTTTGCTCTAACAGCTGCCCATTTTTGTACTTGAAACCCATGGCCTTCACGATGCAGGCACCAAAGGGAATATCCTGGTCTGTAGGTTGTGAAGACCATGGGAGAAACATGTATCTGTAGCATGGCCCTTGGTTTCTCAGGCTTTCCTGGCGAGGTGATGCCCCACCCTGCTTCATCTCACACTGCATGTTCTGCATCCACTGTCTAACCATTCCCAATGAGATGAACAGTGTGCCTCAGTTGGAAATGCAGGAATCACTCACCTTCTGCATCAATCTATCTGGGAGCTGCAGTCTGGAGCTGTTTTTATTGAGCAATCTTCCCAGCAATTCTCCCTCATTATTTTTTTTTTTTTTTAATAGGGAAGGAGCCATTAACTTGAAATGTAAAACTATGCATATTCTTGAAGAAAGCAAGAAAGAAATTTATGTGATCTTGTATTTGGTCATAAGTTTTAACAAATGACAACAAAGCCAATCAGTAATGGTAAAAAAATAATATTAATAATAACTAAAGCCTTCTCATATTAAAAGTTTATACTCTGACTAAAATTTTGTTCAGGAAATAGAAAGATAAGCGACAGACTGAAAGTAAGCATCTGCAAAATACAGATCTGAGCAAAAACTTGCACTGAAAATACACAAATCTTGAAACTCAGCAGTAAAACACACTACCCGATTAATAATGTATAGAAATCTGAGCTCACCAATGAAAATACAAAGATGGCAAGCAAACAAAAAGATGCGCAAACTCATATATCTTTAGTAACTGAAAATTAAAACAATGAGTTAGCATGGCCCATCTATATTTCTTGGAACTGCTAAACCATTTTTAAAACATGACAACTGATATGCTGGAGGAAAAACAGCAATTCATTCATTGCTTGTTGAATGCACAATGGTACAGAAAAAAAAAAAAATGAACTCTTTCAAACTCTCATATTAACCTGAAAGCCGGTTTCTCTCCTCTACCACACACAGAGGTGCTATGTGGTCTACCTTTTGATTACAGACTTGAGATCCAATACAATCTGTGCATCTGTAAGCATCAGTTGGGATCCAGGCAGAAGGCAGATGGTCCCCACAGTCAATTTCATCTAAGAACTTTTGAATAAAGAGTGACTTATTCAGGATACCCACAAAAGATGGTGGAGTTCCCTGGGATAGTAACAGGACCATACTCTTAGTACTCCTTGGGAATGGAGAATTACGGGAGAGATAAATTCTCAGCACTGGAGAGAGGTAGATGGTTCAGAGCACTTGGAAGATGTCATCACAGGCACTATGATCTCACTGGGCCTTGAGATGAAGCAGCCAGTCTAGGGCCACTCTATGTGGAGGCTGGTGTTTCCACTGGCCAAACCCAATCATCAGGCAGAGGGCAAAAAAATGGCTTGTTACCACCTAGAGGCAGGTTAGCAGGGTTTAATCCAGAAAGCTTAATTTTGTAAAACTTTCCAATTTAAGCCTCCTTTACAAGTACAAAACATAGTTTTATGATACTGACTTAGCATGAATCACTAATACATGCAAGCCGTGCACAGTGTCTCGTGTCTGTAATCTCAGCTATTTGTGAGGCCAAGGCTAGTGGGACATTTTGGTCAAAAGATTGAGACCAGCCTGGCCAAAGTGGTGAAACCCTGTCCCTATTAAGCATACAAGAATTAACTGTGTTTGAGGGTAAATTCCTGTAGTCTTACCTACTTGAGAGGAAGAGGCAGGAGAATTGCTTGAATGTAGGAGGTGGACATATGCTTTAGGCGGTGCATTTTTTTATTCTCTCCCAGTGTTTCTTCCTTTAGTAGTAAATAATCACTTATCTCTTGAACACTTTCATTCAGCATATATTTGTTTTGGTAGTGCCAAAGGCTGTGCTTTGACAGACACTAACTCAATCTGAAATTTAAAAAGGAAAATTTGCATTTGAATGATGACTTTATAGTACTGCAAAAGTAAAAGCTGGAAGGCCCCTTTTAGCATAGCATCACAATTTAACTAAGGTCACAGAACAGATGTCTGAATCTCTGCAATAAGACCCAAACTACAGTAACAAAAATTGCCTTCTGCCCTACAGTTGGGGCAGAGGAAGCTTTATGGACCACATCCCATGAAGCAAGTCCATCTAAGTAAGATCATCACCACATTTTGCATAGGCAATGAAGAATCTAACAACAATAACTCATCATAGCAATATAGATTTGTTTTAAATATGAAAAGGTAAGGTAAAAATGGCCAGGCATCGTGGTTCCCACCTGTAATTCCAGCACTTTGGGAGGCCAACATGAGAGGATAGCTTGAGCTCAGAATTTCCAGACTACTTTGGGCAACAAGGAAAAACCTGGTCTCTACTAAAAGTACAGCAGATCGCTAAGGCTAGGCCTGTAATCCCAGCACACTGGGAGACCATCATGGGCAGATCACTTGAGGTAAAAAATTTGAAACCACCCTAGCCAACATGGTGAAACCCCATCTCTACTAAAACTATAAATATTAGCCAGGCATGGTAGCAGGTGTCTGTAATCCCAGCTACCAAGGAAGCTGAAGCAGGAAAAATCACCTGAAAACAAAGGCATTGGTTGCAGTGAGCCCAGTTTGCATCATTACACTCAAGCCTGGGCAGCAGAATAGACTCCATATTAAAAAATAAAAAAGAAAAAAAGTAAAAAAAAGAAATACATAATTTGCTTGATGTGGTGGGGCATGGATATAATCTGAGCTTCTCAGGAGATGGAGACACAAGAATTGCTTTAACCTGGGAGTTGATGATTGTAGTGAGCTGATATCACACTAGCACACTCCATGCTTAATGACAGAATGAGACTCAGTCTCAAAAAAAAAGGGGGGGAACATTTTGTTATAGCTTTTCTTTCCTAGTATACTATAACTTATATTTGAATGAGAAATCATAGAAAGATTTTACATAAGTTCAACTTCCAAAAATAAACTTTATACTTAAAACATTTGAAGTGCCTAAAGTTCCAGCTTCATCTTCAGACAGCAAGCACAAAAATAAACAGAAAATTAAACAAGCAATGGCATGTGATAAATGCATTGCATTTTGTTTTAATACATGAGATAACACTATAATGTCCGAAATTTTTAGCTGCTGCTGATGGAAAGAAAGAACAACTTTATGTAGAAACAGAAAAATAATAATATTGGCCACCTGCTATGAACTAGGCACATAAGTTAACTCACTGAATTCCCTCAACAACCCTATAATGTGGAAAACATCCTAGAGTTTACAGCTGAGGAATCTGCAATCAAAGGACCTGCCCAAAGGCACACAGGCAATTAGGCCACAGATAGGATTCAAGGAGGACCCTAAGACTCAAAACACTGTCTACACTTTCATATATGATGTTGATTGAAATTAAGAACTATTGAATTAACTTTAGTCATCCCCCCTTTGCCATAGAAATGGCAGTTTAAACATCTCGAGAGAAAGACTTTAAATAAATTATATATGAATAAAATTTTATATATTCATTAAAATCGGTTTCAAAAAAATATGCTAAACAATTCCTCAAGTTCTTACATGAAATATACAGATTGATTGAGTTCCTTCTTTTTTGCATTAATAACTGTGAGCTCCTCTTGCAAGTAAACTTTTTCCTGAAAGAAAGAACCCTTTAAACACCATAAAGTTTTCCTTGTGAATACAAAAGCTATTTAATACTTATGGCCAGTATGTCAGACCTAATGACCATTATTTTATAATATGAAATAGCCTGTGTAGGGTACAAAACTTTCACAGGCAAGGAAACAATAAGCCCTGTTACCTAACAGGTGATGTGAAGCTATAACTGTCGTGTGTGGTGAAATTCCACCATCTACACATGCTAACCAGAGGCGTTTTAATTTCCTTGAAGAAGAAGATCAGTCTGTTACTGTATTGTAAATGACAACATTGTCATTGTATTGCACGTATTACTATTTCATTTTCATTTTATTTAACTTGAGTCTATGTAGATGTATTATCAAGGCATAATTTGTTACATAGATGATGGTACTAGTTTATAAAAGAATTGTTAGTCCGCACAAAATAGTAGTTAAAGGGGAAGTCACACACTGGGTGTCTGGACAACATCAAACAACTACCCTTGGTATACTCTCAAGAATCTATTTGAAAATTCCATGAAAACTTCACTTCTCATTACAGGTAATTTCCTAAAAATATATTGAAATATAAAATATCTAAGGATTGAGACATTACTCACCTTCCAGTCTCAATGGCGTAACACACAAGAACTCAGGAGGTTATATGTAAAGTAAAAATATTATAAATAAAAATATATATTAGAAGGCAACAAAATAAGAAGCTATGTCACAGGAAACAGAGAAGTTAAAATTTTTGCATAAGTGAAAAAGAACGTATCTCATGATTAAAAATAATAGGTACCAGAGGCAATAAGTTGCTGCCAACTTCTTGATAATTGCAGATTTATCAAAATTTATTGAAAAAAAGGTTAATAAAATAACCAGAAAAAAATCACTGGCCTTTCTGTTTATATAAAATATTAAAAATAATGGTTTCTCAAAAGGTGGGAAGACAATGTTTTTTTAAAAAATTTTACATAATTAACATTACACAAAAAAGTGTACTATAGAAAAGAAAAATAGTGTAAGCTTTTTTTAATATAAAACAGACTCAACTAGGCAAGCTAATATCTTGTATCAAAACTGAAAACTACGGCTTCTGGCTCCACCCAAACATCACCTTTATTCTTCCTTTCCTCTTCAATCACTCAATTAGTTCTAATGATGTAGTCATCCGTTAGTTCAAGTTGATATCTGAGAATCAGAACGAGTAAATACAAGTCTCACAGTTGCCTTTCCAGAAAGATGTTTTTCAATGCAGTACCTTATCTATGGTACGGATACACCTGAGGACACTGAATACGACATTGCGGGACTTCAAAGTCCCTCAGTACTAAAGCCAGGGATATGACTTTCAAACATAAAATGTCCAACAAAACCCCGCCTTGATGTTATAAAGCACAATCATACAAAAAGCAGGGTTGTGTTTTCATAAGGTTACTGAAAGCATTACTTTCCAGTTGGTCTCAACGGCCCAAACAACAGGGAAGATAGTTAAATTTACACAGCACACAACAGGCTCAATCCCAAATGATAATTGGACAGTCACTTTCATCCCACCTGTACTATCTGCGCAGCCCAAACAAACGTAAGGACTTTAGGCCAAGGGACCAAGCCCAGTCCAGGGAACCAGGTGCTAAAAGCATTATATATGAATTAGCAATATCCAAAGGCACACTTTCACATTTTTACTTTTCTTTCTCAGCTTTTACAAGTTGAATTTTGATTCCAAAACGATCAAGAAACACTCCTGTTGTGTACAGTCCCCAAACTCCAAGACTTGCCAAAGTCATATGAGAATTCCCAAAGCCAGAAAGACACCATGCAGGCCATGCCAGCTGTCACAATGGTACCAAATAGTTCACTACCTCCATAACTATATAAAATTAACATACTTTAATAGATGTATTACTAAAAATTACTAAATGTGAAACTAAAAATTACTAAAAAATACTAATAAATGTATTACTAAAAAAATTACAGAAACTTCATGTCAGCTATTTTAATATAGAAACTGACAAAAATTCCATAAAATACTTCATTTTCATATGGAAAAATAAAGTTTCTCATGGTTAGAAGTAATATGTACCAGAGGCAATAAGCTGCTGCCAACTTCTCGACAACTACAGATTTATGAAAATATATTGAGAATATATTGGGAATTCAGAATCTATAAAGAAATGTTCTATTTTTTACAAATAGAATGTGTTTATAGAATAACCTCAAGAAACCTTTGCAAGTTCTGTGTAATGGAATATTGATGATAAATTATGAGGGAGGCAATAAAAAACAGGCCAAATAAATACCCAGAGCACATAAGTTGAGTCATTTCCTCTGGACACATTAACAGCAAATATTAACTGAGCATTTTTTATGTCTCAGATGCTTTTGAACACAGTGAAAACTTACAACGTGGGCATAATGTCTTAGAACTGAGGTATTACTCACTAATACACAAGGTGAGAGTAAAGCAAAGCTAAAGTAATCACAGTTGTCCATATTTTGCTTTCCTTTATCAATTTTTGCCCCACATAGTTAATTTTAGCTCTTTTCTTGTGATTATGTTTTCCAGAATCATGAAAGAATACAAGACACACGTTCACTGACAAGCAATCTGACTACGAAGTGTAACTTTTTTTACAGCATGATAAGCTTTTTTTAAGTTGATTTTGTTTAATTTTAATTTTGATCTTATTTCACTTTATTTCATTTTTTTTTAATTTGGTCTTAAAACTTTTTTTAATTTTATAATTTATGCATTGTTAGATATCCCCATCTTTGTGGCAGTATGAGTGTGGTAGAGAAAAAGAAACTAAAAGTTATTATAATTCAAACTTTACAGCTTATTTTCTATGCAACCTGAGCAAGTCACAATATGCCCTGAAATTTAAAGCAAATCACAGCCCTTGATAAATATTCCAGAAGCCATGAATAAGAAGAACAGAGGATGTGCTTTTCTACACCTTATCTTTTAATAGCTACCCTAACTCAAATGTAGGAATATATTGGTTATTGATGAACACATGTATTTTTTTGAACACTAAAGTTTGCATAAAAGATTGATCATGGACTACTTCCTCGGGTTTTGTTATATTTCTACCAATGTAACTTAAACATATTACTTCTTCAAATGTGCCAAACAATTACCTTAGAAGTTCGTTTTTTAAGGTTTCAGTCACAGGTTCCCTTGAGACAGTTTGTATTCTGCTCCCATCTCCTAAGTCCTCAGTCTTGCTTTTATGTTTTTCTTCCTGGAGTTTCTGGGTTCTGAAATTAGCAAAAAACATAAAGTAAATCAACTATAATAGCTGAGTTAACAAATTTAGGAAAAACATCAAATGACACGTTTTTAGTTCAACAGACTAAAACTGCTACGTGACCAGCCTGGACAACATAGCAAGACCCTGTCTCTTAAAACCAAAACAACACCAACAAAAAATCCCCACAAAACAACAACAAAAAAACTATTGATTGAATATTGGTCAAGTACCTAAAGAGAGGGCAACAGATAGATGGGTCATTCAGGGCTTCCAAATATTTAAGAATAGAATGATCTTCATAGGGATACTTCAAATCACCCGTTACACCAACTCCCCAGCCAGGGAGGTGGATTCACAGGAGATGAGATCCAGCCATCTTGAGAAGTACTGCAAAACAGTGACTAGTCTAAGAACAGTTAAAAGCTCCAGGTATTAAGTCCCTCTTCTGGTAATCTGGAATGCCATGGAAAGGTAAACTACATTGATTGTGTATATATGCTAAGAGAAGGGAAAAGGGGTAGAGAAAATGGAGGTAAAAAAAGTGACACACACTCCCTGCCCTAATGTTTCTGTTTTTTTTTCTCTCTCTCTCGTTTAATTTACCTTTTCGTTATTGTCAAAAAGAGAGTAAGGTACACAGTGAGCCAAAATAAAAAATCAAACCTATAGAAGTGAGAAAACAACATTAAATACAATGGGGACAAATTCTTTTATGAGCTAAAAGCCCTAAAATATCTATGGGTGTCAATTAAAAGAATATTCCCAATGGAAAAGGAGGCTTCTTGTGCAAACTATAGACAAGTGAGTTTGCTGTCAATCCCAGGTAATATATGAAGGATGAAACATTTGTAAGCACACAGAAAAAGTGAATAGCATTGAGAAATAGTTTCATCCAGTACAAGTCAAACCACAATACTTCCTTTTTTCTGAACACAGGGCAGGTAAAAGCAACAGGCCTGGATATCTGGAATTCAGTTACAATACATAAACACACAAAAATATCAGACATGAAGGTCTGAAGTTAACATTAAAAGGTATGATCTGTTCAAGTATTAACAGCATCTCCAAATTTTCTATTTGGTGTTACCGTAGCCTAGTGATAGCATTTCATGTTAAAGTTTAATATTTCAAAAACACAGCCCTGATCTTTGTTTCTGTTAATGTGTAACTTCTATTGCTGGGTGATACCAACTTTATAAGAAAAAATTCTACTCGTCAATAAACATTACAACATTTAGACATATATTTAGAAATTCTTTTTAATCTCATGATTCTGAATATTCAAAATAATCTTGAATACATATAATTTAAAAGCTTCAACTCTCTGCTTCAGCTTTGCTTTTTTTTCCTCTTAAGAAATCTATATCTTTTAGTAAAAGAAGCCTTTGAACATAAACTTTCTTGTTTCAATCTGTAAAAAAGGATTAATTTTGGCTGATTTTGGTGGCTCATGCTTGTAACCCCAACATTTTGGGAGGCCAAGGCAGATGGATCACGAGATCGGGAGTTGACGATCACACAGGCCAAGCTGGTAAAACCCCATCTCTACTGAAATTACAAAAGTTACCTGAGCGTGGTGGCAGACACCTGTAATTCCAGTTACTCAGGGGGTTGAGGCAGGAAATTGCTTGAACTTGAAGGGTGAAATTTGCAGTGAGCCGAGATCACACCACTGATCTCCAGCCTGGGTGACAGAGAAAGACTCTTTCTCAAAAAAAAAAAAAAAAAAAAAAAGGGTATTAAGTTTTACCAAGAAAGTTAATGAATGTAGGACAAATTGAAGTAAATATACTGCTTACTACAGAAATTAAGAACACAATTTCAGAGTCAAGATGGCCAAATAGGAACAGCTCCAGTCTACAGCTCCCAGCATGAGTGACACAGAAGACGGGTGATTTCTGCATTTCCATCTGAGGTGCCAGGTTCATCTCACTAGGGAGTGCCAGACAGTGGGTGCAGTGCATCATGCGCCATCTGAAGCAGGGCGAGACATTGCCTCAATCAGGAATTGCAAAGGGTCGGCGAGTTCCCTTTCCTGGTAAAGGAAATGGGTGGCAGAGGGCACCTGGAAAATCGAGCCACTCTCACACGAATACTGCACTTTTCCGCCTGGTTTAGGAAATGGCACACCAGGAGATTGTATCCTGCACCTGGCTCAGAGGGTCCTATGCCCACGGAGTCTCACTGATTGCTAGCACAGCAGTCTGAGATTAAACGGCAAGTCAGCAGCAAGGCTGGGGAAGGGGTGCCCGCCATTGCCCAAGCTTGCTTAGGTAAACAAAGCAGCCCAGAAGCTCGAACTGGGTGGAGTCCAACACAGCTCAAGGAGGCCTGCCTGCCTCTGTAGGCTCCATCTCTGGGGGCAGGGTACAGACAAACAAAAAGACAGCAGTAACTTCTGCAGACTTAAATGTCACTGTCTGACCACTTTGAGGAGAGCAGTGGTTCTCCCAGCATGCAGCTGGAGATCTCACAATAGGCAGACTGCCTCCTCAAGACTGTTCTCCGACCACTGAACCCCTAGAAGCCTAACTGGGAAGCACCACCCAGTAGAGGCAGACTGACACCTCACACGGCCAGGTACTCCTGTGAGACAAAACTTCCAGAGGAACGATCAGACAGCAGCATTAGCAGACCACAAAAATCCACTGTTCTGCAGACACCACTGCTGATACCCAGGCAAACAGGGTCTGGAGTGGAACTCTAGCAAATTCCAACAGACCTGCAGCTGAGGGTACTGTCTGTTGGAAGGAAAACTAACAAACAGAAAGGTCATCCACACCAAAAACCCATCTGTACATCACCATCATCAAAGACCAAAAGTATGTAAAACCACAAAGATGGGGAAAAATGAGAGCAGAAAAACTGGAATCTCTGAAAAGCAGAGCATCTCTCCTCCTCCAAAGGAATGGAGTTCTTCACCAGCAATGAAAAAAAGCTGGACAGAGAGTGACTTTGATGAGTGGAAAGAAGAAGGTTTCAGACTATCAAACTACTCCGAGCTACAGGAGGAAATTCAAACCAAAGGCAAAGAAGCTGAAAACTTTGAAAAAACTTTAGATGAATGTATAACTAGAATACCGAATACAGAGAAGTGCTTAAAGGAGCTGATGGAGCTGAAAGTCAAGGCTGGAGAACTATGTGAAGAATGCAGAAGACTCAGGAGCCGATGAGATCAACTGGAAGAAAGGATATCAGTGATGGAAGATGAAATGAATGAAATGAAGCAAGTCGGGAAGTTTAGAGAAGAAAGAATAAAAATAAATGAACAAAGCCTCCAAGAAATATGGGACTATGTGAAAAGACCAAATCTGCATCTGATTGTTGTACCTGAAAGTGATGGGGAGAATGGAACCAAGTTGGAAAACACGCTGCAGGATATTATCTAGGAGAACTTCCCCAATCTGGCAAGGCAAGCCAACACTCAGATTCAGGAAATACAGAGAACACCACAAAGATATTCATCGAGAAGTGCAAGTACAAGACACATAATTGTCGGATTCACCAAAGTTGAAATGAAGGAAAAAATGTGAAGAGCAGCAAGAGACAAAGGTCACGTTACCCACAAAGGGAAGCCCATCAGACTAACAGCAGATCTCTCGGCAGAAACTCTACAAGCCAGAAGAGAGTGGGGGACACATTCAACATTCTTAAACAAAAGAATTTTCAACCCAGAATTTCATATCCAGCCAAACTAATCTTCATAAGTGAAGGAGAAATAAAATACTTTACAGACAAGCAAATTCTCAGAGATTTTGTCACCACCAGGACTGACCTAAAAAGAGCTCCTGAAGCAAGCACTAAACATGGAAAGGAACAGCAAGTACCAGCCACGGCAGAAAAAAAAAATGCCAAATAGTAAAGATCATCAAGTCTAGGAAGAAACTGCATCAACTAATGAGCAAAATAACCAGCTAACATCATAATGACAGGATCAAATTCACACATAACAATATTAACCTTCTATGTAAATGGACTAAATGCTCCAATTAAAAGACACAGACTGGCAAATTGGATAAAGAATCAAGACACATCAGTGTGCTGTATTCAGGAAACCCATCTCACATGCAGAGACACACATAGGCTAAAAATAAAAGGATGGAGGAAGATCTACCAAGAAAATGGAAAGCAAAAAAGGCAGGGGTTACTATCCTAGTCTCTGATAAAACAGACTTTCAACAAACAAAGATAAAGTAGGTCATTACATAATGTTAAAGTGATCAATTCAACAAGAAGAGCTAACTATTCTAAATATATATACACCCAATACAGGAACACCCAGATTCATAAAGCAAGTCCTGAGTGACCTACAGAGAGACTTAGACTCCCACACATTAATAATGGGAGATTTTAACACTCCACTGTCAAGATTAGACAGATCAACGAGACAGAAAGTCAACAAGGATACCCAGGAATTGAACTCAGCTCTGCACCAAGCGGACCTAACAGACATCTACAGAACTCTCCATCTCAAATCAAGAGAATATACATTTTATTCAGCACCACATCACATCTATTCCAAAATTGACCACATAGTTGGAAGTTAAGCTCACCTCAGCAAATGTAAAAGAACAGAAATTATAACAAACTCTCTCTCAGACCACAGTGCAATCAAACTAGAACTCAGGATTCAGAAGGTCACTGAAAACTGCTCAACTACATGGAAACTGAACAACCTGCTCCTGAATGACTACTGGGTACATAAAGAAATGTAGGCAGAAATAAAGATGTTCTTTGAAACTAATAAGAGTAAAGACACAACGTACTAGAATCTCTGGGACACATTCAAAGCAGTGTGTAGAGGGAAATTTATAACACTAAATGTCCACAAGAGAAAGCAGGAAAGATCCAAAATTGACACCCTAACATCACAATTAAAAGAACTAGAAAAGAAAAAGCAAACACATTCAAACAATAGGAGAAGGCAAGAAATAATTAAAATCAGAGCAGAACTGAAGGAAATAGAACAACAACAAAAAAAAGCTCTTCAAAAAATTAATGAATCCATGAGCTGGTTTTTTGAAAGGATCAACAAAATTGATAGACCGCTAGCAAGACTAATAAAGATGAAAAGAGAGAAGAATCAAATAGACGCAATAAAAAATAATAAAGGGAATAACACCACTGATCGCACAGAAATACAAACTACCATCAGGAATACTACAAACACCTCTACACAAATAAACTAGAAAGTGTAGAAGAAATGGAGATATTCCTCAACACACACACCATCCCAAGACTAAACCAGGAAGAAGTTGAATCTCTGAATAGACCAATAACAGCCTCTGAAATTGTGGCAATAATCAATAGCTTACCAACCAAAAAGAGTCCAGGACCAGATGGATTCACAGCCAAATTCTACCAGAGGTACAAGGAGGAACTGGTACCATTCCTTCTAAAACTGTTCCAATCAATAGAAAAAGAGGGAATCCTCTCTAACTCATTTTATGAGGCCAGCATCATCCTGATACCAAAGCTGGGCAGAGACACAACAAAAAAAGAGAATTTTAGACCAACATCCTTGATGAACACTGATGCAAAAATCTTCAATAAAATACCGGCAAACCGATTCCAGAAGCACATCAAAAAGCTTATCCACCATGATCAAGTGGGCTTCATCCATGTTCAACTTATGCAAATCAATAAATGTAATCCAGCATATAAACAGAACCAAAGACAAAAACCACATGATTATCTCAATAGATGCAGAAAAGGCCTTTGACAAAATTCAACAACACTTCATGCTAAAAACTCTCAATAAATTAGGTATAGATGGGAACTATCTCAAAATAATAAGAGCTATCTATGACAAACTGACAGCCAATATTATACTGAATGGGCAAAAGCTGGAAGCATTCCCTTTGAAAACTGGCACAAGACAGGGATGCCCTCTCTCACCACTCCTATTCAACATAGTGTAGAAGTTCTGGTCAGGGCAATTAGGCAGGAGAAGGAAATAAAGGGTATTCAATTAGAAAAAGAGGAAGTCAAATTGTCCCTGTTTGCAGACAACATGATTGCATATCTAGAAAACCCCATTGTCTCAGCCCAAAATCTCCTTAAGCTGAGAAGCAACATCAGCAAAGTCTCAGTATAAAAATCAATGTATAAAAATCACAAGCATTCTTATACAACAATAACAGACAAACGGAGAACAAAATCATGAGTAAACTCCCATTCACAATTGCTTCAAAGAGAATAAAATACTTAGGAATCCAAATTACAAGAAACATGAAGGACCTTTTCAGGGAAAACTATAAACCACTGCCCAATGAAATAAAAGAGGATACAAAAAAATTGGTGCACATTCCATGCTCACGGGTAGGAAGACTCTATATTGGGAACATGGCCATATTGCCCAAGGTAATTTATAGATTCAATGCGATCCCCAT
Source organism: Pongo abelii (assembly GCF_028885655.2). Taxonomy (NCBI): domain Eukaryota; kingdom Metazoa; phylum Chordata; class Mammalia; order Primates; family Hominidae; genus Pongo; species Pongo abelii. The sequence goes on along the minus strand of NC_072009.2, from coordinate 36,854,794 downwards.
CAAGCTACCAATGTCTTTCTTCACAGAATTGGAAAAAACTACTTTAAAGTTCATATGGAACCAAAAAAGAGCCCACAATGACAAGTCATTCCTAAGCCAAAAGAACAAAGTTGGAGGCATCACGCTATCTGACTTCAAACTGTACTACAAGGCTACAGTAACCAAAACAGCATGGTACTGGTACCAAAACAGAGATATAGACCAATGGAACAGAACAGAGCCCTCAGAAATAATGCCACATATCTACAACTATCTGATATTTGACAAACCTGAGAAAAACAAGCAATGGGGAAACGATTCCCTATTTAATAAACGGTGCTGGGAATACTGGCTAGCCATTTGTAGAAAGCTGAAACTGGAGCCCTTCCTTACACTTTATACAAAAATTAATTCACGATGGATTAAAGACTTAAACGTTAGACCTAAAACCATAAAAACCCTAGAATAAAACCTAGGTGTTACCATTCAGGACATAGGCATGGACAAGGACTTCATGCCTAAAACACCAAAAGCAATGGTAACAAAAGCCATAATTGACAAATGGGAACTAATTAAACTAAAGAACTTTTGCACAGCAAAAGAAACTACCATCAGAAAGAACAGGTAACCTATAAAATGGGAGAAAATATTTGCAAGGTAACCTATAAAATGGGAGAAAATATTTGCAAGCTACTCGTCAGACAGGGGGCTAATATCCAGAATCTACAATAAACTCAAACAAATTTACAAGGAAAAAACAAACAACCACATCAAAAACTGGGTGAAGGACATGAACAGACACTTCTCAAAAGAAGACATTTATGCAGCCAAAAAACACATGAAAAAATGCTCATCGTCACTGGTCATCAGAGAAATGCAAATCAAAACCACAATGAGATACCATCTCACACCAGTTAGAATGGCAATCATTAAAAAGTCAGGAAACAACAGGTGCTGGAGAGGATTTGGAGAAAGAGGAACACTTTCACACTGTTGGTGGGACTGTAAACTAGTTCAGCCATTGTGGAGGTCAGTGTGGTGATTCCTCAGGGATCGAGAACTAGAAATACCATTTGACCCAGCCATCCCATTACTAGATATATACCCAAAAAACTATAAATCATGCTGCTTTAAAGACACATGCACTCGTATGTTTATTGTGGCAGTATTCACCATAGCAAAGACTTGGAACAAACTCAAATGTCCAACAATGATAGACTGAATTAAGAAAATGTGGCACATATACACCATGGAACACTACACAGCCATAAAAAATGATGAGTTCATGTCCTTTGTAGGGACATGGATGAAATTGGAAATCAGCATTCTCAGTAAACTATGCCAAGGACAAAAAACCAAACACCACGTGTTCTCACTCATAGATGAGAAATCGACAATGAGAACTCATGGACACAGAAAGGGGAACATCACACTCTGGGGACTGTTGTGGGTTGGGAGGAGGGGGGAGGGATAGCATTAGGAGATATACCTAATGCTCAGTGGCGAGTTAATGGGTGCAGCACACCAGCATGGCACATGTATACATATGTAACTAACCTGCACATTGTGCACATGTACGCTTAAACATAAAGTATAATAATAATAGAAAAATACAATTTCACCTTCAAGTGATTCTTACTCAGCTGGGAATGTTTATTCACTGCTGTAATCCTAGTCCTTAGTGAGGCCAAAACAGGCTTATTGCCTGAGGTCAAAACTTGAGACCCGCCTTTCCCAATATGGTGAAACCACATCTGTATAGAAATTACAAAAATTAACTGGGTAAGGTGGTCAGCACTTTCATTCCCAGCTAACTGGGAGGCTGGGGCAGAAGAATCACTTGAACCTGGGAGGCAGAGATTTCAGCGAGTCGAGGTAGTGCCATTGCACTCCAGCCTGGGAAAAAGATTAAAACTATATCTCAAAACACAAGAAAAAATCCAACTCAATGTATTCCTCAACTAGTTATTCCAGCTGCACAAGTATTTACTCTCCCAATTCCTGTTACATTAAATTTTCGTATATTTTTAGCATCCCCATTCAATTTATGCTACTTAATTAACATATCTCAGTCCCTTAGGTAATTTTAGGTTTTTTTTTGTTTTGAGACTCGGTTCTGCTCTGTTGCTCAGGCTTGAGTGCAGTGTTATGATTTTGGATAATTGCAACCTCTGCCTCCCAGACTCAAGGCATCATCCTACCTCAGCCTTTTGAGTAGCTGAGTTAGACTACAAACACAAACCATCAAGTTCCCCTCATTTTTTTGTGGAGATGGGGTGTTGCCATGCTGACCAGACTGGTGTGGAACCTCTGAGCTCAAATGAGATCACCATCTCAGCCTCTCAAAGTCCTAAAACTACAAGCATGAGCCACCAGACCTAGCCCCCTTAACTAAAATTTGGGAAGTTCTTCAGGAAAATAAACAAAATGTACTTTCAGAAATAAAACTCCAAAGGAATAAAACCCTCATGGATTTTAGTGGTGGTGTTGCCTAAATGTTTCTGAGTCATCTAAATGTTCATGAGTCATTGTGATTCAGAGTTAGTACGTGCATATGAACTTGCAAATGAATAAGCCAACATTCCACTTTTGTCTTCACAGAGCAAGAATTTACTATCAGTCATATATCAAGCTGCATACTAGGAACTGGGTACTAAAATGTAGACAGATGTAGTCCTCATTTCTGAAGACCTCACAGTATAGTCCGGGAGAAACAATCACACTGAGATAGGATAATTTTATAACTGAGGTAAATAAAGACTGAAGTCAGGAATAAGGCCTAAATCAGTTGCTCAATAGGAGTCAGGGAAGGCATCTCAGGGGTGACATCAAAGCTGGGAATTGAATGACCCTATGGTTTTATCAGGGAAAGAAGGGGGTTGATATTCCAGGTTGGGAAATACAGGCATGGTGGTTTTTATGAGAATGACAAACTTCCTCAAAGTCCTCAGATATTCGCAGTTGAATAAACAGAAATTTAGTCAGTCACCTATCTTGAAGATGAAGTTATTAGACTAAACACAATCTAATCATCTGTAAGATCTGTGCGCCCAATGTCCAGTTTTATAACAGAAGTAAGCTGAATTTCCAGAAATGCTATGGAAAATTTTAGGGTGAGTGCCCTTAGCATTAAACTATGTCTCATTGAGAAGATCCAAGCAAGAGTGGGCACTAGGCGGAAGACTTCATACTTTTAACATCTGGCAGCAGTGGTTTTAGATGTATGTTTGAAATACTGCTGTGACTCCTGTGTGGTCTAAGACACACACATGGAAAAGGAATACAATTTCTTAAAGGAGTATATCCAATCCAACTTGCCAACACACACTCCCTGTCACTCCTCATCCCCTTCATCTCCTTCAAGTTACTTTCCTGGTGATGAGATCAAATGGCCACATGGGAAAAAAAGTTGGTGGAGGGAGCCAAGATGGCCAAATAGGAAGAGCTCCAGTCTACAGCTCCCAGCGTGAGCTATGCAGAAGACCTGTGAATTCTGCATTTCCATCTGAGGTACCGGGTTCATCTCACTAGGGAGTGCCAGAGAGTGGGCACAGGACAATGGGCACAGCGCACCGTACATGAGCCGAAGCAGGGCGAGGCACTGCCTCACTCGGGAAGCTCAAGGGGTCAGGGAGTTCCCTTTCCTAGTCAAACAAATGGGTGACAGACGGCACCTGGAAAATTGGGTCACTCCCACCCTAATATTGCACTTTTCTAAGAGGCTTAAAAACAGCGCACCAGGGGATTATATACCGCACCTGGCTCAGAGGGTCCTATGCCCACGGAGTCTTGCTGATTGCTAGCACAGCAGTCTGAGATCAAACTGCAAGGTGGCAGCGAGGCTGGGGGAAGGGCGGCCGCCATTGTCCAGGCTTGCTTAGGTAAACAAAGCAGCTGGGAATCTCCAAATGGGTGGAGCCCACCACAGCTCAAGGAGGCCTGCCTGCCTCTGTAGGCTCCACCTCTGGGGACAGGGCACAGTCAAACAAAAAGACAGCAGTAACCTCTGTAGACTTAAATGTCTATCTCTGACAGCTTTGAAGAGAGCAGTGGTTCTCCCAACACCCAGCTTGAGATCTGAAAATGGGCAGACTGCCTCCTCAAGTGGGACCCTGACCCCCGTGTAGCTTAGCTGGGAGGCACACCCCAATAAGGGTGGACAGACACCTTACACAGCCGGGTTATCCTCTGAGACAAAACTTCCAGAGGAATGATCAGGCAGCAGCATTTGTGGTTCACCAATATCCTCTCTTCTGCAGCCACCACTGCTGAAACCCAGGCAAAAAGGTCTGGAGTGCACCTCTAGCAAACTCCAATAGAACGGCAGCTGAGGGTCCTGTCTGTTAGAAGGAAAACTAACAAACAGAAAGGACATCCACACCAAAAACCCATCTGTACATCACCATCATCAAAGACCAAAAGCAGATAAAACCACAAAGATGGGGAAAAAAGAGAGCAGAAAAACTGGAAACTCTAAAAAGCAGAGTGCCTCTCCTCCTCCGAAGGAATGCAACTCCTCACCAGCTGGATTTATAAATCATGCTGCTATAAAGACGCATGCACACGTATGTTTATTGTGGCAGTATTCACCATGGCAAAGACTTGGAACCAATGCAAATGTCCAACAATGATAGACTGGATTAAGAAAATGTGGCACATATACACCATGGAATACTATGCAGCTATAAAAAGTGATGAGTTCATGTCCTTTGTAGGGACATGGATGAAATTGGAAATCATCATTCTCAGTAAACTATCACAAGGACAAAAAACCAAACACCGCATGTTCTCACTCATACATGGGAATTGAACAACGAGAACACATGGATACAGGAAGGGGAACATCACACTCTGGGCACTGTTGTGGTGTGGGAGGAGGGGGGAGGGATAGCATTAGGAGACATAGCTAATGCTAAATGGTGAGTTAATGGGTTCAGCACCCAGCATGGCACATGTATACACATGTAACTAACCTGCACATTGTGCACATGTACCCTAAAACTTAAAGTATAATAATAATAAAATAAAACAAATGGCCACATGGATGACCCTTGGGGCCCTGGTGACTCCTTCACTCCAAGGATCTTTACTCTTACTTATTTCCATGGCTCTATCCAATGGCAGCACAGTGCCTTTGATTTCCACTCACTACCTGAAACCTCATTCTGCGATTCTGCACTCCTGGACCATCTTTATTCTTCCACCTGCCAGTCTCTCCAGATCTAGCTCTTGATCACTGAGACTACCACTCAACCCTCCCTTTCCCCCTAGGTTACCAGCCACCTGCCCTCTCCTCTGCTTACCATCACAACATAGGAGATCCAGGGAATCTTCATGAAATAGTCTGCCTTTCTCAAGGACATTGAGTTATGTTCTGGAAATCTCCACTTCCCAAGCATCTCCATCTTTACACCCGCACTGAAAGGGGCAGCAGAGAGAGACCCTTACAATTCCTCCACTGAGGTAGAACAGAAAACTCACCTACAAACATGTGGTTTTGTCTCTCTCACTTCCAGGGTTACCCCAACCACAGCTGGGCCTTCAGTACAGGTAATCAGTCTGCTCTGCTTTAAAGAGTTGTTCATACATTACCCACATGAGCTACTCTGCACCTCCAAGCTGCTCCTGAAACCTTTCATCTATCTCCTTAATTTGCCTGACAAGATGAAGTTTTTTAGGGTGTGTTTCTTATAATTCCAACTTGACTGGTCACCTCTGCAGATCTTGCATTTCCAGAAGTCCCAAATGATGCAAATCTGTATCCTTTTCAAGACCCATCGTTCTTTAATTTGCAATCTTGGCCACAGTCCCTACTGCTCTTCTGGAACCCTGTTCCATCATTTGTACATCTCATTCCTTGAATCAATCTAGAAATAGCTGTAGGAAATAGCCACCCAGTAAAATATTTGTAAATAGCAACTCTTGGTGCTTTTGATGTCTCTCAAGGATACTCGACTTCCAAAGACTAAAGTTTCCAGATTCTGCCTGACAAGCTTTCTCAAAATCATTTCAGAACATAGCTAATTCCTTCTCATACTCTCTTATAACTTTCATAAAAAACTTCAATTGCAAGGTGATTACAAATGTAAAAGTTCAAATCATTATATTATAAGTGCAGTAACAGATTCTCTCTCCACAGCTAGGCTATACATTAATGTTCCATCCAAATATGTTATATTTATTTAATCTATCATTTTATACCATTTGCTGTATTTGCAGGACTGAATCAAAAAGAATAAACAAATATCATCAGAAAAAAATTGATTTGCAAAACAGTGAAATACCCTATTTTGTATTAAAAATTCCAGGTATTTTTTAGTATATCTAAGGTTAAATCTTTAGATGACAATCAAAAACATGACTTATTAACTGTAACAAGATAAAGATTACCTTCTGATACATTTCTGCCAGAAGTTGCCTTTCTATTTCTCTCTTATCTTCATTTAGTTTTATTTCTAAAAACTCAAACTTTATATGCTGAGGAAAAGCATCTGCCAATTGATCATCAATAAGCTGAAGGTTGTCAGCTATTAAAAAGTAACAGGACAAATTGGGACACAGAAGCATGGTCAGGTGTGTAAGAGGCCAGACTTCTGGTTCAAAAGTATGGCATACTTAGCGGAAAGCATAGGTGTCTGCAATTTACTTTGAAATACAAGAAGAAAAAGTAAGATAGATGAATAGATGGACAGACTAAAAATGATGAAGTATATATAATACAAATGTAATAGTGAAATCTAGGTTGTAGGTATGTGTTGACTACAATTGTTTCAACTTTTCCACATGTTGAAAATGCTCAGGAATTTACCACCATCCATCATGCAGAGCTAATTTATTTATTATTATTATTATTATTATTATTATTATTATTTGTATATACAGGTTCTTCCTATGCTGCCTGCCCTAGCTGATCTCAAACTGATGGCCTCAGGTGATCCTCCTGCCTGGGCCTCCTAAGTTGCTGGAATCCCAGGAATGAGCCTCTTTGTCTGGTTATAGCTTTTAAGAGTAAATCTGGAAAAAGTCCTTCCCAAGCATGATACAAAACCTGGAATCAATAAGGAGAAATATTTATCAATCTCACTACATAAAAATTAAAAGATGGTGTCACAGTGTGAGAAATGTGAGAAATACTATCACAGTTTCTTTTATTTTATTTCTTTCTTCCTTCTTTCCTTCCTTCCTTAAGATTATTACAATGAAGCTTGGCAATTAACACTCAGACACAATGGGTGGCACAAAGTATGTACTCAAATGATAAAGTTCTGAATGAATGGATGAATGAATAAATGTCTCTTTGTGGAATATAGAAATGCATGTAACCGACAAAATCCCAACAGGGTAGCAACACAAAAGGACCATTACTCATTCACAGATTATTTTAAAAACCTAAGGGATAACTAAGCATAAAAAGGCAAGTTTCTAGCTTATGTTCATGCTACAAAGCCCATTATCAAGTCTAACCAATGGTGTGAAACCCACAGTACTTACAAACTTTATAAAAGTTCTGTATAAAGGCCAAAATTAAGGCAATTAATCATGTCTGCATAAACATTTAAGAACAAAAGTTACATTACACTTTACCGAACACATATTCTATTCATTAATGATATATTAATACATTTAATACTCTATCAATTGTATTTGAGAGGCATACCTAGTATACAAAGACAGCTGGGCTAAAAGGCAGTTTTTTGAATGTTTTTGTTTTCTTAAAACATTTTGCCAAGAGCGGATATGTTTACAAACAATATCTTTTAGTGTGTCTGCAGGAGTCTTGATACCATCTGAAGTTTTCTTATTTGACTATATAAAGTTATTACAAAAATGATAATATGGGAATAATGACCTGCAGAACAGGTGAACTATTGTTTACAAACTAAGATGTGGTAAGCAAGGAAAAACATGTAATTTAAATGAATTTAAATGTCTTACTTTTCTCACTCAAAATTAGCTTCATTCTTTTATAAGGAAAATTACATAGAAAAACCTTGCTATAGTTTAAAAAGAAATAGGCTCCTACATTTTTGGCTTTCTTTATCAAATCCTGAGACCTGTTAAAAAAAATTTTTGCCTTTAGAACGCTATTCAGTTATAATTAACAAACCAAAGTAGATTACAGAAACTAATCTTACCAGTGATTTCTAGAAACTGGAAGTATGATGACTTTTGTTGAGTGCAATCAATCCTGCATAATAAATACCTTAAGAAAATAAAAAGTTCCTAATTAGACACATGTTTATAGCAGTGTTTAAATGACACATTTTAATATACTTATGAATATGAGATTAAGAAACATCCTTCAAAAAAATAAGATTAGAAAGCAAAATTGAAGCTCTTTCTTACACTGTTAGATAAATTCCTAAAACATATTGAGGTCAAAATAATAAAATATCTTTCTTGATCAGGTAATTAACCTCTAAGTATTTTACATCAAATGTCATTCAATTACATTTTTTAGAAAGTAGTGTTTAAAAATGTAAATAAACTAAATTTTCACTGTCTTTACAATCATGATTAAAATGCGCTTAAAATACACTCAAACAGACATTTTGGGCAGCTATTTATATCTGTTTCTACTACACTATGTATCAATTATGTCTACTCCGAGAACACTGACATGTTTTCAACTGGATTTCCTTCAAAGAAAACATTTAGCATTGACATTTTCCATTAGGAGAAACCATTAAGTTGTTTGAGTGGGATGAATTCCTGTCATAAGAATTATACAACTGGTAATTAGACAATAAGTAGATTATAGAGTGATTAGGAAATTAGAGAAAGATATATCAAAAATGAATTCCAGACAAGATACAATGTCTCACAGTTGTAATTACAGCACTTGGGCAGGCTAAGCAGGCAGATGACATGAGCTCAGGATTCAAAACAACACTGCCCACCATAAGAAATCAAGGATCTATTAAAAAAAAATAGCAGAATGTGGTGGTGTGTGCCTGTAATCCCAGCTGCTTGAAAGGCTGCAGTAGTGTAATTGCTTGAACCCTGGAGGCAGTTATTGCAGTAAGCTGAGATTATGGCACTGCCCTTCAGACTTTAGTAAAAGTGAGACAATATTACTAAAAAATAAATATGTAAGTAAATACATTTATAAAACCGATAAGTAAAATTTGGTTGCTTATGAATAAACTCAACATATTTAAAATTTTCATTCAAATCCTGTACTAAGGCCAGGCATTTTGGCTCACATGTGTAATCCCTGAACTTTTGGATGCTGAGGCAAAAGGATCACTTGAGATCAGGAGTTTGAGACAAACCTGGCGAACATGGTGAAACTCCACCTCTACTAGAAATACAAAAATTAGCCAGATGACTGGGTGAACACCTGTAATCACAGCTACTTGAGCAGCTGAAGTGGGAGAATTGCTTCAACCCACGAGGCAAAGTTTACAGCCTGCGATCATGCCACTGAACTCTAGCCTGAGCAATAGAGTGATACTCCATCTCAAAGAAAATAATTACAATACCAAGCTTCTTGTGTCCTTAAAAATTTGGAATATGAAATGTTTACATAACTATGGACAACACAAAGAAAATAAAGACATATACACACAACTAAGAGTGAAATTTAATGTAAATGATAGACTTTGGGAATAATGACATGTCAAGATAGGTTTATCAATTGTAGAAAATGTACCAAATTGATACAAGATGTTGACAGTGGGAGACACTGTGCATGTGTAGGAGCAGTGGATGTATAGTAACTCTTTGTACTTCGCCATCTACCTGGCTGTGAACTAAAAACTGCTCTAAAAAACAAAGCCTACAAACACTGCCCCCCCTCCCCACAACATACACACATATTCACAGGGAAACTTTGCTGCATCTAGCTTTAAAATAATAAACTGGGATGAAAGTTCAAAAATAATGGTGGAGAAATATAGTTAAAATAATTATAAATGTACTAAAAAATAAAAGGAATTTATCTTTACTATTTGGAATCTTTAGAGATTTTTCAGAATTACATCACTTAAGTTACTTGATTCACCTCTCCACAGTCTGGTTCCTCATCTGTAACATGCAAAACATCTGCCATGTGTTTATCACAGTGCCAAACTCAGAGCAAACATTCAGCAGATTGGAAAAGTCTTATTAAACAACATGGAAAATAGATAAATCAGTTTTAGCTCTTAAAGATTTAGAGATTGTAGATCACAAATTTACAAAAGACTAAATGGGATACCAAGAAATTAATTTCAAATTTAGTACCCGCTTGTTATATAACAAATGTATTATGTGCAGGTATGATGTAAATTCAAAGAGGAATGAGAAACAGAACTAGTTTAAAAGCAGTTAGCTATAATGCAGCATGTTACAGTCTGCCGAAAAAAACTGTTAATAAAAAGTTCAAAACAGAAAAGGAAATTCATTACATTTTCTTTTGCTAAACCAATTTCTGGAAAGAAAACAGAAAGTGAAGACTCATAGCCACATCTTTGTTAGCGATCGGCCACTGAAGAGTTAGAGGCTACTAGTAAGAGGGAGTTCCCTTGCACTGAAATGGACTGAGGTTGCAATTCTTCATTCATTTCAGGGTGTATCTACTCACGAATTAGCTGGTTTTGAATTTGTGTCTTGCAACGGAGGAAGGAAGAAAGAAAGGAATAAAAATGAGAAGGAACAGAATGAAGGAAGAAATAAACGGAGGGAGGGAGAAAGGGAGGGAAAGAGAAAGGAAGGAAGAAAGAAAAGAAGAATAGGAGGAAGGAAGGGAAGAAGGAAGGAAGGAGGGAGGGAAGTCCGACAAGTTAAAAAAAAGTTCAGTAGGATTTTCTCAGTAGAGGTATACAGAGAAGTGTTATATTCATTAGAAAACTTCCTTTTATTTCCATAATGTTTCTAGATCTATGGCCAGAAGTTAGGAACCTTCCCTTGCAAAAGTCTTACCACATGAAACAAGAAGGCCAGTGTGCTCTAGAAAAATGTCTATTTCCTCAGCTTCCAAGTGAAACTGGTGATTAGCCAGACCTATTTGCAGACTCTTCATTTCACTTCCTAGAAGCCCATTTCAGTAGCTTATGCTTGAGGTATGAAGTATAAGAAAAAATTCTGCCATTTCTTCACACCTCTGTGGACCGTTGGAAAATATAACCAAAATATTCAACAAGAGACTGCTCCTGTGTCAGAAAAATATCCAAAGATAAATCTGTTACCCCTAAAAATGAGGATTTCAAGAAACTTTTAAGGAAATAGAGAAATGCTCACACCATATAACTTAAATTTAAAAAGGATATATACACAGGATATAGCTACATATTTTAAATGTAAAATATGCTTTTGAAATACATATTGCAATGAAAACACATTGAGCTAATGCTATTCCTAGCTGTTAATACAAATATAAAACATACCTACAGATACTTCCTGCACAAATTAAATAGGCAGGCAGATCAATATAGTTTAAAGATGAAAGTGTTCATTGCCAAACTATTAAAACAGCACATTAGTGTTTTCTATAGGGTGTCAATATTCCTCATCCAAATGTATTACACACCCACTTGTTAGTTTAGCAACCAGTAGGCCAGATTTATAAAACAGTCCTCATCTTACTAAAATGTGTTCATTATATAAATGCTTTCTGCTCCTATCTTATTGTGGGTTCAATTAATTATTTGAACATTCTCCTTAAAGTCGATTCGAACGCAACAATTTTCTCAATGGACTCAAAGAGACTGTAATATTTCAGGATAGAATTTTGAAACCCAAACATTGGATGAATTTAAATGAGAACTACTTGTTACGGGTTACACTTTTAAAAGTTATGTAACAGGTAAACCTAAATCCGATACTTGAGTGTGCCCTGTATTCCCCGATCCGTGAGGCAGGACCGCCAGATTACATCCCTCACATTCCATCCTGCGCCTCCAGGAGACCTACAAAGTACAGTCTTCCTGTTCTGAAGATACATGGCGCATGCACTTTGTTGCCTAGCACCCGAAAGACGCTCCACCCACATCTCGCCAGAGCACATCCAAGGTATCCAAAGACCTGCCCCCAGCACACTAGGCTGAAGCAGCAGCAGCGCAAGTCTCCACGGCGGGACTGAGAATTCCTTTCCCTCCTTGACCTCTGGCTGCAGGTAGGGGGATGGAGTGAGTCGAAACAGGCATTTTGAGACCCTGTGGGACTTTACTGGCCCTACATGACAGTGCAGGCTGGTGCTGTACCTCCACTCCTCCCTGGGGTAGCCAGATCAGATCTGCCCACGCCCCAGCAGGTTCATCCGTGCAGTGTGCACACTTCCATCTGCAAGTGTCTGCTCCCTTGGGGCCTTTGCTTTCACAGTTAACAGGGTCATTCAGCTGACCCAGGGTTTCTTAACGGAGCCACTGTTGCCTTTTGGTGCCGGCAGACTCTTTGTTTTTGGAGGCTGTCCCGTGCATTGTAGATTTAGCTGTATCCTCGGTCTCTATGTTGTCAATAGCACCTTCTCCGCCAATGAGACAACCAAAAATCTCTCCAGACATTGCCAGATGTCCTGTTGGAAGCAAGACGGCTCTGGGTTGAGATCCACAGAATGAAATATTTTTTATTAGCCACCATTGTGTGTTGTGAGGAAAGGTGAGACTGACCTCATGATGCTTATATGTAATTAAAAAGAAAAGGAGCCAAAACTGTCAGAAGCAATAATGAAAAATTTATGGCCAGAGCATTGAACAAGAGCTAAGAAAAGATTATAAACTGAGTAAAGAGTTTAAAGGAGAGGTGACTGAAGATGGAAGTGATCCAGATCATCTCTCAGAAAAAGTCATCAGGGCCTTGATGCATAGAATTTAGGTGGGGGGTAAAAGAAAAGCATTGCAGGGAGGGGAAAAGAGAGGAAAGGAACAAAAACAAACAAACAAAAATCCAGGAACTTCTTGGTGGCAGTGAGGAATCTAACCTAAATCCAGAGTTGTATGTTCGGAAAATAAGCCTGATAATGTATCTATGTCCTATGAGGACAAAATTTGATCAGATTCAGCTTTGTACACAACAATGAAGAAGTGTACAATGAGTTCTCAGCATTGGATGTGAAAAAAAAGACTTGAAGAGGCAATATGAGTGACAAGACTTCTTAGGAAGTGAAGAATGTGTAGGTTTTTCTTGGAAATAATCGAGGAGGGGGAGAGATTTAGTTGGATTTTTAAAAATAGGTAGGGGTTGCAGGCAGAATAAGGGAGAAGATTCTAGGCATGGGAAGAGAAATAAGAGTAGTTCTGTAGTGGATACAGTCAACATGGATTTGGGAGAAAAAAAGTGAATGACAAAACTCTACCAGAGGTGGTAGATAGCCGAATAGGAACAGCTCCAGTCTACAGCTCCCAGCATAAACGACACAGAAGATGGGTGATTTCTACATTTCCAACTGAGGTACCAAGTTCACCTCACTGGGGAGTTCCAGACAGTAAGTTTAGGACAGTGGGTGCAGTGCACCGTGTGCGAGCTGAAGCAGGGTGAGAGATCCCCTCACCCAGGAAGCACAAGGTGTCAGGGAATTCCCTTTACTAGTCAAAGAAAGGGGTGACAGACGGCACCTGGAAAACCGGGTCACTCCGACCATAATACTGCACTTTCCCAATGGGCTTAAAAAATGGTGCACCAGGAGATCATATCCCTCACTTGCCTAGGAGAGGCCTATGCCCATGGAGTCTCGATCATTGCCAGCACAGCAGTTTGAGATCAAACTGCAAGGTGGCAGGAAGGCTGGGAGAGGGGGCCCGCCATTGTCGAGTTCGTTGTTTGATTAGGTAAACAAAGCGGCCAGGAACATCGAACAGGGTGGAGCCCACCACAGTTCAAGGAGGCCTGCCTGCCTCTGTAGGCTCCACCTCTGGGGGCAGGGCACAGACAAACAAAAAGAGAGCAGTGACCTCTGCAGACTTAAATGTCCATCTCTGAGAGCTTTGAAAAGATCAGTGGTTCTCCCAGCACACAGCTTGAGAGCTGAGAACGGGCAGACTGCCTCCTCAAGTGGGATCCTGACCCCCGAGTAGCCTAACTGGGAGGCACCCCACAGTAGGGGCAGAAAGACACCTCATGCAGCCGAGTTCTCCTCTGAGACCAAAATTCCAGAAGAATGATCAGGCAGCAGCATTTGTGGTTCACCAATATCCGCTCTTCTGCAGCCACCACTGCTGAAACCCAGGCAAAAAGTGTCTGGAGTGGACTTCTAGCAAACTCCAACAGATCTGCAGCTGAGGGTCCTGTCTATTAGAAGGAAAACTAACAAAGAGAAAGGATATCCACACCAAAAACCCACCTGTATGTCATCATCATCAAGGACAAAAGGTAGATAAAACCACAAAGATAGGAAAAAAACACAGCAGAAAAACTGGAAACTCTAAAAATTAGAGCACCTCTCCTCCTCCAAAGGAATGCAGCTCCACACCAGCAAGGGAACAAAGCTGGTTGGAGAATAACTTTGACGAGTTGAGAGAAGAAGGCTGCAGAGTATCAAACTACTCTGAGCTACAGGAGGAAATTTGAACCAATAGCAAAGAAGTTAAAAGCTTTGAAAAAAAAATTGGACAAATGGCTAACTAGAATAACCAATGCAGATAAGTGCTTAAAGGACATGATTCAGCTGAAAACCAAGGTACAAGTGCTAAGTGATGAATACAGAAGGCTCAGTAGCCAATGTGATCAACTGGAAGAAAGGGTATCAGTGATGGATGATAAAATGAATGAAATGAAGTGAGAAGAGAAGTTTAGAGAAAAAAGAATAAGCCGTCAAAGAACAAAGCATCTAAGAAATGTGGGACTATGTGAAAAGACCAAATCTACATCTGATTGGTGTGCCTGAAAGTGATGGGGAGAATGGAATCAAGTTGGAAACACTCTGCAGGATATTTCCCAGGAGAACTTCCCCAATCTAGCAAGGCAGTCCAACATTCAGATTCAGGAAATATGCAGAATGCCACAAAGATACTCCTTGAGAAGAGGAACTCCCAGAAATATAATTGTCAGATTCACCAAAGTTGAAATGCGGAAAAAATGTTAAGGGCAGCCAGAGAGAAAAGGTGGGTAACCCACAAAAGAAAGCCCATCAGACTAACAGCAGATCTCTTGGCAGAAACTCTATAAGCCAGAAGAGAGTGGGGCCCAATATTCAACATTCTTAAAGTCAAAAATTTTCAACCCAGAATTTCATATCCAGTCAAACTAAGCTTCATAAGTGAAGGAGAAATAAAATACCTTACAGACAAGCAAATTCTCAGAGATTTGGTCACCACCAGGCCTGTCCTAAAAGAGCTCCTGAAGGAAGCACTAAATATGGAAAATAACAACCAGTACCAGCCACTGCAAAAATATGCCAAGTTGTAAAGACCGTCAAGGCTAGGAAGAAACTGAATCAACTAACGAGCAAAATAACCAGCTAACATCATAATGAGGGGATCAAATTCACAGGTAACAATATTAGCTTTAAATATAAATGGGCTAAATGATCCAATTAAAAGATGCAGATTGGCAAAATGGATACAGAGTCAAGACCCATCAGTGTGCTGTATTCAGGAAACCCATCTCGCGTGCAGAGATACACATAAGCTCAAAATAAAGGGATAGTGGAAGATCCACCAAGCAAATGGAAATTGAAAGCAAATGGAAAACAAAAAAAGGCACTGGTTGCAATCCTAGTCTCTGATAAAACAGACTTTAAACCAACAAAGATCAAAAGAGACAGGGAAGGCCATTACATAATGGTAAAGGGATCAATTCAAAAAGAAGAGCTAACTAACCTAGATATATATGCCCCCAATACAGGAACACCCATGTTCATAAAGCAAGTCCTTAGTGACCTACAAAGAGACTTAGACTCCCACACAATAATAATAGGAGACTTTAACACCCCACTGTCAACATTAGACAGACGAATGAGACAGAAAGTTAACAAGGATACCCAGGAATTGAACTCAACTATGCACCAAGCTGACCTAATAGACAGCTACAAAACTCTCCACCCCAAATCAACAGAATATACATTCTTTTCAGTAACACACCACATCTACTGCAAAATTAACCACATAGTTGGAAATAAAGCACTCCTCAACAAATGTAAAAGAACAGAAATTATAACAAACAGTCTCACAGACCACACTGCAAACAAACTAAAACTCAGGATTAAGAAACTCACTCAAAACCACTCAACTACATGGAAACTGAACAATGTGCTCTTGAATGAGCACTGGGTAAATAATGAAATGAAGGCAGAAATAAAGATGTTCTTTGAAGCCAAAGAGAACAAAACTACAAAATACCAGAATCTCTGGCACACATTCAAAGCAGAGTGTAGAGCGAAGATTATAGCACTAAATGCCCACAAGAGAAAGCAGGAAAGATCAAAATTGACACCCTAACATCACAATTATAAAAACTAGAGAACCAGGAGTAAACACATTCAAAAGCTAGCAGAAGACAAGAAATAACTGAGATCAGAGCAGAAGTAAAGGACATAGAGACCCAAAATACCTTCAAAAAATTAATAAATCCAGCAGCTTGTTTTTTGAAAAGATCAATGAAATTCATAGACTGCTAGCAAGACTATTAAAGAAGAAAAGAGAGAAGAATGAATTAGATACAATAAAAAATGATAAAGGAGATATCACCAGCGATCCCACAGAAATACAAACTATCAGCAGAGAATACAATAAAGAGCTCTACACAAATAAACTTGAAAATCTAGAAGAAATGGATAAATTCCTCAACATATATGTCCTCCCAACACTAAACCAGGAGAAAGTTGAATCTCTGAATACATCATAACAGGCTCTGAAATAATCAATAATCAATAGCTTACCAACCAAAAAAAGTAAAGGAACAGATGGATTCACAACCAAGTTCTACCAGAGGCACAAAGCGGAGCTGGTACCATTCCTTCTGAAACTATTCTAATGAATAGAAAAAGAGAGAATTCTCCCTAACTCATTTTATGAGGCCAGCATCATCCTGCTACCAAAGCCTGGCACAGAGACACAACCAAAAAACAGAATTTTAGACCAAAGTCCTTGATGAGCATTGATGCAAAAATCCTCAATAAAATACTGGCAAACTGAATCCAGCAGCACATCAAAAAACTTACCCACCATGATCAAGTGGGCTTCATCCCTGGGATGCAAGGCTGGTTCAACATACACAAATCAATAAATGTAATCCAGCATATAAAGAGACCCAAACACAAAAACCACATGATTATCTCAATAGATGCTGGAAAGGCCTTTGACAAAATTCAACAATGCTTCATGCTAAAAACTCTCAATAAGTTAGGTATAGATGAGATGTATCTCAAAATAATAAGAGCTATCTCTGACAAACCCACAGCCATTATCATTCTGAATGGGCAAAAACTGGAAGCATTCTCTTTGAAAACTGGCACAAGACAGGGATGCCCTCTCTCACCACTCCCATTCAACATAGCGCTGTAAATTCTGGCCAGGGCAGTTAGGCAGGAGAAGGAAATAAAGTGTATTCAATTAAGAAAAGAGGAAGTCAAATTGTCTCTGCTTGCAGATGGCATGATGGTATATCTAGAAAACCCCATTGTCTCAGCCCAAAATCTTCTCAAGCTGATAAGCAACTTCAGCAATGTCTCAGGATACAAAATCAATGTACAAAAATCACAAGCATTCTTATACACAATAGCAGACAGACAGCCAAATCAGGAGTGAACTCCCATTCACAATTGCTTCAAAGAGAATAAAATACCTAGGAATCCAAATTAAAAGGTACATAAAGGAACTCTTCAAGGAGAACTACAAACCACTGGTCAATGAAATGAAAGAGGGTACAAACAAATGGAAGAACATTCCATGCTCATGGGTAGGAATAATCAATATCATGAACATGGCCATACTGCCCAAGATAATTTATAGATTCAATGTCATCCTGATCAAGCTACCAATGAACTTTCTTCACAGAATTTGGAAAAACTACTTTAAAGTTCATATGGAACCAAAAAAGAGTCCACAACACCAAGTCAATCCTAAGCCAAAAGAACAAAGCTGGAGGCATCATGCTACCTGAGTTCAAACTATACAACAAGGCTACAGTAACCAAAACAGCATGGTACTGGTACCAAAACAGAGATATAGACCAGTGGAACAGATTGCAGCCATCAGAAAAAATGCTGCATATCTAAAACTATCTGATCATTGATAAACCAGACAAAAACAAGCAATGGGTAAAGTATTCCCTATAAATGGTGCTGGGAAAACTGGCTAGCCATATGGAGAAAGGTGAAACTGGATCCCTTCCTTAAACCTTATAGAAAAATTAACTCAAGAAGGATTAAAGACTTAAGTGTTAGACCTAAAACCATAAAAACCCGAGAAGAAAACCTAGGCAATACCATTAAGGACCTAGCCATGAGTAAGAACTTCATGTCTAAAACACCAAAAGCAATGTCATTTAAAGCCAAAATTGACAAATGGGATCTAATTAAACTATAAGCTTCTGCGCAGCAAAAGAAACTACCGTCAGTGTGAGCAGACAACTTACAGACTGGGAAACAATTTTTGCAACCTACTCATCTGACAAAAGGGTAATATCCAGAATCTACAATGAACTCAAACAAATTAAAAAAAAAAAAAAAACCCATCACAAAGTGGATGGAGGATATGAAAAGACACTTCTCAAAAGAACACATTTATGCAGCCAAAACACTCATGAAAAAAGGCTCACAATCACTGTCCATCAGAGAATTGCAAATCAAAACCAAAATGAGATACTATCTCACATCAGTTAGAATGGCAATCATTAAAAAGTCAGGAAACAACAGGTGCTGGAGAGGATGTGGAGAAATAGGAAAAATTTTACACTGTTGGTGGGACCATAAACTAGTTCAACCCATGTGGAAGTCAGTGTGCCAGTCCCTCAGGGATCTAGAACTAGAAATACCATTTGACCCAGCCATCCTATTACTGGGTATATACCCAAAGGATTATAAATCATGCTGCTATAAATACTCTTGCGCACGTTTGTTTATAGTGGCACTATTCACAATAGCAAAGACTTGGAACCAATCTAAATGTCCAACAATGATAGACTGAATTAAGAAAATGTGTCACACATACACCATGGAATACTATGCAGCCATAAAAAATGATGAGTTGATATTCTTTGTAGGGACATGGACGTAACTGGAAACCATCATTCTCAGCATACTATCTGAAGGACAAAATACCAAACACCGCATGTTTTCACTCATAGGTGGCAATTGAACAATGAGAACACATGGACACAGTAAGGAAAGCATCACATGCCAGGGACTGTTGTGGGGTGGGGGGAGGAGGGAGGGAAATTATTAGGAGATATACCTAATGCTAAATGATGAGTTAATGGGTGCAGCACAACAACATGGCTCATGTATACATACATAACAAACCTGCACATTGTGCATATGTACCCTAAATCTTAAAGTATAATAATAATTAAAAAAAAACCTATCAGAGGTGGAACAATAGGTACTGTAACAAATTATTACAAATTTAGTGGCTTAATACAAGACAAGTGTATAATCTTACACTTCTGTAGCATAGGAGTCCAATACAGGTCTTATTTGGCTAAGATTGAAGTGTGCACCGAACTGTGCTCCTTTTGGAGGCTCTGGAGGATAATTTGTTTCCTTGTACTTTCTAGCTTCTAGGGGCCTCCTGCATTCCTTAGCTAGAACCCCTTCCTCCATTTTCTAAGCCATCAACATCACATTGCTTTTAGCGTTCTTCTGTCATTTCCCTCTGACTTTTCTCTTTTGCTTCCATCTTCTACGTTTAAGGCCGTTGTAACGGCATTGATCAAGCTGTATCATCCTGGGCAATCTTCCTATCTTAAGGTCATCTGCTGAACAACCTTAATTTCTCTTTGCCATGAGCACTCACGTGCTCACAAGTTTTAGAGATTTGGATGAGGGCATCTTAGAAGAGGTCATATTCTGTTTTGTCCCCTCAGCTGGACATTTGGAAACTATCCCAGATTCTCCTCTTGTCCTCATTTTCCCAATTTAATCTGTTATCTAATTCTGTGTAGCTACCTCATCAGGGCCTCTGGCACAAGAGTTCCTTGGAGATTCTTCAAAAGCCCCTATTTAAAGCAATGGAAAATTCAAGCAGACCATGATTACACATTCATGCCAATGCAGGTATGTCAGTCATGGCAGTTGCTTTATTTGTATTATATATTGGAATACTAAGTAATACGTGTTTGTTGGTGAAGGGAAGTTGGAGGATGTCACAAATTTTATATAAAAAAGTTGAAATTAGGTTGGGCATGGTGGCTCATGACTCTAATCTCAGCACTTTTGGGGCTCTAATCTCAGCACTTTACAATCTCATGATTCTAATCTCAGCACTGCTGGGGTCTGCCGATCACTTGAGGCCAGGATTTCAAGACCAGCTTGGGCAATATGGCAAAACCCTGTCTCTACTAAAATTACAAAATTTACTCTGGCATGATGGTGCATGCCCTTAATCCCAGCTACTCAGGAGGCTGAGGCAGGAGAATCTCCGGAACCTGGGAGGTGGAGTTTGCAGTGAGCCAAGATCATGCCACTGGCTGGGAATCTTTGATCTAGACCTGTGCTGTCTATTACATAGCCACTATCCACATGAGGCTATTCTTGTTTAATTAAAAATCATTTCTATAATTACAGTAGCCACAATTCTAATACTCACTGGCTTTCATATTGGACAGCACAGAGGTACAACATTTGCATCCTTGGAGAAAGTTCCACAGATTGGACAGTGCAGAATAGAAATGTGTGTCTCACCTTTTCCCAATACCCTCAAGTGTTTGCTAAGTGATTGCAGCTATTGCCTTCCCTTCCTGTGGCAACAGGGCCATTTTCTACCAGGGTTTCCCATTCTTCCACTTCACCTGTCAGTTTTCCTTTGTCAAAATTGAATGAAAAATTACAGCCTTCTTGCTTCTTCAGCTGTTTACAGAAGGAAAACAAAATTAGCAACTCACAATAAGTATGGAATGTGTATAAAGTAAGCTCTGTCTTATCTTCTGCCCTTCTGTGTACTTGGTAACAGCAACCTCATGCAATTTTTCTTTGAGTTCCCTTCTGTCTGTCCTCCTGCTGAGTTAGCACCATGCTGCTCACACATTTGTGGCTTTTCTTATAGGGATAAGTGAGGGGATGCATGTTATCTCCCTTATGCACACACTGACACACCCACACTAAACCACACACACACAGTCACACACACATTTGCCCACCCTTTTTCGGTGCTGTTGCTGCTTCAATGTTTGCACTGAAGAAAGTAACAACCACTTCTTTTGGCTCTAAAATTTAGCCCAGCAATAATTCATGATATCATTGTTTACTTTATTCAATTTTCTACTGCCCATCCTTTCTCCCATCACATTCTCTGGAGAATTATTGCCAGTTCCTGTAGTTTTTCATGGCTTTTGTATCATTCCTTTGTTACCCGATTTTTCTATCTCATCTGTTTTCATCTCTTTTCTAAAGCAGGAGCTGAGGTTTTCTTTGGAAGACCAGATAGTGAATATTGTTGGCTCTGTGGGTAACCCTGATTGCAGATACTTAACTGTGCCATTGAAGGGTGAGAGCAGCTTAGATGGTAGTGAGAATGTGGACAAGGATATAGTCCCCACATCTCAGTGTGCATTTGGCCTTTCCATGTTATTCTAGATAATATTAATTGAGCATATCATATAAGTCAAATATTGTGCTGGGAACTTTACCATGAAGTGATACAAAATTACTACATAAAGGAAAAGACCAACAGTAGATTAAAGACTCCCTCTGTTCACATTGCAATTAAGTAGCAGAAGTAGACAGAACCCAACTTCGTTCAATTGCAAATCCCTTGTGTTTAAAACACACACAGTGGGGTTACCGTTGCATATATTCATCCATGTCCCCACTCAACATTCATTCATCTGTATTTTAATTATCTGTGCTAGAAGCCATTGAATTGCTTATGGATTTTCCCCAGTTTCTCATATGTTCATTTCATTTGTGAATCTGTTGAAGTTTTTTGTTTTTTTGTTTTGTTTTGTTTTTGAGTCAGAATAGTTCAGCTTACTGCCATGTCAGGTAATTCTCTCCTGTCAGCCTCCAAAGTAGATGGGACTACAGGCACACACCAACATGTTCAGAAAGTTTTAGAATTTCTGTAAGATGTATTTTTTGTAGAGAAGTATTTCGTCTTCCATGCTGTTGCCTTGGCTGGTCTCAAATTCCCAGGCTGAAGCACGCTGCCTGCCTCAGCCCTCCAAAGTGCTGGCATTACAGGCCTGAGCCATTACACTTGTCCAAATCTGTGAAACTTCATTATAAGGTCTCTCAGTACCTCAAAATGTCTTCCTTTATGGAATATTTCTTTCATCTCTTATAGCATACAAAACTTCTTTTCTTATAAATTGGTGTGTCAAGAGGCATATCATAGTCTCTTTTATTTGTAATGACATATATTATAGCACATATAGTTCAGGTAGAAAGAAGAAAAATAGGGCACAAAGTGCCGCATTTCTTCTCTTTTCTAAGTGACATGAGGGAGACTTGGTTTTAGCTTCCCCCAATGGATACCTAATGGACATTTCTAAGGCAAGCTAATTAATTCCTTGGTCTTCTCACCACTCTCTGTGGCCCTTAACTTACTGTCTACCTCTGTTAAATCTTCTAAGTGTCAGTGCTGGCACTAACTGCTCCAGTCCAAGTGAAGCCTAGCTTACTCCACCAGACATTCAAGGTCCCATGGGCTGATTGTGCCATACTTGCAGATCATGAGAACGTTGTCTGTGATTTTATGTTAGTGGTCTTCTAGTTTTCTTATAGAAATATATAAGATTCTACAAGAAATATCACAGTTATATCATTTGTTTATTCCAGAAGTCATTCATCTTCACTATTACCCGGGAAATGGTGACAAGCTTACTGGCATCTTCCAAGTTTAAGTTAGAAAGCAAAACAAAAGAAGAATTTTACACTTCTCATTAGTCATCTTTGAATTTCAATATTGACTGCCAAAAATATGCACTGTTTTTTACTTCATCAGTAGGCATACATTTAAGACCATGTCTAGGAGCTTCTACTTTGTAGTTGTTGGCCACCATGATAATCCAGTTTTTGAAATGGAGTTTTTGCCAGCTGGAAAGGCAGAATCCAAAGTGTATGAAGAAGCTTACATTTAATAAGAATTTTTATTATATTGTAACAATATAGTGTAATGTGATTTTAGAACTGGAAGATTGGAACAGTGGAGGTAAATGAAATCCAACACAAATAAATGAGGCTTCCTGTGGAGTTCCAGAGACTGATTGAAGCCAGTCAATGAATATCCTGGGAGTTGTTTATTCATGCTTTAATTCAGCACAGACTAGCCTGACCTCTGACTTTCCTATGATATTCAGTTCACTATGTCATCCACCCTGAATTGTTGCTGCTTGAGCACTTAAAAGCCTAGTTCACCTGTAGCAAGTTGGAGCCTTGAAATGTCATCCATGAATGTTCAGGCAGTTTTCATGAATTACATTTTTCATCAGGACCTACTGGGTTTCATCCATTGAAATTCAGACAGTTTCCATGAATCATGTTTTTGATGAGGACCTACGGGGTCCGAAAAGACCCTCAGTGACCCCTAGTGGCACTTCCTGGCTGGGTCATACATGCATGCTTTCCTCCCCAGTGACCACCTTGGTAATGCACTGGAAGCTCAAAAGCAACACAGAGATGATGCCACCTGATTTTCTTGCCAAGAATGTTTCCAGAAACCCGGCTTAGCTCGAGAACATGTTGTCATTTGGAGCAAACAGGCCCATAGATTTTTGTCATGAGAAGAGCCAAGTCCTTTCCAACTTATGTTTCTAATACATTTCTGGAACATTTGTACTGTTTCCCTCAAGCACCCAAGACAGCTTTAATGGCTTTTGAGGAATTCATATAGTAAGTTGCTTGTAATGTATAATGTTTAATTGTGTGATACTTTTCAACTATTCTGGACTTGTCACCAAAATATGTTAGACAGGATTATGTGGCAGGTGTTGTTGTGACATTATTTTCTCATATTATGAGAACAATACTCATTAAAAATTGTTTTGAGTACTTGTAGCAGTATTACTTCCTGGGATGCAGCTACTTGTGTATAGTTTCTGTGCACTCCACTGGTCCCATGGTGGACAAAGGAGCACACATAAAAATAATTTATTGCATACATTGACTTTAATTCTTTCTCCTGCTACCATTCACCTTGTTAAGGCACTTTCACATTTTGTTCCTAAGCTTTCAGGATTGATCATCATTTTAAAAGAAACTACTGCTTGACTAGACACAAAAACATCCATTTATCTAAAGATTCACTTAGGTTTTTCATGACAACATGAGTGAAGTAAAGAATGCTTTAGACATCAGAGACATTTTGGGACAACGGGCCACCCACCTCCAGCCCAGTATCAAGAACAGCTTCTTCAACAAGGAGGCTGTCTCTGTTTTCTGTGGCTGTTGTAACAAAGTACCAAAAATTTAGTGGCTTAGGACAGAAGAAATGTATGGCCTCATTTCTGAGAGCCACTGTCTACAATCACAGTGTCAGTGGTGCCATGCTTCCTATGCAGGTCTTAAGGTAAGAACCTTTTTGGTTAATCTCCCAGCTTCTGGAAGTTCCCTGGCTTGCATCAGTGTAATTCCAGTCTCCCTGTGTCATTTTTCTCCCTGTGTGTATCTCCAAAAGTTTCTTTTTTCTAAATACTCATGTCATTTTGTTAGGGGCCCACCCTACTGTAAAATGAGATCATTTGAAATAACCATGTCTACGTGTAACCTCTCCTTCCAAATGAAGACACATTCTGTGGTACTGTTCACTTGGGACGTCAACAAAGGAATTTTGGAGAGAATAAACTTCAACCCATAACTGAGGTGTCACTTTAAAACTATAGTTTGAAAGAAAGAATTAGATATAATGAGAAAACAGACCTCTTGTATGTCCCTTGAAAATAATAAAAAAAGCAAAGTCACACTTTCCTTTATCTGCACAAGAAAACCATCCATAGAATTTACAGTACTAAATGTTTACATTCTTTATTCCTTGTGGGTAAGTTAATCTGTTGTTGCTCACACAGTCATTTATGAGTATCATCATCTGCACCAGTTCATAGATCATGCTGCTCTTGACCTCATAGATGAGAACATGTGGCTTTTGATCAACATGTTTTGAAAAGTGGGGGCAACTCCAGCAAGTGGTTTGTGTCAGCATTCATTACTTCAGGACATAACTTTACTTTTTAGTAAAGTTAATTAACTAATGTTTGGGTTCACAAACCAAAAGATGATGGAAGACAGACGCCAGGCTCTGAGATTGTACACTTCATAATTTGTATGAATTTAAAAGTTTCCATTCATGGGACTGCTTTTGTTTTGTTAAGGGAGAAAATATTTTGTTGGACAGCTAATTTTAAAACTAAGTCTCACATCGACCAAAACGTTTATCTGAATAATATCAAGGGTGATGCTACTTTATTTTGTAGTTATTTTTTCACTTACAATGCTTATGTTCACTTTCTGGTAAAAGTAAGCTAATTTTAAACCCAGTTAATGTATTCAAATCTTCCATCACAAATACATGGTCTTTGACTAATTTGAGGAATATTCTATCAATGAACTGGTTGCTTTTTTAAATTATTATTTCTAAGAAAACCATTCCCTTAAATATGTCACATATGAGAATTATTATTCTTCATGGCATAAGGCAAGAAGATGGAATAAATCACTTCTTTACTGATGTTTATGATTTACATATGAAAGTAAGGCATGTTCTATAATTTTAAAAATCTGATGATAGAGAAAAAAATTTGATCTTTGTCAGGAAACTGGCCTTTTGAAGTAACTCCCTTAGGCTGCACATCTTACCTTTCAGACCGCCTTTTCTCATCATGCAAGGAGGCAGCCTATATAATAGAAAAGTAAATAAAAATGTAATCTGAAATGTTTCCATCTACTTTCCATCTACTTTCAAATAAGTTGCTGTGCTACTAATAGAGATCATGACCTGGCAGGAATTGAGTTTTCTGTGATCAAATAGTCATTCAAGAAGAATGTTGCCAGTTGTTTATTTGGTTTGGTTTTTTATTTGTGATTTTATTGTTGTTCCTATGAAGTCTCACTCTGTTGTCCAGACTGGAGTTCAGTGGCATGATCCTGGCTCACTGCAACATTTTCTTCCAGGGTTCAAGTGACTCTCCTGCCTCAGTCCCTGGAGTACCTCGGACTACAGGACCCAATGCCATGTGTGATGTGTTTTTGTATTTTTAGTAGAGATGGGGTTTCACTGTTTTCATGTTAGCCAGACTGGACTCAAACTCCTGACCTTAGGTGATTTACCTGCCTCTGCTTTCCAAAGCCCTCAGATTACAGCCATGAGCTGCAGCGACTGTCCAAGGTACTTGATTTTCATGTAACAATCCAAAAATAAATTTCAGAGTGAAGATATGTTAGACAGATTTAAAACTAACATATTCTGCAGTTGGAAATGATATGTGATAGGACACACATTCACATTAATTCTTTTATACATTTAGAGATATTATAAAAATGTATATGCAGTGTACACAGGAGTACTCAAGAAGCCAAGAAAACACATGTGTGGTGCTTAGTGTTGCATATATGCTTCTGCCAGTGGCTAGGAATAGTGGTCCTGCTGATTATTTCCTTTCCCTCGGAGAGTAAACCGTTGATAATTATATTTGGAAAAAGTTGTCAGTCAGTTTTTAGGAGAGTTGTCAGAGAAAATCCAGGATTACATTAACATTTGTACTCATCCTTTTAGATGCATCAAAGGTCTCTGTTGAAGCAATAAAAAAATTGAACAGACCATGGATACGCACTCATATCAATGTAGTACTTTGGTCATGGCAGTGCTTTATTTGTATTATATATTGGAATTCATATTAATGCTTGTTTTGTGGGTGAAGGCAAAGTGGAGGAAGTCACAGAACTTTTATAAAAAGTTTGGAATTGCCCTGGGCATGGTGGCTCATGCCTCTAATCTCAGTATTTTGGGAGGCAGAGATGATATACCACAGGAGGCTGGGAATCATCTCTTTGTTCCTATGACAAGATCTTACTGTAAAATATGTAATGTTCATTGAAAACCAGGTTATACAACCTGTTCTAATGCTAAGCACTTGAACAATTTTGTTCCATTCTGAATTAACTTTAAGCAAGTAATTCTAAGGTTTTGTCTTGTGTCCTTGTGTGAAATAGCTACCATCATTTTTACCCCACTTATTTGATTCTTACAATAAAGATATTTGTTCAAGATTGTGGTAGTTTAATATTCATTTTTAAAGTGCTGCCAACCACAGCTGTTTTTGTCCTATTTCCCCTATCGGTAGTGTCCAAACTTATATGATGTCTTAACCTGTTAGGTAGCACTCATATTAAGACAAACTAAATCCAAGAGCTATTGGTGTAGAAAAAGTAAAACTCATCTAGAAATCTGGAAGTAATTTCAGCAAGCACATATTTTTTAATATGGTTGTTCCTGCCCTCAATGAGCATAAAATCCTGAGGATTATGATGAAATCCAACCAAGAGCAGCAGAGTGAGTGACAGCAGGAAGACATGGCCGAGGTGCATGACAGTGGCACTCTGAATATAACCTTTCCTCCAGGCTAATGAAAGTGAGGTGGAACTAGTAATCCACATCCTGGGTGTATATTAGTAAAGTTAAGTGACAAATTTTATGTGCGGCCAATTCTTTGAAGGAGCTGGAAGGAAAGTGGAGCATTAAGTGGGACCTCATATGTTGGCTGCAGAGAAAAGTATCACAGGTGTGAATCTGTGAAGAAGAGCACTGGTGCACATGGGTAGAAATATGAGCTGATGGATAGGAGCTGATCATGAGGAAAAATAAGCTGGCAAAGCTTGGATCTACTAGGCAATGTCCCTTGAAGGCTCTTTAACATGAGGAAAGAATGAAGTCAGTCTTAAAATCAGGCTCCCCTTAGCACATGTACATTAGGACTAAGCTTGTTTTCTTCTTAGTGCTCCAAAAGTGATCCAGAAGAAATGTGCATATGGAGTTTCATTCTTTTGTCATAGCCAAAATTTCCTAGGATACTTCCTTTGGCATGGACAGAGATACTGTTGATCTCTGTTTTCCCCATGCTGTACTTGTGATCTTTAACTTTTCAGTCACTTCAACACTTCCTGGTTGTTGGTCCAGAGTTCTAGAAAGCACTGACTGTCCAGACACCACCTTTCACTGGGTACCACACTGGGGCATTTCTCTACTTATCAATTTACTACTCGGTATGACATGTTTATTGCAATAAAAGTTACATGGTGGTGTCTTCATATAAAAGTGAAAACTTAGGTTTATACAGAAACCTAAATAACTTTGTTCTAAGATAAGAAACAGTGGGAATGTTTTATCTTCAACTAGGAAACTTTCCCCAAAGATGAAAGTTAACAAAAATATTTATTTAATTGGAATGCAATTGTTATTTTGTATCCTCTACTCAGAACACTGTAATTATTACTTATGTTATTAAATGCACATGTGTCTATTCTTCAAGTTCTGTAGTTAGCCTTTTTCCATAAACTGAACTCTCTGTATGGAAAAGCTTTCCATTCTTAGCTTGCATCTAGCTGGATATATGACAGACTGTATGGAGCAACTTCTGTATCACTGGGAACCACACTTTGTTCACACTGTGGAGCATCATTTATGGTTCTTCTGTCCAGGGTAGCTCTGCAGATGCTTCTGACTGCTCCTGCTCCCACACTCACCACCTGCTTTGTTCTGCCACCATTTTCTATTGTATTTTTTATCAAATGTTTCCAGATGGCAATATTGGGTGGGGCCAGGAAGAGAAATGTTTTGATGTAAGTTTTCAAAACTCCACTCCCTATATGACAGCCACCTCCCCTCATCCATCATGTCCTTTGATACCTCCATCACTCCCCAGTGGCAGGTCTCATCCACATTCAGTCCAAGCTTCGGTTGCTTCCATAGAATCAGATAGTTACCGACTGCAGAGAATGTGAACATCCACAAGAGGCCACAATTTGCTTTATCAAGTCTGATCATTGCGGCAAGGATTTTTTTTGAAACAAACACAAAAATCCTAGAAAGCAAATCACTAAACAATGTTCAGTAATAGAGGAGACACTAAGTAAATACGTGGCATAATAAAGATGGCTTGATTTACCCTCTGCCAAAGTACAATCCTTCTTAGTATTTCCTCTGAGAGTGATAAGGTTACCTTCTGTCTTGTGTGAAAAAGAAATGGTTTAACTTCAACTAGTAGACTTTCCACAAAGGTGAAGAAAGTAACACAAATATTAACTATCCCATTAGTGGAATTGTAATTTTGTATCCTCTACACACACATTATATTTCTTAAATCAGTCATCAAATGCTGATTTGTCTTTTCTCCAAGTTCAGGAGTTAGCCTTTTCCTTAAAGCTGAACTCTGGGTATGGAAAGGCTTTTTATTCATGGAGAGCTTCAATTTAGCAGGACTTGGGACAGAGTATGAAGCAACTCTTGTGCCACTGTTGGCCCTCCCTCCTCCTGGGGCTCTGAAACATCATATATGATGGTAGAAGCTCATGAATGGCATACAAATGATGGAGTAATTGCTAGTGAGTATAATTCTAATGCTATGTAGAATGAAAATAAAAAAGGTTAAGTCATTTTGAAAAGAATAAAGAAGTAAATTAAATAAGAATGCTTTACAAATGCAGTAGATGCTAATCTTTGATATCTAACATTATTGTTTTAGGAAATCATTTTGTTTCACCAAGAATACAATACTAATTGCCTAAAAATCATGTACATATAAAGAGTAGTATCTGATTTTTCCAGGAAAAAAATCCAAGTCTGAATTCTATAGTAGTCAAGTTTCTTATTTTAATTATAATTAAAGTCTTTATTAGCTCTCTAATTTACATATGAAAATCAAAGAAACATTTTCAGAAACCATTACAGTTTATAAATGTAAAGTGCCATTATTGAGCAAATATATTACTCTATGAGTGGATTTGTCCCATCTCCCATCAACTAATGACATAGCTATATAAACTTGTTGAATTTTATTGGTAAGTAATACACTGTTACAAACACTAATTCTCTTCTCCATGTCCATGTTGATTTTGTGTATACATGTGAGTGGTTAGAATGTGTCTGCCTAATCTCTAACACTCAACAGAAAGATGAGCTAGAGGTCACATTTATATGAATGATTGACTCAGACAATTAGCAGATCATTTTAAGTAACTTGTTAAAATCACAAATATTTTACTATCTAAAATTAAGTTCTATGGTCACACATTTCTGTAATGAATGTGTTATTTGTATTATTAATATATACCTTCAGGAGAAAATAAATTTTACCGTTTACTCTTCCTGCTCTGACGACCTCTGTACTTTCTTTTTCTCAGCCTAGCCTGACTACATCTGACATGCTGGTATAATTTTAGTAGAGTAGGAGCATATATTATACAAACGTAAACACAATACTTACTTTTAAAGTAAAAGTATCAAACTTAAGAATTCACAAAAACTTTGTTTTGCACAATTTAACTTCAGATTTTAGTTGCTCATACCAACGCATGGTCAGTTTATGATATAACCTAAGTTTAATTTTAATTGCCAAGGTTCAGTATGGTTCAGTATATATTTGTACATCTTAAGGCATTTAGGTAGTGTGTTTTAGGTTTTAGGAATTCTTGCATTTGAGAAAACTGAGTCAACACATTTGCATCGCTTTGTGTACCATTACCTGTAAGGTTCCCGAAAGTACTCAAGAATCAAACTTGCTAATGTCTCTATGAAGAGAAATGGATATTCTCTTTAAGGGTGAAGGATACATGAATGCAGACCGAAATAGCTTCCCTCAATTAAGTCTTTATTGCATCAGAAATTGAGTTACATACCAATCTTATTTTAAAAAGTATTGCTTAATTGATCTTTTTCAATTTCAGATAAAGTATTTTGAATCTGTCTTAATTATGATTTTGAAAATACAGTACTGAATAAACAGCTCAGGTAAGATACAAAGCATCATAATAAAAAATACAATACAAAGTGATCTGCCTATTATAGGGTGTATGTGACTTAGATTTGGAGAGTAAAAAGCATCTTGCTGTTGAAAAGGGTTGCTTTGTTAAGTTGATTTTTTTTTTAAGTATACAGTGGGTCCAGACTTAGTATTGACATAACTTGGCTTTTTAGTAATTATGTGAGATATTCCATGTGACTTGATAAACCATCAGAGGATAACAAAGGGCATATATTAGTAACATCTCACTGTCTATAGCATAGAAAATTTCACAATAGACCACAGTAAGGAAGTATTCAAAATTATCTGTAGAAAAAAATTGTAGGTGCGCTATAGTAGAAAAGCTGGCAATGTAGAACATATGTGTGGACAGATTTATGAGCTCTTAATGAGTTAGAATAGGCAGTTGTTAGCAATTGGATATTTGAGAAAGTGGGGTAGGAAAGAGATCTTAACACCTATGTCCTGGTTGTGATTTGATAAGCTGAGAGAATGCAATTTACTGATAGAAAAAAAGGGAACCTGTTTGAGCAGGTTGCACTTTAGAAACATATGGGACACCAAATAAAAAATTGTAATGGGGAGTTGGATACATATGTCCAGAATTTGGAATCATCTAAAAGCATACATGTGTTACTACAGAAGTAACAATGAAAAACAGTCATAGAAAGTAATGTCCTAGAATGGAAACTTTTTTGGAAAAGTTAATGTTGTCATGACAGACAACATTAAGTTATCCAAAAGCAGTCTGTAGCATCTAAGTAGTTAGACTATCGGTATGTAAGAAAAAGAGCTTTATTTCTTTTTTATTTTTTATTACTATTATTTGTGTGTGTGTGTGCATGTGTGTGTAAGAGGAATTCTCGCTGTCTCACCCAGACAGGAGTGCAGGAGTGGAATCTCAGCTCACTGAAACCTCTGCCTCCTGGGGTCAAGCAATTCTCTGCATCAGCCTCCTGAGTAGCTGGGATTACAAGTGCTTACCACCATGTCTGGCTAATTTTTGGTTTTTAGAAGAGATGGGGTTTCACAATCGTGGCCAGACTGGTTTCGAGAAAAATTATAATTTTAAAGAACTATGTTTGTGCTAAACACAAATCTTTAGCATTCTTCTAGAGTTCTTAGTTGTGTCATCTGCAGTAAAATAAGCCTAAGAATTGCACCAGAATTAGTTGCCCAACTAATTAGTTGCCCAAGGAGATTCAAAGTTTTATTGTTATAGGTTTCTAGAAACAATCAGACTATATATCTGGAAATTCTATACACACATGCCCACACACAAACACACAATTTTCACTCAATAGACATTATAATAAGCACACTGAAAATCTGATAATAAAATTATTAAAAAGCTGTAGAACACAATAATTAAAGGCAAAAGATAATTTTAAATTTAAAACAACTGAAATATTAGATTTTAACAATTAAAATTTTCTAATTGTTCTTTGGTCCACCATCATAGATTTCAAGAAGATAATTAATGTTGCACGAACGACATTGAGTTCCCTATCAATGAAATTTAATTTATACCATTTTAAAAATTGTTTGTATTCATATATTGTTTATTATGTAACTTCTTCTATTTGCTCTAAAGTAAGGCTAGATCACATCTTAGCCTCATCTCATCCAAGGAGGTGTTTACAGTAAAGGTATACATGTTGACATAATGTGGAATATAGTTGATGTGGATTAATGTGGGTTTCATATAAATTTATTATTCTCTTTATTAAGATAGGCTTGAAATGTTTTGTCTAATGAACATTTAGTCTATTCAATAGGCAGTGTTCAACAGATATATATCAGCATCTGCTGAGTACCAACACTGTTCAAGGCAGCAGATAACAATATAGGCAAAGATAATATTAATCCAAATTTCACATGAAAACTTTTGATACTATTAATAATGTGGCAAATGACATGATTTTCACTTTATTATAATTTTTAAGAGAATAAGAATATGAAATGTGTATTGTTTAAGTGTTATAAGAAGCCTTTCCATGTTATTATTTACCTGAAATTAGATTATAAAAATTACCTTTTTCAAAAGAAATATATATTATAAATGTTCCTATGGCAAAAAGAAAAAAAAACCTGGCCTCTGACTTGGAATATAATATCATTTTATTAAATAAGATACATAGTAGAGAGAAAAAACTATTTTATTTATCTGTCATGGTAATGACAAAAAAGACAGAGGTCTTTTTTTTGTGATTTTTAATATTGACTCCTAAGAACAGTAAACAGTTGGCAGTGTAAATATGTTGCAATTTAGCCAGCTGTGAAAGAAAATGACTGATCATTAGTAAATCAGGCAATTTTTATTGTTGCCATTGAAAATTGTTGTACTCATCGTGTGTGTTCTTTTACTGTCAGAAATGAAATCAATTTTGTACTGCCAATTAATATCACTGTTTTATTATCATGGTATTCTAGCTTTACATTCTAAAATGTGGTCTCTGAGAAATGAGTAAAAACCAAGTAAGTTTTGTTTTTTCTTTAAAAAGGAAGTCATAAAATGCTACTCACATTTAGTAAAAATAATGAGGTGAGTGGGACATGGTGGTGCATTTGTCTAATCCCAAGTAGTTGGAAGGCTGAGGCAGGAGTGTTCCTTGAACCCTGGAGTATGAGGCCTCATTGAGCTATGAGCTATCATCTTGTCCCTGTAGTCCAGCCTGGGCCATGGAGCATAATCTTAAGTATAGAATAAAAAATAGAACTGTGAAAAGTAATATAGCATTACAGTTTTTAATTCGCTTGTAGTAATGCATGGATAGTATATTTAACCAAAATATTTTTAATTGGTCGTACACCAAGAGGTCAGATATTTGGGTCAGATTGCTAACTAGCTCCTCAACTGGCTAAATCTGTAACAATTGGTGAAGTATTTGTTCTAACTGTAATTGATATTTTATTTGTTAAATGGATTTACTAATGTTACCCGCTTAGGAAACGAACTGATATTGATTAGATTACCTCAAAAACTTGTTCTGAATGACACATATTAGGCAGTAAAATATTAGCTACTACTACATATTATAAATTATTTTCTTCTGCTTATTTTTAAAGCTCATAGTGCACATGATAAAATTCCAGAAGACTGAGAATGGCTGTTATATACAATAGAACACTGTAAGAGTCACTATCAAAAATGAGTATATCAGTGCATAAAATGTATGGTAGGTTTATTTAGCAGTCATTTCATTGTTTATCATAGTGTTTTTTCTTACAATTTTGTAGAAGCCTCTGTCAGAATTAAGAACTGTTTTAGAAAAGAATAATCATGGATGATTGAAATTAACATTTTAAGCTGATACTGAAAATTATTCTGAATTCTATTACATTTATATTTGTATTTTCTTTCGAAGGCTAATGGAAGTCTTAAAAAGAAAATGGATACTTCCCTGCCAGGGGAGACACCATGATCACGAAGGTGGCTTTCCCAAGGCAAGGCGGATCTATTGCACTCTAGATGGGCTGACCCATGAAATTTCCCCAAATGTGGGAAACTCAACTGCATAATTTGTGGAAGTGAAGGATTGTGTTTGTGCTTTCACATGGGAAAAAAAAAGAAAGAAAATTGAGTCATTTAGTGTATGTAGAAAATTGAAAGGGAACCATATACTGGAAAGAATTAAATATGCCTACAAAAATTGTTGTCCTCCAGTAAAAAACAATAAAACATCAAATTGTTATTTATTAGAAAAATCAAATAGTGCTAGGATGACACTTGCAAATGCTTGAGAACTTTGTCTAAATGAGGTGGCTGGGGGAAGACCCCAAAGTTCAGCAACTATATCTGGGAGAAAGAGAAGTAATTTTTAAATGTGTAAGCCAATGTTTATGTATTAATATTGCCCTTAAAAATATTTATTTTGTGAAATGATTAGCAATGGTTTGTTTGTTCTTAAAAAGTAATTTCCTTTTGGAAGCAGCTTGCGTGAAATGGGCTAAAAATTATGTAGCTAAAATAATTCAGAATTTTTCCCTAAATTATAAATCATTTGCAGGAATTGTAAAGATGTTATAGCTGTCAGCTTTCTTGCATTTCTTAAAAGTTTATTCTAAAGAAGAAAATAAAATATAAGTTATAAAGTTACTTTTATAATCAAATTGTCAATCTTTTTAAATATTTAGAATTTGGAGCCAGTTGACCATGATGTTTTAGATGGGCATAAGACCTCTCCAACAGAAGATGCTCCATTATATCCTCATTCAACAGGCTCTTTGTATCAGCAGGTTAAATAATAATAATAATAATTTTCTTTTTCAAAACTCATTTTGATGATTTACTTATATGGTCTTCAATTATTATTTTATTACATATTTTGTAACTTATCAGCTGTGACTGCAAATTAAAAAAAAATTTCTAGGACAGCTATGGCAAGATGATCGGAGGAAGAATAGTTTAAGTGGGATCATGTTTTATTTTACCCTTGTGATACTTTCTTTGTAATTAGGTACTACCTTGTCCTAGTTCATAAAAATGTGTGATATTTCAATAAGAGCATAATTTATTTAGTCTTTCTCAAAATCCAGTGGCAGTAAAACTTAACGATTTTACCAGCTTTAATATGAAATTTACTGTAAAGAACAAATACTGACCAAAAATATAAATAAAATCCATTCATGAGCACTTCTAAGTTAAAAAAAATATTTGTGTTAAAATATTCTGGGAAGATTAGCCACAATGTGAGTAATGCAGTTTTCTTTTCTCTTTTCTCTTTTCTTCCCTCTTTTCTCTTTTCTCCCCTTCCATTCTCTTTCCATTTCTTTTCCTTCCTACATTCCTTCCTTCCTTTCTTTATTTCTTTCCTTTCTTTCTCCCTTTCTTCTTTTCTTTCATTTGTTCTTTTGATAGTTTCACTCTTGTTGCCTAGGCTGAAGTGCAATGTTTGTGATCTTGGCTCACTACAACTTCCACCCCCCGAGTTCAAGCGATTCTCCTGTTTCATCCTCCGAAGTAGCTGAGATTACAGGCATGCATCTGGCTAATTTTGTATTTTGGGTAGAGACAGTGTTTCACTGTGTTAGGGTGTTCTGGATCTCCTGAGTTCACAATCCACCCACCTCCGCCTCGGTCTCTCAAAGTCCTGGGATTACAGGTGGTGAGTCATTGCACCCGGCCAGGTTAATCATTTAAAGCTTGTCTTGTGCTGTAACATTTAGCATGACTTCCCATCAAGTTCATGTAGCCAAGGGATGGAATTACCTAAATTACAACAGTTGCCTAGAATAACAGCTGTATTGCTCAGAAACCTTATTTTTTATCACCAGAAAAAACATAAAATGGTGAAAAATGTCAAAAACAAGAAGATTTTAATTCTACACGTTCTTCACATTTAATGTTTGATAGTTTAATTTCTTGTTGAGATAAAGAATATGGATAGATTTTAATAGAAATTCTAAAATATTAAAACCAATATGCACAATTTTCATATGTCACAATATGTGAAGCATAGTAGATTATATATTTGTGCTTGGAGCACTTTTGTGGTAGAATTTATTAAGTGATGCCTCTAAAATTTGGTTTCATCTTATCCCAGTGAAGTGCATATTATCAGAATCCACAGTACGTTGAAGCACCATTGTGCCAAGATTTCTGACTGCTTTGCTAGCCAGTCAAAATTTTCCTTGAAAGCAGTAAGTCTCCTAGTTTATTTCTATATTATTTTAAAGCTTTTGTTGTTAGATATAGGGTTTACTGAAGATATAATCGCCTTCTGATTTTAAATAATTCATATAATTTTTTATTTGATGTGATATCTCAACACCCATTGTTGGAAACAATAGGATATGAAGTGTGTTGTGTAGCTTGAGGAACAGCAATTTGTTTGTTCAAATTGGTTAGAATATACTATGTTTTTATCTTTTTATAGTAGATAAGCAGTAGCATCAACCACTATGAATGCAAAATGCAGTCTACCTTAGTCAAGACTTATAAATACACCATTAGGGCTACTGATATTGGTACATTGTAATCCAACTATGTTATGGCCCTTCCTAATTGGCCTATTGTTATTTGCAGTCTATGTTTCTCTTCTGGCCTAGACTTAGATTTTGGAATTTCTGTTCCTTAGAGAGTGTAAGAGAAATATGTGTAGATTAATCTTATCTCTGTATTACTGCTGCATCTCTATAAGTTTGCTACCTCAAGTGAATGCATCATGTTTTCCTGGTTCTAATCACCTCCCAATCATCCTGGAGAGGATTCTTCAAATGGAAATCAACATGTCCTTCTTTAATGCACCCCTGAAATTATTACTGACATATTTGTGTAAACAGCTTTCCACATCTAAACTTCTAGTTATTTTGAAATCTATAACAAATTATTCATACCTATATTCTCCCTCCTATACAATCAAACTTTAGAACCTATTCCTTCTAACTGTATTTTTTACCCATCAACTAACTCACTTATTTGTTTGCTCAATATCTTTCACAGTCTATAATAATCTGTCATTCTATTTTCTACCTCCGTGAGATCATCTTTGTTATTTCTCACATATAAATAAAAAGATGCAATCTTTGTCTTTATATTTCCTGGCTAATTTCACTTAACATAATGTCCTTTATATGAAGCCTTTTTCTGAGTAATGTTTAGTCAATTTATTGAGGTTTTTATGAAACTGAAATAATCACTTTCATAAAATTTACCTTAACTGTTACCAAAATTCCTTGGGTACATAGGACTGTAGTTTGGAAACAGCTAAATGAACAAAGATGTCTTGAGGCTGTCTTAGGACATTAATATTGTACTCTTTTCTGTCTCTTATCTTACTTAGCTTTGGTTTGTCTTCAAATTAATAAAACTATTCTAGTAAATTATCTTGGGTACCAACATTAAAGACCAAAAGAAATCAGTAATGCACTAATTTAACTTTATAAATACAAGGAAAGATGTTACAACAAATACCAAATGTTACTGAATAAAGTGATATACTGTTTAGGCTCCTAATTTTCAAAGCACTTAATTTATTTATTAATTTTTATGATTATTGCTTATTTCAAACATGGACTATTATAACTGAGTTCACAGAAAAGTTATTATAAAAGAGTAATAAAATAATAATATACACTAGATGTAATACAGTAAAGTTTGGTCAAGTAGGCATTAGTAAAGACAAGTGAGTCCTCTGCCATGAGTAACTTTGGGGGAATAAGTACAGATTGGGTAGTAAGTTACATAGTCTTTCTAGGATTCAGAATTTTCTTTTGAGAATAATGCATTTTCCAAATTACATAAGATTATTTACATGATTAAATCAGAATTATTAACACTCAATAAATATGCCTATTAACCATAGTTGTGGAAGGAAGGGGAGCATAGACAGAAGCTCCAAAACTCAAAAGATGTTTGTAGCCATAAATCAAAATACTGTTTGTTTACAAGTATCTAAGAAATTTCTGTAAGCTTTTAATTGTGTCTTAGGTTTGTGACAAAGAAAGAAACAATACCTATGTCCTGCCTTGGAGAAGCTGATTGCATAGAAAAAGAAACAAGGCAGATATATGTTCCACAGAATGTTGCCAAGACAACATAAAGCAAAAGCAACCAAGTACAAAGGTGAGATATCTAATTTGCAATTTTATTTTCTGTCTGTTTCATTTGCTTCTTGCTGGTATGATTAACCATCACTATATGTGTTAAATTCAACACCCTAGGAGTCACAAGGGCTATAGTACTGGAACTTACATTACAATTTTTCTTCCCATAGTGTCTGTTAAGGAAGTATTAGTGAACATCCCATATGAAGACTCTACTAAAAGTAAAGCTACCACGACTACGATGCTTGGATGATATAATTTACTGGATCTAGCAAAGAGAAAGAAAGTGTGTGTTTTGTAATCCTATATATGATAAGTGCTGAGAAACTAGTAGCCAAAAGACAAACTATTTCTGCCCACTGAAAGGAAAAAGAGAAGAAATTGTAGAACCATTTACTACAGTTATAATATTCTATTTTTTAAATTTAGTTTCTATCAATATCTGTACAGAAAAGTAAAAAAAAAATATAACAATAATAAAGATCTTGAGTATAAACATTACCAAAATTTAGGTATCCCATATTCTCTTATTTGGAGATGTATCCTAAATAGGTGACCTACCACTATGATCTAACTCTTTTACCGCTTTATATTCAAATGAATACCTTTCATAGGCAGTTTGATGATAATCCTTAACTAATATTTTTTACAAGTTCACATGACATAATTTGAAGAAGAAATTTGTTTCTTTAGCAGAAAAAGCTCTCATTTGAGAAAAATATAGAGAGAATTTTAGAAAAAGCACAGCTTATGAAAGAGATAACATAAATATGTCAGTCATAGTATCTCAGAGATTTTAGCCATATTATGAAGAAGATCTTCCTGCATAATTCTTTTAAAGTACAGTAATTTCTGAGAGAAAAACAGTAGCTGCTATCAGAATCTTCAAAGTAATAAAAATTAATAATTAGAATTTACCTAACCGTTCTGCTTCTCATCTTTGAAAAAATCATTGTCTATATTTTGACCTATGCATTCAATTGCAAGAATACTGTTTCTGGTGGAAACTATATATATACATAAATTATATATATATAATATATAGTTTATACTATATATAATATAGTATATAATATATAATATATAGTTATATAATATATTATATAATATATAATATATAATTATATAATATATTATATAATATATAATATATATTATATATTATATAATATATAATATATAATTAATACTATATATAGATTTATATAAAATATATGGATTTACATAATAATATATTATATAATATATAATTATATATTATAAAATATATTATATATAATGTATATATAATATATATAATATAGTATATGTGGCTGTTGGATCACAGAATTCATGTGACAAGTAGCACCAGTATTTTTGAGTCCCACAAGTTTTTCTGGTGGGTGAGATCTAACAGAGAGCAGATATTCCCACTCAAAAAGTGCTGACAACCTGAGATAAGAAGAAAAAATAATGCTTGTAGTATGAAAATGATTCTGTCCACTTTTCTTTTCATCAAGTGACAAATTAATATTAACAACAACTCATTTATCAATACAGCCATCTTTGAATGAATATTTTAAATTTTGATATTAACAGCAAATCCAGTGACTATTCAGATTTTTAACTACAGATCCCTTATGTCCATATTTTAATGACATTATATCTGTTTGGTTTTTTTAAAAAATTTGTTTGTTTACAAAAATTTTTTGATTATATACATTAACTATGTCAATGCAACTGTAAATAAATTAACAAAAAAATGTGTTTTTATAAAGGAAACTCTTCTTTCTACATAGATCCCACCAGACAAATAAAGCTCTACCCTTTTAAGCAGTGAGTTTAGCTAGAAAATTCTGCAATGTGTTAGAAAATACACTCACACAGATAAAAACATAAACAAATATAACTTCACATTTTCCAATTAAAGATCAGTACAGAATGTGTTGTTAATTGTATTCTTAAACCTCAGTTTTCTCTTGAAATGAACTAAATTTTGTTATCATTTGTTAATTTACTTATATGACTTCACACCCTGAGTTTCTGTTCTGTGTAAGATTTGAACATTACTACTTATTTTGTTGGACAGAGGTGGATATTTAGAAGTAATACAATGCACTCAAAATTTCTCTTCTCACATTATGATTTTTAAAGCCATACCTCTCTTAGAATTTAAATAAAGTAACATTAAGCAACTTCAAGGCTTGGTTTATTAAAATATTTATCATGAATACATTTTAAATATAAATATTTTGTGCCATTAAATTTGGCTTCTTTTTACACTAAGGTTTCAGTATTTTTTAACATATGATTCAATAAAACTCAGTTTAGTTACCAACACCAAGTATAGGGGAACACTTAAGAAATACATATATTTTTAATTTAATATTGTCTGACATAAATGATTTTAAATATATACCTGGTAGCTAATAAAATGTTAAACTAGTTGATCAAAAACAAAGTTAAAAAAGAGTTAATTTTTTTCTAAATGAAAATACACTTTCAAAGTAATCTCTTATTAATGAACAAAAACAGCTTTATAATTTAAAAACTCCCTAAGTATTCCTTTGTCTATATAATATAATGCATTCAAATTCAGGAGTTTGAGGTCTGCCTAGCCAACATGGCAAAACTCAGTCTGTACTAAAAATGTCAAAAAAAAAAAAAAAAACTGCCAGATAGGCTGGCAGGTGCATGAGGTCCCAGTTACTCAGGAGGCTGACTCAGGACAATTGCTTGAACCTGAGAGGCAGAGGTTGCAGTGAACTGAGATCCTGCCACTCCAGGTTGAGCAACAGAGAAAGACTAAATCTCACCCCACTCACATGCCAAAAATAATAAATAAATAAATAAATAAGAAAAGATCAATTTAACTGTGAATACATCAAGTATTGTTTATGCCAGTTCACCTGAGCAAGGACAAAAATCCATGTACTGATGGAACTTACATTTTCACTTTAGGGGAAAGTAGTGACAATATCTAGTGATTTTATTTTTATGTAAGAAGGATAAGGATTTTGGGTTCATTTATAAGCAAGTGAATAGCATAAGCTCAAAGGAGATTTGAGCAAACTTCTTGAAACAACAAGGAGCACAAAACCGCTGAAGTCACAGTGTATACTGAGGCTCTGAACAAGAAAGAGGATGGTAGAAGAAGATATGCAAATGAAAATAAGAAGAAAATAATATATGGTTGTTTGTTACATTATAAAGACCATGGTTTTAGCTTAGGAAAAAGGGGAGCTGGTATTGAATGTTCATAGGTAGAGTTACTTTTTAAGGTAAGGGCAACTTTCTATGTTTAAATAGTAGTGATGGTATCATAACATTGGGAATATCCTGCAAATCGCTGAATGTGTACTTTAAAATGGTTAATTTTATAGTATCTGAGATATAATTCACCTAGTTGTAATAGTACTGATAGTGTAATACTTGTAATAGTGGAAGGTAGGAGATCAGTAAAGAGGCTGAGTTAATCAGATGAGAAATGTGGATAACCTGTATCTGGGTGACAGCAGGAAAAATAGGGAAAAGTGGTTAGATTCTGGACCTGTTTTAGAAGGAAAACATGCAGAATTTGAGGATTAATGGAAATGAGTAGATGAAAAGAAAAGCATCAAGAATGACCTTATAGATTTAGGCCTTTGCAACAGGATGTAATTACTATCAGATGAAATGGGATACACTTGGGGGAAGTTGTTTGGAAGGAGCATCAGAATTCAGTGTATAGCCTTGAGATCAAATTGCCTGTTAAACATGAGTATGTGCAATACAGCCATATATGATTTGGTCTTTGGTAAGAGAATGGCTGGAGATAACCATTTGGGACTCATAGTACCATTCAGAAATCCATCATACAGGAAGAGATAACTGGGAGATTGAGAACAAATTTATCAGGAATAGTTCCAGGAAGAGGGTGAATAAGAAGTAACTTATATTTGGCCAGGCCTGGTGACTTGCACCTCCAATGCTAGCACTTTGGGAGCTTGAGGCAGGCAGATGGCTTGATCCTAGAAACTCAAGTCCAGGCTGCGACACATGGGAGAGACCCCATTTCTACCAAAATTAGCTAGTCTGGGTGGCCTATAGTCACAATCACCCAGGAGGCTGAAGAGGAAATGCCATCTGCGCATGGGAGTTTGAGGCTGCAGTGAGTTCTTGATTGCACCACTGCACTCCAGCTTGGACAACAGAGACAGACCCTGTCTCAGTAAACAAACAAACAACAAAGACAAGAAATTAAATATATATATATATATATTATATTTGGCAAAAAATTGATTATTTTAAGTATAGTATATTTGGTAGACTGTTGGGGATGAGCGCCTGACTGGTAAGGTAAGTGGAATTTTCAAGTGAGGGCATATTATCAATAGAAAAAAGTTCACCTGAAATTCAATATAACATTTTAAATTTAGCAATTAGGGTGTCACTGATGGTCTTTGAGAAAGGACTGTGATTTCATTGCTGTGGGATAAAATGTGAGACAGAATATGAACTGATGGAAAGAAAATACCTAATAGAAATTCTCTGTTGAAATTAAAAGCGAGAAAAATGTCAGTACCAAAAGAGACAGTTTCTGTTGTGGTTCGTAAAATATGGAGTTTTTATATATGTGTGATAAGAAAATCAGGGCGGTGAAGAAGAGAATAAAAGAAATTACATGAAAGAGGAAACGATCAATCACATTGATGGGTTGGGTCCAGGAGGATGTATTTTAAAATGTGATAAAGCTTTTTGTCTTTGAATAAATACGTGCATATAGTTAAAGGTGTGATTTAGATCAGAATAATAAACGACAGCAGTTGAGGAATTTAATACTCTACAGTATAAAACTTAACAAATTGGAGGAAAGGATGTTTATGGTAAGTTATGAGAATAAAAGCAACGCAAAGAAAGTTCAGGAAATGAACATCTTATCAAATAAAAATAAAATAGATAACTTCTTGATTCTTCCCTCCCACTTTTTTAAACTACTACTTCTATTTTTCCCATTGATATATTTTAACAAATGACCAACATCTTCTGGGGAAATATTATGTTCTGTCTCTGTTAATTTGCATTATATTCTTACACATTTCATGCCTTTTTATTATATTAATAGAATTTTTAGTCAGAAAAGTTTTCTGTCTAAATTCCATTCCAATATTTACTTGATTTAAAAGTAAATCAAGTAATTTACTTTTAAAAGTACTGTTGCCTTTTATCTTCCTTTCTATTCATTTTTGTTGAATATTGCTTCCCACCGATAATGACTAATTGATCTTCACAATGTATCATTAATTTATCTGATAGTTTGTCCGGAAAGAACCTAATATGAGCTTCTTCATACCCTCCCCCAACAAAATAGAATTTACATCTTCTATAACCATGCAAAGTCTGGATTTCCTTTCTATTTAAATTGAAACTTTACTTGATTAATAATTTCATAGCATCAAGCCAAGAAACAGTATTTTAAATGCAAAATGACCAACATCTAACAATAAGTGGAACTTAAAGGGCTCACTGTTTTGTAGTCCTTTCCAAATCAGAAAAATCTGCTTGTTAGTTTTCTTAGTGTCATCACGGTTGCACTTGGCTTAGACCTTGTACGGTTTTGTTTTAGTCAATGTCAGCGGCAGACACTGGCTGCAGAGCACAAAAAGAAAACTTATGAGAAATATATCCCTTTCTTCTTACTACTTGAAGACAGGACAATCATCTTGTTGTTAAGAGGTAGTTAAGTCCTCATAGTAGTTTTATTGTCTATTTCCTTGAAACAATGTTTGCTGAAGAAATAATATGTCAAGTTATTTGACATATTGACTAAATTATGTCAAATGCTTTAATTGACTGCGTTATGTCAAATGGTGATTCAATATTTCCGAAACCAGATATATATTTTTTATTGTGATTAGTGATCCATATTTACCTTTTTACATTTTCCATGAATAGTGAATTATACTGAATCTTGTTTTCTTCTTTTCGGATTTGATACGGAACTCTACTGGATTCACTGAAAAGAAGAGTTTGAATTAGCAGCATGCTAAGAATGGACACCGTGTTTGAAGAGACTGATAAAGAAATTACAAGAGGAGTTTCATCTTTGGAAGAAAAAATGGTCCTTGGGCACACACACCATATGAGCTTTACTTTCAGCATTCTCTGCTCAACTGTTCGGTGCTGTGGTGAGGCACCTATGCATTGTATATATCTGAAATTAAGTGAAAAGCTATTGACAGATTCTGATATCATTTGCCATGAACTTTATTACTGTGTAAGTACTTTTGGATCAAATTACCCTAATGTTTTTCAAAAAAGACTTTAGAAGAAATAAAGCCGCGTTACTTTTTTTGGCACGTTCTTCCTTTAGGATCTACAGTGAGGTAAGTGAT
The DNA here is from genome assembly GCF_028885655.2 of Pongo abelii. Taxonomy (NCBI): domain Eukaryota; kingdom Metazoa; phylum Chordata; class Mammalia; order Primates; family Hominidae; genus Pongo; species Pongo abelii. The sequence continues at coordinate 36,809,891 of NC_072009.2, read as the reverse complement.
ACAAATCTCTCTCATTCTGTTTCCAACAAGTAAATAGAATACAAATTGTTCACTAACAAGATTAAGGATTGGGTAATCATTGTTCCTCTAAGTGAAATGCATCCCTGTTTAGTTTTGTTTAGTTTTCACAATTTTGAAAATTTTCCTATTCAATTTTTATCAGTCATAATATATTGAGAGTTTTTAAAAAATGAAAATGGGATTTAGTTAGTGGTTTTTTCTGCTCCTTTTAATATTATTCTCATTCAACTTAACGGGCATTCTAAATAGTAATGAGTGATATGAATATAACCTTAAAGGAAGGAATGAGGGTAGAGTGAGAGAGAAGAGAGTATGACTCGAAAATAATCTCACAAGTTTTATTTGTCAACTCATATGTTTTAACATGTTAGTAGTAGATTTTCTACTCATCCTTAAATTCAGAGCTGTGACTTAGAATACAAAAATGGAGCTAAACAATTCATTTCCATATGACTTCTGTCTGCTACTATACTGATTTTCACGAGTACTATAAATTTTGTAAGAACTAATTTCATTCAGATCTGCATTTAGACTTCCAAGATAGTAAAATGTATAAAAAATATATACATTTTATAGAATAAGGAGTCATTGGGGTAAGTATTACCTTTCTTTAAAAGGTAAATGCAGAAGTTTATAAACACATGCAAAAATGTGCAATCTCATGATTTAATCTTCTATTCAAATAAAAAATAGTAATAGCTAGGCCGTTAGTGACACCAGCAGGGTAATAAACCCTCCTGCAAAGCCAAAGCATTAATACCAGCGATAATGCATGAAGTGATTTTGGGCCATAATCTGGAGAAAATTTAAGTTTAATTGACTGAATCTCCTGAAAGAGAAGGACTTAGGCAGAAACAACAAAAAAATGAACAATACATTAGCCAGAAATCTCAACAAATAAATAAGACACTTGAAAATATTAGAACCAATAAATCTCCATGTAGTAAAAACACACCTAGTTTTGTTGCTGTAGTTGTTGTTTAGAGACAGTGTCTGTCACCCAGGCTGGAGGGCAGTGGTGTGATCTTACCTCCCTGCAACTTCCAACTCCCAGGTTCAAGGGATTCTCCTGCCTGAGCCTCCCAAATAGCTTGGACTACAGGCTCACACCACCAAGCCCAGCTAATTTTTGTGTTTTTAGTAGAGATGGGGTTTCACTATATTGGCCTGTCTGGTCTCAAGCTCCCGACCAAGTGATCCACACACCTTGGCTTCCCAAAGTGTTGGGATTACAGGCATGTGCCATCATGCCTGGCAAAATTTTTCTTTGTTACAATGTTAATTTAAGAAATTTTATACATTTCTTAAATTTTTTGCAATAGGCTGAGCATGGTGGCTCACACCTCTAATCCCAGCACTTTTAAAGGCCAAGGCATACAGATCATCTGAGGGTGGCAGTTCAAGGCCTGCTTTGATGACATGGTGAAACCACCCCTACTACAAATACAAAAGTAGCTGGGTGTGGTGGCATGCCCCTGTAATCCCAGCTACTTAGGAGGTTGAGGCAGTAGAATCACTTGAACCTGGAAGGTAGAGGTTGCAATTCTGTGATGATGAGAAATGTTGACATATTTATATATAGTGTGTGTGTGTATATATATATATACACACAGCAAAAGACACACACACACACTACACCTGTTAGCTGTGTATATGCATTCTTTGGTAAACAGAAGATACATATTTTTAATTGGGTTATTATTTTCTTGTTCTTTTAAATCTGTTTTTATTTCCTTGTACATTTTGATTAACCCCTTTTCTGATGGACAGTTGGAAAATATTTGCTCTCATTATATTAGTCTGGTGATTTATTTTATTTTATTTTATTTTATTTTATTTTATTTTTGTAAAGAATTTTTCTAGTATGATGTAACCTCACTTTTCTGTTTGTGCATTTTTTTTGCCTGCGTTGTTGAAGTCTTATCCAAAAAATATTCTTGCCCAGACCAAGGCCATTAAATGTGTTTTGTGATTTATTCTACTAGTTTCACAGATTGGTGTTGTCATTATATCTTTAATTTTAAACGTTTTTAAATATATATTCTTATAGGTCAGGTCTCACTATATTACCTAGTGTAGAGTGCAGTGGCGTTAAGTGTTTCATGCTATAGGTTTGAACAGTTAGGCTCAGGTAATCCTCCCTGCTGGAACCCCTGAGTAGCTAAAATTATAGGGGCACTCCACTGCACTAATCTTTTTAATCCATTTGGGTTAATTTTTGTATTTGGTGAGAGATAGGGTTCTAATTATGTTCTTCTGCATATAGCTGTCCTGTTTTCCCAGCACCACTTATTGAAGAGACTGACATTTCCTCATTTTGTTTTCTTGGCACCTCTGCAGAATATCAGTTGGCTATACAGGCGTAGATTTATTTTTGCTCGGTGTGTTCTATTGTATTGGTTTATAACATTGTGACATCCCCAATTCTATGGATTCAATCCCCAACCCCATTGACGTCTTCAGGATAGCTCTGGCTATTCACGATTTTTGTGGTTTCATATTTATTTAGCATTTTTTTTCAATTTCTGTGAAAAATGCCATTGGTGTTTTGATAGAGACTGCATTCAACTTGTGCACTTCTTTGGATCATATAAACATTTTAACCATATTACTTTTTCCAATCAATGAACATAAATATCTTTCCATTTATGTATGCCATTTTAACATTTTATTAGTGTTTCATAGATTTCAAACGCAGATTTTTTTTATCTCCTTGGTTAAATTTACTCCCTTTTATCCCCCATACCTATTATGAATAACATTGTGTTCTTAAATTTTTGGGTTTTTTTTGATATTTTGCTGTTAGTGTATGGAAATGCTATGCAATTTTATATGCTGAGTTTGTAAACTGAAACTTTACTTACCTTCTGTATTAGTTCTAACTACTTTTTACTTGTGTGTTTAAGGATTTCGATAGTATGTCATTAGCATATATGCACAATTTTACTCTTTTCTTTCTAATTTGGGTAGCTTTTCTTACTTTCTCTTGTCTAATAGTTCTGGCTAAGGTCTTTTATTATTACATTAATAGAAGTAGTGAAAATGAACATCCTGGTCTTCCTTCAGATCTTCTCAGAAAAGCTTTCATCTTTTAATTCCCTTTGAGTGTAATATTAGCTAAAGGTTTGTATATATGGCATTATCTGGTTATTTGGGTCTATGTCTTTTGTTGTGTTGAGTTACAGTTGTTCCATGCATAATTTGTTAAGAGATTTTATTGTGAAAATGTTGAATTTTGTCAAAACTTTTTTAACTTATTGAAATGACTGCACAGATATTGTTCTTTATTTTGATGATATGATGTATGACATTTAATGATTCCAATATATTAAAACATTCCTGCATCCCTGTAATCTCACTTGATCATGGTGAATGATTTTCTAAATGGTCATTATAAGTCATTTCCCCAGTATTTTATTGAGGATTTTTACATTATGTTTATCAGATATATTAGCGCATAGTTTTCTCTTTTTTCTTGTATCTTTGTCTGGTTTTGTAATCAGCATAATGCCATCCCAATGGAATGAGTTGGAACAGTTCCCATATCTTCCTTTTTGTTTTATGTTTTGACTAGGTTAAAAAAAAGTGGCAGTAGTTTCTTTTTTGTGGCAGGTAGAATGCAGCAGTGAATACATCAGGTCCAGGGCTTTTCTTTAATAGGTGACCTTTTATTGCTGATTTGATTTCTTACCATTAATTTGCTTCTGGGTATCAATTATGGTAACTCTTTTATGGCTCTGATTTCCTTTATAAGGGGCTTTGTTTTCTTTTGTTTTTTTTGTTTTGTTTTGTTTTCTTTTCTTTTTTTACTTTTGAGTTTAGATTTTTGTTTTTCTAACTCCTTCATTGAAACATCAAGTTGTATATTTGATGTCTTCTTGTAGTTGAAGGCATTTATTGCCATAACTTCCCTCTTAAAACTGTTTTGGTTGAATCTCTTAGGTTTTGGTGTGTTGTGTTTCTATTTTTGCCTGAAGAAATATGGTGTTTTTTTTTTTGAGATGGAGGTTTGCTCTTTTCTCTCAGGTTGGAGTGCAATGGTGTGATTGTGGCTCACTGCAACACTCACTTCCTGGGTTCCAGTGATTCTCCTGACTCAGCTTTCTGAGTAGCTGGGATTACAGATGTCCAACAATACACCCAGCTTATTTTTGTATTATAATAGATAAACTGTTTCACCATATTGTCCAGGCTACTCTCAAGCTCCTGACAACATATGATCCACCTGCCTTGGCCCCCAAAATTGCTGAGGATACAGTCATGAGCCATCACACCCAGCTCTACCACACTCTTAAATGCCAGTGTCTGATACATTTGCTCTTTGGATGTTATCCCATTAGTCTCATGAATCTTATTTATGTTTTCTCCTCTGACTCTACATTTTGAATTGACTTGTCTGTGAGTTTTGCTGCTTGACCACTTCTATTGTCACTAAAGTCAATTGCATTTTTTATTTTGTTGTGTTTTATTCTTCAAGATTTCTGTTTGTTTTTTCCTCCCATTTTTTAATCTCTTGTGTAAGTTCTCTGTGTAAATTCTCTGTGTAAAATCTCTTATGTAAATTCTCTGATAAATTTCAGAATTCTTTGTGTTTTGCTGAAGTTCAATGCATTGTCTTAAAACAAGTATTTTGAATTCCTTGTCAGGCCATGTGTCCACGCCCATCTCTTTTGGGGCAGTCACCACCACCGCTTTATTTTAACCACTTGATGCCATCATGTTTCTTTCATTGATCCTAATGCTTGTGACTATGCCTCAATTTCTGTGCAGTGATGTATGTGCCTAATTCGGTGTTTGTAGTTTGTCTTTGTTTGGAAGCTTTCTTCCACAGTAAGACTGTCCAGAGATTCAGGGCAATGAAAAGAAGGAAATTAAGGTCTTTAAGCCTACTATAGCTTCAGCCCTGGTAGCATGAGGGGAAACATTAACGAGCAGACTTTCATGGCAGGAGTAATTTGACCGACAAAGTTGACTCAGTGCCAGGTTGCACCTGCATCACATAGTTGAGCACTGGGTGCACTCAAGGCCTGTATCTTCCATGGCCTGCCCTCTGAACTTTATTCCTGTCTGAGGTTACTGTAGTCAATCAACAGGAATATTGACTGTAACTCAGCTCCATTCTGCTGAGGTCATAATTTCTAATCTGTTGCCGGGGTTGGTCTACATGATTACCCCTGAGTTTCAACCTCCCAAAGTGCTGGGGTAAAGGGACAGGCAAATAAAAGTACTATGCCTACTTCCTTTGACCAAGCAAGCCTCCCACCTCTGCCTCCTGAATAGTTAAGACTACAGGAATGTGCCACCATGCCTGGCTAACATTTTTGGTGTTTTGTTGTTGTTTTTGTTGGGCTCAAGTGATCTAATCACCTCAGCCTTCTAAAGTGCTAGGGTTACAGGTATGAGTCACTGCACCCAGCTAAAATTTACTTTCTAAAATTTAACTTTTAGGTCATTTCCTTTTATTCAGTCTTATTTCTCATAAATTCAGTTAAGAATGTTATTGCTTTAGAGTTTCTCTTTGGGTATTCCTGAAGGAATAAATGGACTCGATAGTAATTTTCTAAATGGTGTTAGAAAACGAATAATTACTTTAGATGAGTAAAGTCTATTTGTCCTCTTTTTGCTTTCTGTTTTCATTTCATTGTGTATAAAGACTGTATTATTTTAACCCTCCTGTATATGTGAAATGAATTTTTACTCTTTCAACTGAATGTAGTAGAAGATTGTTTGAACTGATTATACAACTACTATATAATTTTGGTTTTCTTCCTTGTGCATATTAGTCTAATTATTGGGATAAAAATGTCAAAATTAAATTAATTTTCTTCTTAAAAACTTTCTGATAAAATTACCTAAATACACATAAACAAAAACATGCCCACACATATCACTTAATTTCTAAAACTTTTAATTTTTCTGCTTCTCTAGTACCTCGTATTCCATCACTCAGCAAAATCTGGCAGCTCCACTTCCAGAATTTACTTGAACTCCACAGCTTATTTCTGATTTCCTGTTATCACCATAGTCTAAAACACAGTTTATATTGCATTTGCCTCCCATTTTACACTGTAATTTCCTACTTTACACTCTAAGTTTCTATAAAAAAGAAACCACTTTTTCAAGATCTAATTCAGGTAATTTTATTTGTTCTTAATTGAGACTTCTTTCTAGGTGATGTCACACCTTATAGCATCAGACATGAATGTCTCTATCCAATTTCATGTGTTCCAGTTATTTTATTTTGAGGGAATGTGGATATACATTTATAAATTTGGGTATGTGTGTATTCACTTATTATTTGTTTTTCCCAGGTGTAATATATGTTTTGCATGCATATATTTACTAAATCCCTGATAATGGAAAGATAACAATTCTTTTTTTTTTCTTTCTTGTAAGTAAATTATTTTCTGAAGGAGGTGGGTTGGGAGAAATATATCTTAACATGGCAAGTTTAAAAGAGAAAGTGGCCATTGCTAATGAAAATTATTCTCTAACATTTTTGTGTTTATCTTTAATAGCATTGATGATGATTGCTGATGACATATTCCCTCTTCTCAGTTGTATAGGTGCCATTCACTGCAATATACTGGCCATCCACACTGGCAACGACTTTGCTGCCATTAAGCTACAGGTGGTAAAATTCATCTATGTCATGATATGGCGTTCCTTGGTGATTATCTCACATGTAGTGACTCTGGCATTTTTCCCTGCATCTCTGAAACAGGGGAGCTTACACGTTCTATTAATCTTATATTTTGTATTATTGTTGACACCATGGCTGGAGTTTTGGAAAAGTGGAGCTCATCTTCCTCCCAACACAGAAAATAATTCCAGTTTGGTGGGTAACTATGGATGCTTATCTTAATCATACTAGTTATATGCTGCCATCAATTCTCCTGCTGGCCAGCAGTGAAACTGCAGCTGTCAAATGAGGAATTAATTGATAAGGGACAGAGGTGGGCCATACAATCTACACTACAGCTTTCAGTTTTTAGAAAATGTAATAATAATATTGATATTTATGTTCTTTGTAGGGAACATTTTACTGAAGTCTTGTGACTCAATAATTGCTGTGTAGCTCATCATAATCTGCATATTAGCCATTAGCTTTATGCCCCTCTTCTGTCAGTATTTGCAACCAAGATGGTCAGGCAAAGTATTGCCAGGAGATGTTGAAAATTATCCAGAAGCACAGTGATATTGTGTAAGCATCTGGAGAAAATTCAGTTAAAAGAATAAAAGTAAGCAGCTGAGGAATTACTATCACTCATGGAGAAGGGTTGGATATTTTCAATAAATGAGTATGCAATATCCATATATACTTTCACAGAACAAAGAGTAAAGACGGTGAGTGTTACTTTATAAAGATACTCATAAAATATTATAAACAACAAAATCTTGGAAGTAGTTTCTAATGAAATTGATTTTTCTAATGTGACTATGCATTAATAATTTTTATTTTCTTAAATATAATTCTACAACTTTTTAAACAAAACAAAATCAAAATTGATCTGACTCCAAAAACTAGGCAGAAAAAATAACCATAATACATTTTTCACCTAGTATATTTTTGGAACCTATACCTTAAATTTAGTAAGTTTTTGTAATATAGCATATACATTATCTGTGAACTTTTTCTTTTCACCCTTTTCCCTCTGCAGTGCAGAAATGTTTTAGTTTGACGTAATGTGATCCAATTGTTTTTCGTTGTGCTTTTGTAGTCTGTGCTTTTGGGGTTATAGAATTGAGTTTTCAAAAACACAATTAAATTAAAAATAAGAATTACCACATAATCCAGCTACTCTACTTCCAAATATGTACTCAAAGGATATAAAATTAACATGTCAATGAGATATTTGCACTTCTATTTTCATCTCAGCGTTATTCATAGCAGCCAAGATATGATAACAATCCAAGTGCTCATCAACACATCAACAGATAAAGTGTGGCACATATACACAATGAGATATACTATAGAGCCTTAAAAAAAGGAGGCTGATCTTTTATTTATTTGTTACCAAATGAATCGAGTTGGAAGATATTACGCTCAGTGTAATAAGAGAGGCACAGAAAGACAAGTATAGAATGATCACAATTATATGTAAAATCTAAAAAAGTTGAACTCATTCAAACTGTGAATATGTCAGATGTGGTGGCTCATGCCTGTCACTCCAGCACTATGGAAGGATGAGGTGGTTGGATCACTTCAGGTCAGAAGTTTGAGGACACTGTGAGCCATAGTTGTGTCACTGTACTCCAGTCTAGGCAATGCAGCAAGGCCCTGAATTTTTCTACAAACACACAAAAAATAGTCGGAGATTGGAGTGTGGGGTGGTGATGAGAGTGGATTGAGAAATGAGAGGTGTTCATCAAAGGGTAAAAAATTTCATTGAGACAGGAAGAATTTCTGGTGATCCTTTGCACCAAATGGTGATCAAAGTTAATAAATATCAACTTCAAAATTGTTTAATAAAAAAAAGACAGGCTTGATGGCTCATGTCTGAAATCCCAGCACTTTGGGTGGCCATGGAGGGAGGATCAGTAGAGGTCAGGATTTCAAGACCAGCCTGGCCAACACGATGAAACATTGTCTCTACTGAAAATAAAAGAATTAGCCAGCTTTGGTGGCATGCTTATCTCACCCCAGCTACTCGAGTGGCTGAAGCAAGACAATAACTTGAACTTGGGAGGTGGCAGTTGAAATGAGCTGAGTTTGCACCAGTGCACTCAAGTCTGGGCAACAGAAGCAAAACTCTATCTCAAAAATACAGATTGTTTAAAACGTAGAGTTTATATATTCTTACCACAAAGAAAGAAATGGTATATATGTGAGGTAATGGATATGGTAACTAGCACAATATGATTATTTTGCAATATATACATGCATTATAAAAGCACTTTGTGTCCCATAAATATTTATATTTGTTAATTTAAAATACAAATTTTAATAGAATGAATTACAGTTAAAATAAACTTGGCTTAATATACATAGACAGTAATATATGCTAAAGTTTTCTTCTATTTTGAATATTTGGCTTCTATTATTTCTTGAGGAAACAATCACCATGGGAAGGGATAAAGAACACTAAAGCTTAACGTTGTATGATTTACATTATTTTGTTGTGGTTGGTCTTTCTCCTTTTTTTCTTTCTACAAAAGCAATGGTGACAACTTTCTTATTCACACTTTCTTTTGAGTTTCTTTCTCCTGAGAAATCACCACCAAAAATAAAACTTGTGTAGATTTGTGTATATATTTTACTGCTGCTTGTTATGACTCTGTTGCCTTTGCTTTGGATTTCTCAGCTTCTTAAAACACCGATTTGCTTATTATTTTTTTTTCTCTGTACCATTACTGCTTCACTCTACCTGCAGGATCCTTTCTTTTTATTTTATTTTAGTTTAATTTTTTTCAGAGAGAGTCTCTGGCACAATCTTGGCTCAATGCAACCTTAGCCTCTCGGATTCAGGTGATTCTTCTGCCTCAGCCTCCTGAGTATCTGATATTACAGGCATGCACTACCACATTTGGCTAGTTTTAGAATTTTTAATTATGATGGGGTTTCACCGTGTTGCCAAGGCTGGTCTCAAACTGACCTCAAATGATGTGCCCCCTCAGCCTCCCAAAGTGCTGCAATTACAAGTGTGTGATGCCACACCTGGTTTGATCATTTTCTTTACTAGATCTACATGCTGCTTCTCTTAGTCCTACATATGCCACTGTCAACTCACTTATTTATTTTCTGTGATAGGAAGACTCATGTAAAGAGTTGGCCCTGACAAGGTTTAATTTTATTTTTCTTAACTCTCCTTTCTTAAGGCATTTACCCTGTTTTTAGAATCATATTTTATACTTGTCACTAAATCCCATATATCACTTGTCTGTTGCATATTACTCAAACAGTGATGTGTATCTTTAAAACTGATTCACACCATCATTCTTGAAATACTATTTTGCTTTGGATTACATGACTCAACTTTCATCTGATTTTTCAATTTAATTGTCAGTGTGTTTTGCTTCATTTTATCTAATAGACGTCTGTTCATTAGATCATTAATGTAACTACACAGAATATGTTTCTCCTTCCCTTTCTCCTTCCCCTTTTCCCTTCCCTTTTTCTTTTCTTTCCTTTTCTTTTATTAAGAAAGTGTTCTGTTACCCAGTCTGGAGTGCAATAGTGAGACCTTGACTGACTACAACCTCAAATTGCTGGGCTCAAGCAACTTTCCTGCATTGATCTCCTCATTAGCTGAGACTACAGATGCACACCACCACACCTGGCTTTTTATTGATGTTTTGAGACAAAAGCCTCTTAAGTTTTAAACCTGTAGTTCTAAGGAATTCAACCAGTGATATGATCTCTGAATTTCTATACATTGTGCTTTTCTTTTTTTTCTTATGAGTGCCCCAAGATTAAGACAGCTAAATTGAAAACTTCCCCTGAACTTCTTTACACTTTCTACATGACTCTCTCCCATCATTTTTTGTCCAAAAGTACATCACCTATATAACATAAAAACTGGGGATATTCCAAATACGATTATTTTCCCTCATGTCTTTCATATTTTATCTTTAACAACTTATTTCTTATCTACCACCTACAAATTCTTTTTTCTGATTGCTGTTTATGCATTAAAGGTGAGGTCATCATTTATTGTTCCCTAAATGATAGTATCTACATCTTAATTTACTTCTTTCTTCTGTGTTACCCTGTTCAATTTATTTTTCATTGAGGGTCTAGAATTATTCTACTTTTCAACGAATAAAACACATCTCTTTTCTTTTCCTTTCTGTTCTTGTTCCTTTCTGCTTTACTATTAACTGTTACTTTACGAAATGAGGAGCCATTTCAGTGTTATTTACTATTATATCCACCATTTTAGAAGCCATTACAGTGTTATTTACTATTATATCTACCATTTTAAGCTAGAATTCTGAGATATAATAATTTCTCTCTAAGTGTTTAATATTATAATAAACAATACAACTTTGTAATTTCAATATTAAATTGTTGAATACTAAGTCTATATAGTATTTATGAAACAATATTTTAGTTGACTTGCAGATAAGCTTATGCTATTTTTTCACTCATTCCTTCCATTTCTATCCATCCTAGCTATAAGACTTTTAGAAGTGTGAACTAGACATATTCTTCTCTGTACTTGAGAGCATGTTGAAGTTATATGAATAAAGAAATGTACGCTGACCATTTAATTCATATTAATAAATATAAATGTTTAAAATTTAAAATTTATTTAAATGTTTTTATTACTTAAATGTATTATTACAGTTATTATTTATATTTTTTATTATTCAAAACTCAATACGGGAAACAAACGTGGAAAAATCTCAAGTAATTCTATATTTATCATTCCTTTTATCATAGAGGTCACAAGCCTTCTCCTTACTGGTTAGGGCCATATTTCCACAACAATAATAACATTTCACTTTTCATTTCCCAGTGAAATCCTAGGAGTGTCTTTTGAAATCTATATTGATATGCCTACAACTGCCCAGTGTAATTCTGTCTACTTAGGAAGGTATGACTCTACAAGATGAATATGATAATGTCTTGAAATATCACACTTACATTTAATTATACAAAACACCACTAATGTAATAATAATATATCAGCTGCACATTATGTTGTCTATATAGAGAGTTAATTTTTACACTCAAATACTTTAGTTAGAGACTGTGAGATTAAACTGGCCCAAGATGGAACTGAATTATCTGTAACAACTACCACACTGTGGTGAAATTAAGTAAATGAATTCTTAATAATTTGGAAAACAATAAAGTCATATCACTTAAAAGTTGCTAACAGAAACATATATTTCTTAACTATTTCTTATTACATGAAAGACAGAATGGCTTTCATGATAATGATGGAAGCAGTGTCAAATGAAATCTTACAAGACCATCTGGACATGATGGCTCCATGACTGTAATCCCAACACTTTGGGAGGCTGAGGCAGGTGGATTACTTGAAGTCAAGAGTTTGAGATGAATGTGGCCAACCTGGTGAAACGCCGTCTCTACTAAAAATAAGAACATTATCTAGGCATGGGGGTGCATGCCTGTAATCCCAGCTACTCAGGAAGCTGAGAAAAGAGAATCCCTTGAACCTTGAAGGCAGAAGCTGCAGGGAGCCGAGATCGCACCACTGCCCTCTGGCCTGGGTGAGAGAGTGACTCCATCTCAAAAAAAGACCTCTCTGAACATTAAAAAGCAAGGTAGATTTAATGAAGTTTCTATTTTATGTTGTCATTAAAGTTAATTGTGTTTAAAATGAAGAGATATAAGGAAGAGAAAACAACCTCAGACTTGATTTTTGGAGCTCTAGAATCTAATAATGTAACTCAGGGGTGTGTTTAATGAAGAAAGACCTGACCTCTAAGTTTGGGCAAGACAGTATGTGGCATTTTAACTGACCATCATCACCCACTCCATGGCTTCATGGCAACTGTGAGGAATATTAAATTCTAGATGCAGATTTTGATGCACGTGTGGAAATACGGAGCTTATCTCGAATAATTGTGGTTGTGTGATTTAAAATGTCTGAGGCTCCCTTAGAGATTATTAGCTCAGAGGCTTTTCTTCAGCCCACCTCAGAGCTTTCTTGGGGGCAGATGTTGACTCCCAGGAGGCATTTGTGGAAAGGAAATATACTAGTCGGAGCCACCAGTAGCAAGGAATAAGAGTCAGACAAGCAGTACACAAACAAAATGCCTGGAAAGAAGAGGCTGGTGAAGAAAATTGATGAGGAAAATCAGCTTTGTAAAACTCTCACAGTTTGTTGCTGTTTATTTTGGATTGGGTTTTAAATAGTCACAGAACTTGCCCTGTGACCCACATTGGAGTCCTGTGGCATGATCATGGCCTACTGCAGCGGCAATCTCCTTGGGTTCAAATGATCTTGCCACCTCAGCCTCCTGAGCATCTCACCTCTCTGGACTCCACCAGTCCTCCCCCCCTCAGCATTTCACAGTACAGGCATGGGCCTCCAAAACTAGCTTATTTTTGTATTTTTTTATACAGAAGAGATCTTGTCATGTTGTCAAGGCTGGTCTCATACTTCTGGGCTCAAGTGATTTGTTCTCCTAAACCTTCCAAATTGGTGGGATTACAGATATGAACCACCATACCAAGACTCCTACTGGTATATTTAGAAGGATATAAGAATGTCCATTTTGAATGCACGCATGGAGAAGACCCCAAAACTTTTCACTTTTCGCTGACTTTGGACTAAACACTAGAGTTCCTGAAAGAGTCCATATGCAAATTCTGGACAGTTTTTCTTTTCTTTCTTTTCCTCTTTTTCTTTTCCTTCCTTGGATTTTTTTTTTTAAATGTGTCAAGTACAGTAGATGACGAAAAGGATGACAGAACACAGATTAAGTGGCCATACATGACAAAGAATATAGAGTGCAAAACTAGCTTTAAAGAGTTGTGAAACATGTACACAACCCACAAACTAAGCAATTGTGGAGGTCAAGAATTTGTTATCTGAATATGCCAAATAATATTCAAAGTGTTCAACATTCAACAATAAAATAAAAGGCATTCAAAGATAAACACAAAAAAAGCACATTCAAAGAAAACATAACTAAAAGAAATTATTTTAGAAAGCCCAGTCATGGTACTAACTAGGGAAATATTTCAATTATCTTCATTTTAATGTTCTCAAAGACCTAAAGGAACCCAGTAGAATAGTGATTTAAAATTGAAAATAAGAATAAAGACATATAAATTATTTAAAAAAATGAAATCAATAATGTGTAACTAGAAAGATTGACTAGCTTGTGTGGGCATGCAAAAAGTGTAATGAGGCAACTTGAAGATTGATTGTTTGATATTATTCAGTGTGAGAAACAAGAATAATGAACAAAACTAAGGTTGCCATGGGATTCCATCAAGAATATCAGCATATTCATAATGGGAGTTCCACTGAAAAAAGAGAAATATGGGGGAAAAAAAATTTGAATGAACCATAGCTGAAACTTCACAAACATGTTGATAGATGGAAATCTACTGATCCAAGTATCTCCAAAGAAAAAAAAAAATTCTCCAGGAAGAATAAACTCAAAGATATCCACACTGAAACACATGAACTGAAATTGACAGAAGACAAATAAATAGAAAACTTTAAAAGAAGCAAGACAGAAGTAACTGATCACATGCAAGTTATCATCCATGACATTAACAGCCAATTTCTCATTAAAAATTATGGAGGAAATAAGTCATGGTGATGAGATCTTCAAAGTGCTGAAATAAAAAAATTAAGTCAATCATAAACTCAATATCTGTCCAAACCAAAATTTAAATTTTTGAGCAAGTAAGGCATTTCCAAGCAAACAGAATTAAAGAGAGTACATTACTGCTAGATCAGCCTTACAAAATATGATAAAAACACATAAGGCATGAAAGTAAAGTAGTATCTCATGTGAAAATAAAGAAATAAAGAACGTCAATAAAGTAATTACACCAGGAAATAGAAAAGCCAATATTATTGTATATGGGGTTCCTGTGACTTTATTTTTCTACTATATTTAAATGACAAGAGGAAAGTCACAGTATCTTACAACTGTAATCCCAACCAAGGATGGGGGTTTCCTTGAGCCCAGAAGTTTGAGACAAGTCAGGGCAACAAAGTGTGACCCTGTCTCTACAGAAAATCAATAAAATTAGCCAGCTGTGGTGGCATACATTTCTGTCCCAGGTACATGAGGGGCCGAAGTGGAAGGATCCCTTGAGCCCAGGAGCTGGAGGCTGTAGTGAACCATGTTTATCCTATGTGACTGAAACCCTGTCTCAATGAAGTAAAATAAAATTCAATAATAACATAAAGAAATGACAGAGAATAAAACAATAATTACTTATCTGGGTTGTTAGTAGAAAAATATGTAATATTTTTGTATAACAATTTTTGTTTGTTATACAAAATTTGTATAACAAAAATCGTACAAAATTTGTATATGAAATTTTGTGTAACAAACAATTTTTGACAAAAAAATAGAAAGGTAGGGAGAGCAATATGAGAAAATGATTTTTGTGTAATATCAATACTCAGTTATTGTAATTCACAATATGTTATTATAAATTTAAGATATTAATTATAATACCATTAATAGCCAATAAGAAAATAACTGTTCAAATATACTGAAGAGAAATGAAGGAGTCAAAATGGTACCCTAGAAAAACAAATGCAAATATGAGCAGTTTTGGAGGAATGAAATATAACAACACCAATAACAAAACTTGTAGAAAAAAAGGACAAAAATAGGAAAATAAATTCTTGTCAGAAATTAATTTCCATCCAAATAAACTCCAGTTAAATGTCAAAGACTGGCAGAATAACTTTTTAAATATTTTAAAAGTGAGGGAAAAAATAAAGCAAACAGTAACCAAAATAGAGGTAGAATTACTAGACAAATATCAAAATTGTTTAATTCATCAAGAAGATATAACACTTACATATATACCTAATAACAGATCCTCAGGATATATGAAACAAAAATAAATTGATTTCAGGAGCTAGACAGTCCTGCAATAATAATAACAGTGGGAGATTTCAACACCTCACTTTCAACAATGTATGAAATGACCAAATCCAACCTCAATAAGAAAACAAAGGTCTTGAAAAGCAGCATAAACCAAATAAGTCTATATGACATATACAAAACACTCCACTCCACAAGCTGACTACACATTCTTCTAAAGTGAATGTTTGTTATTCTCTGTGCTATCTTCAGAATAGACTTTATGGTAGGCCACAAAGGAAGTCTATTATATTTAATATTACTGAAATCACATATAATGATTTCTCCAACCACAATGGAATAAAACGAAAGACCCATTTTCTTTTTTTTTCCTTTATTTCTTTTTTTCTTTCTCTCTTTAAAATAGGTGAATAAATAAATAAGTTGGAGTCTCACTCTGTCACCCAGGCTGGAATTCAGTGGTGTGATCTCGACTCATCACAGCCTTTCATGTTCAAGCAATTCTCCTGCCTCATACTCCTGAGTAGCTGGGACTACAGGCACACACCACCATGCTAGGCTAATTTTTGTAGTTTTAGTGGAGATGGAGTTTCACTGTATTGATGAGGCTAGTCTCAAACTCCTGACCTCAGGGGATCTACCCACTTCAGCCTCTCAAAGTGCTCGGATTATATGCATTACCACCATGCCTGACTGAGACTCATTTTCTAAAAACTGAAAAATATATATTGTTTGGAAACTAATAAATACACTCTTCAACAACCTATGGTTAACTGAAGAATCTTCAAGGAATTAAATTATTTTCACAAATAAAAGAAAATTTAAAGCATACTAAACCTTCTGAAATGCAGATAAATCAATGTTGAGAAATATATATGTGTAAACATAGATAAAAGAGAAGAAATGTAAAATTTATAACATAAATGTACACACAAGAAAGCAGAAAAAATGTAAACTAGAGGACAGTACTTTTGTAAAATATATGGCATAGTAAAGGAAGCTGCCATCGATTGCCCCCAACCCTAACCCCTCAAGAATACCCACAGAAAAACCAAAACCAAGTATACAGTGCCAAGATTATCACCATCAATAATGCAGAGCTCAAAACTGAGAATGAGGCTGCTTCTAGGGTGACAAAGAAGTGAAGAAACCAGGCAGAGGGTAAAAAAGTTGGCCTTTTATATTCATGACACTAGTCCTCTAATCTGCTGACAAACAAGTGTGAAAAAATAGAAAAAGAAAAACTCCTCTGACTCTTGGTTACTACACTGTATAAAATAAAGTTGAAGTGGATGGACAGCTTCCCCATCACTTTGGATTGCCTGGCAGCAAAAGTATTTGTGCCTTAGCCCAAGGAAGCCTTGTGAGTGCCTGAAAAGAGAAAAATAACCTGAGGACAATAAGGGATGAAGTAGCAAGGCAGGACTACCATCTCCAGCCTGCATAGCTCAGTCACAGGAGATGACAAAACTGAATGCCTCTACAGCATTACCATAAGGTATGAGGTATATTGCATAATTTCCTTGATCACAAATCTATAGAGAGCCTTCTCACACTCTTAGGATATCCCCTTCAAAATCTCTCAGACAGGAGACTGACAGTGTTTCAAAGTTTGTTAGAGCTGAGATAAACCTGGGTTTAAGGCACCATCTACTGCCAAACAGAGGCACTGACCTAGCCAAAATCAAGCAAACCATGTCCCTCCATACTTTTGTCTTAAAGAAAATTCAAAACAATTATATACAACAAAATGCAAAATAAGACAGAGAAAACAATAAACTAAGTGACTAGTCCTTCAATAAAAAGATATATATGTATAACCACAAGAAATAATACCAAACAGGAAATTATAACATCCCTAAATGGACAAAGAATTAACCATTGACCAATGCTAATTAATGAGAATGGCTATCAGTGGTTATTGGATCAAGAATTCAAAATATCAGTTTCCAGGAAACTCAGGTCTCTAAAACAACACAGAAAAGGAACTGATACAATTCTGAAAGAAACTTTTAAAAATAGACTGAAATTATCTAAAAATAAAGAGTCCCAGAACAGAGAAATATACTGGTTGAAGTGGAAAATTCAGAAGGTTTTCAACAGCAGAAGAGATCAAACAGAATAAAGTATCAGTGAGCTCTAAAATGAGCTATTAGGATCAGGTGTGCAGGCTCAGGCCTGTAATCACAGCATTTTTGGAGGCTGAGATTGATTGATCAGTTGAGGGTGGCAGTTCAAGACCAGTCAGGACACCATGGTGAAACCCTATCACTACTAAGAATACAAAAAATTCTCTGGGCATAGTGGTGCACACCTGTAATCCCACCTATTCAGGAGGCTAAGAGAGGAGAATCACTCGAACCTGGGAGGCAGAAGTTGCAGTGAGTCAGCGTTGTGCCATTGAACTCCAGCCTGCGCAACACAGAGAGAATTTGTATTAAAAAAAAAATGTAAAAGAAAAAGAAAAGAAAAGAAAATTAACATAGATTATTAAGAAATGAACAAAGAACAAAACAGAAAAACAATCAAAAAGAATGGAGAACATTTACCAGATATACAAAATTCCCTTGAATAAGCAAATCTAATATTTAGCAATATTCATGAAAGGGTTCAGCAAAAGGAAGGTATATACAGCATATTCAAATGAATAATGACAACTTTCAAAAATTTGAGAGATATAAATATATAGGTTCAGAAAGATCAGAGACTACAAAAAAGATTAATATCCCATAATACTACCCCACAACAAAGAAGAATCAAACACTCACTGTCAGTCACCACTGACGGCTCACTCACCTTGCTCTTCTGCCAGTCTGCTATCCCACTCCTCTGCCCATCGCAATAGAAATGGAGATAGCCGTGCTGGTCATTGACAATGGCTCTGGCATGTGCAAAGCTGGCTTTGATGGAGACGATGATCCCCGAGCCAAGTTTCCCTCCATTGTGGGGCACCTCTGACACAAGGGCGTGATGGTGGACATGGGCCAGAAAGACGCCTATGTGGGCAATGAAGCCCACAGCAAGCACAGCATCCTGACCCTGGAGTACCCCATTGAAAATGGCATCATCACCAATTGGGACAACATGGAGAAGATCTGGCACCATTTCTACAATGAGCTCCATGGGGCCCCAGAGGAGCAGCCAGTGCTGCTGACCAAGAAACCCCTGAACCCCAAGGCCAACAGAGAGAAGATTACTCAGATTATGTTTGAGACCTTCAACACCCCAGCCATGTATGTGGCTATCAGGGATGTGCTGTCCCTCTGTGCCTTTGGGCACAGCACTGGCATTGCCATGGACTCTGGAGACAGGGTCACCCACACGGTGCCCATCTAGGAGGGCTACTCCCTTCCCCATGCCACCCTACTTCTGGAGCTGGCTGGTTGGGACTTGATTGAGTAACTCATGAAGATCCTCAGTGAGCGAGGCTACAGCTTCACCATCACAGCCTAGTGGGAAATCATGTGCGACATCAAGGAGAAGCTGTGCTAGGTCTCCCTGGACTTCAAGCAGGAGATGGCCACTGCTACATCCTCCTCTTCTCTGGAGAAGAGCTACGAACTGCTCGCTGGCCAGGTCATCACCATTGGCAATGAGCGGTTCTGGTGTACAGAGGTACTGTTACAGCCTTCCTTCCTGGGTATGGAATCTTGCGGCAACCACTAGACCACCTTCATCTCCATTATGAAGTGTGACGTGAACATCTGCAATGACCTGTACACCAACACGGTACTATCCGGTGGCACCAACATGTACCCAGGCATTGCCGACAGGATGCAGAAGGCGATCACTGCCCTGGATCCCAGCATCATGAAGATTAAGATCATTGCACCCCCAGAGTGCAAGTACTCAGTGTGGATTGGCGGCTCCATCCTGGCCTCACTGTCCACCTTCCAGCAGATGTGTATTAGCAATCAGGAGTATGACGAGTCAGGCCCCTCCATTGTCCACCACAAATGCTTCTAAATGAACTGAGCAGATGTGTAGCATTTACTTCATGGGTTAATAAAGAAGTATAAATTTGCCCTTGGCAAATGCATACACCTCATGCTAGCCTCATGAAACTGGAATAAGTGTTTGAAAAGAAATTGTCCTTGAAGCTTTTATCTGGTATCAGCACTGGATTGTAGAGCTTGTTGCCAGTTTTGACCTTGTATTCAAGTTAATTGTTCCTCTTGGTATTTGTTTAATACTGCGTACATATATTTGAGTTCAAACTTTAGTGCATGTGGCTTGGTCACTTCATGACTGCTGAGGTAAGAAAGTGCTTGTGGAAGACAAGTCTGTGGCTTGGTGAGTCTGTGTGGCCAGTAGTCTCTGATCTGTGCAGAGTAGTAATGTGTCAGGACTGAGTGTTCTGGGGTGTCTCTAGAGGCTGGCAAGGGCTCCTGAACCAGTTGCTTCTGTCCTGCCTGTCTGTCACAGTTGGAAAGTCCAAGCCATAGGACCCAGTTTCCTTTCTTAGCTGATGTTTTCTGCCAGAACTCCGTGGGCTGTCACTTGCCTTGAGCAGGAAGCAGTTTGCATTTACACCTGTAAATGTATTCATCCTTTTAATTTATGTAAGGTTTTTTGTATGAAATTCTCAATTCTTTAAAGAGATGACAACAAATTTTTGTTTTCTACTGTTATGTGAGAACATTAGGCCTCAGGAACACATTATTGTGTAAGGAAAAATAAAAATGTTGCCAAAAAAAAAAAAAAAAGAATCAAGCTCTAAAAGTTTGAGAAATATAGAAAATTGTAAAAGCACTAAGGGAAAATAAACAAAAAAATGGAGGAGCTTGAAATCATTCGGCAAAAGACTTGTCAACAATAGGCTTTTAAGGAAGACACAGTATTAAAAGATATAAATTGTGATGTCAAAAATGTAATTGGAACAGAGGGTAAATGTCTAGAGTTTTTATGTGACAAAAGTTGTCAGCTTAAGCTAGTTGATTATTAACTAAGATGTTTTCTCTGAGCCTTTGATGACCATCAAAACTATAGCAGCAACACTAACAATAAAAACAAAGCAGTCGAAGCTTATCACTACTGAAAATAATTAAAAGCTAAACATTTAAAAGCAGACATGGGAGGAAGAAAGGAAAAAATGATGTATGACTCAATCAGAAACAACTAACAAGATAACAGTAGTAAGAACTTACTTATCAATAATTATCTTGAATGTAAATGAATTAAATTATGCAATTAAAAGACGTGGAGTGACCAAATAGATTTTAAAAATGGGATTCAAGTACACATTACCTATGAGACCCACTTAATCTTTAAGGACAAACATAGGCTGAAGGAATAAAAGAAGATACTGCTATGCAAGTGGTAATAAAAAGTTAGGAGTGGCTATACTCCTATCTATAAAAGAGATTTCAATTCAAAAGCTGTCATAAGACCAAGAAAGTCATCGTTTAATAATAAAGCAATGAATTCATCAAAAGTTTGTAATAATTATAGATATACATCTGCATTCAACATTGGAGCCCCTAAATATTTAAAGCAAATATAAATAGAAATGAAGAAAAAATGGCAATAAAATAATGTAGGAAATTTCAGCACCTCAATTAAAACAAGGAATAGATAAACTTAACAGAAAATTAATAAGAAAATGTCAGACTTGAATTGTACTTTTAACTAAATGAACCCAACAGACATATACAGAACTTTTCATCGTGTAGCAGCTGAATATATATTTCGCTGAAACATGCTTGGAGGATTCTCTAAGATAGACCATATTCTAGGCCATAAATCAAGTCTTAACAAAGTAAGATGGCTAAAAACATACTTAATATTTTTTCAGACAGTCATAGTAGCAAACCAAAAATCAGTAAGAGGAGAAATCTTAAAAAAAAAAAGTCACAAATAATAAATTTTTATTTTTATTTTTTTGAGACAGAGTCTCCCTCTGTTGCCCAGGATGCAGTGCAGTGGCACAATCTTGGCTCACCACAAGCTCCACCTCCCAGGTTCATGCCATACTCCTGCCCCAGCCTCCCGAGTAGCTGGCACTATAGGCACCCGCCACCACCTCCAGCTAATTTTTCATAATTTTAGTAGAGACGGGGTTTCTCCATGTTAGCCAGCATGGTCTCGATCTCCTGACCTCATGATCTGCCTGCCTTGGCCTCCCAAAGTGCTGAGATTACAGGCATGAGCCACCACCCCCCAGGCTACATGACATTTTTAAAACATTGCTCCTAAATAATGAATTGATGAAACGAAAGATAAAAAAATTCCTAAATATGTTGAGACAAATAATAGTTGAAACAACATACTTAAACCTATGGTGTGCAGTGAAGCAGCATTATGATGGAATATTATAGCAATAAATGCATACATTAAAAAAAAATATACCAAACAAGCAACATCTCATTGTATCTAAGAAACTAGAAGGAAAAACAACTAAATTCAAAATTAGCACAATGAATGAAATAATAATTAAAACAGAAACAAATCAAATAGGGAACATAAACATCTGATGAGAAAAAAAATAGAAGGCAGCCAAATTATAAAGCACTAAGTAAAGTTATCTCTCTTTGCAGATGACAAACTCTGATATGTAAAAACAGCTCAAATATTCTACTTAAGAAACTGTTAGAACCAATGAACAAATTTGGTAACGTCATTGTGCAAATAATTACCTAACTGAAAAAGAAGTCAAGAAACTCATGTGACTTATAAGCATATCAAAGAAATTAAATAATTAAAAAAAGGTAACCAGAAAGTAAAAGATCTCTCCATTGAAAACTATGAGACATTGATAAAAGCAATTAGTAAGATAAAAATAAATGGAAAGATTATCTATGCTTATGGATTGGGAGAGTTAATATTGTTAAAATATTTATAGCACCAAAAGCAATACACAGATTCAATGCTAGCCAATCAAAATTTCAATGGCATTCTTCACAGAAATAGAAAACAAAATATAAAACTTGTATAGCCATATCGAGAGCCATAAATTGTGAAAACAATTCTTGAGAAAGATAAAAGAACTAGGAAGAATCACACGACCATATTTGAAATTGGCATGAACACAGAATCATGGACAAATGAACAGATCAGAGAATTGATAAAGACATCCAAGCATATATAGTCAATTAGTTTTTGAAATCTGCAGCAAAATGATAACATGAGAAGAGGGATCATCTTTTCTATAAGTAGTGCTGGGAAAACTAGATTTCCACATGCAAAAGAACAAAACTGGATCCACATTTTACATCATACACAAAAATCAAATGAAGATGAGTTGAAAAATCCTTAATGTAAGACTGCAACCTCTAAAACACCTAGAAGAGAATATAGGAAATAGCTATGAACGATGGCCTTGGTAATAATTATTTTGAATACCATATTAAAAACTCAGTCCACATAAACAAAAACAAATGAGCAAGACTACATCAAATGAAAAAGCTTTTGCACAGTAAAGGAATCAATCGACCAAATACAATAGCCTAAATATTGGAGAAAATATTTTCAAGCTATATATCTGACGATAGGTTAAGATCTAAAGTTTATGAAGAAATTTTATGTGGGAAAGAAAGTTTCTGGCATGCCAGTTGATTTGATCTCTCCCGTGTGAGACACCCATGGGTAGCCATGGGCGGCTTCTGAGGAGAAAATCTCCTTACTGCCTTCATGTCTTTTTCCCTGAGAGCACAACGGCGCAGTGCATTCCACTGGTTGCTCAGGGAGATAACACTCCCTTGAAGCAGTGAGGTATAATCAAACGTCTTGGCTCTTCCTGGTCCCACCCATTTCAGTCCTGATAAGTTAAAGATTTTAAGTAGTTTAGACACATGCTTTTGCTCAAGGGAATTCACAGAAACCGCCAGTGCTGTACATATTACTCAATGACTCATGAGTTCTCCTTCACTGGTTAATCCTTTTCCTCATTCCTTCCTCCCCCTCCCATTTACCATAAGAACAAAGAGCTTGTAAACCACTAAATTAGGAGAAGCCTGACAGCTTTGGGCCCTAAGCAAGCCTCCAACGCTCCGGCCCCCTGGACCTGCCTTTTAATTGCTTATTCTCTGTCTTTCTAACTCCTCTGTCTCCCCCAGACTCAAGGTACCTGCGGGGTGTTGTGGGACTGTTTTCCCCAACATTGTACAACTCAACAGTAGCAAAACAAATAAACATATTAAAAGCTGAGAAAAAGCTCTGAATTGACATTTCTCCAAGGAATATATAAAAAATGGGCAACAGGTATTTGAAACATATTCAACATTATTAATCACAGAAAAAATTTAAATCAAAGGTACTTTGAGATGTTACATAACTCACATCAGGATAACTATTATTAAAAACTCAGAAGATCACAAAGGTGGCTAGGATGTATAGAAAATGAAACTCATGTACAGTGTTTTTGGTAATGTGTAGCAATTATAAATATTGGTATGGAGGTTTCTGGAAAATTAAAAATAAAACCACTTATGCCTCAACAACTCTTCCTTTAGACATATAACCAAAGGAAATCCCTACCTCATGGACATATTTGCACTCTCATGTTCATTGCAGCATTATTAACAATAGCTAAAATATGGCAACAACATTATTGTCCAGTACAAAGAAATAGTATTTAGCCCTAAACAAGAATGAGATCTTGCCATTTGCTCCACCATGGAGGAGCATGGGGGAAACTATGCTAAGTGAAATAAACCAGACACAGAAAGAAAAATATTTATAATCACATATATGCAACAGAAGGGATAGTTGGTGCCAGGTTTTTTTTTTTTTTTTTCAATGAGTTCTCAAAAGCTAATAAAAAAAAGATCTCCCTCCTTATCACAAGAATGACACCAAGCTCTTCATAAAGTATCCATCCCCATGACCCAAGCATCTCCCACTCAACCTCTCCTCCAACACTGGGGATCAAATTTCAGCATAGTTTGTAAAGGCAAATGTCCAAATTACAGCTGTAACTATGTGAGATTAGAACTATGTTAATTTGCTCTAATATAGTAGCCTTTGAAATAGTAATATGTATCCCATAGCATATGTTGTACACATTAAATGAACATAATAGGATGTATTTTTATTTATTTATTTATTTTTTAAATTTTATTATACTTTAACTCCTAGGGTACATGTGTACAGTGTGTAGGTTTGATACATAGGTATTCGTGTGCCATGTTGGTTTGCTGCACCCATCAACTCATCATTTACATTAGGTATTTCTCCTAATTCTATCCCTCCCCCTAATCCCTACCCCCTAACCCCTGACAGGACCTGGTGTGTCATTTTCCTTGCCCTGTGTCCAAGTAATCTCATTGTTCAATTCCTAACTATGAGTGAGAATATGTGATGTCTGGTTTTATGTCCTTATGATAGTTTGTTGAGAATGATGGTTTCTAGCTCATCCATGTCCCTGCAAGGGACATAAACTCATCCTTTTTTATGGCTGCATAGTATTCCATGGTGTATATGTGACACATTTTCTTAATCCAGTCTATCATTGATGGACATTTGGATTGTTTCCAAGTCTTTGCTATTGTAAATAATGCCACAAGAAACAAACGTATGCATGTTTCTTTAGAGTAGCATGATTTACAATCCTTTGGGTATATATCCAGTAATGGGATTGTTGGGTCAAATGGTAATTCTAGTTTTAGATCCTTGAGGAACCACCACACTGTCTTCCACAATGGTTGAACTAATTTACACTCCCACCAACAGTGTAAAAGTATTCCTATTTCTCCGCATCCACTCCAGCATCTGACTTTTTAATGATTGCCATTCTAAGTGGCATGAGATGGTATCTCATTTTGGTTTTCATTTGCATTTCCCTGATGACCAATGATGATGAGCATTTTTCCCCACATCTGTTGGCTGCATAGATGTCGTCTTTTGAGAAGTGTCTGTTCTTATCCTTTGCCCACCTTTTGATGACTTTTTTTTTTCATGCAAATTTCTTTGTGTTCTTTGTTGATTCTGGATATTTGTTCTTTGTTGGATGAGTAGGTTGCAAAAATTTTCTCCCATTCTGTAGGTTTCCTGTTTACTCTGATGGTAGTTTCTTTCACCGTGCAGAAGCTCTCTAGTTTCATTAGATCCGATTTGTCTATTTTCACTTTTGTAGTCATTGCTTTTGGTGTTTTAGTCATGAAGTCCTTGCCCATGCCTATGTTCTGAATGGTATTGCCTAAGTTTTCTTCTAGGGTTTTTATGGTTTTAGGTTTAATATTTAAGTGTTTAATCCATTTTGAATTAATTTTTATGTAAGGTGTAAGGAAGGGATCCAGTTTCAGCTTTCTACAAATGGCTAGCCACTTTTCCCAGCACCATTTGCTAAATAAGGAATCCTTTCCCCATTTATTCTTTTTGTCAGATGTGTCAAAACTGAGATGATTGCAGATGTGTGGTGTTATTTCTGAGGCCTGTCTTCTGTTCCATTGGTCAATATATCTGTTTTGGTATCAATACCATGCTGTTTTGTTTACCATAGCCTTGTAGTGTAGTTTCCAGGCAGATAGAATTATGCCTCCAGCTTTGTTGTGTTTGCTTAGGATTGTATTGGCAATGCGGCTTCTTTTTTGGTTCCATTTAAACTTTAAAGTAGTTTTTTTTTTTTCCAATTGTCTGAAGAAAGTCATTGGTAGCTTGACCAGAATGGCATTGCATGTATAAATTACTTTGGGCACTATGGCTATTTTCAAGATAGTGATTCTTCCTGTCCATGATCATAGAACATTCTCCCATTTGTTTGTGTCCTTTTGTATTTTATTGTGTCCTTTTTTATTTTGTTGAGCAGTGTTTTGTAGTTCTCCCTGAAGAGGTCCCTCACATCCCTTGTTGGATTCCTAGGTATTTTATTCTCTTTGAAGCAATTTGGAATGGGAATTCACTCATGATTTGGATCTCTGTTATTGGTGTATAGGAATGCTTGTGATTTTTACCACTGATTTTGTATCCTGAGACTTTGCTGAAGTTGCTTATCAGCTTAAGTAGATTTTGGGCTGAGACAATGGGGTTTTCTCAATATAAAATCATGTCATCAGAAAACAGGTACAATTTGACTTCCTCATTTCCTAATTGAATAATCTTTATTTCGTTCTTTTGCCTGATTGCCCTGGGCAGAACTTCCAACACTATGTTGAATAGGAGTGGTGAGAGAGGGCATTCTTGTTTTGTGCTGGTTTTCAAAGGGAATGGTTCCAGTATTTGCCCACTCAGTATGATATTGGCTGTGGGTTTGTGATAAGTAGCTTTCATTATTTTGAGATACATTCCATGGATACCTAGTTTATTGAGAGTTTTTAGCCTGAAGGACTATTGAATTTTGTCAGAGGCCTTTTTTGGATCTGTTGAGATAATCATGTGGCTTTTGTCATTGGTTCTGTTTATGTGATAGATTACATTTATTGACTTGCATAAGTTGAACCACATTTGCATTTCAGGGATGAAGACGACGTGATAGTGGTGGATAAGCTTTTTGATGTGCTGCTGGATTCAGTTTACTGGTATTCTACTCAGGATTTTCACATCGATGTTCATTCATGCT
The DNA here is from genome assembly GCF_028885655.2 of Pongo abelii. Lineage (NCBI taxonomy): Eukaryota > Metazoa > Chordata > Mammalia > Primates > Hominidae > Pongo > Pongo abelii. Next base: position 36,782,873 of record NC_072009.2, on the reverse strand, counting down.
ATTGGTCTAAAATTGTCTTTTTGTTGTTGTTTCTCTGCTAGGCCTTAGTATCAGGATGATGGTGGCCTTATAAAATGAGTTAGGGAGGATTACTGCTTTTTTTTATTGATTGGAATAATTTCAGAAAGAATGATACCAGCTCCTCTTTGTACCTACAGTAGAATTCGGCTGTGAATCCATCTGATCCTGGACTTTTTTTGATTGGTTGGCTATTAATTATCGCTTCAATTTCAGAGCCTGTTTTTGGTCTATTCAGAAATTCAACCTCTTTCTGGTTTAGTTTTTGTAGGGTGTATGTGTCAGGAATTAATCCATTTATTCTATATTTGCTAGTTTATTTGCATAGAGGTGTTTATGGTTTTCTCTGATGGTAGTTTGTATGTCTGTGGGAATGGTGGTGATATCCCCTTTATCATATTTATTGCTTCCATTTGATTCTTCTCTCTTTTCTTCCTTATTAGTCTTTCTAGGGAGTTATCAATTTTGTTGATTTTTTTTTTAAAAAAACAGTTCCTGGATTCATTGATTTTTTTGAAAGTTTTCTTTGAGTCTCTATCTCTTTCAGTTCTGCTCTTATCTTTGTTACCTTCTGCTTTCTGCTAGCTTTTGAATTTGTTTACTCTTGCTTCTCTATTTCTTTTCATTGTGATGTTAGAGTGTCAATTTTAGATCTTTTCTGCTTTCTCTTTTGGGCTTTTAGTGCTATAAATTTCCCTCTACACACTGCTTTAAATGTGTCCAGAGATTATGGTACGTTGTGTCTTTGTTCACATTGGTTTCTAAGAATGTCTGTTTTTCTGCCTTTATTTTGTTATTTACCCAGCAGTTATTCAGGAACAAGTGGTTCAGTTTCCATATAGTTGTATAGTTTTGAGTGAGTTTCTTAATACTGGGTTGTAATTTGATTGCACTGTGGTCTGAGAGACAGTTTGTTGTGATTTCTGTTCTTTTACATTTGCTGAGTATGCTTTATTTCCAATTATGTGGTCAATTTTAGAATAAGTGTGATATGGTGCTGAGAAGAATGTATATGCTGTTGATTTCAGGTGGAGAGTTCCACAGATGTCTATTAGGCCTGTTTGTTGCAGAGCTCAGTTCAGGTCCTGGATATCCTTGTTAACTTTCTGTCTCGTTGATCTAACATTAACAGTGCAGTGTTAAAGTCTCCCATTATTACTGTGTGGTAGTGTAAGTCTCATTGTAGGTCTATAAGGACTTGCTTTATGAATCTGGGTGCCCCTGTTTTGGGTGCATATTTATTTAGAATACTTAGTTCTTCTTTTTGAATTTATCCCTTTATCATATGTAATGGCCTTCTTTGTCTCTTTTGATCTTTGTTGGTTTAAAGTCTGTTTTATCAGACTAGGTTTGCAACCCCTCCTTCTTTTTTTCTTTCCATTTGTATGGTAGGTCTTCTTCCATCCCTTTATTTTGAGCCTATGTGAGTCTGTAAATGAGATATGGGTCTCCTGAATATGAAACACTGATAAGTTTCAACTCTATCCAATTTGCCAGTCTGTGTCCTTTAAATGGGGCATTTAGCCCGTTTACACTTAAGGTTAATATTGTTATCTGTGAATATGATCCTGTCATTATGATATTTGCTGGATGGTTTGCCCATTAATTGATGCAGTCTCTTCATAGCATTGAAGGTCTTTACAATTTATCATGTTATTGCAGTGGCTGGTACCGGTTGTTTCTTTCCACCTATAGTGCTTCCTTCAGGAGCTCTTTTAAGTCAGGCGTGGTGGTGACAAAATCTCTCAGCATTTGCTTGACGGTAAAGGATTTTATTTCTCCTTCACTTATAAAGCTTAGTTTGGCTACATATGAAATTTTGGGTTGAAATTCTTTTCTTTATGAATCTTGAATATTGGCCCCACTCTCTTCTGGCTTGTACAGTTTCTGCTAAGAGATCCACTGTTGGTCTGATAGGCTTCCCTTTGTGGGTAATTCAACCTTTCTCTCTGGCTGCCCTTAACACTTTTTCTTCATTTCAACCTTGGTGAACCTGACAGTTAAGTGTCTTGGGGTTGCTCTTCTCAAGGCATATCTTTGTGATGTTCTCTATATTTCCTGAATTTGAATGTTGGCCTGCCTTGCTAAGTTAGGGAAGTTATCCTGGATGATATCCTGAAGAACATTTTCCAACTTGGTTCCATTCTTTCCATCACTTTCAGGTACACCAATCAAATGTAAATTTGGTCTTTTCACTTAGTCCTATATTTCTTGGAAGATTTGCTTGTTTCTTTTTACTCTTTTTTTTTTCTCTAATCCTGTCTTCTCCTTTATTTTATTGCTACGATCTTCAGTCATTGACACCCTTCTTCCACTTGATCATATTGGCTTTTTAAGCTTGTGCATGTGTCACGAAGTTCTCGTGCCATGGTTTTCAGCTCCATCAGGACATTTAAGGTCTTCTCTACACTGTTTCTTCTAGTTAGCCATTCATTTAATCACTTTTTGAGGTTTTTTTATCTCCCATGTGATGGGTTCGAACATGTGACTTTAGCTCAAAGAGATTTGTTATCGCCAACCTTCTGAAGCCTACCTCTGGCAACTCATCAAGGTCATTCTCCATCCAGTTTTGTTCCATTGCTTGTGAGGAGCTGTGATCCTTTGAAGTAGAAGTTATGTTCTAATTTTTAGAATTTTCAGCTGTTCTGCTCTCTTTTCTCCCCATCTTTGTGCGTTTATCTTCCTTGGGTCTTTGATGTTGTTGATCTACACATAGGGTTTTGGTGTAAATGAACTTTTTTTTTGATGTTGAAGCTATTCCTTTCTGTTTGTTAGTTTTCCTTCTAACAGTGAGGTCCCTCAGCTGCAGGTCTTTTGTAATTTGATGGACTTCCACTCCAAATTCTGTCTGCCTGGCTGTCACAAGCAGATGATGCAGAAGAGTAAATATTGCAGAACAGCAAATATAGCTCTCTGATCCTTCCTCTGGAAGCTTTGTCACAGAGGTGCAGCTGCCTATATGAGGTCAGTCCCTACTGGGAGGTGTCTCCCAGATAGGCTACACAAGGGTCAGGGATCCACATGATGAGGCAGTCTGTCCATTCTCAGAGCTCAAATGGCATGCTTGGATAACCACTACTCTCTTCAGAGCTCTCAGACAGGGATGTTTAAGTCTGCCAAAGTTGTCTGCTGCCATTTTTTCAGCTCTGCCTGGCTGACAGTGGCAGAGTCTAGAGGCAGTAAGCGTTGTTGAGCTGTGGTGGGTTCTGCCCAGCTCAAGCTTCCTGGGTGCTTTGTTTACCTACTGAGGCCTTACCAATGCTGGACACCCCTCTGCCAGCCAAGCTGCCACATTTGGGGTTGATCTCAAACTGCTGCATTAGTAGTGAGCAAGGCTCTGTGGGCATGGGACCCACCAAACCACGCATAGGAGAGAATCACTTGTTCTGCCAGATGCTGTGACCTTGGGAAAAGTACAGTATTTGCACAGGAATACCCCATTTTTTTCAGGTAGTCTGTCATGGCTTCCCTTGGTTAGGAAAGGGAAATCACCCAACCCCTTGCACTTCCAAGTAGAGGTGACGCCCCACCCTACTTCAGCTCACCCTCTGTGGGCTGCTCCCACTGCCCAAACAGTCCCAATGAGATGAACCATGTACCTCTGTGGGAAATGCCAAAATCACTAATCTGCGTTGACCATGCTGGGAGCTGCAGACCAGGGTTGTTCCTATTTGGCCATCTTGGAACATCCCCAGGAAAAAAATAGGATGCATTTTTTAAAGTATTTTTTCTTTTTTTTAGATGGATTCTCATTCTGTCACCCAGGCTGAAGTTCAGTGGTGTGGAGAGTGCTTCCTCCACACACTTCCCTGTCCCTTTCAATCAGCTGGCTGTGAGATCATTGAAACCAGGGATCTGAGGCTCAGGGCAGTCCCAAGCAGTGTTGTGGCTGCCTGTCTGCATTTCAAGGTCACTGTATGGTAGGGTCAGTCCTTTGGCTAGAGAAAATGCTATTGTGTAACCAGAGGAGGGCTTGTTGAGTTGATTTGAGAGACAATACAAGCACCGAGATTTGGAATGTCCCAGGATTGTGTTGGGGAAACCAGCCCAACAACCAGTGGGTACCCTGAGTCTGGAGGAGACAAAAGAATTAGAAAGAGATAGAATAAACATTTAAAATGTGTGTCCAGGAGACCAGCACATTGAAAGCTTGCTCATGGCCCATTGATCTTGGGTTTCACCCAATTTATTGGATTACATGATTTTTGTTCTCAGGGCAGCTGGGAGGGGGAGGAAGGGATGAGGAAAAGGATTATTCAGTGAAGGAGAAATTCTGAGCCATTCAATAAGATGTTTGGCACTGGCAGTTTCTGTGAATTTCCTTGAGAAAAGGTGTGTGTAGAACCTACTTGAGATCTGTAACCTATCAGGCTGAAACGGATGGGAGCTGGTTTCAGGAGGAGCCAAGATGTTTGATTATACTTCACTGCTTCAAGGGAGTGTTATCTCTCTGAGCAACATGTGGAATGCTGCTGAGCAGTTATGCACTCGGGGCATAAATATGTGAGGGCAATAAGGAGACTTTTCTCCTCAGAGGCTGCCCATGGCTCCCCATGGGTTTCTAACACAGGGTAGACCAACTCAACTGGCACCACACTAACTCTCTTTTCCACAGTTAGTAATTATCGGTTTTTGTTTTGGACCAAAGACAGGACAAGAGATAAACAAATAATATTGGGTTGGCCCTGTGGTGACAGCATTTTCCAGCCAGCAGGCCTGCTTTACCTTCTGGAAAGAAGGCTGGGCCTCGGAGTCCCACAAAACTTCTTCTTCCATCTGATCTCTTTTAGTCGGACATGAATAAAATGGGCCTCCACAGTCCCAAGAAAACTCTCAAGGACTTGGGCTTGGACTTTCCTGGAGACAAGACAATTTGAATGCCACTGACAGCCAGGTACTGTCATCCCATGGGCCATGAGACCATTTCACCTGTTCAGTTCCCCTCTACCCTTTATTGGGGACTAGGGCATGGAATGGCTGTAGGGATGACTGGCCCTGTCTCTGGGACAAGGACAGACCCCAGGGAAGGGGAAGCCACCAGCCAGGAGCCAAGGTCTGGGGCCAGGTTTGAGGAGAAATTTCCTCTGACCCTACGCTTACTCCTGCAGCCTGATTTATCACCTGAATTTATGTCTATTTTGGAGAATGGAGAAAACAGACTTAGGAAAAGACACTTGCAGGCCTGTCACCTAAAGACAAACCCAGCTGTAATTCTGCTGTGTTTATTTTTAGCATTTTGTTTGTTTCTCTTTTATCAGGTTTCTGCTAAATATCAGTGCTTTTTTGAGCACACTCCCTTCACTCTGTGATCTTCCTTTGAAGAGAAGGATCCTTTAAGATAGAAAAGTGCAGGCTGGCCAGCTGTGGATCTGGCCTACATTTGAGGCTGGCCTACGTCTTGTCTGGCCTTCACACCATATGCACTTTTTCTCCTCCTTTCCACATACCATTAGGATATTATCATCTTTCTTGGCACCTCTTTTGCCTGTTTATATTTAGATCCTCCACAGCCCAGGTTTGTGACCCTGGTCGGGTTCATGTGACTTCTCACTTCTAAAATAGGGATGGTGCCAGGATCTGCCATGGGGATTGTCGCAAAAATTAAGTGGGGGTATTTATCAAAAGCCTAAGAGTACCTTTGAGACACAGTGCACATTCATGAAATACCAATTCTTTATTATCAAGTGCTGCCTAATTGTTCTTTACGATCAACCATCATTTATTTGCATAACTATCAAGCTCTTGTTAATCATTTTCATATTTTCAATACTGGAGAACAATACTTCATTGAAGTCATTGTAAATAAAGTGCTAACGTGTTAACAGTTTCAAGTAATAGGCTTTAAGTCCCTCAAGAGTGCCAGGTCAATCAGAGCCTGATCCAAGTCTTTGCAGCCACAGAGAAAATGGGAAAGGCATTGCCATTTGTGATATCCTGGGATCCACAGCCACAGGTGGCCAAATTGAAACAGGAAACCATATTCCTCAGCTTGGCTTCAGTTTCTTTCCAAGTCCTACTGCTCTGACCTGAGAGAGCCTCTTCCCACCAAAATATGGTGTTCTTTGTGTCTCCCAGGCCACTGCAAGGTAGTGAGATATACCAGTAGGGGCCCAACCATGATGTTGCCACCCTCCCTCTCATTTTTCCTGCTCCTTTCCTCTGCCTTCTGGCTGCTTACAGTAACATGCTGGACCACTCTATGGCTGTACCTGAGTGGAGGCTGATGCTACTAACACCGGCATCCTCTAAGGAAATTTCCTTCCAGAATGGGAAGTTGGTCTACACTTAGGGGCTGCACTTCATGATGCATACTGCAGACACCTCTGTGGTTGTGTCTACTGATACCCTTGGTGATGCCTACATGTGGGTCTGCTTTGGACAGATATTGAGTTTTTGAGCTGCATCTGGTGATTACTTGGGTCCTGTTTCAGGGAGTGGAAGTGTGGGTAGAGACAGGATTTTCTGCTGGAATCTGTGGTGTCTAATTAGACTTGGAACCAGTATAGCTGGAACAGAGACTCTTCCTAGAGTCTCTGACACCACATATTATTTCTCATATATTTTATTTTGAAAATAAAAATATGTACATGTGAATGAAAAATACAGAGGTGAAGCAAGAGTTACACAGAAGGAGCTCCTACCATGTATACCTCACCCTAGTCCCCTGAACTACCCATTAACAACCAGGTACCACAGAAGAAGACTGAGTTTCTTAGACTCCCACCTTTTCTCCACCCTTAGACAATGATAGGAATATAATGATTTCAGTTCCTTTCTTACTTATCATTGAATCTGTAAGTAACTGTAGTGTATAAATATTTTTATATATATATATTTTGTTGATCAAATACAATAGAATCTTGTGACTTTCCTCTTGTAGGAAGTATATTAGCACTGTCAATTGGCATATATGTCTTGGTATTCTATGGGTATATACAACTTTTTTCTTTAGCTTTCTATTTTCCTGGAGTTTCTATTGCCTTTTCTTTTCTCTTTCTATTTAAAATTAAATTGTCTCCTTTTATCACATCCTTAACATCTTCCCTCATTTCTAACCTCCCATCTGAAAAGTCACTGCTGGATGCCTTCCTTTTTCCTGTTCCCACCCAACCAATATCTCTCTATGCCTGGAATTGAGCTGTCATTCCAAGGGCTTTCATAACCGCCTCCCTCGGTTTTTACATGTCAAATGCTATTTCACTACTGCAACTCAGGGACTCATTTGCCAGAGAGCTAACCACATTTCTTATGTGTGTTTTTTTTTAATTGTATGTGGTTTTGAAATATATTTTAGATTCTGTCTTCCATTTTTTTGAGAGTTACACATTTTAAGAGAATTTCAAGCTGTCTTTCCTGATCTCTGAATTTTCCTATTATCTTCCTAAATTTTGTTACTTTCTATGGATGCAATATTTTATACTTCTTTGAGACTATAGGGAGCATTAATTCTGAACTTTCCTTGAACAGAAGTCATGGGGCCAGAAGGAAAAAAGAACTTAAAAACTCATTTCTTTCGAGGTGAGTTGTCTGTTTGATCATATTTGTCTTTTTTTTTTTTTTTTTTTGCATTTCTTAAAACTGTTGAACACTTACGTTTGCCTGTGCAATTAGTAATAAGGCTGAAATGGGAATGATCACAGGCTCATTTCACATTGGGACAAGAGGAACTGGGCTTCAAACCAGGGGTCTACACATGGGAAGGATGATTTCCTCTGGGAATCCCTAAGCTTCCTTGTTTCCTCTGCAGAAATCTTCACCTTCCTTTGTCCTGCTGCTGCTTTGGCAGGGCGATGCTCTTCCTCCACTTGCAACCTGACTGCACAACTGTGGACATTGTGCTCATGGCTTTTCCCTTTTCTTCGTCTTGAAGAGAGACAATGCAACCCATTTCTCTACTGTGATGGAACCAGAATGTTCGTATTAGAACTTGAACATTATTTCCTCTACATTAGAGGGCAGGCAAGCTTCTGCAGGAAAGAGGAAATACCAGAAAGTAGACATGAGGACAGGAGGTCACTTTGACCTATAAAGGTCCTCAGGGACAGCTTGGTACTGTGTTAGGTGGTCACTCTTCTGTGCAGAAGGAAGGACTGTGTGAGGCTTTCCCTCAGGCCTGTTCTGTGTCTGAGCTCAGGACCAACTTAATTCTCATTGTACAACCTCATAGATTAAGAAAAGAGTCTTTCCTTCTCAGGTCTCCTACCCATCCATATTCTAAGCTTCAGATAGTGATTCCTTATTTAAAAACAGCTTTGTTGAAGTGTGATTGGCATATGATAAACTGCACATGTGCAGACAGAAGAACCGATGATTTTCTCCATGTGAGTATTTCATTCACTGTAAGACCAGAAGTGCGATGAAGGTCATGAAAAGTACCTTCTTTCCGGCAATAACGATCTCTCCCTGGCTAATCTGGGACCACAGATCTGCTTCTTTCACTAAAATTTCACGGGTATTTTATAGAATTACATATAAATACAGTATGTACTTGTGTCTTTGTGCTTCGTTCTGATCCGGCCTTTTATTCAGCAGAACCACTTTCAGAGTCACTCTGTTATGATTGCATCAACAGTCCATTCGTTTTCATGCTGAGCCACATGCCATGGTGTGGATGTGCCACAGCTTGTTCACCCTTCTTCTGTGTATGGGCATTTGGGGGGCTCCTAGTTTGGGAATATTGCATATAAGGATGTCATGAATATTTATTTATGTATGTAGCCTGTAAACTTGCCTTCATTTCTCATCGTTCATTCCTAGGAGGGCAGTGGCCACATCATGTCACGGTAGATCTGCATCGACCTTGCTAAGGAACCACTGGCCCTTGTGCTAAGGGTTTGGTCCATTCCCTGCTTTCCTTCTTGCTCCATCTGATTTAGTCATACTAACCTCTTGTCTCTTTCAGCCTCTAGGGCAATAACTTCTTAGCATATCACACTTCCTTTACACTTGGAATCACAAGCTCCTTCTCCATGTGCTGGTTTTGATTCCCTCACTAAAGTTTGCCATCTGTGACCCATGTGTAACACACTGCCCTCGAAATATCCTATGTATGAGAGGGTTTTGGGATAAGAGACTGTTCCTGATGAGTTTCAAGTACCTGCAGTGCCTCTGAATGGAAGAAAGATGACTGGCTGTGTCTTGTCACCCATTGTCCCTGGAGCTCACCTTGGTTGATAGAAAGAAGACTGGGTGTGACCTGGACATATGTTCAAGTGACTCACAAACTTTTTCTAAATGACAACTGGAGACCTGGCCAGGAGCTGGAACCTGAAGTTACTTGGAAGCTGTGTGATTGAAAGTGGGTCACTCAATCACCTGATCCTGGCCTTTTTCTCCACATGTGGGACTACCCATACCTGGCAGAGTTACTTTGAGTTCACCTGAGTAAGTCACCTGCACGTGGTGGTGCTCAGAAAATGTTAATTTCCCTTTATTTACGTGGAACAATGCATGCATATTATATGCTGAGGTCTGAATTACAATAGAGCAAGATGCAGAAGACCTTGTAAACTCTGAGGAGACATAACTGATCACTGGGTGTCTGGATAGGCAGCATAGAAAAAGTGACCTGTAGCTGGAAATGGCCAGTGGGTGTGTTACAGATATTTAAACATGCATGAGTGGGACAGGAGAGGGAATACTACCTTATACCCACTAGAATGTCTTTTTTTTTTTTTTTTTTTTGAAAAAGGGAGAGTTGGAGAGTTTGTGAAGAAAATGGAACCCTTGTGCATTGATGGTGGGAATGTGCAATGGTGGTGATGGTTGACCAATAACATAAACATACTTAATACCACTTACCTGTACATGTAAATATATTTAGATTGGTAAATTTTATGTCATGTTTCCTTTAACACATACAATAAAGGCTTCCTGAGACCTGGTCCTGAAATAGGTCCATGTGGAACAAAAGAAGACACTTCTTTCCTAGAGTGAGTAGGAGCTTTTTATTTTTCTGAAACAGAGTCTTGCTCTGTGGCCCAGGCTGGAGTGCAGTGGTGTGGTCTTTGCTCACTGCAGAGCTTTGACTGTGGCCCCAACCAGCTAGTGAGACTCGCATTAATTCAGTAAAGACTAATTGACCAAGGCTCAAGTTGACACCACTAAAGGGTAATTGACAGTGTGGACTTCCCAATTAAAAAGCAATTTAGCACTGTACTAAGTCAAAGATTAACCTTAGGACCACATGAGTAAGCAAGCTAGTTAGATAAACACCCCACATTCGTTTGTTTCTACTCTAACTTACTTAACGAAAGGGAAAAGGCCATTTTCAGCCAAGTTTATTCCTGGAGCTTATGCCAACCCCCTAGCCTTGCAAGAAGGTTTGCATCTGCTAATTAACATCTTGACTGAATCCCCACAGATATTAAAGCAACAATAGGAGTTTCTAGAGTACAAATTAATTTCTGTGAAAATTGAAGAAGTAATTGATTTCAATTTCTGTACATACTTTGCAATGCTTAATACTTGATACAGATTAGAAACCTGGAGGCTTACCTTCTTAAATCTGCTTTTTCAAAAGTGAACCAACATGTGAAATCAAATGTTTCTGGTCTGTTCATTTTTCTTCACCTTTTGCAACATGGCACTGCTTTTGATTGACATTGAAAGACAGAGATTAATTAATTAAAACATTTTTCACTGTTCTTTTCCCTCTTGCTTTTAGACATTACAAGTGAAACTTCTGGTAATTTCAACAGTGCACACTATAAATAAGAGGAAAATCTTGTGGGCATCTGGCAATTTGGTTGAAAAGTAACAACTCTGTTCTGCAGCTCCCAGTGAGATGAACACAAAAGACAGGTGATTTCTGCATTTCTACCTAAGTTACCTGGTTCCTCTCACTGGAAGTGGTTAGACATTGAGTTCCAGCCACAAAAGGCAAGCAGAAGTAGGGTGAGTTTTACCTCACTCAGGAAGTGCAAGGGGCTGAAAACTTACTCCGTTAACCAAGGAAAGCCATCAGGGGCTGAGCTATCAAGACCATAACCTGCAGTTTTGAATGGTTTTAACAATGCACAGAACAGGAGATTCCCTAGTGTGCCTGCATAACCAGAGACGTGGATTTCAAGCACACAACTGGGTGACTGATTTCACAGATGCTGAACTAGTTGCAAAATAATTTTTGTACCCCAGTGGCACCTGGAACACCAGTGACACAGAACCATTCACCCCCCTGGAAAGCGGCTGAAGCCAGGGAGCTAAGTGGTCTCACTGTGCAGGCCCCACTCCCATGGAAAACAGCAAGATGAGATCCACTGACTTCAAATTCTCACTACCCACATAGAAGCTTGAAGTCAACCTAGAATGATCAAGCTTGGTTGGGAGAGGGTCGACCACCATTACTGAGACTTGAGCATAAGGATTTCCCCTCAGTGTTAAGAAAACTGCCAGGAAGTTTGGACTGCATGGAACTCACAGAAGCATGCAAAGCAGCTGTGGCCACATTGGCTGTCTAGATTTCTCCTAACTGGATAGCGCATCTCTGAAAGAAATGCAGCAGCCTGAGTCAGGAGCTTATATATAAAACTCCCATCTCCCTGAGACAGAACACCCGGAAAAAGGGATGGCTGTGAGTGCAACTTTAGCAGACTTAAACATTTTTGCCTTCTTGCACTGAGGAGAGCAGTGTATCTCCCAGGACAGTGCTCAAGCTCTGCTCAGGGACAGACTGGCTTCTCAAGCATGTCGCTGACCAATGTGCTTCCTGACTAGGAGACCCCTTCCAGCAGGGGTCAACAGACACTTCATACAGAAGAGCTGTGGCTGGTACCAGCCAAGTATCACTCTGGGACAAATCTTCCAATCATTGCTGTTGTGCAACTTCATATGGTGATACCCAGACAAACAGCATCTAAAGTAGACCAGCAAACTGCAGCAGACCTGCAGAAGAGATGCCTGACTGTTAGAAGAAAAACTAACAGACAGGAAACAGTAATATCAACATCAACATCAACAAAAGGACACTCACACAAAATCCCAATCCAAAGACATTCAGGATCAAGGATCATAGGTAGATAAATCCATGAAAAATGAGGAATAGCCAGCAGAAAAGAGCTGAAAATTCAAAAAACTAGAATGACTCTTCTCCTCCAAATGATTGCAACTCCTCTCCAGCAAGGGCACAAAAGTGGATGGAGAATGAGGTTGATGAGTTGGCAGAAGTAGGCTTCAGAAAGTCAGTAAGAATAAAATTCTCTGAGCTAAAGGAGTATGTTCTAAACCAATGCAAGGAAGGTAAGAACCCTGGTAAAACGTTACAGGAGCTGCTAACTAAAATAACCAGTTTAGAGAAGAATATATGTGACCTCATAGTGCTGAAAAACACAGTGAAAGAAACATTGTGAAGCAAAAACAAGTATTAATAGCTGAATCAATGAAGAGAAAGAAAGAGTATCAGAGATTCAAGATCAACTTGATGAAATAAAGCATGAAGACCAGATTAGAGAAAAATGAAAGAAAAGCAACAAACAAAGCCTCCAAGAAATGTGGGACTGTGTCAACAGACCAAACCTATAATTGATTGGTGTACCTGAACGTGATGGGGAAAAATGGAACCAAGTTTGAAAACACACTTCAAGGCATTATCCAGGAGAACTTCACAAATGGAACAAGATAGGCCAACATTCAAGTCCAGGAAACATGGATAACACCACTAACATACTCCTCAAGAAGAACAATAGACAAATAACTGTCAGATTCTGCAAGTTTGAACAAAAGAAAAAATGTTAAGGACAGCCGGAGAGACAGGTCATGTTACCTACAAAGGGAAATCCATCAGACTAACAGAGGATCTCTCTGCAGAAACCCTACAAGCCAAAAGAGAGTGGAGTACAATATAAAACAACCCTAAAAAAAAGGCAATTTCAACTAGAATTTTATATTTTGAGGGAAACTAAGCTTTATAAGAAAAGAAAAATAAAATTGTTACAGACACCAAAATGTAGATGGTTTTGTCACCACAATGTCTGCCTTAGAAGAGCTCCTGAAGAAAGCACTAAATATTGAAAGAAAATACTGGTACTTACCTGGTGTAGTGGCTCACGCCTGTAATCCCAGCACTTTGGGAGGCAGAGGTGGGCAGATCATGAGGTCAGGAGATGGAGACCATCCTGGCTAACACAGTGAAACCCCGTCACTACTAAAAATACAAAAAAATTTGCTGGCCATGTTGGTGGGTACCTGTAGTCCCAGCTACTCAGACCCAGGAGGCTGAGGCAGAATGTTAGGAACACAGGAGGTGGAGCTTGCACTGAGCCGAGATCATGCCACTGCACTCCAGTCTGGCCAACAGAGTGAGACTCTGTCTCAAAAAACAAACAAAAAAAATAACAAAACAGAAGAAAACTGGTACTCACCATTGAAAAAAATAGCAAAATATAAAGAACAACAACACTATGATCAAATTGACACATAAGAATATTAACCTTAAATGTAAATGAAATAAATTTGCCAATTAAAGTACAAAGACTGGCAAATTGGATAAAGAATCAAGACTCTTCAGTGTGCTATATTCAGGAGACTCATCTCATGGGTGAAGACACACATAGGCTCAAAATAAAGGGATGGAGGAATATTTACCAAGCAAATGGAAAGTAAAAAAAAAAAAAAAAAAAAAAAAGAAAATGCAGGGGTTGAAATTGTAGTCTATCCTAAGACAAACTTCAAGCCAACATAGATCATAAAAGACAAAGAAGGGAATTGCATAATGGTAAAGGAATCAATGCAAAAAGCAGAGCTAACGATCCTAAATATATATGAACCTAATACAGGAGCACTTAGATTAAAAAGCAAGTTCTTAGAGACTTACACAGACTTAGATTCACACACAATTATAACAGGAGACTTCAACACCCCACTATCAATATTACACAGATAAATGAGACAGAATTTTAACAAGAATACACAGGAAGGGAACTCAGCCTTGACCAAGCAGAGAAAACAGACATCTACAGAAGTCCCCACTCCAAATCAACATAGTACACCTTCTTCTCATCACCACATAGCACTTATTGTAAAATTAACCACATAATTGGAGGTAAAACACTTCTCAGCAAATGCAAAAGAACGGAAATAAAACAAACTGTCTCTCACACCAGAGTGGAATAAAATTAGAACTCAGATTAAGAAACTTTTTCAAAACTGCACAATTACATGGTAACTGTAAAACCTGCTCCTGATTGACCACTGGGTAAATAACAAAATTAAGAAAGAAAGAAAGAAGTTGTTTGAAATCAATGAGAACAAAGACACAACCTACTACAATCTCTAGAACACAGTTAAAACAGCGTTAAGAGAGAAATTTATAGCACTAAATGCCCACATCAAAAGTGGAAAGGATCTAAAATCAACACCCCAAAATCACAATGAAAAAACTAGAGGGATAGGCATAGTGGCTCATGCCTGATATTTCAGCACGTTGGGAAGTTGGGCCAGACAGGTCACCTGAGTTCAAGATTTCAAGACCAGCCTAGTCAACCAACATGCTGAAACTCCATCTCCACAGAAAATACAAAAAAAAAAAAAAAAAATGTAGCCTGACATAGGGGCACACACCTGTATTCTAAGATACTTGGGAAGCTGAGTTGTGATAATTTCTTGAATCAAAAAGTTAAAAGCCACAGTGAGCTGAGGCAGCACCACTCCACTCCAGTGTGCATGGCAAAGCAAGACACCTTCTCAAAAAAAAAAAAAAAAACAAGAAGAAAGAAAGAAAAAGAGCTGGAGAAGCAAGGACAAACAAATCCAAAAGCTGAGACAAAAAAAGAAATAACTGAGTTCAGAACATAACTGAAGGTGATAGAGACAGGAAAATATTTCAAAAAATTCATGAATCCAGGAGTGTTTTTTTTTTTTATTTTGTAAAAATTAACAAAATAGATACACTGCTAGCCAGACTAATAAAGAAAAAAGAAGAGAAGAATCAATTAGACACAGTAAACAAAGATAATGGGGATGTAACCACTGATCCCACATAAATACAAACTACCATCATAGAATACTCTAAACACCTCTATGTAAATAAAGCAAAAAATCTAGAAGAAATAAATAAACTCCTGGACACACACACTTTTTCAAGACTAAACCAGGAAAAAGTAGAATCCCTGAAGAGACCAACAGAATCTAAAGTTGAGGCAGTAATTAGTAGCCTACCAACCATAAAATGGCCAGACCAGACAGATTCACAGTCGACTTCTACCAGACGTACAAAGAAAAGCTGGTGTCATTTCCTTCTGAAACTATACCAAACAATAGAAAAAGAGGGACTCCCACTGAAATTATTTTATGAGGCCAGCATTTTCTTAATACCAAAACCTGTCAGAGACAAAAAAAAAAAAAAAAAAAAAAAAAAATAGGCCAATATCCCCGATGAACATCAATGTGAATATTCACAATAAAATATTTGCAAACTGAATCCAGCAACACTTCAAAAAGCTTATCCATCACGATCAGAGCAGCTCCAACCAGCAAGGCTTGTTTCAGCCTACACAAATCAAAAAACATAATTCATCACGTGAAGAGAACCAATGACAAAAACCACATAATTTTCTCTATCGATGCAGAAAAGGCCTTAGATAAAATTCAATATCCCATCCTACAGAAAACACTCAATATACCAGGTACTGATGAAATGTATCAAAATCTAAAAAGAACTATTTGTGACAAACCCATAGGCAATATTATACTGAATGGGCAACAGCTGGAAATATTTCCTTCGAAAACACAAAACACAAGGCACAAGACAAGGATGGCTTCTCTCACCGCTCCTATTCAACATTGAATTGAAAGTTCTGCCCAGGGCAATCGGGCAAGAGAAACAAATAAAGGATATTCAGATAAAAATAAAGGAAATCAAGTTTTCCCTTTTTTTAGAGGACATAGTCGCATATTTAGAATACCCCATTATCTCACATCTAAAACTCCTCAACAATAAACAAGAAACTTGTCTTTTGTATGAGTTTGCTTAAGCTTATAAGCAACAACAGCAATCTCAGACTACCAAATCAATGTGCAAAAATCAGAAGAATTTCTGTACACCAATAACAGACAAACAGAGAGTCAAATCATGAATGAACTCAAATTCACAATTGCTCCAAAGAAAATAAAATAACTAAGAATAAAAATTACAGGGAACCTGAAGGACTTCTTTATGGAGAAGTACAAACCACCATTCAACGAAATAAGAGAGGACAACAAAATTTGGAAAAAAAAATATCATGTTCACAGGTAAGAAGAATAAATATCATGAAAATGACCATGCTGCTTGCAGTAATTCACACATCTACAGTGATCTGAACTTTGACAAGACTGACAAAAACAAGCAACTGGGGAAGAATTCCCTGATATGGGAAAACTGGCTCACCATATGCAGAAACCTGAAACTAGATCGGTTTCTCACACCACATAATTAATTCAAGATGAATTAACAGACTTAAACATAAAACCTAAAACCCTAAATGCCCTAGAAGTAAATCAAGACAATACCATTCAGGATATAGGCATGGGCAAAGCCTTCATGACAAAGACCAAAAAACAATTGCAACACAATCCGAAATTGACAAATGGGACCTAACTAATCTAAAGAGCTTCTCCACAGCAAAATAAAATATCATCAGAGTGAACAGGTGACATACAAAATGTGAGAACATTTTTTCAACCTATCTATCTGAAAAAGGTCTATGATTCAAAATCTACAAGAAATTTTTGAAAATATACAACAAAATAAAAAAACCCCATCAAAAAGAGGGCAAAGGATATGAACAGACAATTCTCAGAAGAAGACATTTAATCAGCCAACAAACGTGTATAAAAAAAGCTCAGCATCACTGGTCATTAGAGAAATGCACATCAAAACCACAATGAGATACCATCTCACACCGGTCAGAATGGTGACCATTAAAAAGTCAGGAAACAACAGATGCTGGTGAAGATGTGGAGAAAAAGGAATGCTCCATACTGCTGGTGGGAGTGTAAATTAGTTCAGTCATTGGGGAAGACAGTGTGGTGATTCTTCAATGATCTATAACCAGAAATACCATTTGACCCAGCAATCCCATTATGTTGTATACCATAAGAGGATTATAAATCATTCTACATAAGGAAACATGCACACATATGTTTATTGCAGCACGATTCAGACGCAAAAAAGACATGGAACAAACCCAAATGCCCATCAATTATGGACTGGATAAAGAAAATATGGAACATATATACCATGGGATACTATGCAGCCATGAAAAAGAATAAGTTCATGTCCTTTTCAGGGACAGGAATGAAGCTGGAAGCAATCATTCTCAGCAAGCTAACATAGGAACAGAAAAGCAAACACTACCTGTTCTAACTCATAAGTGGGAATGGAACAATGAAGACACAATGGAGCCTGTCAGGGAGTAGGGGGTAAGTGGAAGGAGATCATTAGGACAAAACCTAATGCATGTAGGACTTAAAACTTAGATGAGGGGTTGATGGGTGCAGCAAACCACTGTGTCACATGTACACCAATGTAACAAATCTGCCTGTTCTGCACATGTATCCTAGAAGTGAAATTATGATTTTAAAAAGTCAGGTTAAATGACAGACTAAATAGTATCCATGAATTCATGATTACTCCCTATTTGGTTTTTACTTTATAATTTGTCTGTGCTTTGTGTCTCCAGGGAAACAAAATAAAAATATATTGTACCGAACATTTTAAAAGAATTTACTAAAAAGCAGTTGGAGCCAATTCTTTTATCTCTTTATGAAGACAAGTATGGATTAAAAACCAACTCTCCTAATGGATTTATTTATACTTAATGGATTCAATTTTGTGGGTAGTATTGTAAGTGGTGTTTTAATATTCAAATTCCAATGATTTCTATTCACTGTTGCTGATATACAAAAACTCAATTGTGTTTTATCTATTGCCAGTCTTCTTTACTTCTTTTTATCTCCATTCAGGTATGTGAAAGTTGGCTCTATTTAACTTCCACTTCCTGAGATTACCTCGTGGATTAACCCACACTTAATTTCAGAGATTTTCCCGGGCTACCACCAGAGGGTGTACGGAGCCTATGCAATGAGCCCGCAGAGCCGGCAAACCAACTCTGAGGAGCAGGGTGTCCTCACAGAGCCTCAGACAGCGCTTCCTTCTCCTCAGGACACACCGGAGAAAGGCCATTGTTTCTGTGTACCTGGGGACACCGGTGGCACGTTCATCTTCAAGACTATGCCTCGTTCATCTCAGGACCCGCCCAAGAGTGGTCGCGGATTTGGCATAAATGGG
Organism: Pongo abelii; assembly: GCF_028885655.2. Lineage (NCBI taxonomy): Eukaryota > Metazoa > Chordata > Mammalia > Primates > Hominidae > Pongo > Pongo abelii. Next base: position 36,764,590 of record NC_072009.2, on the reverse strand, counting down.
GTCGCGTCCACCATGAAGATGAAGTCCCTTTCCCTTCCGGACATGTCCAGGAGTGGCCGTTGCTACAAGAGATCTGGTGCTACGACCAGGTGAGAATAAAAACGTCTCCGCAGAACCCTCCCAGGAAAGAACATGGCATTCAGACATCTGGTGACCAGGTGAGGAAAAGACACCCTGTCTGCAGCACCCAGAACTGAGGAGGGGCACTGCCCTGAGCCTTAATTCCCAGCCCTAGCCTCCAATTCTGACTATACGAAAGTGTCCCTTGAGTGAGTCAGTGACCACACATTGTCACAGCTACCAAAGTGTGGTTTGCAGATGATCTGAGCTTGTTTCTGGGGGAGATTCTGGTACAGAGAAAGGAGAGGTGCTGAGTGGAACCACTATGACTGGCTGAGGCCAGGGGAGAAATCACAACCTCCAACAACACTTTTTTCATGCTTTAATGACTCATTTTTCTTAGAGAACTAAAGTAGTTCAAACAACATAGAAAAGTTTTTAAGTAGGTATATGAGAACTTGAATTATTATTTAAGTTTATGTATATGATATATGACTGGTTAGCAACATTTTTTCTTTTCCTGAGACAGTCACAGTTTAATTCAGAGTGGATTTCTAATGGTGAAGAAAATGTCCACTTTATGAAGATTGACATCCTACATTAGCTGAGATGTACTAACAGTATCAAATTTTAATATTATATCATAAAATTAATTGAAGAATTCTGAGCCAGATATGAGTGACAAATGGTCCATGGCACAGCCCTACTCAGGAGATCCTGAGAACATGTGCCCCAGGTGATGGGTATACAGACTATATTTGTACATTTTAGGGAGACAGGAGACATCAATCAAACATATGTAAGATGTACATTGGTTTGGTCGAGAAAGGATGGACAACTTGGAAATAGCGATGGTGCGGAGCTGGACTTTCAACTTACAGGTAGATTTAAATATATTTTCAATGGCAGTTGTCTGAAAGAATGAAGTTATTACCTAAAAACCTAAAACAGATAGGAATGACTGGGTTACAATAAATAGTAAGGGATGTAGAGACCAAAGTTTTATCATGATGAAGACGACTCCATGTAGCAGGCTTGAGAGAATAGAAGGTAAATATTCCTTGTCAGACTTAAGGTATGTGTTGCTGTTAATGATGGTCAACTTTTTCTAAAGTGAAAAAGGGAAGAGTGTGTAATGAATCATGTGTGTCCCTCTTTCCTGTTGGGAACTGGACCACTTTTGGAATGCCCTTGGTCAAAAGGAGAGGTCCATTCAGATGACTGTGGTGGGTGGGGGGACTTGAGAGTTAATTTTTTCTATAAAGTTTCACTTCTATTTACAAAAGTGTAACCTATTAAATTGTTATACATTATAATTAGTCTAAGAGAAAAAAGGGATTTCTTAAAGAAAAAAAAAAAACAAATACTAAAAAACCTAAGCCACCACATCTTGCCACATTTTTTATTGTTTCTGTTTTTAAAGTTGTCAGGGATGCTTTGCTTGTAAGTCATATAGTTGACTTGTTGACCATCTGGGTATAGTTCTTTTGCTTCTTCAAATACTGTACCTAGTAACCTTCCAAAATTGTTTTTAAGTAAATTTCTTAAATTGTAGCAGTAAACAAAATGAAAAGACAATATTAAAAAATACTGAGGTTGATCACAGCACATAAAATTTTCAACTCTTATTCCTTTTCTTCTTCTATTTTTTTTTTTTTTTTTTTGACACAGGATCTCATTCTTTTTCCCAGCCTGGAGTGCAGAATTGCCATCATGACTCACTGCAGCCCCTAGCTGCCAAGATCAACTGATCCTACACCTTAGACTCAGCTATCATCTCTGGCTAACTTTTTGTATTTTTTGGTAGAGACAAATGTTTGCCATGTTGCCTGGACATGTCTCAAATGTCTGGACTCGAGTGATCTGCCTGCCTTGGCCTCAAAAAGTGCTGAGATTATAGGCATTAATAAAACATTTATGTTAGGGTTAGATAAAAATCAATCTTGAAAACTGGGTAGCCATATGTAGAACGCTGAAACTGGATCCCTTCCTTACACCTTATACAAAAAATTAATTCAAGATGGACTAAAGACTTAAATGTTAAACCTAAAACCATAGAAACCTTAGAAGAAAACCTAGGCATTACCATTCAGGACATAGGCATGGGCAAGGAGTTCATGTCTAAAACACCAAAAGAAATGGCAACAAAAGCCAAAATTGACAAATGGGATCTAATTAAACTAAAGAGCTTCTGCACAGCAAAAAAAAATTACCGTCAGAGTGAACAGGCAACCTACAAAATGGGAGAAAATTTTCACAACCTACTCATCTGACAAAGGGCTAATATCCAGAATCTACAATGAACCCAAACAAATTTACAAGAAAAAAACAAACAACCCCATCAAAAAGTGGGTGAAGGACATGAACAGACACTTCTCAAAAGAAGACATTTATGCAACCAAACAACACATGAAAAAACACTCACCATCACTAGCCATCAGAGAAATACAAATCAAAAGCACAATGATATACCATCTCACACCAGTTAGAATGGCAATCATTAAAAAGTCAGGAAACAACAGGTGCTGTAGAGGATGTGGAGAAATAGGAACACTTTGACACTGTTGGTGGGACTGTAAACTAGTTCAACCATTGTGGAAGTCAGTGTGGTGATTCCTCAGAGATCTACAACTAGAAATAGCATTTGACCCAGCCATCCTATTACTGGGTATACACCCAAAGACTATAAATCATGCTGCTATAAAAACACAAGCACACATATGTTTATTGTGGCACTATTCACAATAGCAAAGGCTTGGAACCAACCCAAATGTCCAACAATGATAGACTGGATTAAGAAAATGTGGCCCATATACACCATGGAATACTATGCAGCCATAAAAAATGATGAGTTCATGTCCTTTGTAGGGACATGGATGAAATTGGAAATCATCATTCTCAGTAAACTATCGCAAGGACAAAAAACCAAATATGGCATGTTCTCACTCATAGGTGAGAATTGAACAATGAGAACACATGGACACAGGAAGGGGAACATCACACTCTGGGGACTGTTGTGGGGTGGGGGGAGTGGGGAGGGATAGCATTAGGAGATATACCTAATGCTAAATGATGAGTTAATGGGTTCAGCAAACAAACATAGCATATGTATACATATGTAACAAACCTGCATATGGTGCACATTTACCCTAAAATTTAAAGTATAAAAAATAAAAAAAAAGTTGGAGTTGGTAGATCCAGAAGTTCCTTTTCTGGCCTTGTTTGAAAATCTTTAAAATGTTCTAATTGTTTCCTGTCCATGTACTTCTTTTTCTGTTTTTTAATCTGTCATCTGTTAAAGTCATAAATACATTTTTCACAGTTTGTGAATTGCTGCTCTGCTTCCCAAGTGTCATTCTGTTTGTCATAGTTTTTCCACTGAATGAAATACTCTGCCTTCCTATTTTTGTCTTATCTTTTGTCAACAACAGTTTCAACCTCAAACTCCTGGGATGCCATGAAGGAAGAGATAGGATTGGAGCAATTACTGTGTCATTTTTATTTTTCTTTTCTTTTCTTTTTTTTGAGATAGACTCTCACTCTGTCGCCCAGGCTGTAGTGCATTGGCGCAGTCTCAGCTCACTGCAACCTCCACCTCCCCGGATCACGTCATTCTCCTGCCTCAGCCTCGCGAGTAGCTGGGACTACAGGCACGTGCCACCACGCCCGGCTAATTTTTTGTACTTTTAGTAGAGACAGGGTTTCACCGTGTTAGCCAGGACGGTCTAAATCTCCTGACCTCGTGATCCGCCTGCCTCGGCCTCCCAAAGTCCTGGGATTACAGGCATGAGCCACTGCGCCTGGCCTGTCATTTTTCTTTCTGATGAGTCTCCATGTTGTCACTGCTTTCAGCCTCCATTGCTGCACCAGCCCTGGGTATGGATGAGCCTGTCCACTTTGTGGCCACTGGTGTAGTAAAATTTGTGTGAAGAAGCAGCTATGCTATGTACCTTTGTATCTCCTAACTTAGTCCGCGGTGGGACAGCTCAGGCTTCTCTTTGTCATCCCAAGTTTTCTGGCTGGGTAGCCTCAGGTACTCCTACTTTCTGGTGTGGTAAAGAGATCTTTCTTCCTGGCTATAACTCTTTGCTTTGTAGTTGCTCCAGTGTTTATATAGAACATTCTAAAAGTAAAACACTTCTAAAGTCACATTAGTTTATTCTCACTTAACATACAAAACCCTTACTCCTTTATAGCATGGCTTGCTTTATTTCAGTTATTGAGTTCTCAAAATTATAACAATATGCATTCTATCTCAAAAACACAAGCTAGTGAGTTTTTTTTTAATATAATAGTGTATTAAATTATGTGGAGAACAGATTGTGAAGGTGCACATTGTTAATTTTTTTATCTTTTGGAATTGTTCATATATTTATCTTTACTTTATTCTTTGTTTATTAATACTGCTGTTCATTGTCCTTTCATTTTACCCTGGAATAATCCATAAGGTATTTGTTAAATGGTTGTCTAATGGCAAAATAATGTGGCTTTTATTTGGGAATTTCATAACTTCTGCCTCACTTTTGATGGACACTTTGTTTAAACATAACTTTTCTCTTTGAAAGTTTTTTCTTACTGCACTTGGAATATTTGAGTCTTCTCTGAGTTTTGAGATAAGAAATTCCCCTGTTATTTGTGAGGGTATTTTGTGCATTACTAGTCAGGATTTCTCTTTCTGCTTTCAAGATTCTCTTTGTCTTTGTTTTAGACAGTTTAACTATCATGTATGTTTGGGTGTGTTTCTTTGAGTTTATTTTATTTGGAGTTTGTTGAGTTTCTTAGGTATTTATTATCTCAAATTTGTGACATGTTTAACCACTTTTTTTAGTCTCCCTATTTCTTTATCTCCTCTTGAATTTCCAAAATGCCTAAGTAGGTCTGCTTGATGGTGTCACACTGGTTTCTAAACTGTTTTCACATTTATTTATTTTTTTCTCTTCTTAACTTAATAATTTCAATTGCCTGTTTTATTCAATTTGCTAACATTTTGTTCTATATGCACAAGTCTCCTGTTAAATGTCTGTAGTAATAATTTATTTATTTATTTGAGATGTAATCTTGCTCTGTCACCAGGCTGGAGTGCATTGGCACAATCTTGGCTCACTCCAACCTCTGCATACTGGGTTCAAATGATTCTCCTGCCTCAGCCTCTTGAGCAGTTGGGACTACAGATATTTGTGACCACACTCAGCTAATTTGTGTATTTTTAGTACAGATGGGGTTTCATCATGTTCCCCAGCAAAATCACAACTTCTTGACCTTATGATCTGCCACCTAGGTCTCCCGAAGTGCTGGGATTGCAGGCCTCAAGTGAATTTTTTTTCTATATTTTTTTTAGTAGAGATGGGGTTTCACCATGTTAGCCAGGATGGTTTTGATCTCCTGACCCCTTGATTCACCCAACTCAGTCTCCCAATATGCTGGGATTACAGGCATAAGCCACCATGCCCAGCCATGAATTTTAATGTCAGTTGTTTTATTTCCATCTCCAGATTTTTTTTTTCTTAGAGCCACTGAACCTGGACCAGAATTTTTTTCTAAGTTTGAAAATAAGTTTCCATGCTTTCCTAAGAACCTGTATTATTTTACTTTCAATGTCTGTTTCTTGAACCTAAAGTAAGAGATGCATGGACATCACATTTGTGAATTTTTTTCAAAGATGCATTTTTACCAGTCTGTGTGTTTTTATATAAGAGCTCACATTTACAGTGATTACAGGTAAAAAAAATTACTTACTGTGACATTTACTTACCTTTTTTATATGTTATTTTTCTTATTTGATCCTCAATTACTCCTTTATCCATTAAAAAAGTTAACATTTTAAAACTTTTTTCTGTATTTTCATGTAATAATTAGTTATATTTGGGACTTTAATTATATTTTAAGCATAAACAGACTTCTCTGAATAATATTAACTTGTTTGAATATTCAAAATTTTAATATTAACAATATAAATATATGCTGCTCTTGTACTTTTCTCTTTCTCAATATAAATTGTCTCAGATTATATCTGTACACACTGAGTGTCCATTAGGGTAAATTTGTAACTTTTTGTGTAATAGCTGCCTATGAGATCTGTAATAGTAATAGCTAACTTTGCCAGGATTGCAATAGTAACAGCATTTTTTTTAGGCAAATGTTAATCACACATTATTTTAGCTTTTCTATATGTAGACATTTTTTGCTTGAGTATCATTTTCATAAGATATAGATTTTGTTCATTTCTCCAATGTGTTTTTCTTAGTTATTGATAGCTTAGAATGCATTCCATTAACACTATGAATAAGAGCAATACAAAACTATCATTTTTTTAAAAAATTGGATCTGTATTAACAAATCTTTTGTATTGTCTATTGTATGAAAAAATTGTATTCTTGCTTTCAACAACTTAAAACTTTGTTTGTGACCAATTCCTGGCATTTTCAACCAAGAGTGATTTCTGACTTTGCAAAACAGAAATAAATATGTTTCATCGATTCTTTATTTATCTTCTAGAAAGACTACAAGAAACACAATAAGTTAACACACAAGTGCTTCTTCACTCCTCCCAGAATTAGGAAACAGGGCCTGAAATGGAAAATGCGGATTTCTAATTTTGAAGGCTTCATCTGTGCCTGGGAGGCAGTATGGCAATCCAAAAAAATATTTACTACTTTAAAACTGTCTCTTTTGATGGTTTGCTTGGTTTATACAAACTACTGATTTACAGGGATCAGACAGTTTTTGATTGGTTTGATGTTTCTTTGAATGGTTTGAAGCTGCCAGCCCTGCAGTTTTGCCCTCATTTTTATTTGGGAAACACTGATTGTTTTATAATCTCAGAAATTAATTTTATTTAGGGGATCTATGATTTGTCCCTTGAAAATATGGTTTAAAATACTAAAATTGAATTTTACACTTTTAATTTGTGTTTCTAATTGTTAGCTTTTGTTTTAGTGGTTATGGTATGAAGTTTGTTGTTTGCTTTTTATTAATTGATGTTATCAATTTCATATAAAAGACTAGGGCAATATTCTCTATTATGAATCACGTCTTGGTTTTATGTAAAACATGTATACAATTTTTTGTTTCCAAAGTGACTTTCAAGTACATATGAAAATAAAATAATAAGGGAATAATTATGTAGGCATGCAGCAAGATCTACAAGTGTGATGATCTCTGACAGAAGCCTGCATAAATTGTTTGAAAAACAACCAGGTCACTGTGGATGGAGCAGACTGTGGAAGGAAAATGATTGTAGACAATGAGATTATAGGTGTAACACACAGTTGATGTGATTGTCTAGGGTTTCCATAGGTCAGTAGATTTTACTTTAGTTTCACTTTAAGCCAAGTTCATGACAGGAAGTGGAATTGGTAAGGTTGTTATTAGCATCTAGTGCCAAGAGGCTAGAAATGCTGTTGAATATCTTAAAATCTAGTCTCAGGCACCTTTGAACAATTAACAGTATCGACCCATCTCTCCAGAAAATTGTAAAAGAGAAAAAAAGAAGCACACTTTTAGAAAACATTGATTTTATATTTTCAAGGTTACTTAACTCAATCTTTGGTTTATGTAAATCAGAAGGATTTTAAGAAGCTCTTGTAAAGTTCAGTTGATTCAAGTTAGGGTAAGTGTTAGTAAAGTGAAGTCAGTTCAGTTAATCAATAATTAGAAAGTAAATTTCAGGCCAGGTGTGGTGGCTATAATCCCAGTACTTTGGGAGGCCAAGGTGGGCCAATCACAAGGTCAGGAGATCAAGACCATCCTGGCTAACACAGTGAAACCTTGTCTCTACTAAAAACACACACACACAAAATTAGCTGGGCATGGTGGCAGGCACCTGTAGTCCAAGCTACTCATGAGGCCAAGGCAGAAGAATGGTGTGAACCCAGGAGGTGGAGTTTGCAGTAAGCCGAGGTGGTGCCACTGCACGCCAGCCTGGGTGACAGAGCAAGACTCCATCTCCAAGAAAAAAAAAAAGAAAGTAAACTATTTCCTTTTTTCTCCCCCTTTCTTTTCCATTACTATAAAATATTTCTGTAAAGCACTAATATAGCAAAATAAAACCCTAGGCACACTCTATTTTTGGGATACCATGGAGAACACTCCTAGGCTTTTGGGATAGAACTAATCTTGAATACAACTGGAAGTCATACAGAATACAGATGCATATATGTGCATTAGTGCAATTCATTATGCATACAGACTGGGCATAATGATTGTCATAAGACAAATATTAAATGTTTCTTATGACATAATATTTGCTAAGATTTTACAATAACCATGCCAAATGGAAACCAAGATTTCAAGGATTACAGCCAGGGTTAGAGAACTCTGGCTGTTAAGTACAATGAAAACTCAAGCATCTTCTAGGAGAGGCCATCACTCTTGCCATAACCAGCATGGGGATTATCTCTACAGAAACAGGTGAAAGGGCTGATGGCAGCATGAATTTCATTATTCCTGGATGCAGAAACATAATGCGAGATTATCTGAATGGCAGGGCTGAATGACCTGGAACACAAACAGGGATAAAAGTTTCCCCTGGCTTACCACATTGTGGTAAGACAAAAATAAAACAAGAGCTGTGGCCCTTCAGTGTGCACAGACCTAGGAGCTCTCAAAGCCAGCGGGGGCTGCCACACCCTTTGCGGCTTTGCATTTTCTGGCATCTCCAAACTTCTGGGTATCACTACGTTCCCCATTATCAGCTGTGGAAGCTGCTTGCGGTTCGCCTGGTCCAACTGCAGCTTTTCAATGATCTGGCAGTTCTGTTGGCAACTAAAACTTCCTGGCCTGATACAGCTGGCATGACTGACCTTGTTTAGCAGCTGAAGCCCACACTTGCTCATACACCACTCACCACTCATCCATGCTTGCCCTTGGCAGGTGATAAATCCTGGCCATTAACACCTGATGAGTGCAGCATGTCAAGCAGAGAGGGTAGAACAACTTAGCAGGCCTGATTAAAGCTCAGGGAAAGGCACCACAGGCCAAAGAGGTTTTTGTCTGCAAAGTGACACCCCTAAACACCCATAGCAATAGAAGCATAGCTGGTTATGTTTAAATGACTTACTTCTTTTGGTTCCTGAAATAATGACTATTCAGTGTCCTACATTTTGGTATTTTTTAACCTCATTTGCAAATGATTATATTTCAAAATTTTTACAAAATCAAATTTGACAGATTATTATTTGCATTGAACCACCTGATCCATCTTATGTACACTACATTTTTTTAAGACGGAGTTTCAGTTTTCTCATCCAAGCTGGAGTGCAATGGCATTTTCTCAGCTCAGTGTACCTCCTGCCTCTGCCTCCCGTCTAGCTGGAACTACAGGCACCCACCATGGTGTGCAGCATGGCATTGGAGTTCAGATTAGCATTCTCCTAGTAGATTATGAAGCTTACTTATGAAAGAGTATTTCTAATTCCTGGACTTTGATGTTTTGTACTCATGTAATTTCTGTTTGAGAGTCACTTTTGCTCAGGGTTGTAATATGATGAGCAGCATTTCTGGCATTTTCTGCTAAATGCAATAGTAACATCCATTTTCTGTGGTTGAAATACCCTAATATGTTTGTGTCTCAAGAAATCTGAATCGTTGACATTTACTATTCTAGAGATCTCTGAAGAAGAAATTAAAAACCGCTTTATAAAATTTTGCAGAGACCAGGATGAGTGGTTCATACCTGTAATCCAAGCAACTTTGGAGACTGAGGCAGGAGGATAACCTAAGTTTAGGAGTTGTAGACCAGCCTGATCAATAGGGTGAAACCTCATCTTCACTAAAATTACACACACAGACATGAAGTAAAATCAGCTTGTCAGGGTGGTGGACAGCTGTAATCCCAGCAATTTGGGAGGCTGAGGCAGGAAAATCTCTTAAATCTGGGAGGTGGAGGTTGCAGTGAGCTGAGATCACACCATTGCACTGCAGCCTGTATGACAAGAGAAAACCTCTGTCTCAAAAAAAAAATTGCAGAAATTTTATATGAGATATCATTTTTCTCTGATTTTTGGCTATTCTAACATCCTGATATTTTCTCTAACTTGCTGCTATAATAACATTCTGTCATTTGTGAAATATACCAGGGTGTCCTGCATATACCATGGAACTTAATATAAAACAATATTTAATTAATTAAATACAAATAAAAAGTTTTTTTTTTTTCTGGATGTGAGGTTATAGTAGTTTTGAAAAATGTGCCACACTTTAAAACATTTTGTAATTACACATCAGCGTTGTCACAAACTTCATTGAAAAGCAAATAAGTAGCATATTTCAATTTTAAGTTGATTGAATTTCTTTTCTTTTCTTTTTAAAATGAACTCTCACACTCTCTTTGGCTGGAGTGCAGTGGTGCAATCTTAGCAGACTGCAACTCCCTGCCTCCCAATTTCAAGTGTTTATTCTTTCTCAGCTTCTTGAATAGCTGAGAATACATGTGTGCATCACCACCCCTGATGGATTTTTACCATATTGGCCACACTTGTCTCAAGCTCCAGACCTCAAGTACTCTCCCTGTCTTGGCCTCCAAAAGTACTGGAATTACATGTGTGAATCACAATGCCTGGCCCCTGACTGAATTTCTAATTCAAAAAAAATCCATCTGACAAAACCTTATTTTCCATATTATATTTTTGATGTGTTTCTTTATATGTCTCATTACTAAAGAAAATGGTATAATTTTAATGTATTTTTTGTAATTGAAAATGAGTTTATTTGTATTAATATGTAATTAAAATAGTAAGTATATTAAGAATTTTTTTTGCTATGTGTAAAGTAATGAGGTTTTAGAAATTTCTTTAAAAAACTAATTTGGAAAATTAATTACATTATTTGATTGTACTTGGGTTATTTTCCTCAGGATTTTCTTTTGTAAGAAAATTCAAAATTGCTTCAAGATACATTGAGATGTTCAATTATGTGAAATAAATTTAAAGGTATTTTCTTTGAAAAGAAAGTTTTTATAACCTATCTTTTCTACTAATAATATGTGATTTTTTTTCTAACATGCTAGAAATTAATTTTTTTCATCTTCCCTGCACCTAAAGTTCCCCTGTAATATATGACAAGCAAATAACTGCTATCAGAGGAGGCTGTTGTAGTCCGTAAGTCACCCATTACCATCAACCCTGGTTTTGAGCCACTTGCAGCACCAGCTATTGGCTGTGTAAAAAAACTCACAGTGATGCTAGACTCTCTGACAGAAATGTATTACATAGACAAAGTAAAAACTGTGAGTATCTTAAATTATAAACAGTTTTGTTCATTAATCATACTTTTGCTTGAAATTCTATTATTTCATTTAGAAAAATTAACTCATGGTTTTCTTTGTTTTTGGTCAACTAGTTTACCATTTTGTAATCATCAGGTATATAATTTAAACCATTTAACTAAGAGAACATCAATTTTTTCATAAGCATGTATTTCTTAACTTCTCCCCTATAGTTGATTTTAGTACTTTACCACAGTGGGTTTTATTTAGTCATATGTGAAAAAAAAAATCAACCCTTTAGAGTAACAAGAAACCTAATTTAATGCTACAAAAATTTATATTTAAAATGTATTCATTAAGTCAGGTTGTATGATGCCTCCAGCTTTGTTCTTTTGGCTTAGGATTGACTTGGCAATGCGGGCTCTTTTTTGGTTCCATATGAACTTTAAAGTAGTTTTTTTCCAATTCTGCGAAGAAAGTCATTTGTAGCTTGATGGGGATGGCATTGAATCTGTAAATTACCTTGGGAAGGATGGCCATTTTCACTATACTGATTCTTCCTACCCATGAGTATGGAATGTTCTTCCATTTGTTTGTATCCTCTTTTATTTCCTTGAGCAGTGGTTTGTAGTTCTCCTTGAAAAGGTCCTTCACATCCCTTGTAAGTTGGATTCCTAGGTATTTTATTCTCTTTGCAGCAATTGTGAATGGGACTTCGCTCATGATTTGGCTCTCTGTTTGTCTGTTATTGATGTATAAGAATGCTTGTGATTTTTGTACATTGATTTTGTATCCTGAGACTTTGCTGAAGTTGTTTATCAGCTTAAGGAGGTTTGGGGCTGAGCCAATGGGGTTTTCTAGATATATAATCATGTCATCTGCAAACGGGGACAATTTGACTACCTCTTTTCCTAATTGAATACCCTTGATTTCCTTCTCCCGCCTCATTGCCCTGGCCAGAACTTCCAACACTATGTTGAGTAGAAGTGGTGAGAGACGGCATCCCTGTCTTGTGCCAGTTTTCAAAGGAAATGCTTCCAGTTTTTGCCCATTCAGTATAATATTGGCTGTGGGTTTGTCATAGATAGCTCTTATTATTTTGAGGTACATCCCATCAATACCTAATTTATTGAGAGTTTTTAGCATGAAGGGTTGTTGAATTTTGTCAAAGGCCTTTTCTTCATCTATTGAGATAATCATGAGTTTTTTGTCTTTCGTTCTGTTTATATGCTGGATTACATTTATTGATTTGCGTATATTGAACCAGTCATGCATCCCAGGGATGAAGCCCACTTGATCATGGTGGATAAGCTTTTTGATGTGCTGCTGGATTTGGTTTGCCAGTATTTTATTGAGGATTTTTGCATCAATGTTCATCAAGGATATTGGTCTAAAATTCTCTTTTTTTGTTGTATGTCTGCCCAGCTTTGGTATCAGGATGATGCTGGTCTCATAAAATGAGTTAGGGAGGATTCCCTCTTTTTCTATTGATTGGAATAGTTTCAGAAGGAATGGTACCAGTTCCTTCTTGTACCTCTGGTAGAATTCGGCTGTGAACCCATCTTGTCCTGGACTTTTTTTGGTTGGTAAGCTATTGATTATTGCCACAATTTCAGCTCCTGTTATTGGTCTATTCAGAGATTCAACTTCTTCCTGGTTTAGTCTTGGGAGGGTGTATGTGTTGTGGAATTTATCCATTTTTTCTAGATTTTCTAGTTTATTTGCATAGAGGTGTTTGTAGTATTCTCTGATGGCAGTTTGTATTTCTGTGGGATCGGTGGTGATATCCCCTTTATCATTTTTTATTGCATCTATTTGATTCTTCTCTCTTTTTTTCTTTATTAATCTTGCTAGCAGTCTATCAATTTTGTTGATCCTTTCAGAAAACCAGCTCCTTGATTCATTAATTTTTTGAAGGGTTTTATGTGCCTCTATTTCCTTCACTTCTGCTCTGATTTTAGTTAGTTCTTGCCTTCAGCTAGCTTTTGAATGTGTTTGCTCTTGCTTTTCTAGTTCTTCTAATTGTGATGTTAGGGTGTCAATTTTTGATCTTCCCTGCTTTCTCTTGTGGGCTTTTAGTACTATAAATTTCCCTCTACACACTGCTTTGAATGCATCAAAGAGATTCTGGTATGTTGTTTCTTGGTTCTCATTGGTTTGAAAGAACATCTTTATTTCTGCCTTCATTTTGTTATGTACCCAGTAGTCATTCAGGAGCAGGTTGTTCAGTTTCCATGTAGTTGAGCAGTTTTAAGTGAGATTCTTAATCCTGAGTTCTAGTTTGATTGCACTGTTATCTCAGAGATAGTTTGTTATAATTTCTCTTCTTTTACATTTATTGAGGAGAGCTTTACTTCCAAGTATGTGGTCAATTTTGGAATAGGTGTGAGATATAGTTCAATGGAACAGAACAGAGCTGTCAGAAATAATGCCACATATCTACAACTATCTGATCTTTAACAAACCTGAGAAAAACAAGAAATGGGGAACGGATTCCCTATTTAATAAATGGTGCTGTGAAAACTGGCTAGCCATATGAAGAAAGCTGAAACTGGCTCCCTTCCTTACACTTTATACAAAAATTAATTCAAGATGGATTAAAGACTCAAATGTTAGACATAAAACCATAAAAACCCTAGAAGAAAACCTAGGCATTACCATTCAGGAGATAGGCATGGGCAAGGACTTCAGGCCTAAAACACCAAATGCAATGGCAACAAAAGCCAAAATTGACAAATGGGATCTACTTAAACTAAAGAGCTTCTGCACAGCAAAAGAAACTACCATCAGAGTGAACAGGCAACCTACAAAATGGGAGAAAATTTTCACAACCTACTCATCTGACAAAGGGCTAATATCCAGAATCTACAATGAACTCCAACAAATTTACAAGAAAAGAAAAAACAAACCCATCAAAAAGTGGGTGAAGGACATGAACAGACACTTCTCAAAAGAAGACATTTATGCATCCAGAAAACACATGAAAAAATGCTCACCATCACTGGCCATCAGAGAAATGCAAATCAAAACCACAATGAGATACCATCTCACACCAGTTAGAATGGCAATCATTAAAAAGTCAGGAAACAACAGGTGCTGGAGAGGATGTGGAGAAATAGGAACACTTTGACACTGTTGGTGTGACTGTAAACTAGTTCAACCCTTGTGGAAGCCAGTGTGGTGATTCCTCAGGGATCTAGAAGTAGAAATTCCATTTGACCCAGCCATCCCATTACTGGGTATATACCCAAAGGACTATAAATCATGCTGCTATAAAGACACATGCACTTGTATGTTTATTGCGGCATTATTCCCAATAGCAAAGACTCGGAACCAACCCACATGTCCAACAATGATAGACTGGATTAAGAAAATGTGGCACATATACACCATGGAATACTATGCAGCCATAAAAAATGATGAGTTCATGTCCTTTGTAGGGACATGGATGAAATAGGAAATCATCATTTTCAGTAAACTATCACAAGAACAAAAAACCAAACACTGCATATTCTCACTCATAGGTGAGAATTGAACAATGAGAACACATGGACACAGGAAGGGGAACATCACACTTTGGGGACTGTTGTGGGGTGGGGGAAGGGGGAGGGATAGCATTCGGCGATATACCTAATGCTAGATGACGAGTTGGTGGGTGCAGCGCACCAGCATGGCACATGTATACATACGGAACTTACTTGCACATTGCGCACATGTACCATAAAACCTAAAGTATAATAATAATAATAATAATAATAATAATAATAAAATAAATAAAATAAATTAAAAAAAATAAATAAATATATAAAATGTATTCATTAAAAAGATTTTCATAACCCAAATGTTAAAGTTGCTCAATGTATTTTAATTATATTCTGAGAGGTACTTTTAAAAAAAAATCATAATTTGAGAAGAGAACATTTGAATGCATTTTATTACTTTTAAATGTCCATATTAGTTAAGCAAAATGAGTAGGAATGTTGAAATTTTACACAAAACTGAAACTCAGAGTGGGAGCCAATGTAAGTAGGTTAACAAGTAATAACATGAAATTTAGTTGATTTGAAGAGAAATCTGAGGGTTAAGAATATAATTAACAACAGCATTCTGTACAGATATTTAATTGGAAATATGAAATTATATTTGTTTATGTTTTTTTCTTGGTTTGAGTATATTTTTTAGTACATTGTAGGAGTTTCTAGCTAAACTCAGTATTCAAAAGTTCAGATCTTTATGTGTTCTGTAGGATCTACGTAGAGAGAAGAATTTCCTTTTTGAAAACACTTTTTTTGTTTATTTGTTTAACTATTGTATTAGAATAGATAATATATATTTTCAAAAGAGATTTTTTAACTAAACACTATTTTTCTTAAACTATTTAGCCAATGTTTTCTTGTGATTAATATATATTTTCAAATATATAAGAGGATATGCAGTAAAATCTATGAACTTGTCACCAATATATATTTCTGATGCAGAGATTTTCTTTTAGGTATATGCACATCTTCAAACACTTACCTATTTTTTTATCAGAAATATGCAATATACAATATGGTTAACTTTGTTTTGTACTTAGTCACACACCTGTCAATACATGAAGATCTGTTTAATTCTCTTTTGTAGCTACTTAAATTGCATTTCAATGTGCTCTAATTTATGCAATCCACCTCTAAGTTGAAGTGAGGTGTAAGTTGTATTCAGTTTTACAAAAAGTAATATTTACAATTTTCATGGGTATTTTAAAGACATCATCTAATTGACTTCTTCTTACAATAAAACTGTGAACATATTTAAAGCAATTATCACTATTAGCTGAGGAAGAAAGTGATATGTATGTGGAGGTTATAGTTTTTATGAGTTGGAAAAATAATTTAAATGAAGTGCTCAATTAAAACTGAGAAAACCCTAATGTTCCATTTATATACAGTTCTGATGAAAGTGTATTGGATATAATTATTTTAAGTGCAAAAGTTTTTTAATATGTAAAGTCATAATGATTAATGCTAAGTCTCTGTTTAACACATGATAATTTAATATTATATCATCGTGTATGAACTCGTTCTAATAGAATTATTACAAAAGCAATGCCATTAAAAATGTGGACTTAAAAATTCTGTATTTAATAGTCTTTATAGTGGCTCACATTGCTGATGTAAAAGTTTAAAGTACTCTTTCAAAATGGCTGTGTTAGCCTGATAGAATAAATTTCACAGCCCAATTAAGAGAACAATGGGTAAAATCATTATTTTTGTTGCAAAATCATTATTTTTTCTTAGCTTGTGAAGCACTCAGTGAGTAGGAATAACTGTCCCCTGTTGGATCCTGCCCACCAAAAAGATTGGTGGGACTCAGAGAAACTGCTGCTACTTTTCACCTAAATTATGTGATCCATCAACTATACATAATCCTAGTCATCAGAAATAGTTTATCTACAATTGAAGAAACAGTTGGTGATAAAGATGACGATTGTTCAAAGATGGGAAACAAAATTGTGAGGTAAGTTTTAATTATATATTTTTAAATATTCTGATAGTAGATACTGTTGTTATTCCTGAGATTAGTGTACTTTCATGAGATTTTTATCCGTACTGCATTTTGATGATATGGCTAGAAAATATGAGATACTATGACTGGCATATTTATTGTGCTCTCTATCTAGTAACTTGAAATTTTGGTTAATAATATGTATCACTTTTTGTTTGTTTGTTTTGAAACCATGGTAGATACAATCACATTTGTATGACCTGGTAAATGAAATTCAGCCTTTGAATAATGAGAATTTTTTTTTTTTTTTTTTTTTTTTTTGAGGTGGAGTCTCATTCCGTCACCGAGTCTGGAGTGCAGTGATGCAATCTCAGCTCACTGCAAGCTCTGCCTCCTGGGCTCACACCATTCTCTTGCCTCAACTTCCCAAGAAGCTGGGACTACAGGAGCCCATCATCACTCCCGGCTATATTGTTTTCATATTATTAGTAGGGATGGGGTTTCACTGTGATAACCAGGGTGGTCTCCTGACCTCGTGATCTGCCCGTCTCAGCTTCCCAAACTGCTGGGATTACAACCACGAGACAATGTGCCAGGCCTTTTATTTTTAATAATTATATTCACATTTTGTCTTTTAAAGAGCCATTTTTTTTTTTACTTTTGTTCTGTCTGTGTCATATAAGCTGTGCTTATTTTTAGGAATCTCTGAATATTTTTCTCAAATTAGGGTTTTTTCTGCTAAGGAAGAAAATTGTTTTTGAGATAATGCTACATGGACCTGTTAGCAACATGATATAATTCTTACAATCAGGCTGCTAAGTGTATAAAAACATCTGGTTGAAAATACAAAGTACATGGTTGAAAATAAAGCAGAAAAAACGTTAGGTTTTAGTGGCAGTTTACATATTTAAGATATAGCTATTAAGTAAATGAACCCAGAAAACTTTAATTTTGGAAACGTTTGTATTCAAGTAATTTATCATTCCTATACTTTTTTGCATAGATATTGACAGAAACTAAATTAAAAAATTAGAATATTTTAACTCTAGTAAATAATTCTTAAATTTCTGTTTATCTTCCTCAGTGATCAGAAATAGTTTGGTTTTCAAATAACATCTCAGCGCTTATCATCAATAGAGATTGAAACACAAACTTGCCTCTGCCTTTCTAGATCTGATAGATCATACCATACAGTTATTACAACCTTGGTAGCATTTCTTTTATTAGAATCTCCATATGGGATGTTCACTAACACTTGATTAACAGCCACTAACAGACAACAACAACAAAAAAGTAAAATTTAAGTCCTGGTATTGTAGTCGGTTTTACCTCAAGGGTTTTGAATTTAAAACAGATGGGGGTGGGAGGAGGAAGGGATAGCTTTAGGAGATATACCTAATGCTAAATGATGAATTAATGGGTGCAGCACACCAGCATGACACGTATACATATGTAACTAACCTGCACATTGTGAACATGTACCCTAAAAGTTAAAGTATAATAATAATAAAATTAAAAATAACAGATAGAGATGGTTAATTATACTGACAAAAAGTGAATGAGGCAGACAGAATATAAAATTCAAATAAAGTCCCCACCTGTGTTCTTGGTTGCCTCTGCTTTATGTTTTCTTAGGATTCACTGTGGCATGCATATCTGCCTAGCTAATTTTTCTGCGTGATGAACTTCATCAGGGCACAAACTGGGTATTGTTTATTTTTGTATCAAAAACCTCAGGTGTAGAGAAAAACATATAGAAACTGATGTGTGTAAAATAACTGTATTTTGCTCTGTAGCTACAAAGAAATTATGACCTTTGGAGGACCTGTGTATGTTCTCATTCCTTCCACAACTACTCTTAACATTCGTATTTATTGAGTGGTAATAATTCCAAATACATCACATAAATTATATCATGAAATCTGTAAAAATACATTATACTCACAAGAGGACTCTGAATTCTAGCAGAACAAGCTATCTTATTCCTTGTAAGTTATTTATCACAGGGCACATAGCCATCAGTGTCCGTGTCGGTAATGTTTTCTGATTTGCAACAAATAAGAGACTTCTACATACACAGGTTCTGCAAACAGATATCTCCAAATATATATTAAAATGTTTGAAAACAAAAACAAATCAATACTACAGTAAAATGTAACAAATTTAAAGCCATGAGAGTATATTATCTGTCTACAGATCATTTACATTTTATTAAATATTTATGTAGAGATAAAGCAAACTACACAGGAGGAGGAGTGTGAATTATATTTACATACTCCATCATTGTAAACCAGAAGCTTGAGCAGACACAAATTATAGTATTTAAGAGGCTCCTTGAGCCAAACCCCTACAAATATCAAACGATTACTATATGGAAATATTTTAAGCTTTGGTAAGAAAGTATTGCTTAAGGTAGTTATGGCATAATCACCCTAACGATGTTAATTTTTATTTACTTATCTTTTTATAAATAAATTAAAAGATTATAAACCTTAAAATTATCATTAAATTGTTTTAATGTTTGCTCAGGGAATGTGAACATTTGTATATGTTTTCTGTTTAAGGTGTGTAACACAGTTAAGCACTTGCTATTTAAATAATTTTCTTTTCTTTTTTTTTTGGCCAACAGAAATGATTTGAGTATGACTAAAAAATGGGCATTTACATTCAGTGATTATTTTGAATTTCCTTGGGAGTTGGATATGGGACCTTACACAGAAGCAGGCATTGCAAAGCTGGAAGAGAATAATGTGAAATCAGAAAATCGGTTGATTCCACAGAAAGAGTAACCTGAAAATAAAACTACAAAGATCACAAAATGCAGACTTTTAGTGTGCTTGTATACTGTGGTCAAGCAAAGCAGTGGACATTATTATTCTCATATTATTCAAAAAATGGTAGGATGATGACTGAGATTACTGGTATAAATTTCATGATGAAGATTTAACAGGACTTAACATGGATGATGATAAAGAAATTTTATCAAAGGCCTTTTCTGCATCTATTGAGATAATCGCATGGTTTTTGTCTTTGGTTCTGTTTATATGATGGTTTGCATTTATTTATTTGTGTATGTTGAACCAGCCTTGCATCCCAGGGATGAAGCCCACTTGATCATGGTGGATAAGCTTTTTGATGTGCTGCTGGATTCAGTTTGCCAGTATTTTATTCAGGATTTTTGCATCAATATTCATCAGGGATACTGGCCTAAAACTCTCTTTTTTGTGGGTGTGTCTCTGCTAGGCTTTGGTATCAGGATGATGCTGGCTTCATTAAATGAGTTAGGGAGGATTCTCTTTTTCTATTGAGTGGAATAGTTTCAGAAGGAATGGTACTAGCTCCTCTTTGTACCTCTGGTAGAATTCAGCTATGAATCCACCTGGTCTTCGACTTTTTTTGGTTCATAGGCTATTAATTACTGCCTCAATTTCAAAGCCTGTTATTGGTCTATTCAGGAATTCAACTTCTTCCTGGTTTAGTTTTGGGAGTGTTTATGTGTCCAGGAAATTTGTCCATTTCTTCTAGATTTTTCTAGTTTGTTTGTGTAGAGGTGTTTATAGTATTCTCTGAAAATACTTAAATGTAAGACCTAAAATCATAAAAATCCTAGAAGAAAACCTAGGCAATACAGGACATAGGCATGGACAAGAATTTCATGTCTAAAACACCAAAGGCAATGCAACAAATGCCAAAATTGACAACTGGTGTCTGATTAAACTAAAGAGCTTCTTCACAGACAAAGAAACTTCCATCAGAGTGAACAGGCAACCTACAAAATGGAAGAAAATTTTTGCAATCTACCCATCAGACAAAGGGCTAATATCCAGAATATACAAACACCTTAAAAAAATGTACAAGAGAAAATCATACAACCCCATCAAAAAGTTGGCAAAGGATATAAACAGGCACTTCTCAAAAGAAGAAATTTACGCAGCAGAAAGCCACATTGAAAAATGTTGATTAACACTGGCCATCAGAGAACTGCAAATCAAAACCACAATGAGAGACCATCTCGCACCAGTTAGAATGGCGATCATTAAAAAGTCAGGAAACAACAGGTGTTGGAGTGGATGTGGAGAAATAGAAAAACTTTTACACTGTTAGTGGGACTGTATACTAGTTCAACCATTGTGGAAGACAGTGTGGTAACTCCTCAAGGGTCTAGAACTGGAAATATCATTTGACCCAGCCCTCCCATTACTAGGTATATACACAAAGGATTATAAATCGGCTGCTATAAAGACACATGCACACGTATGTTTATTGTGGTACTATTCACAATAGCGAAGACTTGGAACCAACCCAAATGTCCATCAATGATAGACTGGATTAAGAACATGTAGCACATATATACCATGGAATACTATGCAGCCATAAAAAATGATGAGTTCATGTCCTTTGAGGGGACAAGGATGAAGCTGGAAACCATCATTCTGAGCAAACTATCACCAAGGACAGAAAACCAAACACCATATGTTCTCACTCATAGGTGGGAATTGAACAATGAGAACACTTGGACACAAGATGGGGAACATCACACACTGGGGCCTGTTGTGGGAT
The DNA here is from genome assembly GCF_028885655.2 of Pongo abelii. Taxonomy (NCBI): domain Eukaryota; kingdom Metazoa; phylum Chordata; class Mammalia; order Primates; family Hominidae; genus Pongo; species Pongo abelii. Next base: position 36,743,283 of record NC_072009.2, on the reverse strand, counting down.
GGTAGGAGTGGGGAGGAGGGAGGGATAGCATTAGGAGATATACCTAATGTAAATGATGAGTTAATGGGTGCAGCACACCAGCATGGCACTTATATACATATGTAACAAACCTGCACGTTGTGCACATGTACTCTAGAACTTTAAGTGTAATGATAAAAAAAAGAAATTTTAAAAATTAGTGTTTTGACGGAGAGTACATGAATGTATTTAATCATATGCTGAAGTGCATGTCATATAGACAGCAGAAGAGGTGATAAAATGCTTATATAGTTTTGAAGCAATAAACAAATGGACATGATTGATGAAGGAGATGAGATGATAAGACATATATTATGGCTAACTGTTGCAAGACCACATTACATCGTCATGTCACCAGCCTTCAAGAAAAGTGTACGGTAAAAAAAAGAAAATGACATTTATTCCTAAATGAAAGCAATAAAGATGAGAGTATTTGCAGTTTGTGAAAGAACTGCTTACATGTAATGGTGTTTATTTAAACCCTGCTCATGCTATGCTTTTAGATTAGCTTCTTCGTAATAAAAATAATGTGTCCTTGGCTTCTACGATTCTTTACAAGACATCAACATGTTTTTAATATTTTTCTTCAGTCTTCTTTTTGCTTTTTTCATAGAATCATTAGCTTTAATTTATGTGAACGTGTTGCCTTTCTGGTTTAATTATTCTAAAGTAAAAAAATTTAAGATATCTGTACCTTAGAATAGTGGAACTTAATGTATGGATATATGAAAAGCATTTATTTATTACACCAGTGATCATTTTTTACTGAAGCATTAGTTTAAAATGTGGGTTAGTGAAGTGGTAAGATCATCAGTAAAACTAGTCTTAACTAACAAAAATTATGTTAAGAAAGAGCTTGAAAATACAACTGTTTTTGACTGTATAGGTACTTTTTATTTAAAGAGCAGAATTATTTTTCTGCCTGAATCAAAATAAATTACTTTGATTAGTATACACATTGCTGCTGTATTCCTCATTATCATTGTATTTTACATTTTAAAAAAGTAATTTGTGTTCCTGCCAGTGACTGGTATACAGCTTTGGATTTTATTCATAGGGAACTTATAATTGGTTTGGTTGTCTATTATACTGCTTTACATTTTCCTAACCATAAAAACATTATTTCAAATTTTAAACAATAAACATTTTTGCAGTAATTGTGAGAGAATTCTTCCTAAACTTAAAATTGTCTAATCTAAATGTGTGTTTATTATTTCAAAATTGGTTCCTACTCCAATACCTTCGTATTGCACGTTTTTCCACTTTATCATTAAGTATGAAGTTTTACCTTTACTAAATAAAATATTAAGTGATAATTAAAAAGATATAACATATTGTAGATGAGGTTTTCTTGGTGATATTCATAATTCCAATAATTTGGAAGGCCAATGCAAAAGATTGCTTGAGGCCAAGAATTTTGAACATGGTTTGGCCAAAGAGTGAAACACAATCTCCACAAAAGTTTTTACAAATCAAGAAGTTATGGTAGCTCACACCGGTAACCTTAGCAATCTATAAGTCCATGGTGAGTGGATCAGTTCAGCATATAAATTGAGGCCAGCCTGAACAATATAACAGGATTCTGTCTATACAAAAAATTAAAATAATTAAAGAAATTAAATAATTATCTGAGCCTACTGGCCTTTTCCTGGAGAACCAGCTAACTGGGAGGCTGAAGCTGCAAGAACATGGGTATCACAGGCTGCCACTAAGGAGATGAGACAGATACCTGATTCTTTCACATAGCTAAGTGGATACAGCCTACTTTACATTTATCTTTTTCATGTAAAATTGCTTATTTTCTTGACTTTGTATGACTATAGGTAGGGTTGTAGTTTGGAGTCAGAGGACAGCTTTAGCTGAGCCATCTTCCCCTGAAACACAAGGCATTCTTCCTTCCTACACAGTCACCCATCTTAGTGCCCCAAAACGTTCAGCCAATTTGACTTAGATTGTCCTAAATTAATGTGATTTTGTCTTCTGATCCTTCCATTAACGCTCTCTTTTCTCCACACTCAAGTCCCATCTTTTGCTACTGTCAGTAATCATTCATCCCCTCCCATCACAAAAGAAGCCTGTACTCCCTTCAGATACAGCAACATGAAAATTCCCCAGAAAAACCACAAAATAAAAAAATACATATTTTAATTTTGCACTTTTTTAATTTTTAAAAAACGGTCAAAATTGAGGAACCACATGCATCTGGTAGGAGACGGGTTTCATCTTCACAAAGAATTTACTGATAGGAACATTTTTGTTACATAATATTAGTAGAAAAAATTCTGAATGAAACAAGAACAAAAAAACCCCAAAACCTGAAGTGAAGCCCTGCTGCTGGCCCGGGACGGGCCCTCTGCCCTGGGTTCGGCGGCCCCCTCTCCGCCGCCTTGTTGGGCCGGGCCCAGAGACAGTCCGCCGCCGCCTCACAGCCAGGGTTCGCATTGGCCGCCTGGCGCCACTACAGCGAGGCGGTGGCCGAGCGCGAGGACGATCCTAACTTCTTCAGGACGGTGGAGGGCTTCTTCAATCGCGGCGCCAGCATCGTGGAGGACAAGCTGGTGGATGACTTGAGGACCCGGGAAAGCGAGGAGCAGAAGCGGAACCGGCTGCACGGCATCCTGTTGATCTTCAAGCCCGGCAACCTTGTGCTGAGTCTCCTTCCGCATCCGGAGCGACGACAGCTCCTGGGAAGTCATCTAAGGCTACCCAGCCCAGCACAGCCAGCACTGCACACCCTGCAAGGGAGATGTCCGTTACAGCACTGATGTGAGTGCAGATGAAGTAAAAGCTTTGGCTTCTCTGATGACATACAAGCGTGCAGTGGTTGATGTGCCATTTGGGGGTGCTAAAACTGGTGTTAAGATCAATCCAAAGAACTATACTAATAATGAATTGGAAAAGATCACAAGGAGGTTCACCATGGAGCTAGCAAAGGAGGGCTTTATTGGTCCTGGCATTGATGTGCCTGCTGCAGACATGAGCACAGGTGAGCGGGAGATGTCCTGGATCGCTGATGCCTATGCCAGCACCATAGGTCACGATGCTATTAATGCACTCTCCTCTGTTACTGGTAAACCCATCAGCCAAGGGGGAATCCATGGACGCATCTTTGCTACTGGCCATGGTGTCTTCCATGGGATTGAAAACTTCATCAATGAAGCCTCTTACATGAGCGTTTTAGGAATGACACGAGAGTTTGGAGAAAAAACATTTCTCGTTCAGGGATTTGGTAATGTGGGCCTACACTCTATGAGATAATTACATCATTTTGGTGCTAAATGCATTGCTGTTGATGAGTCTGATCGGAGTATATGGAATCCAGATGGTATTGACCCAAAGGAACTGGAAGACTTCAAATTGCAGCATAGGTCCATTCTGGGTTTCCCCAAGGCAAAGCCCTATGAAAGAAGCATCTTGGAGGCCTACTGTGACATACTGATCCCTGCTGCCCGTGAGAAGCAGTTGACCAAATCCAATGAACCCAGAGTCAAAGCCAAGCTCATTGCTGAAGGTGCCAAGGGGCCCACAACTCCAGAAGCTGACAAGATCTTCCTGGAAGGAAACATTATTGTTATTCCAGATCTCTACTTGAATGCTGGAGGAGTGACAGTATCTTACTTCGAGTGGCTGAAGATTCTAAATCCTGTGAGCTATGGCCATTTGACCTTCAAATATAAAAGGGATTCTAACTACTACATGCTCATGTCTGTTCAAGAGAGTTTAGAAAGACAATTTGGAAAGCACGGTGAAACTATTCCCATTGTACCCATGGCAGAGTTCCAAGACAGGATGTCAGGTGCATCTGAGAAAGACATCTTGCACTCTGGCTTTGTGTACACAATGGAGTGTTCTGCCAGGAAAATCATGTGCACAGCCAGGAAGTATAAACTGGGATTGGACCTGAGAACAGTTGCCTATGTCAATACCATTGAGAAAATCTTCAAAGTGTGCAATCAAGCTGGCGTGACCTTCACATAGATGGATCATGGCTGACTTCCTCACTGCCCTCTTCACGTGTAACTTCTGCAGACCTATCACAAGTTTACATGTAACCACATAAATCCCTTTCTCTCCTGACTCATTAATAATGGATACCATTCTCAACAAGTCAATCCAAATCAGCCTGTTAAGGAGTAATAAATTAAGGTTAGAGGATCATGTACGAGCTGAGTGTGAAAGTAGAAATCACCTACATCAGAGAGCCATTTTGGTATTTTGCCTTTAAATAAAAAGCCTCCTCAATCTGGCTATGCAGCCTTGCTCTGTGGCTTTTCCCAACACAATCAGTGCTAGTGTTGGGGAAGGGACAGTCAAGAGCAGTCAGTTGCTTACTTATTTTGCTCTGGATGAGTCTGGGACATGCTTTAACTTTAACACATTTAAGAAGTAGTTGTGTGGCCTTTTCAGAAGGTGGCATGGTCCTCAAGTGAGTTCTTAGTATTTTATGTCAGCAAAATAACACAATTTTGCAGGTTACAGACAAATATAAAAGCTGTTTCTGTTTATGAATTTTATTATTTTAGAATAGAATAAGTACATGCTGTCTTTAATCACTTAACAAGCCTAACCTTGACTCAAACAGTGAATGCCTATAAAAATAATAAATAAAAAACTAGTATTTTTATATCATAAATCAATATTATTTATAGCTTATCATTCATGTGTTGTTGTCCAGCAAATATTAAAAGCCCTGTGGATAATTAAGTTTTCTTCATACCTGCAAAATATGGAGGCTATTTTCACTAAAACTGTCAGAATTTGCTTACTATAATTATGAAACATAGTCCAAAGAATGCAGGAATCTTTTTATCATGTTAACTAATTTTTCTCTTTTGAAGACCTATGGTTGACTAATTAAACTATAATTCAAGTAGAGTGTCCCAGAAAGAAACCACTTCGGCTCCCTCTTTGGAGTCTGGCTGGCTCTGAGCATTGCCAATGGCCCCTACTCACCTTACTTTGTATCCTCTCCTTTTAGAGGCTTTGCATTCTGCACCCAGCTTCACTAACAGTGGGCTCAAAACAACCTTGGGTTGAGTGTTTCACTTGGGAGTTAATTGGCCAGTGCCTTTTGAACAGTAGTGTCCCGATGAAGTGGTAGATAATATATGTGTAAGAATCAACTTCTTTTTTTTTAAACTATAACACCCTTCAGAAATTTCTCACTACTTTGTAACTGCATGGCTTAACCTGTTGATAAAAGCAGTTATTTAAAGTCTACGTTTTCCAAAAAAAAAAAAACAAACAAAAAACCTAAAGGATATTAAACCAGGACAATCTTCTAACAATGACACCTCTTTCCAGTATGAGAGAACTACCTCCTATGATATGAGAAATATCAATATTTTATTTCTTTCTTCTACACATATTCAACACTTATGAATGCCAAAGAGTTCAAATTTTAATATGTCAAATTCAACCATGAAGATATAAAAATTCTTACTGTAAATGCAGCACTGTTGTTTCATTCAATAATAATATTACTTTATGAATTCAAGTCCTGCTTAATAATGATAATATTATTTGCAGGACACAAAGATCATTCCTTGCAAATCTTTTTTTAATAGAGATTATGTTCTTGGAGCCAAATAAAAATTTTGCTGCTTAGACACACATACATATGTTCTTTTCTTAAAACATTTTCTTGTTATTATTTTTATTGTTATTATTATTTATTTACATCTACTCTTTGGGAATTCCTTACAAGTAAATCACCAGCTTTTAAAATATTTCATCATTAATATTTGTCAGATATTTACAGACATAACAAATAAAATCATTATTTATTTTTCTGATATGACTGAAAAATGTTTTGAAGAGACATGCATATAAATAACTTTTATTCTGAAAAGTAATCAGTTAGTTTTATTCACATTTGTTTTCTCCTTAATTTATCAAGGTAAGTTTCACATAATGTGAAATTACATTTGAGTATGCAATTCAATGAAATTTATTCTGCTTATGATGTTGTACAATCATCATCTATCTTTAGTTCCTAAACATTTCTATTGTCCAACAGGAGACTCCATATCTACTAAACAGTTCTTTTTATTTCTCAGTCCCTGATAACCAGTAACCTACCTTTTATCTCTATGGCTATGCCTTTTTACCACATGGGTTTTGCACTGAAACAGTTTTCAATCCAACATGCCAAAGTCATAGAGGTTTTAAAATTGTTCATTTTTCTTTTCCTTTTCCTTTTTTTTTTTTTCATTTTGCAATTACCAGGCCCTGTGCTCCTCTCACCAATCTAGTAAGAGTGTGTGTGTCAGTGAGAGAATTATTACATTTATTTCAGGGATTGAGGACATTATTTTCTTATTTATTTAAATGCTGCTACAGGGATGAGATTTTGCAGCCTACAGTATGTAAGTGAGCAGTCTATAATTTATTTTCACTGGATACATTTCTCAGACTCGGAAGGAAATACTTTTAGCCAGATTTTTGTTGGTTGCTAGGAGACTAAAGTACTCTTGTGATGTCTTTGCTACTCAGCTTGACATATACTAGAGTGATGCTTTAGATTGGTTTGCCTTCATAGGCCTTCTGAAGCAGTGTTTGAAGCTGCAGTCTTGAAAATCATAGAGGCTGAAAAAATATCTAAAGAAATATTTATTTGAGATGGCACATGTTTCTTCAGAAACTCAAGTTGTTTCTCCCAGAGATGAATTAACTGATTCAGAAGCCTTCCACTAGATCTCCACTGTGTAAACACACATTCCCTGGGGACTCAGACTTAAGGTCAAACATTGAAGAAAATTCTGTTCAGGTTTTGTCACAAGAATCCTTGTTAAAATGGCCATGTTACAGAGTGTGTGTCTCTGAGCCAGATAAAGATAATGATTTTTTTTTCTGTGACCTTTCCCAGGAAACGTTGGAAAATATTTGAGAGTGACCAATTCACGTCTATTCTATGGGATGAGAATGGAACTTGCATAGTGATTAACGAAGAACTCTTCAAGAAAGAAATTTTGGATAGAAAGTCTCCTTACAGAATATTTCAAGCTGACAGTATTACAAGTTTTGTTTGACAGCTCAGCCTTTATGGATTTAGTAAAATTTACAGAATTTTCAAACATCTGCCTTTGTAGCCACCTTTCTGGCAGAAGAGAATAAATCCATTGTCTCGAGCAAGGTATTTAACATATTTCAGTTAACACTTTACATAGAGTAGATATGTAATTTTACTTTGTACATCAGTAAATATATTAATACATGCAGTGAGACCACATTTTGAAAATTATATAAAACACTAATGTAAAAATTATTTAATTTTTTGAAATTATTGAGTTCAGCTTGAGCATTAATCTTTCAGGGTTTTAAGAAATTTTGCTAACAACTTTGAATCTCATTTATCAAAATAAGTGTACCAAAGCCATTAATGCAATGTTACTATTAATATATAACATGTTTTCACTTGAGGGCTTAACAATTTGAGTGCTTTTTTCCCAAAAGCACATTCCTGAAGATAGTAAACCATGTTCATGAATTACTTGATGACATTAAGTTTGTGTGATGAAACAGAAATCTGATATTTTAAGTGTTATGTTTGTTATTGCCACTTGTCTCAACAAATTACAAAAGATCAACATGCTATTTTAAATCAGTTGACCACTATTCATGTGCACTCTCATAGCACCTGCATCCAAGCAAGTGGCCACATTGTGAGTTTCATTACAACCACAACTTCTCAATACCCTAACATATCTCCCTAGCAAAACCATTATCTGGGGCTGATGGTGGAACAATCTGCTCTTCCAACAAGATATCATGTGATATCAGTCAACAAGGCTACACATTTTAACCTGCTACCAGCAGGCAACTCGTGGTTGCAAATGCCTATGATACCAGATACGTCAGCTGTCCCTCATTCCAGGCCAGATCTTCAACCATCACAACTGGACAAATATCACCCTAATTACAAATGATCTTCCATTAAAAGAGTACCAAATTATGCGGGACAACAGAGACTAACATTTACATTGACCAAAAAAATCCTAAAAAATTCTGTAATTATCTTACTGAACAATAAAACTGCATGTCGACTTTCATGTTTGCTTTTTTCTCTTTTTCTCAAAGTATAGTTAAAAGTAGAATGGTGTTTTCTTTCAGTGTCAGGCTATTGTACTAATTTTTGTAAAAGTATATATGGGCTTTTTGATCATTTGTAAGGAAATTTAATGTGCTCCTATGTAAGTTAACTAATTTAGTTCTCTAAAGAGGAAAAAATAATAAAGTCTTTGGGTCCATTTGCTGCTGAAACAACACAGTACCACTGCCTGGGTAATTTGTAAAAAGACTTATTTTGCTCATGGTTCTGGAGGTGGGGAAGTCCTAGGGGCTGCATCTCATGAGATCTTCTTTCTATGTTACAACATGGTAGGTTGACCTCATATGGTGAAGGGCATGAGATGAACAGAAAATCGAGGCCAAACTCATCCTTCATCAAAGACAACTCACAGAATAAATAACTTGTTCTCCAGATAACACCATCAATTCAGTCATGAGGTTACACACGCATGGCTAATCACCTCTCAAACATCCTACCTCCCAACAGTATCTCAATGGACACAGAATTTCAATGTGAAATTTGGAGGGGACATATCAAACAATGACAGCAGGCAAAGGAAAGGAAACAACTGGAGTTAGGAAAAAGTAATAAGTGACTTCTAAAGTACTCTGGCATAAATCAAATTAGGGCAAAAATTTGCATGACAGAAAGGGAATAGATGCTCACATAAACACATGCCCACAACACTGGGCTAATTTTTATATTTTTAGTAGAAATAGGGTTTCACCATGTTGGCCAGGATGGTCTTGAACTCCTGGCTGCCTGTGATCCACCCACCATGGCCCCCAAAGGTGCTGAGATTACAAGCTTGAGCCACCATATCCCACCTCTAATGCAGATTTTCATCACATTGGTTTCGTGCTCCATACAAAGTCAGATTTAATTGCTTTTGTCAGGATTAACACCTTTTAGATTCTGAGTCCAGATCCTCAGCATGGCTAAATAAATCCCTTCCAGACCTGATATTTGTTCTCCTTTCAGCTTCATGTCCTTCTATTTCACCACAGTGAGACATTCAGACCGTTCCACTTTCAGACATGCCCTTTTCTATCTGGTAACTTCAGTCCCATTATTTTCTTGTAGATAAAAGTATCTCCCCAATTTGCCTACTTAAGACGACTACAACACAGACATCACTCCTTCCAGGATAGTGCTTCTTGTCTATCACATTAGTTTTACTGTCTGTCTTGGACACCCAGCACTGATGTAACACAGTACCTAATACATATATGTATGTGTGTGTATATATATACACGTATGTATGTGAATTAGTCAATGTTGACTGGGACTTACAAATATAGCACCTATTTTCATTGTCAAAATGAACATTCTTGGTGTTGTGGCATTAATTTTTATTCTTTTTTCCTCACCACAACTTTTTCTAAAAGGGTAGGTCACAGTATTGTTCACTAGAGATGCAATGATTTTGACTTACTGAGACTAGCATCACTGGTTATCATTTCAACTATGATGCTTTCTTTTTAGGTCTAGTTATAATTTTTCCATGCTTCTAAAAGTTCTTTTTCATCTTCTGTTTTGACTGGCAGGTCCTTGCCTGAAAGAATTAGCTGTCTCCTTACCACTTCTTCCTTTATTTGCAGTAGCAATTCCCAGTGGCAAAGGGATATTTGGGAGCCCTTTGTGGCCTATGGAAAAAAACAAAATATCCTAAAATAAAAACCTAAAGAAGCTCTTTGTGAAACTGACTTTTGATGTGTGGATTCATTTGATAGAGCTTAACCTTTCTTTTGATTCAGCAGATTGGAAACCCTCTAACTGTAGAATCTGCAAAGGGACATTTGGGAGCCCATAAAAGCCTATGGGGAAAAATCTACTATCCCCACACAAAAACTGGAAAGAAACTATCTCTGAAACTGCTTTGTGATGTGTGAATTCATCTCATGGAGTTAAACCTTTTCTTTAATCCAACAGTTAGGAAAACTTTTGGAGAATCTATGAAGAGACATTTGGGAGTCCTTTGAGGCCTATAGTGAACTACCAAATATCCGCAAATAAAAACTAGAAAGAAGCTATCTGTGAAATGTCTTTGTGATGTGTGGATTCATCTCACAGAGGTAAAACTTTCTTTTCTTTCAGCAGATGGGAAACATTCTTTTAACAGTATCTGTGAAGGGACATTTTATAGCCCATGAGGTCTATGATGAAAAACTACATATCCCCAGAAGAAAACTGGAAAGAAGCTATCTGTGAAACTGATTTGGGAAGTGTAAATTCGTCTCACAGAACTAAACCTTCCTGTTGATTCAGCAGATTGTAAACACTCTTTTTGGGGAATCTTCAAAGGGACATTTCGGAGGCCACTGTGGGCCTTTTGAAAAGAAAAGAATATCCCCAGATGAAAACTAGAAAGAAGCTATCTGTGGAACTACTTGGTGATGTGTGGATTAATCTCATAGAGTTAAACTTTTATTTCAATCTAGCAGGTTGGAAATACTCTTTTTGTAGAATCTGTGAAGCAACATTTGGGAGTCCTTTGAGACCTATGAAGAAAAACTGAATATTCCCAGATAAAAGTTAGAAAGAAGGTATCTGTGAAACTATTTTGTGATGTGTGGATTCATCTCACAGAGCTAAACATTTCTTTGATTCAGCAAGTTGAAAACACTCTTTTTGAAGAATCTGTGAAGGGACATTTTGGATTCCATTGAAACCTATGGAGGAAAATTGGATATTCCGAGATTAAAACTAGAAAGAAACTATCTATGAAACTGCTTTGTGATGTGTGGGTTCATCTCACAGAGTTAAACCTTTCTTTTTATTAAACAGCTTGGAAACACTCTTTTTGGAGAATCTGTGAAGAGACCATTGGGAGTCCTTTTAAGCCTATAGGGAAAAATCAACTATCCCCAGATAAAAGATAGAAGCTTTCTTTGAAACTACTTTGTGATGTGAAGATTCATCTCACAGAGTTAAATCTTTCTTTTGATTCACCAGGTTGGAAACACTCTTTCTGGAGAATCTGCAAAGGGACATTTGGGAGCCCATTGCAGCCTTTGGGGGAAAATGGAATATCCCAAGATAAAAACTAGAAAAAAGTTCTTTGTGAAATTGCCTTGTGATGTGCGGATTCATCTTACAGCCTTTTTTTTTTTTTTTTATTCAGGAGGTTGTAAACACTCTTGTTAGACAATCTGTAAATGGACATTGGGGGTCCATTGTGGGTTATGAAAAAAAAAACATGCCAGATAAAAACTAGAAATAAGATATTTGTGAAATTTTGTGATGTGTGGATTCATTTTGCAAAGTTATATCTTTCTTTTGATTCAGCATGTAGGAAATACTCTTTTTGGAAAATCTGTGAAGGGACATTGAGAAGCTCATCGAGGCCTATTGAGAAAAACTGTGTATCCCCAGATAAAAATTGGAAAAAACTGTATGTGAAACTGCTTTGTGATGTGTGGAATGATCTCACAGAGTTAAACCTTTCTTTTGATTCAGCAGTTAAAAAACACTGTATTTGGAGAACCTGTGATGGAACATTTGGGAGCCCATTGAGGCCTAGAGTAAAAACAAAATATCCCTATATCAAAATTGGAAGGAAGCTATGTATCAAACTGTGTTGTGATGTATGCATTAACCTCACAGAGGTAAGCCTTCCTTTTAATTCAGCAGGTTGAAAACACTCCTTCAGGAGATCTGTGAGGGTACATTTGGGAACCCTTTGAGGCTTAAAGGAAATAACTGAAAATCCACGGGTTTAAACTACAAAGTGTCTGCTGTGAAATTGCTTTGTTTTGTGTGGATTCATCTCACAGTGTTAAATTTTGCTTTGATTCAATAGGTGGGAAACATTCTTTTTGGGGAATCTGCAAAGGAATATTTTGGAGCTTTTTGAGGCCAATGGGGAAAAACTATATCCTCAGGAAAAAACTAGAAAGAAGCTATCCATGAAACTGCTTTGTGACATCTGGATTCACCTCACAGAGTTAAACATTTCTTTTGATTCAGCAGGTTGGACACACTCTTTTTGGAAAATTTCCAAAGGGACATTTGAAAGCCCATTGAGGACAATCAGGAAAAAAACTGAATATCCAAGGTAAAAATTAGAAAGAGGTTATCTGTGAAATGGCTTTATGATGTGTGGGTTCATCTCACAAAGTGAAACATTTATTTTGATTCAGCAGATTGGATACCCTCTTTTTGAAGAATCTGTGAAGAGACATTTTGGAGGCCATTGAGATCTATGAGGAAAAATGGAGTATCTCCAGGTATAAACTAGAAAGAAGCTCTCTGTGGTACTGCTTTGTGATATGTGGATTCATCTCTCAGAGTGAAACATTTCTTTTGATACAGCAGTTTGGAAACACTCTCTTTGGAGAATCTACAAAGGGGCATTTGTGACACTTTTATGGCTTAAGGGAAAAAATTGAATATCTTCAGTTAGAAACTAGAAAGAAGCTATCTGTAAAACTGCTTTGTGATGTGTGGCTATATCTCACAGAGTTTAAACGTTTCTTTTGATGCAGCAGGTTAGAAATGCTCTTTTTGGAGATTCTGATAAGGGACATTTAAGAGACCTTTGAGGCCCATGCAGAAAAAAACCACGTATCCTTAGGTAAAAACTAGAAATAAAGAATCTGTGAAACTGCTTTGTTTTTTGTGAATTCATTTCACAGAGTTAAGCATTTCTTTTGATTCAGCAGATTGGAAACACTCTTTCTGGAGAATCTGCAAAAAGACATTTGGGAGCCCATTGAGGCCCATGGGGAAAAACAAAATATACCCAGGTAAAAACTATACAGAAGCTATTGGTATAACTGATTTGTGAAGTGTGCTTCATTTCACAGTGTTAAACTTTTCTTTTGACTCAGCAGGTTGGAAATACTCTTTTTCAGAATCTGAGAAGACACAATTGGGAACATGTTGAAGATTATGGGGAAAAATGCAATATCCCCAGGTAAAAAATAGAAAAAAGCTATCAAAGAACCCACTTTGTGATGTGTGGATTCATCTCACAGAGATAAACCTTTCTTTTGATTCAGCAGGTAAAAAACACTTTCTGGAGAATCTACAATGGAACATTTGGGAGCCCATTGAATCATATGGGGAAAAACTGAATATCCCGTGGTAAATACTAGGGAGAAGTTATGTGTAAAACTACTTTGTGATGTGTGGATTCATCTAACAGAAGGAAAACATACTTTCTGCTCAGCAGGTTGGAAACACTCTTTTTGGAATATCTGCCTAGGGACATTTTGGACCCCATTGAGGCCTAGAGGGAAAACAGAATATCACAGATAAAAATTGGAAAGAAGATGTATGAGAAATGGCTTCATGATGTGTCGATTCATCTCACAGAGTTAAACTTTTCTTTTGACTCAGCAGGTTGGAAAGACTCTTTTTGGAGAATCTATGAAGGGATATTTGGGAGCTCATTGAGGACCATGGGGAAAAACCAAATATCCCAAGGAATAACTCGAAGGAAGGTGTCTGTGAAATTGCTTTGTGATGTGTGGATCCATCTAACAGAGTTAAAACTTTCTTTTGATTCAGTAGGATGGAAACACTCTTTTTGGGGAGTCTGCAGCGGTAAATTTAGGAGCCTAGGAGACCATGTGGAAAAATAGAATGTACCTAGGTAGAAACTAAAAACAAGCTGTCTGTCAAACAGCCTTGTGATGTGTGGATTCAACTTACAGAGTTAAAACTTTCTTTTGATTCAGCAGGTTGGAAACACTCTTTTTGGAGGATCTGTGAAGGGACATTTGGAAGTCCATTGAGGCCAATGGGGTAAAATGGAATATCCCATGATTAAAAACTAGAAAGAATCTATCTGTGAAACTGCTTTGTGATTTGCAGATTCTTCTCACAGAGTTAATACTTTCTTTTGATTGGACAGGTTGAAAGCACTTTTTTTTTTTTTTTTTGGAGAATCTGTGAAGGGACATTTTAGATCCCATAAAAGATCATGGGGAAAGTCAGAATGTTCTCAAGTAAAAACTTGAAAGATGCTATGTGTGAAACTGCTTTGTGATTTGTGGATTCATCTCAGAATTAAACCTTTCTTTTGATTAAGCAAGTTAGAAAATCTCGGCTGAGTGGGGTGGCTCATGCTTCTAATCCCAGGACTTTGGGAGGCAAAGCTAGGTGGATGACAAGCTCAGGAGTTCAAGACGGTCCTGGCTAACATGGTGAAACACCATTCTATTAAAAATACAAAAAAAAATTAGCCAGGCATCGTGGTGGGTGCCTTAGTCCCAGCTACTTGGTAGGCTGAGGCAGGAGAATGGCATGTACCTGGGAGGTGGAGCTTGCAGTGAGTGGGAAATTGCAACACTGCACTCCAGCCTGGGTGACAGAGAAAGACTCCACCTCCAAAAAAAAAAAAAAAGAAAAAGAAAATCTCTTTTTGGAGTATATGCAAAGGTATATTTGGGAGACCACTGAGGCCCATGTGGAAAAACTGAATATCTCCAGGTAAAGACAAGAAAAAAGCTCTCTGTGAAACTCTTTTGTGATGTGTAGATTCATCTCATAGAGTTAAAAGTTCCTTTTGATTCAGCAGATTGAGAACACTCTTTTTTAGAGATTTTGCTAACGGATATTTATCAGCCCATTGAAGCCTATGGGGAAAATCCAAATATTCCCAGGTAAAAACTAGGAAGAAGGTATCTGTGAAACTGCTTTGTGATGTGTGGATTCATCTCATAGAGATAAACCTCTTTTTTTGGCTCAGCAGGTTGAAATACTCTTTATGGAGGATCTGCAAAGGGACGTTTTGAAGCCCATTGTGGCCAATGAGAAAAACAAAATATCACCAGGTAAAAACTAGAAAGAAGCTATCTGTAAAGCTACTTTGTGGTTTACTGATTCTTCTCACAGAGTTAGATGTTTTCTTTGATTCAATGGGTTGGAAACAATCTTTCTAGAAAATTTGCAAAGGGACATTTGAGAGCCCATTGAGGCATATGGGGAAAAACCCAATATCCCCCGGTAAAAACTAGAAAAAACTTTCTATGAAACTACTTTATGATGTGTGGATTCGTCTTACTGAATTAAAAGTTTGTTTTGATTTAGCAGGTTGGAAACACTCTTTTTGGAGAATCTGCAAAGGGATTTTTGGGAGCCCATTAAGGCCCATGAGGAGAAACTAAATTTCCACAGGTAAAAACTAGAAAGAATCTGTGTAACAGCTTTGTGATATGTGGATTCATCTCACAGAGTTAAATATTTCTTTGGATTCAGCAGGTTAAAAACAGTCTTTTGGAGGATCTATGAAGGAATTTTTGGCAGCCCATTAAAACCTATTGGGAAAAAAAACGAATATCCTCAGGTAAAAACTAGTAAGAAGCTATCTGTGAAAATGCTTTTGTCATGTGTGGATTCATCTCACAGAGTTAAACATTTCTTTGGATTCAGCAGGTTAAAAGGATTCTTTTTGGAGAATCTGCATAGGGATATTTGGGAGTCCATTCAGGCTTATGTGGAAAAACCCAATATCCCCAGCAAAAAATTAGAAAGAAAATGTGAAAATGCTTTGTGATGTGTGGATTCATCTCACAAAGTTAAATCTTTCTTTTGATTTATGTGGTTGGAAATGTGAGAAGGAGGGTTTCTGGGGTGACAGTTGTGTTGGTCTCCCCTGTGTGAGACACCCATGGAAAGCCATGGCTGGTCTCTGAGCAGAAAATTCTCCTCATTGCCTTCAGGTTTTTATGCCCCAAGAGCATAACCACTCAGTAGCATTCCACAGTTTTCTCAGGGAGATAATGCTCCCTTGAAGCAGTGGAGTATAGCCAAACATCTTGGCTTCTCCTAAAACCTGCTCCCACCTGTTTCAGTCCCAATAAGTTAAAGATCTTAAGTAGTTTAGACACACGCCTCTCCTCAAGGAAATTCACAGAAATCACCACTGCTATACATCTTATCGATTGACTCACAAGATCTCCTTCACTGATTAATCCTTTTCCTCATTCCTTCCTCCCCCTCCCATCTGCTGTAAGAACAAACTGTCCGTATACCAATAAATTGGGTGGAGCCTGAGGGCTCCAGGCTGTGAGGAAGCCTTCAATGCTCCAGTCGCCTAGACCCACCTTTTAAACACTTACTCGGTCTAACTCTTTTTTTTCTCCACCAGAGTCAGGGTACCCACTGGGTAGGGTGGGGTTGGTTTCCCCAACATCTGGCACCCAACACAGGTCTCCCTGTAATCTCTACAATAATACAGTGAAGAAATGCCAGAGCATGGAAAGTGGAGCATAACTGACAAAGGACACCCACATATGTTTTCACTTCAGGCTCTGTGGAGAATTCCATGGTAACCTCAGGAAAATGTGGGTCAGGCTGAAAGTAAGTTTGCTAATTACTTATGCCTGCTGACACAGTTATTAGGCTACAGTGGGGCAATTGTGAGTACCTGAAATCTCACATCTTTGTTCCATCTCATAGAAGAGTATTCTCCTTGGTTCATGGAATATGGAACCAGGCATGTAAAAGATTGGTATAAGGTTGGATCAGACTTAAAATTAGCACAATGAGAGAGCCACAATATTACTTTCTCCACTTGGTCATTGTGGTTGGCAATTAAAACAGCACTGAAGTGCTTCCCCACTGAGGAGGAAGGAACAGGAGTTTCAGGATGACATAGAAAATTTTAATAATCAGAAGTCTGATGATGAGCAAAGTGAACCATCACAGTCTAGGTTTAAAAAGGGGTAGAAATGAGAAGCTATATATTAATCTTCAAAAACTTATGAAAGAAACAGTTCCACCTACTGCAGAAATATTGCCACCTACTGTGTCTTTAGAGGAAGGCCTGGAATGGTCACCCCTTCCTCAGCCTTATGAATTTCTGGAAAGGAAACCTGAGACACGGCTTGCCACTCCCAATGTTGCATGCCCCACCATTGACTATGGTGAAAGGAAGCTGCATGCTTGCCCAACAGCCAATTACAGTAGGGAATGATCCAGGCTTGTACACCTGTTAATTATGGTAAAGGAATTCTGTGAGCCAGCTCAGATACTAATTATGACTCAGGGATAATCCAGGCTTCCATTCTCCTGACACAAGAAATGGGGTATTTGGATGCTTGGCAGTTTTTACTAATTATTTTGCCAGCTGAAAATTTCAGAGAACATACTCAAGCACAGTGGAAGCTATTTTATTTTAAAATATTAAAAGACTTAAGGCAAGCAATTGAACAATATGGGCCAAATTCTCCTTATGTTCATTTCTTATTACAATCTGTGGCTTATAACCAACATTTAATATTTATGGATTAGGAGTTATTAGCCTGATCCATCCTGTCTCCCTCTCAATTTCTCTAATTTGAAACTTGGTGGATGGATGAAACAACAAATTAGGCATGCAGAAATGCTCAAGCACAACCTGCCATTAATATCACATCTGATCTGTTGCTTGGAATTGGAGAGGCATAAGGTACTTGAAATCAACTGATGGTAATGGGTGTTGAATCTGTTGATCAGCTAAGAACTATATGCCTAAGAGCCTGGGAAAAAATTCACAACCCTGGTACTACTTACCATTCTTTTAACTCAGTTCCACAGGTTCCAAGGGAGCCTTATCCAGATTTTGTCACCCATTTGCAAGACACGTCTCCAAAAGCCATTTTGGATTATCAAGCCAGGAAAGTGCTTCATGAGGGAACATTTTGGAGCCCATTGAAATCTATGGGGAAAAACCTTACATTCACAGGTAAAAACTAGGAACAAGCTATCTGTGGAACTGTTTGCTGATGTGTGGATTCAGCTCACAGAGATAAAACTTTCTTTTGATTCAGCAGGTTAGAAACACTCTTTTTGGTGAATCTGTCATGAAACATTTGAGAGTGCATTGAGGTCTATGAGGAAAAACTGAATATCTTCAGATAAAAACTAGAAAGTAGCTATCTGAAAAACTACTTTGTGATATGGGGGTTCATCTCACAGGGTTAAAACTGTCTTTTGATTCAGAAGTTAGAAACAGTATTTTTGAAGAATCCACATAAAGACATTTGGAAGGCCATTGAGGCCTCTGGGAAAAAAACAAGTATCTTCAGAAAAAACTAGAATCTCTCTGTGAAATTACTTTCAATGTGTAGATTCATCTAACAGAGCTAAACCTTTCTTTTCATTCAGCAGGTTGTAAACACTGTTTTTGTGGAATCTGCAAAGACATATTGGAGCTCACTGAAACATATGCTGAAAAACAAACTATCCCCAGATAGAAACTAGAAAGAAGCTATCTGTGAAACTCTTTTGTAATATTTGGATTCATCTCAAAGAGTTAAACCTTTCTTCTAATTCAGTAAGTTGGGAAAACTCTTTTTAAAGAATCTCCAAAGGCAATTTTCAAGCCCATTGAGTCCTTGGGGAGAAACTGAATATCCTCAGGTGAAAACCATAAAGAAGCTATCTGTGAAACTGCTTTGTGATATGTGGATTCATGTCACAGAATTAAAATTTTGTTTTTATTCAGCACATTGGAAACACTCTTATTGGTGAATCTGTGAAGTCATATTTGGGAGCCTTTTGAGCTTTATGCAGAAAAGCAAAATTTCAAGAGATAAAAAATAGAAAGAAGCTATTTGTGAAACTGCTTTGTGAGTTGCAGATTTATTCCACAGAGTTAAAGCTTTCTGTTGATTCAGCAGGTTGAAAACATTCTTTTAGGAGAATCTGCAATAAAACTTTTGAGAGCCCATTGAGGCCTATGGTGAAAAACCAAATATCTCCATTTAAAAACTAGAAAGAAGTGAGGGACTGATCCAAGATGGCTGAATAAGAACTGGTCCAGTCTACAGTTCCCAGAGTGACACAGAAGACAGGTGATTTTGCATCTCCACCGGAGGAACTGGGTTTATCTCTCTGGGACTTGTTGGACAGTGGGTGCAGACCATGGAGTGTGAGCCAAAGTAGGTAGGGACATTGCCTCACCTGGGAAGCATAGGGGGTCAGGAAATTCCCTTTCCTAGCCAAGGGAATACATGACAGATGGTACCTGGAAAATCAAGACACTCCCATCCTAGTACTGCACTTTTCCAACAGTCTTAGCAAATGGCACACCAGGAGATTACATTCTGTGCCTGGATCAGGGGGTCCAACACCCACAGAGCCTTGCTCACTGCTAGAGCAGCAGTCCAAGATCAAGCTGCAAGGCAATTGCAAGTCTGGGAGAGGGGCGTCCACCATTGCTGAGGCTTAAGTAGGTAAACAAAGCAGCTGGGAACTTCAAACTGTGTGGAGCCCATTGCAGCTCAATGAGGCCTGCCTGCTACTGTAGACTCCACCTCCGGGGGCAGGGTATAGCTGAATAACAGGAGGCAGAAACTTCTGCAGACATAAAAGTCCCTGTGTGACAGCTTGAAGAGAGTAATCATTCTCCCATCATGGAGTTTGAGATCTGAGAATGGACAGACTATCTCCTCAAGTGGGTCCCTGAACCCCAAGTAGCCTAACTGGGAGACACCTCCCAGTAGGGAGTGACTGAAGACTCATACAGCTGGGTGCACCTCTGAGACAAAGCTTCCAGATGAAGGATCAGGCAGCAATGTTTCCTGTTGTGCAGTATTTGCTGTTCTACAGCTGCCGCTGGTGATACCCAGGCAAACAGGGCCCGAAGTGGACTTCCAGCAAAGACCAACAGAGCTGAAGCTGAGGATCCTGGATTTTAGAAGGAAAACTAAAAAACAGAAAGGAATAGCATCAACATCAACAAAAAGAACATCCATGCCAAACCCCCTTCTGAAGGTCACCATTATCAAAAACCAAAGGCAGATAAAACCACAAAGATGGGGAGAAACTAGAGCAGAAAAGCTGAAAATTCTAAAACTCAGACCATCTTTTCTCCTCCAAAGGAATGCAAGCTCCTCCCCAGCAACAGAAGAAAGTTGGAGGGAGAAAGACTTTGATGAGTTGACAGAAGTGGGCTTCAAAAATAGGTAATAACAAATTTCTCCGAGCTAAAGAAGGATGTTTGAACCCATTGCAAAGAAGTTAAAAACCTTGAATAAAGATTAGCCAATTGGCTAACTAGAATATACAGCATAGAGAAGACCTTAAATGACCTGATGGAGCTGAAAACCATGGCACGAGAAGTATGTGATGCATGCACAAGCTTCAGTAGCTGATTCGATCAAGTGGAAGAAAAGGTATAAGTGAAAGAAGATAAAATGAATGAAATGATGCAGGAAGAGAAGTTTAGAGAAAAACAGAGTAAAAACAAACAAACAAAGCCTCCAAGGGATATGGGACTATGAAAAAAAAAAATCTACATCAGATTGGTGTACCTTAAAGTGACAGGAGAATGGAACCAAGCTGGAAAAGACTCTTCATGATATTATCCAGGAAAACTTCCCCAACCTAGCAGGGCAGGCCAACATTCAAATTCAGGAAATATGGAGAATGCCTCAAAGATATTCCTGAAGAAAATCAAACACAAGACACATAATTGTCAGATTCACCAAGGTTGAAATGAAGGAAAAAATGTTAAGGGAAGCCAGAGAGAAAAGTTGGGTATCCTAAAAAGGGAAGTCCAGCAGACTAACAGCTGATCTCTTGGCAGAAATTCCACAAGCCAAAGAGAGTGGAGGCCTATATTCAACATTCTTAAAGACAAGAATTTTCAACCCAGAATTTCATATCCAGCCAAACTAAGCTTCATAAGTGAAGGAGAAATAAAATACCTTACAGACAAGAAAATGCTCAAAGATTTTGTCACCAGCAGGCCTGCCCTACAAGAGCTCCTGAAGGAAGCACTAAAAATGGAAAGGAACAACTGGTACCAGCCACTGCAAAAACATGCCAAACTGTAAAGACCATCACTGCTTGGAAGAAACTGCATCAAATAATGAGGAAAATAACCAGCTAACATATTAATGACAGGATCAAATTCAGACATAATGATATTAACTTTCAATGTAAATGGGCTAAATGCCCCCATTAAAAGACAGACTGGCAAACTGGATAGTGTCAGGACCCAACTGTGCTGTATTCACGAGACCCATTTCATATGCAGAGACACACATTGGCTCAAAATAAAGGGATGGAGGAAGACCTACCGAGCAAATGGAAAACAGACAAACAAAGAAACAAAAAGCAGGTTTTGCAATCCTAGTCTCTAATAAAACAGACTTTAAACCAAGAAAGATCAAAAGAGACAAAGAAGGCCATTACATAATGGTAAAGAGATCAATTCAACAAGAAGAGCTAATTATCCTAAATATATATGCCCCCAATACAGAAGCACCCAGATTCATGAGGCAAGTTCTTACAGACCTACAAAGAGACTTAGAATCACACACAATAATAATGGGAGACTGTAACACCCCAGTGTCATCATCAGACAGAGCAACAAGACAGAATGTTAACGAGGATAACGAGGACTTGAACTCAGCTGTGGACCAAGTGGACCTAGCAGATATCTACAGAACTCTCCACCACAAACCAACAGAATATACATACTTCTCAGCACCACATCACACTTATTCCAAAATTGACCACAGAGTTGGAAGTAAAGCACTCCTTAGCAAATTTAAAACAATAGAAATTATAACAAACTGTCTTTGTGATGAAAGTGCAATCAAATTAGAACTCAGGGTTAAGAAGTACACTCAAAACCACACAACTACATAGAAATTGAACAACCTGCTCCTGAATGACTACTGGGTAAATAACGAAATGAAGGCAGAGATAAAGATGTTCTTTGACACCAAGGAGAACAAAGATTAGACATACCAAAATCTCTGGGACACATTTAAAGCAGTGTGCAGAGGGAAATGGATAGCACCAAATGCCCACAAGAGAAAGCAGGAAAGATCTAAAATTGACAGGCTAACATCACATTAATAGAGCTAGAGAATCAAGAACAAATACATTCAAAAGCTAGCAGAAGGCAAGAAATAACTAAGACCAGAGCAGAACTGAAGGAGATAGAGACATAAAAAAAAAAACCTTCAAAAAATAAATGAATCCAGGATCTGGTTTTTTGGAAAGATGAACAAAATTGATAGACCACTAGCAAGACTAGTAAAGGAGAAAAGAGAGAAGAATTGAATAGATGCAATACAGCTTCACAAGACTAAACCAGGGAGATGTTGAATCCCTGAATAGACCATTAACAGGCTCAGAAATGGAGGTAATAATTAGTAGCCTATGAACCAAAGAAAATGCACGTCCAGATGGATTCACAGCTGTATTCTACCAAAGGTACAAACAGGAGCTGACACCATTCCTTCTGAAACTATTTCAATCAACAGAAAAAGAGGGAATCCTCCTGAACTCATTTTATGAGGCCAGCATCATCCTGATACTAAAACCTGGCACAGACACAACAAAAAAATAAAATTTTGGACGAATATCCATGATGAACTTTGAAGCAACAATCCTCAATAAAATACTGGCAAATCGAATCCAGCAGCACATCAAAAAGCTTATCCTGCACAATACAGTTGGCTTCATCCCTGGGATGCAAGCCTGATTCAACGTATGCAAATCAATAAACGTAATCCATCATATAAGCAGAACCAAAGACAAAAAACACATGATTGTCTCATATGCAGAACAGACCATTGACAAATTTGAACAGCCCTACATGCTAAAAATTATCAATCAACTAGGTATGGATGGGATATATCTCAAAATAATAAGAGCTACTTATGACAAACCCACAGCTAATATATTGAATGGCAAAAGCTGGAAGCATTCACTTTGAAAACCGACACAGGGATGCCCTCTTACTACTCCTATTCAACATATTGTTGGAAGTTCTGCCCAGTGTAATCAGGCAGGAGAAAGAAATAAAGGGTATTCAATTAGGAAATGAGGAAGTTAAATTGTCTTTGTTTGCAGATCACATGATTGTACACTTAGAAAACTCCATTGTCTCAGCCCAAAATCTCCTTAAGCTGATGAACAACGTCAGCAAAGTCTCAGAATACAAGATCAATGGGCAAAAATCACAAGCATACCTATACACCAATAACAGACAAACAGAGAGCCAAATCATGAGTGAACTCCCATTCACAATTGCTTCAAAGAGGATAAAATACCTAGGAATCCAACTTACAAGGGATGTGAATGACCTCTTCAAGGAGAACAACAAAGTACTGCTCAACGAAATGAAAGAGGACACAAACAAATGGAAGAACATTTCATGCTCATGGTTCAGCAAGTTGGAAACAATCTCCTTGGAGAATCTGCAAAGGGACTTTTGTAAGCCCACTGAGGCCTTTTGGGAAAACTGAATATCCCTAGATAAAAACAAGAAAGAAGCTACCTGTGTAACAACTTTGTGATGTGTGTATTCAACTCACAAATTTAAAACTTTATGTGGATTCAGCAGGTTGGAAACGCTCTTTGTGGAGAATCTACAACTGGACATTTGGCAGTCCATTGAGACCTAAGGGGAAAATCAGAATATCCCCAGAAAAAGTAGAAAGTAGCTATCTGTGAAACTGCTGTGTGATGTTTGAATTAATCTCACAGGGATAAAAATTTCTTTTGATTCAGCAGTTAGAAAATGCACATTTTGAGGAATCCGCTAAGGGACACTTAGTATCCCATTCAGGCCTATGGGGAGAAGTCAAATATCCTGAGATAAAAACTGGAAAGAATCTCTCTGTGAAACTTCTTTGTGATGTGTGAATTTATCTCACAGTGGTAAACGTTTCTTTTGTTTCAGCAGGTTGGAAACACTCTTTTTGAAGAAAGTGCAATGGGGAATTTGGAAGCCCACTGTGGCCCATTGGGAAAAACTGAATACCCCAAGACAAAACCTAGAGAGAAGCTATCTTTGAAACTGCTATGTGATGTGTGGATTCATCCCATAGAGTTAAAACTTTCTTCTTATTGAGGAGGTTGGAAACACTTTTTGGAAAATCTCACATGAGGGTGTCCATTAGGGCCTATGAGGAAAACCAGAATATCCCCTTATAAAAACTGGAAAGAAGCTATTTGTGAAATTGCTTTGTGATGTGTGGATTCACCTCACAGAGTTAAACTTTTCTATTGATTCAACAGGTTGGATACTTTTTTTTGGAGAATCTGCGATGGGACATTTTTGAGCCCATTCTGGCCTATGGGGAAAAACTGAACATTCCCAGATAAAAATTAGAAAGAAGCCATTGGTGAAACTGCTTTGTAATGTGAAAATTCACCTTATAGATTTAAACCTTTCTATTCATTTAGAATGTTGGAAACACTCTTTTTGGAGAATCTACAAACTGGCATTTAGGAGCCCATTGAGGCTGATGGTACAAAACAGAATATCCTCAGATAAAAATGAGAAAGAAGTTATCTGTGAAACAGCTTTGTGATGTGTGGATTCAGCTCACAGGGTTATACTATTCTTTTAATTCAGCAGTTTGGAAATGCTTCTTTTGTAGAATCTGTGAAGGGACATTTTGGAGCGCATTAAGGCCTATGATGAAAAACCAAATATCCCGCAATAAAAATTTGTAAGAAGCTATCTGTGAAACTGCTTTGTGACGTATGATTTCAGCACAGAGTAAACCTGCATTTTGATTCCACAGATCAGAAACTCCTATTTTAGAATCTACAAAGGGTCATTTAGAATATACAAAGAGTCATTTTGGAGTGCAGTAAGGCCGATAGTGAAAATCCAAATATACCTAGAAACAAAGAAACATGTTTTCTGTGAAAGTGCTTTGTCTCCATTCAGCTCACAGAGTTAAACTTTTTTTTGATTCAGCAGTTTGGAAAAACTCATATTGTAGATTCTGTAAAGGGACACTTTGAAGGACCTTGAGACCTACAGTGAAAAACTGAATATCTTGTGATAAAATGTATAAAGTAGCTATCTGTGGAACTGCTTTGTCATATGTGGATACAATTCACAGAGTTAAACCATTGTTTTGATTCAGCAGGTTGGAGACCCTCTTTTTGTAGAATCTGCAAAGGGACATCTTGGAGCCCATTATGCCTATAGAGAAAAACAGAATATCTCATGATAAAATTTCAAAATAGTCTATCTGTGAAACTGCTTTGCAATTAATGCTTTCAGCTCACAGAGTTAAATTTTTATTTTGATTCAGCAGGTGTGAAACACTTTTTGTAGGATATGTGAAGGGACATTTCAGATCACGGTAATGCATACAGTAAAAAACTGAATATTCCATGATAAAAACTAAAGAGAAACTGTGAAACTGCTCTGTGATGTGTTGATTCACCTCACAGAGTTAAAATTTTCTTTTGATTCAGCATGTTGGAAACACTCTTTTTGGACAATCTGCTGAGGAAAATTTTGGAGAACAGTGAGACCTATAGAGAAAAATTGAATATCCCACGATAAAATCTTGAAAGAAGCTGCATGAGAAACTGCCTTGTGATATGTGGATTCAGCTCACAAGTTAAACCATTCTTTTCATTTGGTAGTTTGGAAACACTCTTTTGTAGAATCTGTGAAGGGACAGTTCAGAGGACAGTAAGGTCTATAGTGGAAAATCATATAGCCCTATGTAAAAATTAGAAAGAAGTTATTTGTGAAACTGCTTGATGATGTGTAGATTCAGCTCACAGAATTAAACATCTCTTTCCTTCCAGCATGTTGGAGACACACTTTTTGTACAATCTGCTAAGGAAGATTTTGGAGCACAGTAAGGTCTATAGTGAAAAATCAATATTCCATGAGAATAACTAAAAAGAAACTATATCTGAAACATTATTCTTAGGTCTGCATTCAGCTCACAGATTTAACTTTTCTTTTTCATTCAGTAGTTTGGAAACTCTTTTTTGTAGAATCTGTGAAGGGACATTTCAGAGCCTACCAGGCATATAGCGAAAACAGAAGCATCCATGATGAAATTTATAAAGAAGCTATCTGTGAAACTACTCTGTGATACACAGATTCAGCTCACAGAGTTAAACCTTTCTTTGGATTCAGCAGTTTGGAAATACTCTTTTTGTAGAATTTGCTAATGAACAATTTGGAACACACTAAGACCTACAGTGAAAAACCTAACATCCTATATTAAAAACTAGAATGAATCTATCTGTGAAACTGCTTTTTTGTGTGTGAATTCAGCTCACAGGGTTAAATCTTTCTCTTGTGATTCAGCAGTTTGGAAACATTGTCTTTATAGATTCTGTGAAGGTACATTTTGGAGTGGAGTAAGGCCAATATTAAAAAAACTGAATATGCCATGATAAAAACTAGAAAGTTATCTGTGAAAACTGCTCTATGATGTGTGAATTCAGCTCAAAGAGTTAAACCATACTTTTGAATCAACAGTTTGGAAACTCTTTTTGTAGAATCTATGAAGGGACATTGAGGCCTATAGTGGAAAACCAAATGACCTGTGATAAAAACCAGAAGGAAGCTATCTGTGAAATGGCATTATGCTGTGTGGCTTAGGCTCCTAGAGTTAAAATTTTCCTTTTTTTCAGCAGGATGGAAACACTCTTTATGTAAAATCTGTGAAGGGACATTTCAGAGTGCAGTGAGTCCTAAATTGAAAATTGTATATCCCACTAAAAAACTAGAAAGAATCTATCTGTGAAGCTGCTTTGTTATGTGTGGACTCAGCTCATACACTTAAACCTTTATTTTCATTCAGCTGCTTGGAAACACTCTTGTTTGGAGAATCTGCAAAAGAGCATTTCAAATCCCATTTTGCTTATAGAGAAAAGCAGAATATCCCACAATAATATCTAGAAAGAAGGTATCTGTGAAACTGCCTAGTGATGTGTGGATACAGCTCACAGAATTTAAACTTTATTCTGATTCAGAAGTTTGGAAAAAGTGCTTTTGTAGAATCTGCAAAGGGACATTTCAGAGCATAGTAAGGCCCATAGTGAAAAACCGAATATCCCACAATAAAAACTAAATCTGTGATGTGTGGATTCAGCTCACAAAGTTAAACCGTTTTTTAATTCAGTGGTTTGGAAAGTCTTTTTGCAGAATCTGTGAAGGAACATTTCAGAGCACAATAAGGCCTATAGTGAAAAATCGAATATCCCATGATAAAATCTAGAAAGAAGCTATCTGTGAAAACGTTTGTCAAGTCTCCATTCAGCTCACAAGGTTAAACCATTCTTTTGATTCAGCAGTTTGCAAAAGCTCTTTGTGTAGAATCTGTGAAGGCAAATTTCGAGACCACTAGGCCTACAGTGAAAAAGTGAACATCTCATGATGAAATCTAGAAAGAAGCTACATGAGAAACTATTTTGCTATTTGAGAATTCAGTTCAAAAAGTTAAACTGTTTTTTTGGTTCTGCAGTTTGGAGACACTTTTTTTTGTAGAATCTGTGAAGGGACATTTCAGGGTACCATCAGGCCTACAGTGAGAAACAGAATATTCCTAGATAAAAACTAGAAAGAGATTATCTGTGAAACTGCTTCCTGTACATTCAGCTCACAGATTTAAACCTTATTTTGATTCATCAGTTAGAAAACACTCTTTTTGTAGAATCTGCAAAGAGAAATTTTGGAGCACAGTGAGCCCCATAATGATAAAGTGAATATTCCATGATAAAAACCAGAAAGAAGCGATCTTTGAAACTGCTTTGTGAAGTGTGCATTCAGTTCACAGAATTAAACTGGTCTTTTGATTCAGCAGCTTGGAAACACCATTTTTGTAGGATATGTAGAGACATTTCTGAGCACAGTAAAGACTATAGTGAAAAACAAATTATCCCACAATAAAAATTGGAAGAAAGAATAGTTGTCAGTTTGCTTTGTGATGTGTGCACTCAGCTCACAAAGTTAAACCTTTCTTTTCATTTAGCAGTTTGGAAAAACTCTTTTTGCAGAATCTGTGACTGGATATTTCTGAGGACATTGAGGCCTATAGTGAAAAAGTGAATAGCCCATGATAAAAATTAGTAAGAAGCTATCTGTGAAACTTCTTTGTCATCTGTCAATTCAGCTCATAGAGTTTAGCCTCTCTTTTGATTCAGTAGGTTGTTAACTCTCTTCTTGTAGAATATACAAAGAGATATTTCAGAGAAAAGTAAAACCTGTAGTGAAAAACAGAAAGTCCCACGATAGAAACTAAAAAGCAGCCATCTACAAAACTGCTTTGTGATGTGTGGATTCAGTTCTCAAAGTTAAACTTACCTTTGATTTGGTGGTTTCAAAACACTATTTTTGTAGCATCTGCTAAGGGACATTTCAGAGTGCAGTAAGAAAAAAACTGGATATCCTATTTAAAAACTAGAAAGAAGCTGTCTCTGAAACTGCTTTGTGAAGTCTCCATTCAGCTCACAGTGTTAAAATTTTCGTTTGATTCAGTGTTTGGAAACACTCTTTTTGTAGAATCTGTAAAGGGACATTTTGGAATACAGTAGGCCTATAGTGAAATACAGAATATCCCATGATAAAATCCAGAAATAATCTATCTGTTAACCTGCTTTGTGAAATGTGGATTCAGCACACAATGTTAAACCACTCCTTTGATTTAGCAGTTTTAAACACTCTTTTTGTAGAACGAGAGAAGGGAAATTTTGGAGCATATTAAGGCCTACATGAAAAAACAAGTATCTCTAGACAAAAACTGGAAAAAGTTATCTGTGAAATTGCTTTCTGATGTGTGCTTTCAGCTCACACAGTGAAATCTTTCTTTTGGTTTTGATTTTGTATAATTTGGAAGGTATTGAGGCCTGTAGTAAAAAATTGAACATCCTATGATAAAAACTAAAAGAAGTTACCTGTGAAACTGCTTCATGATGTCTGGATTCAGCTCTCAGAAGTAAACCTTTCTTTTCATTCAGCAGTTTGGAAACACTTTTTTTAGAACCCGCAAAGGGACATTTTGGTGGACATTGAGGCCTACAGTAAAAAACCTAGTAGCCCACAATAAAAACTAGTAAAAAGCTGTCTGTGAAAATTCTTTGTGATGTGTGTATTCAGCTCACAATGTTAAGCCTTTCATTTGATTCAGTTCAGTGGAAACACCCTTTTTCTAGAATATGTGAAGGGACACTTCAGTGCACAGGAAGGCCAATAGTAAAAAACAGAAGATCTTGCAATAAAAACAAAAAGAAGCTATCTATGCAACTGCTTTGTGATGTCATTCAGCTGACAGAGTTAAACCTTTCTGTTGATTCAGCAGTTTGGAAACACAATTTTTGAAAAATCTGCAAAGGGATATTTCAGAGACAACCAGGCTGATAGGGTCAAACAGAGTATTTCATCATAAAATCTTAAAGAAACTATCTGTGAAACTTCTTTTGGAATATCTCAATTCAGCTCACAGAGTTAAATCTTTCTTTTGATTCAGATATTGGAAGCACCCCTTTTGTGAAATACGCTAAAAGATATTTCAGAGTACAGTAAGATGTACCGTGAACAGCAGAATATCCCACGACAGAATCTAAAAAGATATTATCTGTGAAACTGTTTTGTGATATCTGCATTCAACTCACAAAATTAAACCTTTCTTTTGATTCAGCAGTTTGGGAACACTCTTTTTCTAAAATCTGCAAAGGGATATTTCAGAGACAACTTGGCCTATAGTGGAAAACCTAACATCTTACATTAAAATCTAGAAAGAAGGTATCTGTGAAACTGCTTTGTGACGTTGGATTCAGCTCACAGTGTTAAATTTTTCTTTTGATTCAGCAGGCTTGAAACACTTCTTTGGAGAATCTGAGAAAAGACATTTCAGAACACATTAAGTCCTTTTGTGAAAAACTGAATATTGCTTGTAAAAACTGAAAAAAAAAAAAAACAAGTTTTCTGAGAAACTGCTTTGTGATGTCTGCATTCACCTTATAGAGCCAACCCCTTCTTTTGACTCACCAGTTTTGAAACACACTTTTTGTAGAAGCTGCAGAGACATTTCAGAGTTTATTGAGGCGTATTGTGAAAAAAACATTATCTCGTGTTGGAAACTAGAAAGAAGCTTTCTGTGAAACTTCTTTGTAATGTCTGCATTTACATCAGAAAGTTAAAGTTTTCTTTTGATTCAGTAGTTTGGAATTGGATTTTTTTTTTTTTTTGGAGACTCTACAAGGGACATTTTGGAGCCTAATAAGTCTATAGTGAAAATCCAAATATCCTATGATAAAAACTAGAAAGTAGTTATCTGTGAAATTGCTTTATGATATGTGTATTCGGATGAGTTAAACTTTTCTTTTGATTCAGCAGGTTGAAAACACTGTATTTGTAGAAACTGTGAAAGGACATTTCAGAGGGCAGTAAGGCCTGTGGTAAAATACTGAATATCCCTAGATAAAAACCAGAAAGAAGTTATGTGAAACTGCTATGTGGCATCTGCATTTACCTCACAAAGGTAAATATTTTGATTTAGCAGATTGGAAAAAAATTTTTTTTTTTTTTAGATGGAGTTTCACTCTGTCACCCAGGCTGGACTGCAATGGTGTGATCTCGGCTCACTGCAACCTCTGTCTCCCAGACTCAAGTGATTCTCCTGCCTCAGCCTCCCTAGTAGCTGGGATTACAAGCATATGCCACCATGCCTGGCTAATTTTGTAATTTTAGTAGAGACGGCATTTCTCCATGTTGGTCAGGCTGGTTTTGAACTCCTGCCCTCAGGTGATCTGAGTGCCTCGGCCTCCCAAAGTGCTGGAGTTACATGCATGAGCCACTGTGCCTGGCTTTGGAGATACTTTTTTTGTAGAAGAGATGTTTTAGAGCACATTGAGGTTTGTAGTGAAAAACTGAGTATCTTTTGATTAGAAACTAGAAAGAAGCTCTGTGTGAAACTGCTTAGTTATGAAAGGCCTCAGCTTGCAGAGTTAAATCTTTCTTCTGGTTTAGCAGATTGGAAACACTATTTTTGTGGAATGTGCAAGAAAATATTACAGAGCACAGTGAGGTATATAGTGAAAAACATAATATCTCACAATAAAAACTACAAAGAAGCTATCTGTGAAACTGCTTTGTGATGTGTGGAATCAGTTTGGAAAAACCTGTTTTGTAGCATCGCCTAAGGGACATTTCAGAGTGCACAAAGGCCTATATTGAAAAACCGAATATCTTGCCATTAAAATCTAGAAAGAAGCTATCTGTGAAACTGCTTTGTGATGTGTGGATTCTGTTCACAGAATTAAACCTGTCTTTTGATTCAAAAGTTTAGAAACACTCTTTGTAGAATGCACAAATGGATATTTCAAAGCATAGTATAGCTGATAGTGCAAAACCAAATAACTTGAGATAAAAATTAAAAAGATGCTATGTATGATTTTTGTAGAATCAACTAAGGAACTTTTCTGAGCACACTAAGGCCTATAGTGTAAAACTGAATATACTGTGATAAAAACAAGACAGAAGCAATCTGTTAAACTACTTTTTGTTGTGTGCATTCAGGTCAGTGTTAAAACTTTCCTTTGATTCAGAATTTTGGAAATATTCTTTTTGTAGAATCTGTGAGGGGCATTTCCGAGGCCACTAAACCTATAGTGAAAAATCAAATATCTTGTGATAAAATATTGAAAGAAGCTAGCCGAGAAACTGCTTTGTGATGTGTGGATTCAGCTTACAAAGTTAAATTGTTCCTTTCATTCAGTAGTTTGGAAACATTCTTTTGTAAAATCTGCAAAAGGGCATTTTGGAGTGCAGTAAGGCCTATAGTGAAAAATCAAATATCCCTAGATAAAAACTAGAAAGAAGCTCTCTGTGAAACTGCTTTGTGATATGTGCATTCAGCTCACAGAATTAAAACTTACTTTTGATTCAGCCATTTGGAAACACTCTTTTTATAGAATCTGCAAAAGAACATTTTGGAGGGCTATCAGGCCTATAGTGAAAAACCGAATGTCCCATGATACATTCTAGAAAGAAGCTATCTGTGAAACTGCTTCATGGTGTGTGGACTCATCTCTTGTAGAATCTACAAAGGCATATTTCAGAGGACACAGAGTCCTATAGTGAAAAAGCAAATAGCCTGGGATAAAAAACTAACAAGAAACTATCTGTGAAACTTCTTTGCAATGTGTGGATTCTGCTTCCAGAGTTAAAACTGTCTTTTAATTCACCAGCCTGGAAACACTCTATTTGTAGAATCTGCTAAGGGACATTTCAGAGCACATTAAGGCCTATAATGAAAAACCCAATATCCCATGATAAAAATTAGGAAGAATCTATCTGTGAAACTGCTTTGTGATGTCTGTATTCAGATCACAGGTGTAAGCCTTTCTTGTGACTCAACATTTGGAAGTACTCTTTTTGTAGAATCTGAGAAGGCACATTTCAGAGGCCATTAGGCCTATAGTCAAAAACTGAATATCCCATAATAAAAACAGAAAGAAGCTAACTGGGAAACTGCTTTGTGGTGTCTACATTCAGCTCACAGAATGAAACCTTTCTTTTTATTCCACTGTTGGGAAACACTCTTTTTGAAGGATCTAGAAGAGACATTTCAGAGCCCACCATGCCAATAGGAAAAAATTGAATATCTAGTGATAAAATCTAGAAAGTAGCTGTCTGTGAAACTGAATTATGAAGTGTGGATTCAGCTCACAAAATTAAACTGTTTTTTCTGATTCAGCAGTTTTGAAACACTCTTTTTGTAGAATCAGTGAAGGGACATTTCAGTGCACAGTAAGGCCTACAGTGAAAAGCTGATTATTCCATGATAAAAACTAGAAAGAAGAAATCTGTGTAATTGTTTTGTGATGTGTGCATTCAACTCACAGAGTTAAATCTATCTTTTGATTCAGCAGGTTGGAAACACTGTTTTTGTGGGATCTGTGAGGGATATTTCAGAGAGCAGAAAGACCCATATTGAAAAACCAAATATCCCTAGATAGAAAACTAAAAAGAAGTTTTCTGTAAAACTGCTTTTTGATGTATGCATTCAGCTCAGAGTTAAACCTTTCTTTTGATTCAGCTATTTGGAAACACTCTTTCTGTAGAATCTGCAAAGGTACATTTCAAAGTGCATTAAGGCCTATAGTGAAAAAACGAATATCCCTGAAAAAAAAGTAGAAAGAAGTTATCATAGAACTTATTTCTGGTGTGTGCATTTAGCTTACAGAGTTAAACCTTACTGTTGATTCAGCAGTTTGGAAACACTCCTTTTGTGGATTTAGCAAAGGGATATTTGGGAGGGCATTGAAGCCTATAGTGAAACATTGAATATTCCTTGATAAACAATTGAAAGAAACTCTCTGTAAAACTGCTTTGTGAGGTATGGATTCAGTTTACAGACTTAAACTTTTGTTTTCATTCAGCAGTTTGGCAACACTCTTTTTGTAGAATCTGTAGATTTCTACAAAATTCTGAAATTTTGTAGACATTTCAGAATGCAGTAAAGCCTATAGTGAAAAACTTATTATCCCACAATAAAAAGTATAAAGAAGTTATTTCTGAATCTGATTTGTGATGCGTGCATTCAGCTCACAGAGCTAAACAATTGTTTTCATTCAGCAGTTGGGAAACATTGTATTTTTAGACTCTACCAAGAGACATTTCAGAGTGTATTGAGGTCTGCAGTGAAAAACTGAAAAGCCCAGGTTAAAAACTAGTAAGAAGCTATCTGTGAAACTGCTTTGTGATGTGTGCATTTAGCTCACAGAGTTAAGCCTTTGTTTTGATTCAGCACATTGGAAACATTCTTTTTTGTAGAATCTACAAAGTGATATATTGGGGCATAGTAAGGCCTGCAGTGAAAAACAGAATATCTCAAAATACAAACTAGTAAGAAGTTTTTTGTGAAACTGCTTTGTGATGTGTGCATCCAGCTCAAAGAATTAAATTTAACTTTTGATTCAACAGTTTGGGGACACTCTTTTTCTAGAATCTGTGAAGGGATATTTCAAAGGGCATTGAGGTGTATACTGAAAAAATGAATATGCCACTATGAAAACTAGAAAAAAAATCGGCTGGACATGGTGGCTTTTGCCTGTAGTCCTAGCATTCTGGGATGCCTGTGTGGGTGGATCATGAGGTCAAGAGTTCAGGACTAGCCTGGCCAAGATGGTGAAACCCTGTTGCTTGTATAAAAACAAAAATTAGCCAGGCACAGTGACAGGAGCCTAAATCTCAGCTACTTGGTAGGTTGAGGTCAGAGAATCAATGAACTAGGGTGGCAGAGGTTGCTGTGTGCCAAGATCAATCCTCTGCACCCCCAGCATGGGTGACAGAGTGAGACTCCATCTCAAAAAAAGAAAAAATCTAAAAATAATCTATCTGTGAAACTGCTTTGTGATGTGTGCATTCAGCTCACAGAGTGAAACCTTTATTTTGATTCAGCAGATTGGAAAAACTCTGTTTACAGTATCTATAAAGTGACATCTTGGGGAATAGTGAGGCCTATAGTGAAAAACAGAATATCCCAAAATAGCTAGTAAGAAGAAATTTGTGAAACTGCTTGTGATGCATACATTCAGCTCAGAGAGTTAAAGCTTACTTCTGATTCAGCAGTTTGGAAACACTCTTTTGGTAGAATCTGTGAAGCAATATTTAGGAGTCCACTGAGGCAAATAGTGAAAAACCAAATATCCTGAAATAAAAACTAGAAAGAAGCTATCTGTGAAGCTGCTTTGTGTTGTGTGCTTTCAATTCTTGTTTTACAGCATTACATTTGATTCAACAATTTGAAAACACATTTTTTGTAGGATCTGCGGAGGGATATTATAAGACCCAGAAGGCCTGTACTGAAAAACACTATATCCCATGATAAAAACTGGAAAGAAGCTGTCAATGAAACTTCTTTGTGACGTGCACATTAAATTCATAGAGTTAAACCTTTCTTTTTTTAAATTCAGCTGTTTGGAAACACTCTTTTTGTAGAATCTGAGAAGGTACATTTATGAGGGTATTGAGGCCTATAGTGAAAAATGAAAAATCTTCTGATAAAAAGTAGAAAGCAACTATTTGTGAAACTGCTTTGTGATGTGTGGATTCAGCTCACAGAGTTAAACCTTTCTTTTAATTCAGCAGTTTGGAAACCCTTATTATGTAGAATCTGCAAAGGGACATTTGGGAATGCACTGAGGCATATAGTGAAAAACTGAATATCCCAAGACAAAAACTACAAAAAAGCTATCTATCAAACCACTTTGTGATGTGTGAATTGAGCTCACTGAGCTAAACCTGTCCTTTGATTCAGCAAGTTGGAAACATTCTTTTCATAGTATTTGCAGAGGGACATTTTGGAGGGCATTGAGGCCTATCATGAAAAACTGAATATAGCATGATAAAAACCTAGAAGAAAGTATCTCTGAAACTGCTTTGTGATGCATGCATTCAGCTCATAGAGTGAAAGGTTTTGTTTGATTTAGCAGTTTGGAAACACACTTTTTGCAGAATCTACAAAGGGTGATTCAGAGCTCTTTGAGGCATATAGTGAAAACCTGAATATCTCTAGATAAAACCTAGAAAGAAGATATTTGTGAAACTGCTCCTGATGTGTGCATTCAGATCACAAAGTTGAATCTTACTTTTGAATCAGATGTTTTTAAATGGTTTCTTTATAGAGTCTGCAAAGAGATTAGAGACCACAGAGCCCTGTAGTGAAAAACCAAATATCCTGAAATAAAAACAAGAAAGAAGTTATTTGTGAACCTATTTTGTGATGTGCACATGCAGTTCACAGAGTTAAACCTTACTTTTGATTCAGTAGTTTCAAAACACTCTTTTTGTAGAATATGCAAAGGGACATTTCTGAGCCCTCTGAGACCTAAAAGTGAAAAACCAAACATCCCAAAATAAAACATCCTAGAAAGAATCTACCTGCCAAACTGCTTTGTGAAGGGTGCATTCAGTTCACAGAGTGAAACCTTTCTTTTGATTCAGCAGATTGGAAACACTTTTTCTAGAATCTACAAAGCGACATTTTGGGGTACCATAAGGCCTACAGTGAAACACAGATCACAAAAGAAAAACTAGCAAGAAGCTGTTTGTGAAACTGCTTTGTGATGTGTACATTAATGTCAAAGATTTCAACCTTATTTTGATTCAGAATTTTGGAAACACTCTTTTTGTAGAATCTGCAAAGTGACATTGCAGACCCCAGTGTGGCCTATAGTGAAAAACTGAATATTCTGAAATAAAATATAGAAAGAAGCTATTGGTGAAACTGCTTTGTGACATACACATTCAGCTCACATTTTTCAATGTAACATTTGATTCAACAGTTTGAAAATATTCCTCTTAGAGTATCCGCAAAGAAACATTTGTGTGTGCACTGAGGCCTATAGTGAAAAAATGTATGTCCTAAAATAAAAACAAGAGTCTATCTGTGAAACTGCTTTCTCATGTGTGGATTCAGCTTTCAGGGTTGAACATTTCTTTTGATTAAGCAATTTGGAAACATACTTTTTGTGGAATCAGCCAGGGAACATTTCAGTCCACTGAAACATATAGTGAAGATTGGAAAGGCTCTTTTTGTAGAATATGCAAAACGGAAATTTGGAGGGCATGGAGGCATATAGTAAAAAACCAAATATCTCATGATAAAAACTAGAAAGAAGCTATACATGAAACTGCTTTGTAATGTGTGGATTCAGCTCACAGAGTGAAACTTTTCTTTTGATTCATCAGTTGGACATATCCCACGATAAAAGCTAGAAAGAAGCTATCTGAGAAGCTGCTTTGTGATGTCTGCATTCAACTTACAAAGTTAATCCTTTCTTTTGATTCAGCAGTTTAAAAACACTCTTTTTGCAGAATCTCCAAAGGGAGAATTTAAAACCCATTGAGGGATTAAGTGAAAAAGAGAATATTCCAAAATAAAAACAAGAAAGGAGCCATTTGTGAACCTATTTTGTGATGTGTGCATGCACTTCACAGTTAAACCTTACTTTGGATTTAACAGTTTGGAAACTCTCTTTTTGTAGAATTTGCAAAGTGAGATTTCTGAGCCCACAGAGACCTATAGTGAAAAACTGAATATCTTGAAATAAAAAGTAGAAAGAAGCTGCTTGTGAAACTGTTTTGTGATGTGTGCATTCAGCATACAGAGGTAAACCTTACTTTTGATTCAGCAGTTTGGAAACATTCTTTTTGTAGATTGTGCATCAGAACACTTCAAAGGGCATTGAGGCCTATAGTGAAAAACAGAATATCCTTTGATAAAGAATAAAAAGAAGCTATATAGGAAACTGCTTTGTGATGGGTGGATTCAGCTCACAGAGTGAAACCTTTCTTTTGATTAGGCAGGTTGTAAACAACTATTTTTGTAGAATCTGCTAAGGAAATTTTCTCAAACCACTGAGGCCTATAGTAAAACACAGAATATCAAGCCATAAGAATGGGAAAGATGTCTGTGAATCCACTTTCTGAGGTGTGAATTCAGCTGATAAAGTTAAACCTATCTTTGATTCAGCAGGTTAGAAACAATTTTTTCTGGAATCAACCAAGGGACATTTCACACCTCACTGAGACCTATAGTAAAATGTTGAATATCTCACAATACAATTTAGAAAGAAGCTATCTGTGAAACAGCTTTGCAATGTGTGGATTCACCTCATGCAGTTAAACTTTTTATTTGATTCAGTAGTTTTGAAGCACTCTTTATGTAGAATCTGTGAAGAAACATTTCAGAAGTCCCTGAGGCCTTTAATGAATAACCTAATATCCTGTGATAAAAAATAGAAAAAAGCTATCTGGGAAACTGCTTTATGAAGTGTACATTCATCTCACAGATTTAAACTTTTCTTTTGATTAAGCAGTTTAGAAAAACTCTTTTTGTACAATCAGCAAATGGAGATGTCACAGTGCAGTGAGGCCTATGGTGAAAAAATGCATATCCCATGATAAAAACCAGAAAAATCTATGATGAAACTGCTTTGTGATGGGTCCATTCATCTTTCTTTTGCTTCTGCAGGTTGGAAACTCTTTTTGTAGAATCTGTAAAGGGACATTACAAAGGTAACTGAGGTCTACAGGGAAAAAATAATATGACATAGTAAAAACTAGAAAGAAGCTATCTTGAAGCTTCTTTGCTCTGCGTGTATTCAGCTCACAGTGCTAACCTTACTTTTGATTCCCCTGTTTGGAAACAGTCTGTTTGAAAAATCTACAAAGGGACATTTTGGAACACAGTGAGGCCTACAGTGAAAATCTGAATATCTCACATGAAAAACTGGAAAAAATGTATCTGTAGTACTGCTTTGTGATGTGTGGATTCATCTCACAGGATGAAATCTTTCTTTTGATTAAGCAGGTTGGAAATACTGTTTTTGTAGAATTTGTGAAGTGGTATTTCATAGGACATTAAGACCCATGGTGAAAAATAGAATATCCCTTGATAAAAACTAGCAAGAAACATCTGATCTGTGAAATTGCCTTGTGATGTGGGCATTCAGCTCACAGGCTTAAATCTTTCTTTTGCTTCAGGAGTTTGAAAACACTCTTCTGTAGGATCCACAAAGCTGCATTTCAAAGGTCATTATGACCTATAGTGAAAAACTGAATATTTCTTGATTAAAAACTAAAAAGAAGCTATATGTGAAACTGCTTTGTGATGTGTGGGTTCACCTCACAGATTTGAACATTTCTTTTGATTCAGCAGTTTGGAAACACGGTTTATGTAGAATCGGCAAAGGGACATTTCCCAGTGCAGTAAGGCCTATGGTGAAACACTGAAATTTACTAGATAAAAACTAGAAAGAAGCTATCTGCGAAAATGCTTTGTCATATGTGCAAACAGCTCACAGAGTTAAACTTTACTTTTGAATCAGCAGTTTGCAAATACTCTTTTTGTAGAATATATAAAGGGACATTTTGAGCACAGTGAGGCTTATAGTGCAAAACCCAATATTCAGTCACAAAAACTAGAAATAATTATTTGTGAAACTGTTTTGTGATTTCTGGATTCAGCTCACATAATTAAACCTTTCTTTTGAGTCAGCAGATTGGAAACATTATTTTTGTAGAATCTGTGAAGGGACATTTCTCAATCCACTGAGACTTATACTAAAACATCAAATGTCCAGCCATAATGATGGGAAAGATACTATCTGTGAATCCGCTTTGGGAGATGTGGATTCAGCTGACAAAGTTGAACTTATCTTTTGATTCAGCAGGGTAGAAATACTTTTATTGTAGAATCTGTGAAGTGGCATTTCACACCACATTGAGGCCTATAGTAAAAACTCGAATATCCCACTATAAAACCTAGAAAGAAGCTATCTATGGTAATGCTTTGTGAAGTGTGTATTCTGCTCACAGAATTAAACCTTACTTTTCATTCAGCAGTTTTGAAACACTTGTTTTGTATAATCTGCAAAGGGACACTTTGGAGGGCCTTGAGACTTATAGTGAAAAACCTAATATCTTGCAATAAATCTAGAAAAAACTACCTGTGAAACTGCTTTGTAATGTGTGGTTTCAGCTCAGAGAGTTAAACCTTTCTTTTGAATCAGCAGTTTGTAAACACTCTTTTTATAGAATTTGCAGAGATATTTCAAAGTGCAGTAAGGTCTATAATGAAAAATTGAATATCTTGTGATACAAACTAGAAAGAAGCTATCTGTGACACTGCTATGCAATGTGTGAGTTCATCTCCAAGAGTGAAATCCTGCTTTTGGTTCAGGAGCTCTGTAACATTCCTTTTATAGAGTCTATGAGAGCCATTTTGCAGCCCACTGAGGCCTATATTAAAAAAACAGGGGGGAGGAGCCAAGATGGCCGAACAGGAACAGCTCTAGTCTACAGCTCCCAGCATGAGCTATGAAGAAGATAGGTGATTTCTGCATTTCCATCTGAGGTACTGGGTTCATATCACTAAGGAGTGCCAGACAGTGGGTGTAAGTCAGTGGGTGCATGCACTGTGCATGAGCTGAGGAAGGGCAAGGCATTGCCTGACTCAGGAAGCCCAAGGGGACAGGGAGTTCCCTTTCCTAGTCAATGTAAGGGGTGACAGACGGCACCTGGAAAATCGGGTCACTCGCATCCAAATACAGCTCTTTTCTGATGGGCTTAAAAAACGGTGCACCAGGAGATTATATCCTGCAACTGGCTCAGAGGGTCCTATGCCCATGGAGTCTCACTGATTGCCGGCACAGCAGTCTGAGATCAAACTGCAAGGTGGCAGTGACACTGGGGGAGGGGTGCCCGCCATTGCCCAGGCTTGCTTAGGTAAACAAAGTGGCCAGGAAGCTCGAACTAGGTGGAGCCCACCACAGCACAAGGATGCCTGCTTCCATAAGTTCCAGCTTTGGGGGCAGGGCACAGGCAAACAAAAAGACAGCAGTAACCACTGTAGACTTAAATGTCTCTGTCTGACTGCTTTGAAGAGAGCAATGGTTCTCCCAGCATGCAGTTGGAGATCTTAGAACAGGCAGACTGCCTCCTCAAGTGGGTTCCTGACCCGAGACCACTGAGCAGCCTAACTGGGAGGCAACCCGCAGTAGGGGCAGCCTGACACCTCACACAGCCAGGTACTCCAACAGACCTGCAACTGAGGGTCCTGTCTTTTAGAAGGAAAACTAACAAACAGAAAGGACTTCCACACCAAAAACCCATCTGTACATCACCATCATCAAATACCAAAAGTAGATAAAACCAAAAAGATGGGGAAAAACAAGAGCAGAAAAACTGGAAATTCTAAAAAGCAGAGTGCCCCTCCCCCTCCAAAGGAACGCAGTTCCTCACCAGCAATGGAACAAAGCTGGATGGAGAATGACTTTGATGAGATGAGAGAAGAAGGCTTCAGATGATCAAATTACTCTGAGCTACAGGAGGATATTCAAACCAAAGGCAAAGAAGTTGAAAACTTTAAAAATTTTAGAAGAATGTATAACTAGAATAACCAATACAGAGAAGTGCTTAAAGGAGCTGATGGAGCTGAAAACTAAGGCTCGAGAACTACGTGAAGAATACAGAAGCCACAGGAGCCAATGAGATCAAATGGAAGAAAGGGTATCAGTGATGAAAGATGAAATGAATGAAATGAAGTGAGAAGGGAAGTTTAGAGAAAAAAGAATAAAAAGAAATGAGCAAAGACTCCAAGAAATATGGGACTATGTGAAAAGACCAAATCTACGTCTGATTGGTGTACCTGAAAGTGACAGGGAGAATGGAACCCAGTTGGAAAACACTCTGCAGGATATTCTCCAGGAGAAATTCCCCAATCTAGCAAGGCAGGCCAACATTCAGATTCAGGAAATACAGAGAATGCCACAAAGATACTCCTCGAGAAGAGCAACTCCAAGACACATAATTTTCAGACTCACCAAAATGAAATGAAGGAAAAAATGTTAAGGGCAGCCAGAGAGAAAGGTTGGGTTACTCTCAAAAGGAGGCCCATCAGACTAACAGCGGCTCTCTTGGCAGAAAGTCTACAAGCCAGAAGAGAGTGGGTGCCAATATTCAACAATTTAAAGAAAATAATTTTCAATCCAGAATTTCATATCCAGCGAAACTAAGCTTCATAAGTGAAGGAGAAATAAAATACTTTACAGACAAGCAAATTCTCAGAGATTTTGTCACCACCAGGACTGACCTAAAAGAGCTCCTGAAGGAAGCGATAAACATGGAAAGGCACAACCGGTACTAACCACGGAAAAATCATGCCAAAATGTAAAGACCATCAAGACTAGGAAGAGACTGCATCAACTAACGAGCAAAATAACCAGCTAACATCATAATGACAGGATCAAATTCGCACATATCTATATTAACTTAAAATGTAAATGGACTAAATGCTCCAATTAAAAGACACAGACTGACAAATTGGATAAAGAGTCAAGACCCATCAGTGTGCTGTATTCAAGAAACCTATCTCACATTCAGAGACACACATAGGCTCAAAATAAAAGGATGGAGGAAGATCTACCAAGCAAGTGGAAAATAAAAAAAGGCAGGGGTTGCAATCCTAGTCTCTGATAAAACAGACTTTAAACCAACAAAGATCAAAAGAGACAAAGAAGGCCATTACATAATGGTAAAGAGGTCAATTCAACAGGAAGAGCTAACTATCCTAAATATATATGCACCCAATACAGGAGCACCCAGATTCATAAAGCAATTCCTCAGTGACCTACAAAGAGACTTAGGCTCCCAAAAAATAATAGTGGGAGATATTAACACCCCACTGTCAACATTAGACAGATCAATGAGACAGAAAGTTAACAAGGATACCCAGGAATTGAATTCAGCTCTGCACCAAGTGGACCTAATAGACATCGACAGAACTCTCCACCACAAATCAACAGAATATACATTTTTTTCAGCACCACACCACACCTATTCCAAAATTGACCACATTGTTTGAAGTAAAGCTCTTTTCAGTAAATGTAAAAGTACAGAAATTATAACAAACTATCTCTCAGATCAAGATATAAAAAATTATAACAAACTATCTCTCAGATCAAGTTCTAGTGAAATCAAGCTAGAACTCAGGATTAAGAATCTCACTCAAAACTGCTCAACTACATGGAAACTGAACAACCTGCTCCTGAATGACTACTGGGTACATAACGAAATGAAGGCAGAAATAAAGATGTTCTTTGAAACCAATGAGAACCAAGACACAACATACCAGAATCTCTGGGATGCATTCAAAGCAGTGTGTAGAGGGAAGTTTATAGCACTAAATGCCCACAAGAGAAAACAGGAAAGATCCAACATTGACACCCTAACAACACAATTAAAAGAACTAGAAAAACAAAGGCAAACACATTCAAAAGCTAGCAGAAGGCAAGAAATAACTAAGATCAGAGCAGAACTGAAGGAAATGAGACAAAAAAAAAATCCTTCAAAAAATTAATGAATCCAGGAGCTGGTTTTTTGAAAGGATCAACAAAATTGATAGACTGCTAGCAAGATTAATAAAGAAAAAAAGAGAGAAGAATCAAATAGAAGCAATAAAAAAATAATAAAAGAGATTTCACCACCAATCCCACAGAAATACAAACTACCGTCAGAGAATAGTACAAACACCTCTATGCAAATAATCTAGAAAATATAGAAGAAATGGAAAAATTCCTTGACACGTACATTCCCCAAGATTAAACTGGGAAGAAGTTGAATCTCTGAATAGACCAATAACAGGAGCTGGAATTGTGGCAATCATCAATAACATACCAACCAAAAAGAGTCCAGGACCAGATGGATTCACAGCCGAATTCTACCAGATGTACAAGGAGAACTGGTACCATTCCTTCTGAAAGTATTCCAATCAATAGAAAAAGAGGGAATCCTCCCTAACTCATTTTATGAGGCCAGCATCGTCCTGATACCAAAGCCTGGCAGAGACACAACCAAAAAAGAGAATTTTAGACCAATATCCTTGATGAACACTGATGCAAAGATTCTCAATTAAATACCGGCAAACCAAATCCAGCAGCACATCAAAAAGCTTATCCACCATGATCAAGTGGGCTTCATCTCTGGGATGCAAGGCTGGTTCAATATATGCAAATCAGTAAATGTAATCCAGCATATAAACAGAACCAAAGACAAAAACCACATGATTATCTCAATAGATGCAGAAAA
Source organism: Pongo abelii (assembly GCF_028885655.2). Lineage (NCBI taxonomy): Eukaryota > Metazoa > Chordata > Mammalia > Primates > Hominidae > Pongo > Pongo abelii. The sequence continues at coordinate 36,699,868 of NC_072009.2, read as the reverse complement.
GGCCTTTGACAAAATTCAACAACACTTCATGCTAAAAATTTTCAATAAATTAGGTATAGATGGGATGTATCTCAAAATATTAAGAGCCCTCTATGACAAATCCACAGCCAATATCATAGTGAATGGGCAAAAACTCGAAGCATTCCCTTTGAAAACTGGCACAAGACAGGGATGCCCTCTCACCACTCCTATTCAACATAGTGTTGTAAGTTCTGGCCAGGGCAATGAGGCAGGAGAAGGAAATAAAGGATATTCAATTAGGAAAAGAGGAAGTCAAATTGTCCCTCTTTGCAGATGACATGATGTATATCTAGAAAATTCCATTGTCTCAGCCCAAAATCTCCTTAAGCTGATAAGCAAGTTCAGCAAAGTCTCAGGATACAAAATCAATGTACAAAAATCACAAGCATTCTTATACACCAACAACAGACAAACAGAGCCAAATCATGAATGAACTCCCATTCACAATTGCTTCAAAGAGAATAAAATACTTAGGAATCCAACTTACAAGAGACGTGAAGGACCTCTTCAAGGAGAACTACAAACCACTCCTCAAGGAAATAAAAGAGGGTGCAAACAAATGGAAGAACATTCCATGCTCATGAGTAGGAAGAATCAATGTCGTGAAAATGGCCATACTGCACAATTTAATTTATAGATTCAATGCCATCCCCATCAAGCTACCAATGACTTTCTTCACAGAATTGGAAAAAGTACTTTAAAGTTCATATGGAACCAAAAAACAGCCTGCATTGCCAAGTCAATCCTAAGCCAAAAGAACAAAGCTGGAGGCATCACACTACCTGACTTCAAAGTATACTACAAGGCTACAGAAACCAAAACAGCATGGTGTTGGTACCAAAACAGAGATATAGATCAATGGAACAGAACAGAGGCCTCAGAAATAATGCCACATAACTACAGCTATCTGTTCTTTGGCAAACCAAAGAAAAAAAAAAGCAATGGGGGAAGGATTCCCTTTTTAATAAATGGTGCAGGAAAAACAGGCTAGCCATATGTAGAAAGCTGAAACTGGATCCCTTCCTTACACCTTATACAAAAATCAATTCAAGATGGATTAAAGACTTAAACATTAGACCTAAAACCATAAAAACCCTAGAAGAAAACCTAGGCATTACCATTCAGGACATAGGCATGGGCAAGGACTTATTGTCTAAAACACCCAAAGCAATGGCAACAAAAGCCAAAATTGACAAATGGTATCTAATTAAACTAAAGAGCTTCTGCACAGCAAAAGAAATTACCATCAGAGTGAACAGGCAACGTACAGAATGGGAGAAAATTTTCACAACCTACTTATCTGACAAAAGGCTAATATCCAGAATCTACAATGAACTCCAACAAATTTACAAGAAAAAACAAACAACCCCATCAAAAAGTGGGTGAAGGACATGAACAGACACTTCTCAAAAGAAGACCTTTATGCAGCCAAAAAACATACGAAAAAATGCTCACCATCAGTTGCCACCGGAGAAACGCAAATCAAAACCACAATGAGATACCATCTCACACCAGTTAGAATGGAAATCATTAAAAAGTCAGGAAACAACAGGTCCTGGAGAGGATGTGGAGAATTAGGAACACTTTTCCACTGTTGGTGGGACTGTAAACTAGTTCAACCCTTGTGGAAGTCAGTGTGGTGATTCCTCAGGGATCTAGAACTATAAATTCTGTTTGACCCAGCCATCCCATTACTGGGTATATACCCAAAGGACTATAAATCATGCTGCTATAAAGACACATGCACATGTATGTTTATTGTGGCATTATTCACAATAGCAAATACTTGGAACTAACCCAAATGTCCAACAATGATAGACTGGATTCAGAAAATGTGGCACACATACACCATGGAATATTATGCAGCCATAAAAAATGATGAGTTCATGTCCTTTGTAGGGACATGGATGAAATTGGAAATCATCATTCTCAGTAAACTATCGCAAGAACAAAAAACCAAACACTGCATATTCTCACTCATAGGTGGAAATTGAACAATGAGAACACATGGACACAGGAAGGGAACATCACAATCTGGGGATTGTTATGGGGTGGGGAGAGGGTGGAGGGATAACATTGGGAGATATACCTAACGCTAGATGACGAGTTAGTGGGTGCAGTGAACCAGCATGGCACATGTATACATATGTAACTAACCTGCACATTGCGCACATGTACCCTAAAACCTAAAGTATAATAATAATTAATTAACTAATTAATTTTAAAAAAGGAAATATGCTGCCATGAAAACTAGAATGTTATCTGTTAAACCACTTTGAAAAGTGTGGATTCAAAAAGTTGAACATGTCTTTTGATTCAGCAGGTTGAAAACACTCGTTCTAGAATCTTCAAAGGAACATTTCAGAGCCCACTGATGCCTGTATTAAAATCCCAAATATCCCACAATAAAAACTAGAAAGAAGCTCTCCACTTTGTGATGTGTGAATTCATCTTAAAAAACTAAACCTTTCCTTTGATTCAGCATATTGGAAACCCTCTTTTTGAAGAAACTACAAAGGGACATTTTGGTTCCCATTGAGTCCTGTAGAGAAAAATGGAATATCCTTCAAAATAAAACTAGAAAGAATCCAACTGTGATGTGAAGATTCGTTTCACCACGATAAACATATTTTGTTTCAGCAGGTTGAAACCACTCTATGTATAGAATTTATGAACGGACATTTCAAGAGCTTTATGAGACTATAGTGAAATACCAAATATCCTGTGATAAAAGCTATAAAGAAGCTATTTGTGAAACTGCTTTGTGTGTGTGGATTTAGCTCACAGAGTTGAACTTTCTTCTGATTCAGCTGGGTGGAAACACTCTTTTTGTAGAATCTGTGAAAGAATATATTGGAGCCCATAAGGCCTATAGTGAAAAATGGAATATCCTGCTATAAAAAATAGAAAGAAGCTATCTGTGAAACCACTTTGTGGTGTGTGGATTCAGCTCACAGAGTTAAACCTTTCTTTTGATTCAGCTCGTTGGAAACCCTTATTGTGTAGAATCTGCAAAGGGACATTTCAATCCCCAATGAGGCCTATAGTGAAAAACCAAATATTATTTGACAAAAAATAGAAACAAGCTTTCTGTTGAATTGTTTTATGATGTATGCTATTATTGCATAGAGTTAAAACTTACTTTTGATTCAACATATTGGAAACACTCTCTTTCTATAATCTACAATTGGATATTTTGGAGACCATTAAGGCATACTGTGAAAAACTGAATATCCCATTATAAAAACTAGAAACAAGATATCTGTAAAACTTCTTTGTTATGTGTGGATTTATGTTATAGACTTAAAAAATTATTTTGATTCTGCAAACACTCCTCTTGTGGAATGCACAAAGGACATTTCTGAGCTCATCAAGGACTATAGTGAAAAACAGAATATCACATGGTAAAAACTAGAAACAACTTATGTGGGAAACCACTTGGCAATGTGTGAGTTCATCTAACAGAGGTAAGCCTTTCTTTGATTCAGTAGGTTGGAAACCCTCTTTTTTTAGAATCTATTAAGGGACAGCCAGGCATAGTAGCTCTCACCTATAATTCCAGCACTTTGGGATGCCGAGAAGAGTGGATAACCAGGTCAGGAGCTTGAGACCATCCTGGCTAACATGGTGAAAACCCATCTTTACTAAAAATACAAAAAAAACAAAATTTGCCAGGTCTGGTGGTGGGCGTCTGCAGTCCCATCGACTTGGGAGGCTGAAGCAGGAGAATGGTGTGAACCTGGGAGGCTGAGCATGCTGTGAGCCTAGATCATGCCTCTGCACTCCAACCTGGGTGACAGAGCGAGACTCCATCTCAAAAAAAAAAAAAAAAAAACCTACTAGGGGACATTTTGGGGCCCATTGAAGCCTACAGTGAAAAATTGAATATCCTGCAATAAAGACTAGCAAGCAGATATCTGTGAAACTACTTAATGATGTATGGATTCATCTCACAGGGTTAAGCCTTTCTTTTGATTCAGCTTGTCAGAAACACTCTTTTTGTAGAAGCTGCAAAGAGACATTTCAGACCTATAGTGAAAAACTGAATATCCTGCTATGAAAACTAGAACAAGCTATCTGTGAAACACCTAGGCCATATTTGGATTGATTTCACAGAGTTAAACTTGTCTTTTGATGCAGTGGGTTGGAAACACTCTTGAAGTAGAGTATCTGAAGGGACATATCAAAACCCATTGAGGCCTATTTTGAAAAACCGCATATCACACAATAAAAACTAGAAACAAGGGCAGGCACTGTGGCTAAAACCTGCAATCCCAGCACATTATGAGGCTAAGTCACCTGAGGTTGGGAGTTTGATACCAGCCTGACCAACATGAAGAAACCCTTTCTCTACTAAAGATACAAATTGCCCTGGGCATTGTGGTGCATGTTTCTAATCCCAGCTCTTCAGGATTCTGAGGCAAGAGAATTGCTTAAACCCAGGAGGTGGAGGTTTCAGTGAGCAGAGATCGTACCATTACACATTAACCTAGTCAAGAAGAGCAAAATTCCATCTCAAAAAAAATAGATAAATAAATCTAGAAACAAGTTCTCTGTGAAACCTTTGTGTGACGTGTGGGTTAATCTCACAGAGGTGGACCTTTCTTCCGATTCAGCAAGATGGAAACCGCTTTTAGTAGAGCCTAAGAAGGAACATTTTAGAGCCCATGAAGTTTATTGAAAAAAAATGAATATCCTAAGATAAAAATGAGAAACAATCTACCTGTGAAACCTCATTGTGATGTGTGGATTTATCTCACAGAGATAAACATTTCTTTAGATTTAGCACGTTGGAAACACTCTTTTTGTAGAATATATAAAGGGACATTTCAGAGCCCATTAAGGCCTATTGTGAAAAACCGAATATCTGGAGATAAAAAACAGAAACAAGCTATCTGTGAAGCCACTTTGGGATGTGTGGGTTTATTTCACAGAGTTGAGCTTTTCTTTTGATACAGCAGGTTGGAAACACACTTTTTTTCAGAATCAATGAAGGGGATATTTTGGAACCCATTGAGGCCTATAATGAAAAAATCAAATATTCCATAACAGTAACTAGAAACAAGCTATCTGTGAAATTGCTTTGTGATGTGTCCATTCATCTCACAGAGGTAAACCTTTCTTTTGATTCAGCAGGTTGGAAACACCATTACTTCATAGAATCCACGAAGGGACACTTTTGAGCCTATTAAAACCTACAGGAAAAAACTGAGTATCCCACAATAAAAACAAGAAACAAGCTATCTGTGAAACTGCTTACTGATGTGTGGATTCATCTCACAGAAGTAAGCTTTCCTTTGATTCAGTAGGTTTGAAAAATTCTTTTTGTAGTATCTACAATGGGACATTTCAGAGCCCATTAAGGCCTATAGAGAAAACGAATTTCCCCTGATAAAAAATATAAACAAAGTATCTGTGAAACTGCTTTGTGATGTGTGGATTCATATCACAGAATTAAACCTTTCTTTTGATTCAGCAGGTTGGAAACACTCTTTTTGTAGAATCTATGAGAAGACATTTCGGAGCCCATTGCAGCCTGTAGTGAAAAACCGAATATCCCACTATAACAGTCTGATGGCTTCCCTTAGTGGGTGACTGACTTTTTTCTCTGGTTGTCTATAACTTGTTTTCTTCATTTTGACTTTGGTGACTCTGACGATTATGTATATTTCTCGGGATTCCTCTTCTTGAGGAATATCTCTGTGGTGTTCTCTGTATTTCCTGAATTTGAATGTTGGCCTGTCTTGCTGGGTTGGGGAAGCTCTCCTGGATAATACCCTGAACAATGTTTTCCAGCTTGGTTCCATTGCCCTTGTCACTTTTAGATTGCCAACCAAATGTATATTTGGTGTTTTCGCATAGCCCCATATTTCCTGGAGGCTTTGTTTTTTCCTTTTTTGTCTTTTTTCTATAATCTTGTCTTCTCACTTTATTTCATTAAGTTGATTTTCAACCTCTGATTTTTTTCCACATGATTTGTTCAGCTATTGATTCTTGTGTATGCCTCACAAAATACTCGTGCTCTGTTTTTCAGCTCCATCGGCTCTTATATTCTTCTCTAAACTGGTTATTCTATTTGTCAATTTGTGTAAAGTTTTTTCAAGGTTCTTAGATTCCTTACATTGGGTTAGAACAAACTTTTTTAGTTCAGAGGAGTTTCTCATTACCCACCTTCTGAAGCCTACTTCTGTCAATTCATCAGAATCATTCTTTGTCCAGTTTTGTTCCCTTCTTAGTGAGTTATGTTTTTTTTTCCCTGAAATGGAGTCTCACTGTGTCACAGAGGCTGAAGTGCAGTGGTGTGATCTCAGCTCACTGCAACCTCTGCTGCTTGGGTTCAAGCAATTCTCCTATCTCAGCTTCCCAAGTAGCTGGGGTTACACATGTACACAACCATGCCTGGGGTAATTTATTACATTTTTAGTAGGAACAGGGTTTCATCATGCTGGCCAGGCTGGTCTTGAAGGACCTGACCTTGTGTTCCACCCACATCAGCCTCCCACAGTGCTGGAATCACAGGTGTGGACCACAATGCCTGGGCTATGTTTTTTATATATGATCAAAGAACAATCGGACCCAGTCATCAGTGTGGCAAGTTTCTATGCAACAAGGGAGAGAGGAACTTGGAAGTTGGGGCAGAGGCAGTGAAGAAGACACAGTTGCCCCAGGCTGTGCTCTGGCAGCCTGAGCTGCTGTCCCCCTTGAGGCCTCAGTTTTCAGAATAACAGTGTCCACTAGGTGATGCCTGATAGCTGTACTCTCCTAGGTGGTCACCACAACTAATCAACCAGGGTCCCTGGAAGACATAGTCTAAGTCCCCAACCATCAGATAATCTGGAATTTCCAATCAGAGACAAGAGACTGACTGGAAATTCTAAGTCAAGGTCCTAACTGAGAGAATCACTTGCACACCCACCAGGACTAAGAAAATTTTTAAAAGAATAATTTCTGTGTTTTGGGTGCAACCGTGTATTTCTGTAAAACAAAATTACTTATTGTAAACGTTACTTTTTTTACTCATTATGTGTATGGTCCTATGATAGACAGACCAGGGGACTCATCACCTCTGAGTCCATAAGACCGATGCTGACATCTTCAATTTCTATTTAGATTGAATTTAAACAAGCCAGCCAAACACTCTGCAGTGAAACTCTCATAAAGACACGTGATTGAAAAAGGGAAAGAAAAAAAAAAAAAACAATGCTGTCAGGGGAACTGTTTCACACCTGTCATGGCTGCATTTTGGGAGCCTGAGGGCACATGGATCCCTCGATCCCAGACAATCCGTAACAGCCTTGGCAATATGGGGAAATCTCTCTACAAAAGTACAAAAATTAACTGGTTTCATAACTTTGACTCAAAATTAATAAATAGATTAAAATTTAAAACAAAAAATCTTAAATGCTGTTTTCTCTTACTTTTGCTTCCTACCCTGAGAAGAACATAATATAGCTGTTGTCTGTCTGACTGTCCATCTGTTTGTGAGAAAGTCTCACTTTGTCTGTCACCCAGGCTGCAGTGCAGTGACACCGTTATGGCTGACTGCAGCATCAACCTCCCCAGTATTAGGTGAGTCTTCCACTTTGGCCTCTTGAGTAGCTGGGACCACACAGGCATGCACTTCAGGTTTTGGCTATGTTTTCCAAGACTTGACTCAAGCTCCTGGGCTAAAGCATTCCTACCACCTCAGCCTCCCAAAATGTTAAGGTTGCAGGCATTAGCCACCACACCCGGCATGACTTAATACATCTGGTCTCATTACACCTTGACCACATGCCCATGAAGAACTCAAATCAAGGGAGAATCAACAAGAGAGGCCACAGGTAGAGGATAGATTTCAAATGTTTCTGTAGAGGCACAAACCACAGTCATTTGGAGCAAAGGAAGGGGTTTCTGACAGTGTCTTAAGGTCCAGGAAAGTCCAGGATCTGCAAAGGCCCATGTTCCAGGGGCTGGGGGGTCTATGGAATCCAGGGTAGAAGGAGCCATTGGTCCTCACTGAGTTCTAGCCCTAGGCCACACTGTGCAGACCACGTCAGAAGGAACAATCCCTCATCCTACATGCCACATCCCTCCACTGAACTTGAAAGCAGATCAATTTTGCAAACATGAGGTGACTCTTGGTTGGAAATGGATGACAAGGGGCTGGCCTTCCCTGAGTCAGTAGGATAAAGAAATTATTCTGTGGCATAGAATGAGGTGTGGCTCGAATCTTGAATCTCCATTTTAAAACCAACGAAGCTGGCCAAGTGCTGTGGCTCATGCCTGTCATTCCAGCACTTTGGGAGGCTAAGGCAGGCAGATCACAAGATGAGGATTGTGAGACCAGCCTGGCCAACGTGGTGAAGCCCCATTTCTACTAAAATTACAAAAAATAGCTGGGTGTGGTTGTGCATGCCTGTAACCCTAGCTTCTCAGGAGGCTGAGTCAGGAGAATCGCTGGAACCCGAAAGGCGAAGCCACTGCAATTCCAGCCTGAGGGACAGAGTGATACTCATCTCAGAAAGAAACAAACAAACAATGCCGATGAATGTGTTTAACACAAAGTGTCATGCTTGGGTCTATGGACAGGATACATCGAGCACCCAGAGAAATGTCGGGGAGTGGGGTGGAAATTATTTTGTGGCCTTAAAGGAAGGGTTGGAGGGTAGTCCCACAAACCTGATAGCCTAAGGAATCCCCTGCACTCAAGAAGCGATATTCACTTCTACCCTGTAGCCACCCATGCAGGATAATTAGGATCTCTACAGAACTCCTTGTGAAATGTGCTCTCGCTCCATTGAACGAAAACGGGAGAATCTGTTTCCTAGCTTGCAGCTGCAGATGAATGATGATCTGGACACTCGCATAAGAAGAATGTCAGGCTCAACTCACACCATGTGGTTTCGTAACCTCCAGTGTGTGTGCTGGTGGGGGGTGCTGTGGACAGAGGAGGGGAGAGAGTGGCAGTGTCCGGCATGTGCTGGAGACATGGGACGTGGTTGGGTTGATCAGAGTCTAGGGAACTCATAATCTGTCAGGACATCTCACCTTCTGCTCTCCTCTCTGCCCTACTCTCCACATCTTCACAGTGCAGTGGAGACGATGTAGGTGGAGGTTGCCGTCACGTTGGACTTAAGCAAAGGAAGGCCGCCCTCCCAGGGTTTTCCCTGGAGTGGGTGCCTTGGGCAGGCTCACAAAGATGCTGATGGTGACAGTGAGAGGGATGTATTGTGGAGGGAGCAGGCTGATGTAGAGGTATGCATTTGACCTCTTTGCAGGTGGTCAGATTTGTGGAGTCCCGTGCATCCTTCCAGAGAGTCATTCAGTGCTAGCAAGCATCGTCTCCAGGATCACAGCTCCCAGCAGAGACATTTTTGTTCACACAGAATCCTGGAAAGGAAAGCTCTCAGCAGGCTTAGGCCTTCTATCTGAGAAGCTGAAACCACTTCTGGGAGGTTTTTCAAAGAGCCAGTGGTTCCACAAGGGGCCATGGGAGTTCTGGAAATTGAGAAAAGTGTTTGGAGATATATAATTTGACAGAATGGACAGAACTTGGTCATGAGTTGTTCAGGACACAGGGGATACAGATTGGGAAAACCCTCCTAGCATCCTAGGTGAACAGAGGTACGATTTATTGAGACAGTAAGTCAGGGCCACAGCCAAGGGGAGGGAAAAGCAAACCCAGATTTTAGGGTTGGATTTTGTTACTATGTCATATCTATGAGATATCCAAGCCCAGAAATGAACTCTCTGGTTCAGTACAGGATTCTGTATGGAGATCAAATCTGGGATTTCTAAAGTTAAGAATTCGGCCTTGGTAACAGATTAGATTAGATCTACCTGAGCCTATACTAGAAAAAAGACAGGGAGGGAAGAATAGGACAGAGAAAGAAAGATACAAAGAGAGAGAGAGAGATAGAGAGAGGCAGAGAGAGACAGAGTCACAAAAAAGAAAGACAGAAAAAAAGAGAGAGAGACATAGAGAAAGAAAGAGAGAGATGGATAGAGAAAGAGACTGACAGAGAGAAACACAGAGAGAGAGACATGGATAAAGAACAAATGACAGAGGACAGAGAAGCAGACTGAGAGAAAGAGAGACAGGAAGACAGACACAGAGAGAAACAGAGAGAGAGATAGAGAGATAGATGGAGAGAGAGACAGACAAGGAAAGAGACAGAGACAGACAGAGAGAGATAGAGACAGAGACAGAGGGAGAGAGAGGGGCAGAGAGAGAGAGAGAGGAAGAGGAAGGGGGTACTCAAGAAATAATTACATATATTGTATAATGCTCTGATGCCATAAACAGTGGCCGGAGTATGCTTTGAAAACAAGAACATCAAAAACAACCGTTCCAGCAGCAACACTCACTTACAGATTTTTAGAAACTAAAATGTTATGAATTATAGTTTACTTCAACTGGTACTACACGTTAAGAGATTTGCAAAAGTGCTAGTTAACAACAGAATGAAACAGCGGCTAATATGTCCCAGGGAAAATATACATCTTCCTAAAAATTGGTGAATTCTACTTCAGCTGAAAATAAATAAATAAGAAAAAGAAAAAACAGTAACAAAACAAGCAAACAAACACGGGCCAAAACATTGTCTCTGGAAATCTTAAATGAGCAAAATGCTTTGTAGAAAGCGTTTCTATTTTGGGCAAATACTAATAAGGCCCAGGGTAGGTGACCCCTTCCCATTTTGAAAATATGCTGGCCTGTGGGAGGAGAAAATAAAAAAAAAAAAAATACATCTTGATGAAAGGTGATTCAGACCAAGCCAGGATGAAGCCTTCCTAGGGGGAGAGGCCTGAGGGGCAAAGGGGAAAACAACTCACAACTGCAGTCTGGCCTGCCTGCCCGTCCGCTTGTCCACGCGGGTGAAGGTCTATGCCATCGGCCCAAGCTGCCTCTGGGGAAGTGGGACCGTGCCTCCGCTATCTTCAAAAACTGTGGCCAATGAGTGAGGCTTGATGAACACCAATGTAAACGTCAGCCTGGTGAGAATAAGATCACCGTCGAGGGGTGGAGGAAGGGAAAGGAAGACGGAGGCACACCCGGGTGGCACTCGAACGTTTCCAAGCACGGTGGTGGGAGGTGGAGGGGTTGGCGGAAACCCACCTAACTAACACTAAATTATGGCAAAAGGGCTAGGGGGGCCAGGGGGTGACTTATAAATTAAAGTGACCCCACATAAAGCCAAAGTAGAAGAGCCTATGAGCATTAAATAAACCAACACACGAAGAAAAATAAAGTGCTGATAAAAGACCAACAGGGTCCCCGCCAGGGCAGAGGTTCCCTAGGAACGATGGAGAGAAGGGGGCTTCCAGAACGGAGGAAGAGAAACCAGGTGCCCCAGGCTCTGTGAATTCGGCCAGACCTCCCTCTGTGCCACCTCGACTTTCAATAACAGTGGCGGCTATGTGATGCCTGAAGACAACCGATGCTTGCAAGTGTCAGTCAGCACAGAAAAGAAACGAAGGATGCATCGTTCTGTGTCAGGGTGGAGGCTGTGGAGGGGGCGCGCAAGAGCAGTGTCTGGCCACGAAAACATCACAGCCGTATTAGCCTGGTAGCGATACAGTGCCATTTACTAGAAATCACTCAAGAGTTTTGCCTTGTTGCCCAGGCCAGAGTGTGGTGGCACAAACTCAGCTCACTGCAACCTCTGCCTCCCAGGTTTAAGCAATTTTCCTGCCTCAGCCTCCTGATACCTGAGACTATACGCATGCACCACCACGCGCGGTTAATTTTGTACTTTTTGTACAAGCAGGGTTTCTCCATATGTGTCTGGCTGGTCTCAAACTCCCGACCTCAGGTGATCTGCCCACCGGTGGTCTCAGGACCCAGAGTCAAACAAGACACACACTGTGGAACTCAAGCACATACACGGACAATTTCCCCATCCTCTTGTGGCCTTCGTTCTGTAGACTCGCATGAAGACAGGTCCCAAAAACATGTCTGCCTTTTCTTTTATTCATCTGCCTCTGACTAGTTGAGGTTTCTGATGAACCTTCGGAGGGCGCAAGGCAAAGCGCTCCTCCTGCCCCCACGTGAAGTTTTTTGTGAGCAGTGAAAAGTGACAGTCTCCCCATGCAAAAGTCTCCAGACACCCTGATTGGTTTGTGCCCTCCCAGTGGGATTCCGTGCGTCCAGCTTGGGGTGACACACAGGCTTCCAGCCACCAACAACAGCCGCGTCGACCGCACCGTCTAAAAGCCAAGAAGATAGAAAACAAAACTAGCTTACTTAACTGAGTAACTAATGGGGAGAGGGAACTAAAGGAGTCAACCTATGGCAGAAATGACGCACCATTCAGAACATAAGGGCCGCAGTGAAAGGCAGCAGAACACGCGCTTTTAAAGGCTGAAATCTCGGAGGCTCATGCCTGTCATTTCAGCACTTTGGGAGGGCCAGGAGACTTGAAGTCCAGAGTTCGAGACCAGCCTAGCCACCATGGCAAAACCCCATCTCTACTAAAAATACAAAAATTAGCCGGGTCTGGCTGTGTGCATCTGTAATCCCAGCTACTGAAGGCTGAAGCAGGAGAATCGCTAGAACCCGGGAGGCAGAGGTTGCAGTGAGCTGAGATAGTGCCACTGCACCCCAGACTGGACAGCAGAGTAAGAGACTCAGTATCAAAAAAAAAAAAAAAAAAAAGACTGAAATACTCCCCTGCCTTCATTCCCTTTTCCCCTTTAGAACCTACGGTTATTTGCAGTTTCTGATCCCTTAAGTGGCAGAATATATTCCATGAGGCTAACCGTGGCTTTCTTGCATTGCCACTGAACATCCCCCATAAGGCCGGATACCCCCCACCTCAGGTCGAGGAGGTGGTGTTTGGTTTTATTTCTCTATCTCTCTTTCTCAACTTTTATTTCTCATTCAAGCATACATGTGCAAGACTGTTATATAGGTAACTTCTGACTGAGGGATTCAGAGTGCAGATTATTTCATCACCTGGGTACTCAGCGCAATACCTGACAGTTTTTGTGTTTTAATCTGAACCTATCTCTCCTACCACTCCTCCTCCCTCAAGTAAGGCCCAGTGTCTGTCTTCCCCCTCTTTCTGCCCACGTGTTCTTAATATGTAGTTCCCACTTACAGATGAGAACACGCGGTATTTAGTTTAGTTTTGGTTTCATCCACGGTGACGGTGATAAAAGAGGCATGAGAGTAAATCGACCTTTACGACACTCCCCTCCATCCTCACCACAGAGATCCCTCCCCGCACAAGCTCTCATCCCTGCACCCCCTACTCAAGACCAAGAAAGGAAGAAAGACAGAAAGTAAAGTAAGAGGTCAGCATCCAAGGTAGTGGAGGCGGGAGATCTCAAAGGGTGAGCAAGAGGTGGGAGGCTGGGGATGTCGTGGCCAAGCTAGAAAAGGTAGGAGACTGAACAGGAGACTGACTTTCTACCCCCACCCCCCAGCCTTCGGGTTGGGTGGCTCCTGCAAAAGCTTCTGAATGGAGAGAAGCCTGAGGCTATGGAAGTCACCAGCTAGGACTCCAGGAAGGGAATAAAGCTTTGGGCGTTTGAACGGAACTTTGGAATGCAGTGCTGTGGCTTCCAAGGTGATGCTCCTCGCCTTGCACAGAGCAAGACTCTGTCAAAAAAAAAAAAAAAAAAAAAAGAAAGAAAAAGAAAGAAAGAGAGAAAAAAAAGAAAAAAAAAATTAGTACACTCATCGTGGTTGTGAGTCATTACCGGGTGGCCAGGAGAAGTGGCTCAAGCCCGTCATTCCAGCACTCTGAGATGCTGGGTCAGAAGGATTGCAGTGAAGTGATGAGACTCTGTCTGTAGGAAAAATTTAAAAATAATCTGGGCACAGTGGCGCATGCCTGTGTTCCCATTTACTCTACTCTGGAGGCTGAGGAGGAAGGATCGCTTGAGCTAATGTGTGTCCAGTCTGCAATTCATGAGCAATGATGGCACCACTGCACTCCGCCAGGGTGACAGAGTGAGACGCTGTCTCTGAATCAATCCATCAAATCACTGAAAGGACCTCTCTATTTCTTATTTTCAATGGATATCTCTTTAGGTCAGATAGGCATGATGGCTCACCCCAGTAATCCCAGCATTTTGGGAGGCCAAGGCGGGAGGATTAAAATAAAGAAAGGAAAAAAAAAGAAACAGGTGGGGGGAGGTGTATCTCCTTGACTGGTGACCAAAATTACACAAACCCAACAAGGTAAGAACGTGTGTAGGATTTGATAATCGCATCCTGTTTCCTTAGACTAGTGTACAGTGTTGTCATCTTAAAGATGAGTGGGGCTGGGGATGGGGGTGGCTCATGCCTGTGATCCCAGAACTTTGGGAGGCCAAAGTGGGCGGATCATGAGGCCAGGAGTTCAAGACCATCCTGGCCTATACAGTGAAACCATGTTTTTACTAAAAATACAAAAATTAGCAGGGTGCGGTGGTTGGAGCCTGTAATCTCTCTTACTGGGCAGGCTGAGGCAGGAGAATCAGTTGAACCTCGGAGGCAGAGATTGCAGTGTGCCAAGATCAGGACACTGCACTCTTGTTCCGGGTGACAGAGCAAGACTCAGTCTCAAAAAATATATATATATTAAAAAAAAAAAAAAGGATGAGTGGACCAGCCTGACCAACATGGCAAAACCCCGTTCGTCTCTACAGAAAATGAAAATGTCAGCCAGGTGTGGTGGCACAAACCTGTGATCCTAGACACTCAGGGAACCTGAGGCGCAAGAATCACTTGAGCCTGGCAGGCAGAGGTAGCAGAGAGCCTAATTCGAACCACAGCACTCTGGCCTTGATGACACAGTGATACCATGTCTCAAAAAAAAAAAAAAAAAAAAAAGGCCGGGCATGGTGGCTCATGCTTGTCATCCCAGCACTTTCAGAGGCTGAGGCAGGTGGATCATAAGGTGAGGATTTTGAGACTACCCTGGCCAATATGGTGAAACCCCATCTCTGCCAAAAATACAAAATTAGCAGGCTTGGTGGTACACTCATGTAGTCCCACCTGTTTGGGTGGCTGAGGCAGGAGAATCACTTGAACCCGGGAGGCAGAGGTTGCAGTGAGCTGAGCTTGCACCAATGCACTCCAGCCTAGGTGACAGTGGGAGACTCCATCTCAAAAAAAAAAATGATGGAAAATATAGATCTCAGAATTGACAAATGGGTAGATCCAGTATGAGATGCATGTGCAATGGTGGCAAAGTTTGATTTGCAGTTTTCTTTTTTTATTTTTATTTTTATTTGTTTATTTATTTTTTTAGCTCTGTCACAAGGCTGGAGTGCTGTGGTGTGATCTCAGCTCACTGCAATCTTTGGCTCCCTGGTTCAAGCGATTCTCTCACTTCAGCCCCCCGAGTAGCTGAAATTACAGACAAGCGCCACCACACCTGGCTAATTTTGGATTTTCATTAGAGACAGGGTTTCACCATGTTGGCCAGGATGATCTTGATCTCCTGACCTCGTGATCTGTCCACATTTTACTCTTTCTTTCTTTCTCTCTTTCTCTTTCTCTCTCTCTTTCTTTCTTTCTAACTTTCATCTTTCCTTCTCTCTTTTCTTTCTTTCTCACAGGATTGCCCAGTTTAGAGTGGATCATGACTGACTGCAGCCTCAACCTTTCAGGCCTCAAGTGATCTTCTCCTTATCTCAGACTCCTGAGTAGCTGGGAATACTGGCATGCACCACCACGCCTATCATATCTTTTTATCATTTTTATTATTGTTATTATTTTGAGACAGGATCTCACTCTGCCACCAAGGCTGGAGTACCGAGGCACAATCTCAGTTTACTGAAGCCTCTGCCTGCCTGGTTCAAGTGACTCACTGACTGCAGCCTCCTGAGTTTTTGCCATGTTGGTCAAAGCTGGTCTCAAACTCTTGGCCTTAATTTGATCCACCTGCCTTGGCCTTCTAATGTGCTGGGATTACAGGCATGAGCCACTGCACCTAACTGAATTTTATTCACTCTATCTCATATATATTCAAATAAATTGTTTGGAAGTTGATGCTAGCATAATCCCCATTGTGCACATATTTCAGGACTGTGGAGACCTGAAACACAGTGATTTTTTTATAGTCACAGAAATGAGAAAAAAAGAATATTCTAATCCAGCTCTGTTCCCTCAAACCTGGGGCTCTGGCTGCATTCGATGTTTTCACACAGTAAGGGGCTTGTCTTTGCATAATTGTGTACAGGAGAAGAATTTACATGGGAGAGGAAGGTGAGTAATCAGCAGCTGCACAGGGACTTTGCATACATTTATACAAGAAAAGTGCTCAGAAGATGATGGAAACTTGAAGAATTAACACACTCCTCTTGTGACAGAACCTGACAGGATTTACAAGTTTGAAAACTAGACATATTCTAGAGACATGTTCTAGAGACAGTCCTGTACCTAGCTGATTTCATGGGAGATGCTTAAGAGGACACTATGTTCTTATTGTATGGTGACATTCCTAAACTGTTGCTTTAGAAGGGTCCAAAGTGAGAGCCTTTTTGAATAATACAGACATTGGCTGAGCCCACATCCTTGATACTTGTGTCCATTTGGCAAAAGGCACCCACAGATAATGCACTGTAGCCCAGGGCAGGCCTGTCCATTCCAGGCTCCTCTTGTCTTCTAATCTGGGAAGCCCCATCTGACCCACCATAACTATGTGTTGCAGGGGGAAAAGGAAAGGTGGGCGCTTTTCCTGACAGTTGTAGGTTGTCAGGTATTGGAACTCTGGTGAGTCTGTCATGTTCACACCCATGTCATCGCTGGTTGAATAAAAAGTTGAGTGTTGGGGACCAAGTGTGTCTACTCAGATGTGAATCCCAAGGCCTTAATCTGTCCTCTGGTTTCCTCATAGGCTGTGGGTCTATGCAGATGCTCCTGTGTGCCCGATATGGGGAGCGGAATTTTTTTTTTTCAGACAGAATCTCGCTCTGTCACCCAGGCTGGAGGTCAGTGGCTCAATCTCCGCTCACTGCAAGCTCCGCCGACTGAATTCACACCATTCTCCTGCCTCAGTCTCCCGAGTAGCTGGGAGTACAGGCTCTTGCAACCACATCCAGCTAATTTTTTTTTTTTTGTATTTTTAGTAGAGATGGGGTTTCACCTTGTTAGCCAGGATGATCTCGATCTCCTGACCCCGTGATCCACCCTCCTCGGCCTCCCAAACTGCTGGAATTACAGGTGTGAACCACCATGCCCAGCTGGGAGGAGAATTTCTAATGGGAATATCATCTTGTAGTAAATAGAAGGGAGACCACTAATATTTTTAGGGGGAGGAGTTGGCTTGGCTGCTGGACATTCTCTTTACAGAGCTGTATTAAAATCAATGAGCAGCCGTTTGATAAGTTCAAGTCCCCATCTCCTTGGATAAGGGGCAGGTTTTCCATACCACCAAGCATGTCCCACAGTGAGCTATGGTGAAGGCAGGCACATGGGAGTCTCTACAGACAGGGGTCTCACAAGGCCATGATGGGTCCAAAACCCAGACCCAAATATGGACTCTCTCTGGACTCTGTCTTAGAGCTTTTTTCTCAGAGTGACCCAAAGTTCTGCCGCCAAAAACTCTAGCCTTCATTAGTCCCAATGGCAACTTGGTTAGGTGTAAATTCCCTGTTCACATACTTGTAGAAATACCAGAGGAGGCCTTTGTGTTGTTTTTACTTTGCATTAGGTTGTATTTGTTCATGTTGCTACAGTTCGCATTGTATTTACCCCAGGTATCTTCTGTATTTACCCCAGATATCTCCTGTATCTTCTGTATCTTGTGTAGCAGGCAGCTTCACTGTATTGCCAGACTTTCTCTGAGACTTAAAAGCCACCACTATTACTAGGGAGGTTTTTACATAAAAATAGGGAAGAGGTTACATGAAAAAAAGTTTATGTTGTTCCCGGCATTTGTCTGCAATATGTCACCTCAGAGAACTCATCCCTGTAACCCACCAGGGTACAAGCTGTGACCTCACATGCCTTTGTAATGTTCTATAAAAGAAAGTCATTTACCAGAGTGGCTTAGCCTTTCAATAATGGTGGAGCCTGCCATGATAACATTCTATTTCCATTTTAGCTGTAATGCCACAATCCAGTAACATGTACTGAAAGTCTCAATGGAAACTGAGTTTCTCATAATTCTGGAGGCTAGAAATTGAACAACAATCTATTGGCTGAAGTGATTTCTCTAATGCCTCTTTCTATTTGAGATTAGTTGAACACCTTCTATCTCTGTTTTCACAGGGTCTTCTCTTGAGCCTCCGTGTCTTTATTCTTTTTAAAAAGACTCCAGTCATGTTAGATTAGGGTCCACTTTACTAAATTTACTTAATCATAGTTACCTCTTTAAAAATGATATGTCCAAACACACACTTACTCACAATTTGAGGCTAATTACATTATATATGCCTTAGAATGTCAACATATAAATATTAGAATATCAACATATAAATTTGGGAGAAGGGACACAATTAAGAACATGTTATGCATTAATGGTAGATTGCCAGGAAAGTGATTACTGGGTAAAAGAATGTACATGCGTAAAACTTTTAAAGCTACAGCCAGATGACTTTCCTCAAGATCTGTGGCAAGTGCATTGTCATCAAGAGTCCCTGAATAAAGCTGCTTCTCTGAACCCAGCCTCCCCTGGATATTAACTTTTTTTTAAATTTTCTGACAATCTTATGTCTGTGGGGCCAAGAAAAACACATTGTTCCTTTTATTTCCATTTTTCCAACTGATATGTTTAAGTCACTTGCTAGTTGTTACTTTAAATATAGATATGGATTTTCTGTACCTCTATTTATCTCCTCAGATCTTTGACTCTGCCATTAATCCTGGAGTCTCCCAGCATTCATCTTCTTACCAGGTCTGAAAATGTTGTGTCTCTTTCTTAAGACTTTCTTTAACATTAAAAAAAGAAAGGCAAGGCACAGTGCCTCACACCTGTAATCCCAGCACTTTGGGAGGCTGAAGCAGGTGAATAACGAGGTCAGGAGATCGAGACCATCCTTCCTAACATGGTGAAACCCCATCTCTAATAAAAATACAAAAAAATTACCCAGGAGTGGTGGCCGGCTCCTGCAGTCCCAGCTACTCAGGAAGCTGAGGGAGAAAAATTGCATGAACCCAGAAGGCTGAGCTTACAGTGAGCCAAGATCCTGCCACTGCACTCCAGCTTCGGTGACAGTGTGAGACTCTGTCTCAAAAAAAAAAAAAGGAAGAAAAAAATGTTGATTTAATTCTTTCTAAGATGTCTTGCCCTGTTCACTGTCTCCAAAATGGAGAGGAAATATGGCTTCTCAAGGTTCTTGCACTCAATGTCAGAAGCTTCTGTGTTTCAGGTAATTTAGAGGAAATTTCATGCAGCCCTCTCTGGAAGGTTCTTAGGTCTGACCCATGTGTTCAGCAGCCATTTGAAATTGTGTAGCCTGTGTTTTCTCATCTCTACACTGAGGACGTTTTGGGGGAACTCAGTGGGAAAATGCACTGCATACAGGCTATTAATGCTGATGGATGCTGTTGCTTCACAGTTGACAAAATTACATGAGGATTTCTTGGAGCTAGTAGTGGTTAGATTACCCCCAAACCCATATCAAACTTTTTAAAAAGTCTAAAACTTTTTTTATCAAGGACATGCATGTCCTCCACATTCATGAGAATGAATGTTTGTGGCCAGGTGCAGTGGCTTATGCCTGTCATCCCAGCATTGTTGGGGGTCAAGTCAGGCGGAGCACTTGAGGTCAGCAGTTCAAGCGCAGTCTGAACTACATGGAGATACCCCATTTCTACTAAAAATGCAAAATTAGTTAGGCACAGAGGCACATGGCTGTAATCCAAGCTACTAGGGAGGCTAAGGCAAGAGAATCACTTGAAACTAGGAGGCAGAGGTTGCCATGAGCCTAGATCATGCCATTGCACTCCAGCCTGGGCAACGAGAGTGAAACCACATCCCCCCCCGCAAAAAAAGGAAAGTTTGTTACATTTACACACGATGGTTCTTTCTCCTTCCCAGTACAACATGGTGCATCTAGGAGTGGACTCCCAACTCCTGGCTTCAGAATGCTCAAAGACATGGTGGTGTACTTTAAATGACAGATTGGTTTGGCTGAGAACAAGTGTAATGAAAGAAAATGACTCTTGAGAAAACGTTTGAGAGAACTTCAGAATTTCTAAGCCCACCAGTTTGTGTCAGACTCTCTCAGAACAAAGCCTCTATGTAAAACCTATGACCAGTGATTATTTTAAATGGACAAGTTTAATGGACATATAAAATATAATATAATCAGCCAAAAATTACAACATGTACAAAATATTAGGGTAATACAACAAAATAATAATTTTAAAAAACAAGATAAATACCCAGAAATCTACCCTAAAGAAATAGGTATAAATTACCTAAAAAATTTTAAAAGAATTATCTAAATGGTGCTCAGTGAGCAAAATGTGATCACAGACAATGAAATAAAATCAGGAAAATTAGAACATAATAAGAAAAAAATTAAAGAGCAAATTATGGAGTTGAAGAATATAAAAAGAAAAAAATGCCTGAGAAATTATCAAGCCTAAGTAAAAAAGATAAAAATTAAAATGTTCAACCAATTTTGACTAGGATAAACACAAAAAGATTCCTAATGAGAAAAATTATAAGCAAAGTTTTAAAAGTCACAGAGTAGCAGATAATCTTGAAAGCCAAAAAGGAAAAACTATGTGTCATTTATATGGATGCTTCTATGAGATAATCAGTGAATCTAGCTGCAGAAATCTTGCTGGCCAGAAGGGACATGGGTAATATTGTCAATGTGCTGAAAGAAGAAAAAATTTTAAGCAATAATACTATATCCAGATATACTATTTATCAAAATGAAGAAAAAGTAAATTCTTTTCATGATGACCACATAGTGCAATAGCATATCACCACTAGGAGTGCACTACAAGAAATGCTAAAGAGAGATTTTCTCATTATAAAAATAAAGTGATGATAAATAGCATCACAAAATTAGATGAAAATCCATAACTCTCTGGAAAAGAAATATTCAGGCGCAAAAATAAAATTGTGATGAATTCAAATGATGGTTCATAAAACATATGAAATTATGTAATATAATTAAAAAACAAAAGCCTAAAAATATGCAAAAACAGTTGTTAATGTTATATAATATAAAAATATATTCATGACATCAGTAATATTAAGTTGAGGCAGATAGAAAGAGAAAGAATGTTTGCATGCAATTAAAATTAATTTGTTACTGGCCGGGCATGGTGTCTCACGCCTGTAATCACAGCACTTTAGTAGGCTGAGATGGGTGAATCACAAAGTCAGGAGATTGACACCAGCCTGGTCAACATGGTGAAACACCCCATCTCTACGAAAAATACAAAAAATTAGCCAGGGATGGTGGTGGTCCCCTGTAATCCCAGCCACTGGGGAGGCTAAGGCAGGAGAATCATTTGAACTCAGGAATCAGAGGTTGCTGTGAGCTGAGATCACACCATTGCACTCCAACCTGAGCGACAGTATCCGACTCCAACTCAAAAAAAAAAAAAAAAAGGTTTTATGAAATCCCCATGTAATCCCAACATTTTGAAAGGCCCAGGTGGGTGGATCATGAAGTCAGGAGATGGAAACCATCCTGGCTAACACGGTGAAACCTCATCTCTACTAAAAATACAAAAATGTAGCTAGGAGTAGTGACGGGTGCCTGTAGTCACAGCTACTTGAGAGGCGAGGGAGGAGAATGGCATGAACCCAGGAGGTGGAGCTTGCAGTGAGCTGAGATCGTGCCACTGCAATCCAGCCTGGGCGAGAGTGAGACTCCTTCTCAAAAATAAAAATAAACTTTTAGTCTAAACTGTCACAGGAGACAAAGAAGGCCATTAAATAATAATAAAAGTTCTCATTCACTTAGAACTTATGAAATGTTATTATATATGTGTATGTGTATATATGTATACATACATTTTTCACACCAGTGTTTCCAAATGCACAAAGCAAACATTGAAATAATTATTACAATAGACAGAAAAATAATAATAGTAGAATAGTTTAATTCAAACTTTTAATAATAAATAGTAAAGCCAGCCTAAATATTAATAAGGAAACAGAAATTTTGAAAATACTAGAGAAAAATTAGATCTAATGAGAATATACAGAATACACAACAACAGAAGAACACAATTTTCTCAATAGTTCATAAAACATTCTCCTAGATAAACCACCTATTAGGCCACAATACAAGACTTAACAATTTCTTAAGAATAGAAATCTTAAAGACTATTATTTCTGATCAAAATGGAATAAAACTAGAAATCAATAACAGAAGAAAACAAAAATATTATCCTATATGGAAATTAAACAACTCACTTCTGAGCATGCTTGTGTTCAAGGGTTGTAAGGCTTAATATTGTAAAAATGTTCTTAGTTCCTAGTGAACTACAGATTCAATGCAATCCCTTTAAATTAACTTTTTTTTTTTTTTGAGAAATAGAAAAACTAACCAACAATTTATATGGAATCTCAAGGGACAAAAAAGGGTCCAAAAATGTTTAAAAAAAGAAATAATGTTATTGATGTCACCTTTTCTGATTTCAAAGCACATTACAAAGCTTCAGTAATAAAAACAGTTTGGTTCTGGCATAAAAACAGACAAGGTTTCCAATAAAACACAATGTAGCACAGATGAAAACCTTGCACATATGGGCAAACGGTAATTGGAACATCTATACCATTCCAATATATCTATTGGAACATCAGTACTCATTGAAGCATTATTCACAAAGGCCAATATTTGAAAGCAAAACAAACTTTCCTCATCAAATAAATGAATAAATACAATCTGTGATATAAAAGTAATGGAAAACTACTCAGCCTTTAAAAGGAATAGAAAATGGAATGGTTTTCATCAGGAGTCAGGTGTTAAAAAACCTGGGTATTATTAGTTTATATTGAGTTTTAGTTTTGCAAAAGAAAAAAGTTTTACAGATATGTTGCATAGCAATGTAAATACACTTAACGTGGCTAAACTGTATAAGAAAAAATAAGATTTTCAATTTTATATTATGTATTTTTGCTACAATTAAAATTAACAGTGACAGCTGAGGGCAGGTGGCTCAGGCCTGTAATCTCAACACTCTAGGAGGCCAAGGTGTTCAGATCACTTGAGATTAAGAATTCAAGACCAACCTGGCCCCATTTCTACTAAAAATACAAAACTTAGCCAGGCATGGTGGTGCATGCCTTTATTACCAGCTATTCAGGAGGCTGAAGCAGAAGAATTACTTTAACCTGGGAGATAGAGGTTGCAGTGAGCTGAGACTGTGCCACTGCACTTTCAGTGACAGAGCAAGAGTCTGTCTTAAAAATAAATAAGACAGCTAACAGAAATAGAGTTACAAACTTTCTAAAAAGTTACCTTCAAACTACAAAAAAGTTTCTTTCACACTAAGATATTATAAGATAAAGATGTTGAAATTAAGACAATTTCCATGAATACTCACCTAGACAGAATCAATTATTGGTCACCAGCCAAGAAGAAAAATATACAAATCATAAACAAAATAGGGGTAATGTTTATAAAAGCAAACAAAAACTTAGATAATTATATTGACAAAGGAAGTAGGGCTGATTCATAGTTGACTTTTGCCTCACAGTGTATTAAGATGTACAGAGCTGACAATTGTCAAACAAAATTATAATATATAAATTAAAACTAAAAACAGTAAACTGATTTAAGGTGGCCTACCCTAAAAAATGAAACAAACAGATACAAAATTGCAAACAAAGTTAAAATTAACATTAACACCCCAAATTCTGATTTGAATACTGCAAATCAAAACTGTAATAAATAGGTAGAAACTAGAAACACAACTTATGTGAAGCAGCCTTCTCTGAAAAATACAGAAATATAAAATACAAAACTTAATGAAGAGCAACTTTAACCCATAAAATCCTCAATAAACGAGATAAAATTCTAGATAACTACAATTTTCAACTCTAACTGTGCATCCACAAAAAACATGAACTTTGAAATGTTTGATACAGTTAGGGCAGTAACATTTCAAAGAAAACACATTATAATTATTCATAAAGAACTTTGATGAGAAAGTTTTAAAAATAAACATTTAAGTAATACTAGAGAAACTTTTAAATTATGCTAGTGATACTTTGACATATTGCTGCTTTGTTTTCCCTTTTTTTTTTTTTTTTGAGACGGAGTTTTACTCTTGTTTCCCAGGCTGCAGGGCAATGATCTTGGTTCACCACAACCTCCACCTCCCAGGTTCAAGCTATTCTCCTGCCTCAGCCACCTGAGCAGCTGGAACTACAGACATGTGCCACCATGCTCAGCTAATTTTGTATTTTTAGTAGAGATGGAGTTTCTCCATGTTGTTCAGGCTTCTTGTCTCAAACTTCTGACCTCAGGTGATCCACCTGGCTTGGCCTCCCAAAGTGCTTGGATTACAGGTATAAGCCACCATGCCCGGCCCATTGCTGCTTTTCTTACAAAATAGTAAGTCTGTAATTTAGCCTTTAGAAGAAAAGTCTTACATTTCTAAATACAATAACTATATATATTTTACATACAGTATAATAAATTGATACATAAAATAAAATTGGTAATAAGTTGTGCTATTATTCAGGTAAAAGTTGAGGAAACTGGTAGAAAATGCTAATAATAACATTGTGCCTAAAGTCGATGAAACATACAAGACAAATATTTTAATAAATTTTATAATTTATATGTAACATATACATTTGAGGATGTTGTATTATTTTATTTATGTATTTATTTTTTGAGGCAGAGTATCACTCTGCTGACCAGGCTGGTGTGCAGTGGAAGGATCTTGGCTCACTGCCAACTCCACCTCCCAGTTTCAAGTGATTCTCTTTTTTCAGCCTCTCAAGTAACTATGATTACAGATGCATGCCACTACACCTGGCTAATTTTTGTACTTTTAGTAGAATTGGGGTTTCACTATGTTGGCCAGGCTGGTCTCAAATTCCTGGCCTCATGATCTGCCCACCTCTGCCTCCCAAAGTGCTGGGATTACATGTGTGAGCCACCATGCCAGGCCTTGAGCACGCTATTGTAGAACTTCTGAAACCAAGATTGCAGGCAAATTACAGACATATGACAATTCAGAAAGTGAAAACACAGTCATGATAATCTTCATGTTAAAGAAGACAGAATCACAAAACAATAAGTGAGAAATAAGGTAATAATTGGAAATTCAATGTATGTAGAGCAATGTTTTAATTTCCCCTATGGTAAAAGTTTTTGTAAGGAATCCATAAAATGAGTACATACAATAAGCCACCCTATAGTAGATACTGTTGGCATATAGCGTTTAAATTTTTAAGATTAGGTCCTGATAAGGAAAAAGAATTCTCCATAAAATAATTTTTTATATTTAACAAGATACTTTTGCACATAAAGATTTTCCATCAAATTTTTTTTGTAGAATTATGTTTTAAACCTTCATAAGATGAGAAATTATAAAGCAGGAAACATGTGCCATCTCTCTCTGTGGTATTCCTGAAATTTCTTTTTTTATTGTGTAATCCCATTTATATGAAATATCCAGAATATGCAAATCCATAGAAACAGAAAGCAGACTAGTAACTGCAAAGTGAGGAGGAGGAAAGTATAGAGAGTGACTGCTAAAGGGTATAGGATTTTCCTTTATCATCACTGCTTTCCTCACAGTGGTGACAGTCATAACCCTGTTAATAAGTTAAAACCAATGGAATGTATAATTCATTTATGTTTGTTTTTAGAGTCTAAGGTCTCACTATGTTGCCTAGGCTGTTCTTGAACTCCTGCCTTAAGCAATTCTCCACCTCAGCCACCCCAGCTGCTGGGATTACAAGCATAAGCCACCATATCCAGTTCTGATTATACACTTCAAAATTGTAAATTGGATTGTATGATATGTATATCTCAGCTAAAAAAAAAAGGGGGCAGTTCTGTACTGATATGATATAAACTCCAAATATATTAAGTAAAAAAAGAGAGGTACAGAATAGTGTGTGCAATATACTATTATGTTCTAAAAAAATTGTACACCCGTATATATACACTGTCAGACATAAAACCTCTTAAAAGATATACTGGAAACCAGTAACATTATTTCCTAAAGTAAAGGATCCTGGATTGCCTGTGGATATTGTGTTCTGGAAGGGAAACCTAACTTTTCAACATGCTCTTTTGTACCTTTTAAATTTTCTATAGGGTACAACACTTCCCTTATTTTCTACTTTCTAGAAAGAAAAAAGGAATACTTTGATGCTTTCTCTTTAGTCTTTAGTTTATTTTAAGAGATCATCTACATTTTTTTCTGTAATAAACTTAAAACATATCCACCCATTTTGTCAGATTTATTTATTCCTTAGCAATTTGTTTTAAAATTACAGTTTTTGTCTCAATCCTTAATTATACTATATTCATTATATTTCAGATGTATAGGTTTCTCATGGAGAAAAAGATACACAGGCATAAACCTCTATACTATCCACCTGCTAGTCCTGCAACATGATTTTAATAAAGTGTTACTGATACTTGAACAATTTCTATGATGTCAGCAGAGTAATATCAACAAGAATGATTGTAAGGTAGCTGGTCCTATAAGTCAAGAGTTGTGGTATTTGATCCACTGTTCAATCCATTTCTAGATCTAATCTATATTATTTTCTTATTTATTTATGTATTTATGTATGTATGTATATATATATTTATTTATTTTTGTTTATTTTGAGACGGAGTCTCGCTCTGTCGCCCAGGCTGGAGTGCAGTGGTGCGATCTCAGCTCACTGTAAGCTATGCATCCCAGGTTCACGCCATTCTCCTGCCTCAGCCTCCTGGGAAGATAGGACTACAGGCACACACCAACATGCCCCAGCTAATTGTTTTTTTTTTTTTTTGTATTTTTAATAGAGATGGGGTTACACTGTGTTAGCCAGGATAGTCTTGATCTCTTGACCTCGTGATCCACCCACCTTGGCCTCCCAAACTCTCAGGATTACAGGCGTGAGCCACTGCGCCCAGCCAATCTGATCTACATTATTTTCTAGCTCTTCCCGTATATTGCTGGGCAACTGATGCATGATTTCTTCCTTGTGGGATATTGTGGCTTCTTTATAAAGAACTTGAATAATCTCACAATGAGTATTGTCTGTTAGAGTCTTCTCATTATAACCCCTTGTTTCAAGTCTTTCGTACAATACATTGGTATCTGTCCTCAGCACAAAAACTATGTGAAACCAGCGTTTAAGGAAGAAATCAAAACCGTGGTAATCAAAAATAACTCCACCTTCTCTCATTTGGTTATCTAACTCATCAAGTACTCTGTCTTCATCTAAAATGGGACAGTCATACTCTTCATCATAGACATCATACAATTGCTCTTCTCAAGATAAATCACCCACATCAATGTATTTCAGTCCTGATACTGATGCAAGTTCTTTGCCTAGTGTGGTTCTTCCAACCCCTGGTGTACCGGTGAGTAGGAAGTTCACAAGCAATGACAGCTTGCCACGACGTCTCCGAGTGCCTTGCTCACATGTCTTTGCACTACTGTTCTTGGAATTTCTAAACCAAATCCCAATGCCTCCACTACTCCCTTCACATACCTTTGACTTGAGACACCACACATTTATTTAAAAATTGCATAACATAGAGGTCTCCAGAAATGCGCATAGATTTCCCCAGATTCCCAAAACTAATGAAAACTAGTCAGACCATGTAGGTTCTTACAAATTCTGAAAGGACTTTGGTTTTCAGTGTGAATGCACTGGAAGATTCTGGGAGGGAGAAAAGAAGCCATAGAAGATTGAAGAGCGTAGTAAGCATGCGACAGGAACATGTTTCTCTGTGACAGCAAGAAAAATAAAATTAGGCTTTTTTAAAACAATTTCCATTGGAACAGAGGTGACCAAACCATATTTAAACTCTGGCTTTCTCTAAGACCTTTGGACCTCTCCCATGTGTTACATGCTCATTTATTTTCACCTTGCTTTGTACATGGCTATTGCCTCCTCTCTTTCCACACTGCAGGAATTTTGCTACAGACTATCCACCAGAGATATTTTTTTCCTTCCCCACAATAGTAATTGGGCTCACCATAAAAAGCCTAACTCCCAGCATCTTCCTCAGGACAGAATTAAAGCTGTAGTGTATGTGTCGAAATGTCTGTCCTTTTGAGAAGTTGCCTAATGAATAGATTATTTCCTGACATGGAATGCTGAAGGACATGATGGAGTCATACAGATGAGAGTTGTGTCTGATGAGAAGAAAGAAAATTGCAGCACTAGAGAAACTGCAATACCACAGACAGTCAACTGGGAAATAAAATAGGTAATCAATCTAAAAACAATGGAAAAATTTCTCTTTAACTGAGAAATACACACAGATCCAGAGAAGACATATCTGAGAATGCATCTGTGAAGCAGATGCATAGCCTGTTTGATTTCTGTCAATATCACCCTTTACTAAGCCAGTTTTTTTTTTTTTTTTTGAGAAATAGTTTTGCTTTGTCCCCCAGGCTGGAGTGCAGTGGAGCAATCTCAGCTCACTGCAACCTCCGTCTCCCAGGTTCAAGCAATTCTCTTGTCTCAGTCTCCTGAGTGGCTGGGACGAGAGGTGCACACCACAATGCCCAGCTAATTTTTTTTTATTTTCAGTAGAGACAGGTTTTGCTATGTTAGCCAGGCTGGTCTCAAACTTCTGGCCTCCAGTAATCTGCCCATCTCGGCCTCCCAAAGTGCTGGGATTACAGGCATGAGCTACCGTGCCCTGTCATGCCAGCCTTTAAATGCTAGATTTGATGGATGTTGTATAATTTTCCAGATCTTATAAAAAATTACAAGGCATATGGAGAAGGTGTAAAATACACTTCACTGGAAGAAACAGAATAAATATCCAGAAGTTGAATCTTAAGAAATGAAGATTTTTTCATACCTGATAAAGAATTAAATATAATTAAACATTCTCAGTGAACAAAGATAAAACAAAAATAAACAATTGAATAACATTTAAAAATAATAAATGAATAAAATGTGATATCAACAAAGAGATTAAACCTTTTTCTAAAAACCCAACAGAAATTGTGGCATTGAGGGATCCAATAACTGGCATTTACAAATTCACTACAGAGACACAATAGCAAACAATGGAGCAGAAAAAGAATCAGAAAATTAAACATACATTATTCACAAATATTTAGGCCTGGAAATCAATTTTTGAAAAAAAATAGAAAAAGTAAGTGTGAAATATGAGACTTACTGGACATCATCAAGTAAACCAATATATTTAGAGAAAGAGTCTTATAAAAAGAACATACAAAGAAAATGACATAAATGTTATTTGGGAGAAAAAGAGGGCATGCTGAGAAACTTATACATTGCATTGATGAAACAAAAAGTACTAATAACCAAGAATAATTGATCTGGAAAAAACTGTACTTCAAAAATTAGAAAAATAAAGCCTTTCTAACTTTAAAATAAAAAATCTAAGGTTGCTTACTACTAGAATGACCCTAGAAAAAAATGCAAACGAGAGTCAATTATGTTGAAACATTAAATGATGCTGGACAGCATCATAAAACCATATGAAAATATAAAGCTCTCTGTTAAATATAAATACATACAAAGATATAAAATTTGCTATTGTAATAATAATTCTGCATAAAATTCTTAAATCTCTGGAAAATACACACAATATATAGAGATATAATTTGTAACATTAGTAAGAGAGTGGGGGAAGTAAAAATGAATATATTTTGTAAGCTGTTAACTTGAAGTTGAAGGCAAAAGCTGTTTGCCCTGGGGACCTTAGCACTGGGCAAGGGATGAGGCAAAGTTACCATTTTGTATCCCTTAGTTCTTCCATCTCCCCCTACTCTGCATAGGGATTTTTCTTGGTCTGCAGGGATAATCAGTGTGACCAGGCTCTGTTCTACACACAGAGACAGGTGTAGGTAGGCATGACA
Organism: Pongo abelii; assembly: GCF_028885655.2. Lineage (NCBI taxonomy): Eukaryota > Metazoa > Chordata > Mammalia > Primates > Hominidae > Pongo > Pongo abelii. Next base: position 36,669,912 of record NC_072009.2, on the reverse strand, counting down.
AATATAGAGGCGGCCTGGGATTCTAAAAAGAATTAAATATTCAAAAAGTGGAAAATTGAGAATTTTGGGCATGATTCTCTGGGCTTTGGGTTGGGGAAACGGTAAGTCCTTGCTTCCAGCCATGCAGTTTCTCATCATAGTTGTTGGGGCCTTCTCCCCGTAGGTGTCCCTTAAGGAGTTGTTGCAGGAGATTTAGCCAGTGCTGATGGTCCATGAAGAAATGTGTTACTGCCCCTGCGTCTCACTGCACCTGGACAGCAACACGCCAAACAGCTTCCCTGGGCTGCAAAACAGTGAGGAGCTGCAGGGGGCTCAGGGCTGTGTATGAGGGAAAGCTGGTTTCGAAGTTGGGTAGACTGTCTTGGGGAGGGACCCCAAAAGAAGGGCCAGGCAGCACTTCCCTACTCCTCGGAGATCTTTGTGTCACAGATAAGAATGTGCATGTAGGATTGGACCACAGGCTTCCTTCTCTAGCCTGTCACACCAACACCTTATAACTTCACAGCCCACAAGTTAAAGAACTGACTTTTGATTCTAAAATATCAGGCAGTACAAAGCCAGGCTTGATATCAGCCCAATCAAACTCTTTAAAGCTAAATGATGTCTTGGAAAAAAAAAAAAAACTTAAAAAGATTCACAGTGTTTGAGTGGGGAAATCTTCCCAGTGCAGCACCAACTGCTGTGTTGAGATTCACCTGGTTGTAAAGCAAAATCTCTCATGTACTCATGTTCCCTGGGAAAAAGCCACTCATGTTCTCAGGGTCTACCTGCTTGCTAAGAGCAATTATGGAAAAGATTTGTAGCTCAATGGTGCCCATAGTTGATCACAGAACCTTTCCTCTTTCCCAAAACAGCCACCATTAACATTCAATGAGACACACACTGGAAGATGGTCCTGAAGTTGGAGACCCTGGGGAGTCCTCAGCACACCCCTGCATGAGGGCTGCCCAAAAAGGCAGCTGTAAATGCTCCATCTTCCCAAGACACTAGTGCAAAAAAAGCAGTTAGCCTTGTCGGCTCCCCAAGAACCATGTGTGCTTCAGAGGCATTTGGCAGAAAATTCTTCATAAGAAAGGATCTCTGCCCACTAGCAGACAGGAGTGTGTGTTTGTGTGAGTGTGTATGTGTTGAAATTATGAACCTTTTGTGTTCATTATGGAATTTGAAAATAGAAACCTAAAGTTGAAAATTAAAATCACCCATGAAAGCATCTTGCAAACTATTTTCTGTTCTAAATGTGATGTTTTAGGGTACAGGGCCCTCGTAACATCCTACTTCCCTCTCCCTGAAAGAGCTGCACACACTATTCAAGGCCTGCTTCCACATGAACCACATCCAAGAGCAGCTTAAGAGCCTTGACCCATCTGCCACCTTCAGCAGGGCTGACTAAAGCTGCTTGTTCTTCTCGAACATCTTCTCCAATGACCTGAGAGGTGGGAGAGACATTGGGGCCAGGATTGAAAAGAGGGAAGGGGAGCATGGAGACCAGAGGCTGAGGACCAGGTTTTCTCACATGGAGGGGTCTGGCCTAGAGGCCCTCAAACCAGGGTAAAATTTAGGTGGAGACAACTGGCCTTGGGTGGCCTTTTGCTGACCACCAGCCTCGAGTCCCTTAAACAGTAGAAAGTGAAAGAATGGCTTGGAGATGAGCCTCATTGACTGTGTGCCACCTAAGTACATCTTGCCAGGGACCCAGGAGGGACCATGGTGTCTCCAGAGCCATGACTGGAAGGTGGAACTCACAAAGGGAGCAAAGAAGAGGGTCCTCAGTGAGATGAAGAGCTTATTTTTACTTTACCACTCCTGAAGCGCTTTCAGTGCCTAAAAATGCCTAGCATGAACAGCTGGAAACCACTTCCTGGAAACTGCAAGATGCAAGAGGCCTTCATGTACCTCTTTGTAATTACAGACAAGGACAAGAAGGGCCCCATCACTGCATCCTCATGGGGCTTTTACTGGATCCAGTAAGTCTCTGCCGGCTTCCCAAAGACTCCTGGGATGTCACTTCTTCTGGGTCTGTGAACAGACAACTAGGGCACTTCCTCAGTGCCCACTTCCTCCTTGTAGGCCTACAGCCTATTGCTCACCAGCCCTTGCTTCCTAAGCCATTCCTCACTGGAGCTGCTCGAGTACCACAGTCTGAACTTCACAAAACTCTTTGTCATACCATGAAAGAAAAAGTAGGGCTGCCGGGCATGGTGGCTCATGCCTGTAATCCCAACACTTTGGAAGGCCAAGGCGGGCAGATCACGAGGTCAGGAGTTTGAGACCAGTCTGGCCAATGTGGTGAAACTCCATCTCTACTAAAAATTCAAAAATTAGCTGGGCGTGGTGATGCATGCCTGTAGTCCCAGCTGCTTGGAGGCTGAGGCAGGAGAATTCCTTGAACCCAGGAGGGGAAGGTTGCAGTGAGCTGAGATCACGTTGATTCACTCCAGTCCAGGTGACAGAATGAGACTTCTTCTCAAAAAGTAATAAAATAAAATAAAATAAAATAAAATAAAATAAAACAATACAATACAATACAATACAATGCAATAAAATAGAAAATAAAATGTAATGTCACTGTTTCATCTCCCCCTGACTTGTGTCATGTTACAGGAGCTTATGGGATGAACCAGCTGGCCAAATCTCAAGAGCTTCTGCCCAAACAATCTGCCCCCACTGCTTGAGTCCCCTCTAGGGAGCTGACAGTGTGACAGGGGGTATCCATGGGAGTGGAGGCCATTTGCTTCTATCTGACCTCAGGGCAGATTCTCAGGGCAAGAAGATCCTAGAGCAGATGGAAGTCTCAGAGAAGAAGCCTATGGCAGGGTTCTGGGCTCACTGGTCTGTGTATCTCCCTCTCCCCTGCTTGTCATGATGTCCAGCACCACACACTCACCCAGGTCACTGCTCCATTCCAGGTGTGCAGCTGGATGGCTCCCCAGGCAGAGGATGCCATGGACTGTATGCATACAGAGAATGCCTACAACTTGAGGCTGTACTATGAGGAGAACATTCCTGAACAGGGTCATGCAGACTGGTCCTGGCCTCAGTGGGAACCCCCTTCCTCCTGGGTACTAGACAGAATTTTGTGCACTTTCCTGAAGGCTCCATGCTGGGTCTGTTCATTTGGAAGTTTGAGGCTGTCCATAGGGAGGTAACAAAAGAGACTTCTCCTCCATCTGGAAAAAAAAAAAAAAAGAAGAATGAAAGAAAAAGGATGCTTCTCAGAGCACGTTGTGGGGCACAGGCTGAGACCTTGCCTCCCTCCCTGGTCCTTCTATGGTCCCAGGACTGAAACAGTGAGCTGAAGACAATGAAGGAACTGCTCTGCAAGAACTGGCCTGAGTGGCTGCTTCAGGAATGAACCACAGTCAAAGTGCCTACAGCCCGTAGTGACTGATTGGCAGCCTCAGGCCCACCTACCATCTGCAGGCAGGTTTTCTTGCTGACAGAGTGAAAGCAAGGAAGGCAGGAAGGAGCCCAGCCCTCTCAGTCACTCTGAAGGCTGTCTGGGGTTCCCTGCAAGGCCTTCTAGACTTCTGCTTCTTGGCAGACCACACAAGCATCTTTTTCTGGTCTTCGAGACTTTGATTATCTGGAAGGAGAAGGTCCTACTTTTCACTAGGCTAAGAGGCCAGGGCCATCCAGCTCTCCCTTTTCAGTAAAAACCTATGGGCTCTCACCTGGGCACACATTGCCCAACCTTGGCCCTTCTAAGGCAGGAGCTCATTTGTCTTACAGTTCAGCTTGGTAGGACTTAAAAGTTATCGGTGCTGTTATTAAGATAGAGAAATTAGGGGGAAAGTGTTGCCTTAAAAAATTTCCCCTAATCTTACCTTGGAGAGCATGAGCACAGGTGACAGCATAGGCAGGGCCGCTGAGGATGCTGGGGGAGAGTGCCCAGCCTGTCCAGCCAGCTGGTCCTTGCCAGAGGTGGCTCATGACCCAGCCCCTGAGAGAAGCAGGCAGACATCCCAGCAAAGAGCTGGAGTGTATAGATCAGGGCAGCCCAGGCACACTGATGGTGGCTTGGCACTACCTCTCATCAAGAGGTGTCACCACAGCTGACCCTTGGAGCCAAGGAGTGATTTTCAGTATGTTCAAGTCAGTCAGCTCTATCAGCTGTACAGCCTTCAATACTCACTTCACCTTGGACATCTCACCAGAAAGCAGTGGAGACTGGCCAATGCAGAAGCTCTGTAAAGTGGGATGGAGCATCATGGGGTGGGGATCTGGGTACTGTCTACTCATCTGGCCATTGCTTCCTGAGGGTGTGCTCTGCAACCAAACAGTGACTGTTTTCATGTTTGTCTGTTTATTTATGGGTTTAAAATACCCTAATATTTCATTTATAGTAGTTTAAGGTTTGTATTTGTAAAAATTTTATTAGAAGAAAGAGGGCTTAGGACAACAATATTTTAGAAGGTCTTGAGGGGGCATAGACTTTCATGTCACAACAGGTGCTGTTGACCTCTTTTTGCTACATTTGTGCACACAGAAAGTGCACAGAAAGTATACACAGAAAGTGCATAAAGAAAGTATACACAGAAAGTGAAGCCACAGGTGATAGGCCAAATGTCTAGAGCAGAGCTTCCTGGGCTTGCTTACTGGTCTGCAGTCAGGTGGACTTTGGCTGTGAGGCAGTGCCCACCCTGGATCTACACCCCCCACCACCTCTCCTGAGTAACTAACACAAGGCAGTGCTAATTAGCAGGTGAGTGATGGGCATCGGGCACCCCAATACCATCTGGGAATATTTGAATGCCATCTGGGCTAGGGCTGTGGGGGGGCAGGGGCTGTGGCTGCCTTAGCTTGTTATGGCACCAACCACAGATGCATCTGCCCTGTGCTGCTTCTCCAGCAGTCAGCTGCCCATGGTCCTGAGCCTGTCATGCCACGCCTGCTACCTCACACTGCTTTCATTTGAAAAAAACATCCTGAGATGGTGCTGCTGGATGTGAGCATTGGCAAGAGGACAGCACCTTTGTCCTGGGGGATTAGGAGCTGGCCAGATAGCTCCTGACTGCCTCTACAACAAGAGGGGGCTGGTGCTGCAATTAGCAATGCCTCCCAAAAGATGTGTTTGCAATGGCTCAATGAATATTTGATGCAGAGGCCTAAATGAAGACACATGAATGGAGTGTGTGGACATCAGGTAACAGCTGGGAAACAGGTGCCTCCCAGTCCTCATCCTTCAGCAACTGTGGAACATGCCCAAGCCATGAGTGGATACACCTAGAGTTTATACATCTGGCTTCCGCTTTTGCTGCCACTATCTCCAGGCTCAATGTTGCTTAAAATCTGGATTTTAAATAGAAAAGATGAGAGGCTTTTCTGTTTCCTGGAATAGGAAGCCAGAGATCTGTGTAGGGCTGGCACTGGGTGCACATTAGTTTTTTGACAGGATGAGAGCTGCAGTGGTTTTTTTAATCATGATAGGCCTGGCCTGGTTTTAGCTCTGAGTGATGAGGAGAGAGACAGCAGTGGTGGTCAAGTACACATCCACGTGCCCAATCCTGACCTTCCTGCCTTCAGACGTAGCAAGAGGCAACACCACAGTCCCGACTTTCCTCCCTACTCCCTGCATGCCAGATGGGAGCACCCAGAAGATACAATCTGAATGTATTATTCTCCCATTTTGACCTGAGCTGGCTAACACACACTGGGGGTGGGTGGGTGAAGGGCCTGGTGGAAAGCAGGGCTGAGTCACGGATCCCGGTGGAAATTTAGAGATACAGGAGTGGTTGTCACCTCTCTGTGGAGCCCAGCTCCCTACGGGATCCTTGCCACGCAGCCCTGTCTACAGAGAACAATTCTGGCAATTTTGGGGATCCTTAAGGCCCTGGGCTGTTCCCTGTCACCCCCTGTCTGTGCTCCTTACTTTCCTGCTGGCAGAGCCCAACATGGAGGAGGAGGTTGCCACCCTGTGAGCCTGAGGGAGCTGTGTCTGACTAGGGCTTCTGTCTGGGGTTTTGCAAAGTGCTACTTATGTGTATGGTCTGTCCAGATACCTTGTCTCAAAGGAAGTGAGCATGAACTAGGAAGATCAGCAACCCCACACTTGATAAATAACTTTTTCTTGTCTTTAAACCATCACATTTTCATTTCACATTGGAATAAAAGTAAATGAAACCTGCCACACGAGCCTCGCCCATGTGTTCTGTAACCCAGACTCATTTGGTTCTGAGGGCCGTTGTCAGAAATGTTATGAAAAGAAGAGTATGTATAAATTAGATCAAATGTAAAATTATGCTTATAATGTCATTTGTGTGGGAGATAAGAGGGTGGAGTAACAGGCACTCAGTTGGAGTTTTCCCACCTGTCACTTACCAGGCTCATGCGTGTCCTCTGGTGAACATCACCGACATTGGTGACAGAAGAGAAAAGGCCCGTGTGAAGGCTAGGTGGAGGAGAGGTGCCAGGCTGTGGGGCTAGGCCCTGGGCATGCTGGGCCTCTTAGGTCACTGGACATCTAACTGCCTGGGCACCGGCCATTGACACATAAGTTGACATAAGAGGATTAGGCAGCACTCTTCGGAAGTCACATTGTGCTGGGAGAATGGAGGGGAATGTACAACTGGCCATCATAGGGTAGGTTTTAGAGTTATCTGGACACTCTTGGAGAGCTAATGAGATGAGAGGAAGGCAGTCCGCCAGGTGCACCTGACGACGGGAGCCTATGGTGCTTGGGGCGGAGGGTGGTTGTGGGGGTGGCCTGTCCCTATGAGAGGAAGAGCTTACAGCTTTTACACTTGGTGGCTGCTGCCCAGCAATCCCTCTGCAGAGCAGGCAGATCGTCAACTGCATGTATAGCTGAATGTCTTTTGAAGTGTTTAGAGAGTGCTCTATGTCTTAGAAATTCACTTCCCCTGTCCTTGTCCAGTGAACACTGTTCACATGGCTAACACCACTTCTTGAGAGGTCTTCACCATGCAAAGATGAAAATGGATTGGGTTTAGTTACCGTTGTGCCTCCTCCTCTCCTGAGAGGCCTATTTTCCTAGGTTGATTCCTTAAGTGTATTAGTGCTGTCAGTCACCTTTGGACAACCCAAATGACAAGTGGCTGTAGTTTCATAAAAAAAAAAGAAAAAGAAAGAAAAAAAAAGGCTTTGAATGTGAAACCCTCTTTTTCTCCTCTCCTTCTCATATGTGAAAGATTTTATTTTTTTAAAAGGGTACATAGTGGTATCCCACCAGGTGTAGTATGGGAACTGGCTTGAACTAGGCTATGGTTTCAGTGTGGATGGGCAATTCTTCAAGATGGAAAACCATGTCTCACTGAGTTCCTGGAGCCATACTCACTTTTCTCCACATCCCCCACCATAGGCTTTCACTTATCTCCCGTGCTTGAATTTTTTATCATACATTTTTATATATATATACATATATGTGTATATATACACATACATATATACATATATACATATATGTATATATACACACACACCCCTACATACACACACATACAGGTCTCACTCTGTCACCCAGGCTGCAGTGCAGTGGCTGAATCATGGGACACTGCAGCCTCAAACTCTTTGGCTCAAGTGATGCTTCCACCTCAGCCTCTCAAGTAGCTAGGACTATAGGCAAGCAACGCTACACCCAGACAATTTGTAAACTTTTTCTAGAGACTGAGCCTACTTATGTTGCCCAGACTGGTCTTGAATTTCTGGGATCAAGCAATCATCCCACCTTGACCTTCCAGTGTTTAGATTGCAGGTGTGAGCTACCAAACTCAGCCAAAAATATGTTTTTTAAAGAACCGTTATAACCAAATTATGAGTTATGATGACACCACTGCTCTCCAGCTTGGACACCAGAGCAAGACCTTGTATCCAAAAACAAAGCAAAATGAAACAAAAAAATACTTAAAACCAAGTTAAACTTTGAAGATTGTGTCATCTGTGTCCATCCCTGCCCTCCAAGCTATCAGAGTTAAATATAATGGTTACTGAGAAAAGGGTTAGATATTATTAAGAAATTTTTTTTTTTTTTTGGAAACTGAGTCTCGCTCTGTTGCCCAGGCAGTAGTGCAGTGGCGTGATCTCCGCTCACTGCAAGCTCCGACCCCGGGTTCACACCATTCTCCTGCCTCAGCCTCCCCCGTAGCTGGGACTACAGGCGCCCGCCAGCACGCCCGGCTAATTCTTTGTACTTTTTAGTAGAGACGGGTTTTCACTGTGTTAGCCAGGATGGCCTCGATCTCCTGACCTCGTGATTCGCCCACCTCGGCCTCCCAAAGTGCTGGTATTACAGGCGTGAGCCACCGCGCCCGGCCAAGAAATTTCTGTATGTCCTTCAGCTAAGAACGAGGTAATCTAAATGTGATCCAGGTATTTTCTCACCTTCAGAATCTAAACTAGCACTACCTTCAGAATCTAAACTAGCAAATCAAATCAGGGCACCTGCAGAGGATAGTTTGTCGTTTTCAAATAGAAAGAGAATTACCCCCGTTAATAAGAGTAATACAGTGATTTTCAAAAGCAGAAGTCAGACTGAGATGCAGCACAGTCAGGGCACAACTACCCTGGAATAACCTTCTCTCATAGAATTGTTGAGGAGGCTTTCTTAGATGAGCAAATTTGGGCAATATAATTCATGCTTATTTATTCCCAGCTCTTGCTTCTCGCCTGATTCCTAATGGCCACCTCACAATATGGTCAGCAGTGGGGTGCACTGTGGTGAGAGTGGGGCTCAGGGATGGAACGAGAGTCCTTCCTGCATTATCAAAATGCATAAAAGTTGTGAAAACGGTGTTCAAATGTTCTACTTCCTACCTTTAAATAGCTGTTAAGATGCATTATACAACAGACTCAGGAAAGGGAAAGAACAAGTGCATTTCAAGTCTCAGCTCACTTCTTTATTAGCTTTGATACTTTGGGCATGTGACTCCAACTATTTGAGCCTGTTTGCCTGTTCACCCAAGACTATCTTAAGGAAAAATAACAAAGCTTGAGTCATCATGCTACCCAACTTCAAACTACATTACAAAGCTATAGCAGCCAAAAGAACTTGGTGCCAGTACAAAATAGATATATAGACCAATGGAACAGAGCAGACACCTCAGAAATAACACCACACATCTACCACCATCTGATCTTTAATAATCCTGACCAAAACAAGCAAAGGGGGAAAAAAAAATCCCTATTTAACAAATGTTGCTGAAAAAACTGGCTAGCCATATGCAGAAAACAGAAACTGGACCTCTTCCTTACATCGCATAAAAACATTACCTCAAAATGGATTAAAGTTTTTTGGTTTTGTGGGTTTTTCTTTTTGAGATGGAATCTCACTTTGTTGTACAGGCTGGAGTACAGTGGATTGATCTGGGCTCACTTCAACCTCCGTTTTCAAATAGAAAGGCAAACACCTTTCTAGCAATTCTACTACCCCAGCATCCTAATTACCTCAGATTACAGGCACCCACCACTACATCCAGGTAATTTTTTGTATTTTTAGTAGAAATGGAGTTTCACATGTTGGCCAGGCTAGTCTCGAACTCCTGACCGTGTGATTTGCTTGCCTCAGCCTCCTAAAGTGCTCAGGTTACAGGCATGAACCACTGTATCTGGCTGGATTAAAGTCTTAAATGTAAAAACCCAAACCATAAAAACCCTAGAAGAAAACCTAGGTAATACCATTGAGGACATAGGCATGGACAATGACTTCATGACTAAAACACTGAAAGCAATTGCAACAAAGAAAAATTGACATATTAGATCCAATTAAACTGAAGAGCTTCTGCACTGCCAAAGAAGCTGTCATTAGAGTGAACAGGCAGCCTACAGAATGGGAGAAACTTTTTGCAATCTGTCAATCTGACAATGGTCTAATATCCAGAATCTAGAAGGAACATAAACAAATTCACATGAAAAAAACAAAAAACACCATGAGAAAGTGGGCAAGGGATATTAACAGACTCTTCTCAAAAGAAGACGTTTGGCTGGGCGAGGTGTCTCTGGCCTGCAGTCCCAGCACTCTGGCAGGCTGAAGCAGGAGGATCATGAGACCAGCCTGGCCAACGTGGAGAAACCTTGTCTGTACTAGAAATACAAAAAATTAACTGGGCGTTTGGGTGGGCCCCTGTAATCCTAGTTTCTCAGGAGGATGAGGCAGGAGAATCGCTTGAAGCTGGGAAGCGTACATTCCAGTGAGCTGAGATCTTGCCACTGCCCTGCAGCCTGCATAACAGAGCAAGACTTCATCTCAATAAATAAATATATAATAAGACAGACATTTATGTGACCAAAAACATAAACCTTATTTTCACTGGTCCTTAGAGAAATTCAAATCAAAACCACAATGAGATACCATCTCACGCCAGTTAGAATGGCAATTATTAAAAAGTCAGGAACCAACAGATGCTGGTGAGGCTGTGGAGAAATACACAAACTTTTACACTGTTGATGGGAGTATAAATTAGTTCAACCATTATGGAAGACAGTGTGACAATTCCTCAAGGATCTAAAAACAGAAATATCGTTTGACCCAGCAATCCCATTACTGGGTATATACCCAAAGCATTATAAATCATTCTACTACAAAGACAGATGCACAAGTGTGTTTATTGCAGAATTGTTTACAATAGCAAAGACTTGGAACCAACCCAAATGCCCATCAATGATAGACTGGAGAAAGAAAATTAGGCACAGGTACACCACAGAATATTATGTGGCCATAAAAAGATGAGTTCATGTCCTTTGCTGGGTCATGGATGAAACTGGAAATCATCATCCTTAGCAAACTAACACAGGAACAGGAAATCCAATAGTACATGTTCTCATTCATAAGTGGAAGCTGAACAATGAAAACACATGGACACAAGGAGGGAAACATCACACACTGGGGCCTGTCTGAGAATGGTCAAGAAGAGGGACAGCATTAGGAGAAAAAGCTAAAACACGTGGGGCTTAAAACATAGATGGCGGATTGATAGGTGCAGCAGAGGGGCACGGTGGCTTATGTCTGAAATCCCAGCAATTTGGGAGGCGGAGGTGGGTGGATCGCCTGAGGTCGGGAGTTTGAGATAGGTGCAGCAAACCACCAAGGCACATGTAAACTTATGTAACAAACCTGCAGGTTTTGCACATGTATCCCAGAACTTAATTAAAAAAAAAAAAAAAGGCACTAAGGCTGAGGGGGAGTAGGGGTAGGGGTGAGAGTGCGTGGGCCCTGGAACTTTATCCAATCAGTGGCGATGGCGTGGGAACCGCCCAATCAGGCACCCAGTTGTAGATGAATGGAGAGCGTGGCTTCCAGCGTTTGGCGGGAACTTTTTCTCTCCCTTGCGCCGGAACTTGGGAACCATCTCTCCTCTTCCGCCTTTTCCATGTTGGGAGCTCCAGGCGACTTCCTCACAGCCTCTGTTAATAGCCCTGTAATCTGCAGGTACTTGCCGATGCATAGCTAAGATACCAGGACATCCTGCAAGCTGGGAAATGGTGAGTACGGGGTTCAGCATCCCAAGAGAAGAGAGCAGTCTGTGAAACCGGCAGGACCCGCCTCTCCATGGTTATCTCCGAGTCTCCTGTGCAGCTTGGCGGTCAGTCCCCTGAGGCCGCAAGATGGTGGCTGGGCCAGCAGCGGGGATCCCCGCGTCCCACCTCGTGCAGTCCTGTCCTCTCCCTGCGCGGCGTTCTGCTGTGCGCCCACAGCCCCGAGTACTTTCCAGATTGTTCAGGGATGCCAGTGGGTCATAAGGGCAGAAACCCCACTCGGAGTGTGTGCGGTAGAAGCTACGGCCCCAGGGGTCCCCATTCTCTCTTGTTAAAAATTAAAGGGAGTCCAGCCGGGCGCGGTGGGTCACGCCTGTAATCCCAGCACTTTGGGGGAATAAGGCGGGCGGATCACAAGGTCAGGAGATCTAGCCCATGCTGGGTAACACGGTGAAACCCCATCTCTAGTAAAAATACAAAACAATTACCCGGGCGTGCGCCTGTAGTCCCAGCTACTCCGAAAGCTGAGTCATGAGAATGACGTGAACCTGGGAGGCGAAGCTTGCAGTGAGCCGAGATCGCGCCACTGCAGCCAGGGCAACAGAGCGAGACTCCGTCTCAAAATAATCATAATAATAATAATAAATAAAAATAAAGGGAGTCCATGTTAAAACGTTTACCAGTTTATTTGAGCAAACAGTGATTAGTGAAATGGGAAGCACCCAGACATGATTTGTAGTCCACACGAGGAGCATGCAGGAAAGGCTTTTATAAGGTACATAGGAAAGTAAGTCAAGTTGAAGAATTGGTTAGAGTTGGCTGGCCACGGTGGCTCATGCCTGTAATCCCGGCACTTTGGGAGGCCAAGGCGTCAAGACCACCTGAGGTTGGGAGTTCAGCCCAGCCTTACCAACATGGTGAAATACTGTCTCTACTAAAAATAGAAAATTAACCGTGCATGTTGGCACATGTCTGTAATCCCAGCTACTCAGGAGGCTGAGGCAAGAGAATCACTTGAGCCCAGAAGGTAGAGGTTGCGGTGAGCCGATATTTCACCATTGCACTCCAGCCCGGACAAGAGCGAAACTCCATCTCAAAAAAACACAAACAAACAAACAAAAAAACCACAGGGCTAAAATACATGAACTAAATGGCTTCCAATAGTTCCTGCAGCTTTGCCATGTCCATGTTAAAAAAATTACATGTATGGGGCCTGGCATGGTGGCTCACGCCTGTAACCCCGGCACTTTGGAGGGCTGAGGCAGGCGGATAACAAGGTCAGGAGATCGAGCCCATCCTGGCTAACATGTTGAAACCCCGTCTCCACTAAAAACACAAAAAATTAGCCAGGCATGGTGGCAGGCACCTGTAGCCACAGCTACTAGGGAGACTGAGGCAGAAGAATGATGTGAACCCAGGATGCAGAGCTTGCAGTAAGCGGAGATCGCACCACTGCACTCCAGCGTGGGCGACAGAGCGAGACTCCATCTCAAAAAAAAAAAAAAAAAATATATATATATATATATATATATATATATACATATATATATGTGTGTGTGTGTGTATGGATATATTTCCTGACCCTTAATTCTATTCCATTAATGTGTATATATTGATCTCTTCTTCTACAATGTTCCAGAATATGATTATGAGTGTTAACAGTTTTATTATTACTTGGGGTTTTAATTATACATATAAAATTATAACATCTCTCTGTAGAAATAAGCCTATTTCTTTTCTAATTGGAATGTTTCTTTTCTTGTATTGCTCAATTATTCTGACCTGATTTGTATTGCAATTTTGATCAGAAGTGATGAACGCAACTATCCTTGTCTTGTTCGTGATCTTAAGGAGGAAGTTTTTAGTCTTTCCCCATTGCATGTAATGATAGTTTTGAGTTTTTATAGGGGAATGGGTGGGTCGCCCCTCCACACCTGTGGGTGTTTGTCGTTAGGTGGGCAGCAATTTTCTTGGAAAAGAAAAGACAGAGACAAAGTATAGGGAAAGAAATAAGGGGACCCAGGGGACCAACGTTCAGCATATGGAGGATTCCCTTGGCTTCTGAGTTCTCTTAGTATTTATTATTTGTCCGTGTTTCTCAGAGAGGAGGATGTGTCATGGTCACAAGACAATAGTGGGGAGAGGGTCAGCAGACAAACACATGAACAAAGGTCTTTGCATCATAGACAAGGTAAAGAATCAAGTGCTGTGCTTTAGATATGCATACACATAAACATCTCAATGCTTTGCTAAGCAGTATTGCTGCCCACATGTCTCACCTCCAGCCCTAAGGCGGTTTTTCCCTATCTCAGTAGATGGAATGTAGAATCAGGTTTTATATCGAGACATTCCATTGCCCAGGGATGGGCAGGAGACAGATGCCTTCCTCTTGTCTCAACTGCAAGAGGCATGCCTTCCTCTTATTCTAATCCTCCTCAGCACAGACCCTTTATGGGTGTCAGGCTGGGGGACGGTCAGGTCTTTCCCTTCCCAGGAGGCCATGTTTCAGACTGTCACATGGGGAGAAACCTTGGACAATACCTGGCTTTCCTAGGCAGAGGTCCCTGCAGCCTTCCACAATTTTTGTGTCCCTGGGTACTTGAGATTAGGGAGTGGTGATGACTCTTAAGGAGCATGCTGCCTTCAAGCATTTGTTTAACAAAGCACATCTTGCACAACGCTTAATCCATTTAACCCTGAGTTTGAGACAGCACATGTTTCAGAGAGCACGGGGTTGGGGATAAGGTCACAGATTAACAGCATCTCAAGGCAGAAGAATTTTTCTTAGTACAGAACAAAATGGAGTCTCTTATGTCTACTTCTTTCCACACAGACATAATAACAATCTGATCTCTCTTGCTTTTCCCCACATATAGGTATATTTTTTATGTTGAGGAAGTTTTAGTCTGTATCTAGTTTACTAGGTGCTCTTATAAAAATGTTTTGGATTATTTCTAATTTTTTCTCCATCAGTCGAGATGATCATTTTTTTTCCACAAATCGTTCTACTGACGTGGTATATTGCATTGACTAATTGCAATTGTTAGAGTGAGAAAAATTGGATTTACATCTTTTAATGTTTAAAACAATTCATCAGTGAAGCCATCTGATTCTCGACTTTTCTTGTTAGTATCATATTGATAATTTATGCAGTCTTTTGCTAGTTACAGTTTGTATTAGACTTATACAGAGAAATAGAAGCAATAGAACAAATATCTACCTCTATGTCAATATCTATGTGTCTGTGTTAATATATGGGACAGAGCCCTTTTGGGTTGTCATGGCGGTGTCTGTGCATGGGGCCTTTCTCAGCCATCTCTGGGTGGGTTTAGAGAACCCTCTGTTCTTCCACTCACCTCATTTCAATGCTGGCCCTTGTTGGCAACAGCAAGCTTCTGCACTGCCCCAGAGGAAACAGAGTGTGATCCGATTAAAACCTTTTTGTCAATCTCCTTTGTGGAGCTCTGCAAAAACAGTAACTGGCAGCCAGAATTGGAAGACTAAGAGCTATTTCTGGCCATCACCGCTGCTTCTTATACCCCATGCAACTTTCTGCTCCCCAGATGAGGCATAGAATTATGTCTGCACAGACCTTCAGCCTTGGAAGGCACCAGATAACAGCTCCAGAGCTTAGAACAATCAATTCAGGTGGATGGGCACCACAGCAGCATTTGCCTTCCTGCTTTGTCAACCGTGACCTGGTTTGTAAACATGAGCCATCAGTATTCTAACATCCCAACAATCTGCTCCTCCTCAGAATGGGCCAGCCTCATATGACATTCCCCTACACACAAAATTTGACATTAAATATTTATCCTTTTCTATTTGGCTTGTTTTACACACTGTAATGTTTTCAAGTTTCATCCATGTTGTAGCATATATGAGCATTGCATTTTTTTTTTTTTGAGATGGAGTCTCTTTTTTCACCCAGACTGGAGTGCACAGCAATGCAATCATGACTCACTGCTGCCTCAACCTCCCTGGGCTCAAGTGATCCTTCTGACTCACATGGACCTCCCCTGTGGCTGGGAATGTAGGTACACACCAAAAAGGCCAACAAATTTTTGTACTATTTGTAGAGATGGAATTTTTCTATGTTACTCAGGCTGTTCCCAAATTCCCGGGCTCAAGATATCTTCTCATCTTTGCCTCCCAAAGTCCTGAGATTATAAGCATGAGCCACCATGCCCAGCAGCATTGCATTCATGTTTAGGCTAAATAATATCCCATTGTGTATCTATACCACATTTTCTTCATCTGTTTATCTGTTAGAAGATATCTGGATTTGTTTTTACATTTTGTACTGTAAATGATGCTGCTATAAAAATAGGTGTGAAAGTATCAGTGCATAAGTGAATATAATGTAAAAACCCGAACACACCTGTGCATGTGTTCTTAAATTGAATAACAGAAGCCAGGCATGGTGGCTCACACCTGTAATCCCGAAAGTTTGGGAGGCTGAGATGGGCACATCACTTAAGCTCAGGGGTTCAAGACCAGCCTGGGCAACATGGCAAAACCTTGTCTCTACTAAAAATTTAAAAATTAGCTGGGCATGGTGGTACATCCTTGTAGTCCCAGATATTCGGGAAACTGTGGGACAAGAATCAGAGGCAGAGGCAGAGGTTGCAGATTAAGTCCTTGCATTTAATTATTTTGGATACACCTGAAGTTGAAACATATGGAAGTGTTCCACCTGTTGCTGAAACATACAGTAATTCTATGTAGAAATTTCTGATATACTGCCAAATTATTGATCACAGTTGATAAACTATTGTTCACACTCGATAAACCATTCTCACCAGCCATGCACCAGGGTTCCACTTCACCCACATCCTAGCCAGTACCTGTCTTTTTCATTTTTGTTGTTTTGGTTTTTATATTGCCACCCTAATAGATGTAACGTGGTACCTTATTGTGGTTTTGATGTGCATGTCCCTCGTGACTGATGATGCTGAGCATTTTTCTGTAGGCTTATTGACCCAATATAGATTCAAGTCCTCTTCCTTTTTATAAATACTGTTGTTGTTTTGTTTTGTTGTTGAGTCTTAGAAGTTCTTTATATATTCTGCTTATTATATTACACCTTATGTACCTAGTCAGATACATGATTTGCAAATCTTTTCTCCCATTTGCTGGTTGTCTTTTCACTCTGTTGTTCAGGCTTTTTGTACCAAATTTTAGTAGAAGTGAGTTTTTATTTTTGGTATTAAAAAACATGAACAACAGTGTGTTTTTCATATGAAAAAAAGATTCACATTTTAATCAAGTCCAATTTATCTGTTTTTCATTTTGTAGCCTGTACTTTTGGCATAACAGTCAAGAAACAATCAGCAAATTTAATGTTATATGATTTTTGTATATGCTTTTTCCTAAGAGATTTTAAAGTTTAACTTTTGAAAACTTTTACAGTAGGTTTGGGGGTACATGTGAAGGTTTGTTACATAGTAAACATTTGTCACAGGGGTTCACTGTACATATGATTTCATCAACCAGGTTTTAAGAACAGTACCTGATAGCTATCTTTTCTGTTTCTCTCCCTCCTCCCACCCTCTAATTTCAAATGGACCGCAATGTCTGTTGTTTTCCTCTTTTAGTTCCTAAATTCTTATTTAGTTCCTAAGTGAACATGCGGTATTTGGTTTTCTGTTCCTGTGTTAGTTTTCTAAGGATAATACCCCCCAGCTACTTCCATGTTGCCACAAAAGACATAATCTGTTTATTTTATGGCTGCATAGTATTCCATAATGTGTATGTGGCACCTTGTCTTAATCTAATCTGTTACTGATAGTATTTAGATTGATTCCGTGTCTTTGCTATTGTGAATAGGGCTGCAATGAACATTTGCATGTATGTGTTTTTATGTTACAATAATTTCTATTTCTCTGGGATTACACGCAGTAGTGGAATTGCAAGCAGAACTATTGAATGGTAGTTCTGCTGTTAGCTCTTTGAGGAGTTGCCAAACTGCTTTCCATAATGGTTGAACAAATTTACACTTGCACCAACAGTGTATAAGTTCCCTTTTCTCTACAACCTCGCCCACATTTATTGTTTGACTCTTTAACTATAGCCATTCTGACTAGTGTGAGATGACATCTCATTGTGGTTTCTTTCTGTCTTTTTTTTTTTCCTCTCTTTTTTGACATGGAGTCTCACTCTGTGGCCAGGCTGGAGTGCAGTGGCATGATCTCAGCTCACTGCAATCTCTATTTCCTAGGTTCAAGCGATTCTCTTGCCTCAGCCTTCTGAACAGCTGTGACAACAGGTGTATGCCACCACACCCAAATAATTTTTGTATTTTTAGTAGAAACAGGGATTCACCATGTTGGCCAAGATGGTCTCGATCTCTTGACGTCATCATCTGCCTGCCTCAGTCTTCCAAAATGTTGGGATTACAAGCTTGAGCCCCCAAACCTGGCCGTCTCATTGTGATTTAAATTTTCATTTCTCTAATGATCAGTGATGCTGAGATTTTATTCACACACTTGTTGGCGATATGTATGTCTTCTTTTGAAAAGGGTCTATTCATGTCTTTTGCCCATTTTTAATGAGGTTTCTTTTATTGTAAATTTAAGTTCCTTACAGATGCTGGAATAGTAGATCTTTTTCAGATGCATAATTTGCAAATGTTTTCTTCCACTCACTAGATTCTCTGTTTACTCCGTTGATAGTTTTATTTTCTGCTATGCAAAAGCTCTTTAGTTTAATTATATCTTACTTGTCAATGTTTGCTTTTCTTACTATTGCTTTTGGTGTTTTTATCATGAAATTTTTGCATGTTTCTATGTCCAGGATTGTATTGTCTGGATTGTCCTCTAGGGTTTTATACTTTTTGGTTTTATATTTAAGTCTTCAATCAATATTGAATTAATTAATTAATTAATTAATTAATTGTATATGGTGTAAAGATGCGGTCTGGCTTCAGTCTTCCACATTTGGCTAAGCAGTTATCCAAGCACAATTTATTTATTAAGAAATCTTTTTCTTATTGCTTGTTTTTGTCAGCTTTGTCGATTATCACATGGTCACAGATACGGAGCCTTATTTCTGGGTTGTCTATTCTGCTCCATTTCTCTATGTGCCTGTATTTGTTTCAGTATTTGTTTCCACCTCCTGGGTTCACGCCATTCTCCTGCCTCAGCCTCCCAAGTCCCTGGAACTACAGGTGCCTGCCACTATACCTGGTAATATTTTGTATGTTTAGTAGAGACGGTGTTTCACCATGTTAGCCAGGATGGTCTTAATCTGACCTCACGATCCACCTGCCTTGGCCTCCCAAAGTGTTCGGATTACAGGCATGAGCCACCACTCCCGGCATTTTGGTTTTATATGAAATTTAAAGTAGTTTGGTCTAGCTCTGTAAATAATTTCATTGGTAATTGAAAGGAATAGCATCGAATCTGTAAATTACTTTGCCCAGTATAGCCATTTTAGGCATATTGGATCTTCCTATCCGTAAGCATGGGATGTCTTTCCATTTGTTTGTGTCTTCTCTGATTTCTCTAAGCAGTGTTTTGCAATTCCCATTGTAGAGCTCTTTCACCTCCCTGGTTAGTTGTATTACTTGATATTTTATTATTTTTGTGGCAATTGTGAATGAGATGACCTTTCTGATTTGGTTGTCAGTATTGCTATCTTTGGTGGAGAGAAATGCTAGGGATTTTTGCACATTGATTTTGTATCTTGAAACTTTGCTGAAGTTGTTCATTGACTAAAGAAGTTTTAGAGTTGTAACTACAGGGTTTTCTAGATATAGAATCCTGTTATCTGCCAACAGAGATAGTTTGACTTTCTCTTTTCCTATTTGGATGCTCTTTATTTTTTTTCTGTTGCGCGATTGCTCTGGTCAGGACTTCCAATACCATGTTGAATAGAAATGGTGAGAGAGGGCATTCTTGCCTTGTACTGGTTTTCAAAGGGAATGTTCCCAGCTTCTGACCATTCAGCGGAATGTTGGCTGTGGGTTTGTTATAGATGGCTCCTATTATTTTCTGCATCTATTGGGATAATCATGTTTTCTTTTTAATTCTGCCTATGTGATGAATTACATTGACTGATTTGCATACGCTGAGCCAAACTTGCATCTTAAGGAGGCAGCTTACTTGACCATGATAACTATCTTTTTGATGTGCTGCTGGATTCAGTTTACAAATATTTTGTTCAGAACTTTTGTGTTGATGTTCATCAAGAACATTGGCCTAAATTTTCTTACACTTGTTGTGTCTCTGCCAGGTTTTCATGTCAAGATAATGCTGGCCTCATAGAATGAGTTGGGGGTAAATTCTCCTCACTTTTTGGGGATAGTTTCTGTAGGAATTGTACCAGCTGTTCTTTGCACATTTGGTAGAATTTGGCTGTAAATTTATAAGGTCCAGGGCTCTTTTTGATTTACAAGCTATGTATTACTGATTCAATTTCAGAACTCGTTATTGGTCTGTTTAGAAAATCAATGTCTTCCTAGCTTAGTCTTGGGAGGGTGTGTGTGTCTAGGAATGCATCTATCTCTTCTAAGTTTTGTACATTGTGTGTATAAAGTTGTTCATGGTAGTACTGACCCCAGATAAATAAAAACAACCATCAGAAACCACTAAAGTTTTAACAGTCATTTTTATGTCTTGAATCGATTTTTATTTAAGTTTTTACATAAAACATGATAAAGATTTAAACTTACTGGTTTAAATTTGGACTTGTTTTCCCAGCACCACTTGTTGAACAAACTGTCATTTCCTTTACATAATGGTTTAGGCACCCTTGTCAAAAGACAATCAACAATTTATGCAAGGTACTTTTTTTTGGAGTTTTCTATTTTATTAATTTTCTCTCTATCATTGCTTTTAAGCCAGTATCAAACTCTTAATTATAGCAACTTTTTATGTTCTGAAGTTTAAAATGTGAGCCACCTAGCTTTGTCCTTTTTTTCAAGATTATTTTGGATATTCAGAGCACCTTCAAATTTCATATGAATTTTAGAATGGGCTGTTTGGTTTTGGCAGAAGAAAAGTTGGGAAAAATAAAAAATTGGGATTACAGTAGCTCTGTAACACTACTTTGGCTAATATTGTCATTTTAACTTTATTAAGGCTTCCAGTCCATGAACATGGAATTCTTTGCCACTTATTTAAGTATTTTTTAGTTTATTTCATAAATATTCTTATCTTGCAGTTTTCATTGTACAAGTTTTGTACTTCCTTATTAAATGTATTGCTAAGCATTATATAATTTCAATGTTGTTGCAAATAATTGTTTTCTTAATTTACTCTCAAATTTATTGTTGGTATATGGAAATGCAGTTTATGTTTCTGTGTTGCAAAAATGCTGATTTTATCTCTCAAATCTAGATTAGCAATTCATTCAGAATAAATATGCTATTTACACTGGTAGTCATTTAAGTATTTCCAATAAGCCAACTAATTTCACTGTGTTCTAAATATGTTCAATTGTGTTTTATTTTCATTTCCTCTCATCTGTCATTCACCCAGCCAGAATTACATCAATTCGCACATAGAGCTTTTATTTCTGGTACTTGGTGCAGTGGTTTATGCCAGTAATCCCAGCATTTTGGGAGGCCAACGCGGGTGGATCACCTGATATCAGGAGTTTGAGACCAGGCTCACCAATATGGTAAAACTCTGTCTTTACTAAAAATTAGCTGGGCAGGGTGGCAGGAGACTGTAGTCCCAGCTATGATGCAGGAGAATCAATTGAACCTGGGAGGCAGAAGTTGCAGTGAGCTGAGATCGCGCCATTGCACTCCAGCCTACAAGACAGAGAAACTCCATCAGAAAAAAAAAAAAAAGGAAAAAAAAATCCAACAACTTCCATTTCTCTAATGTCCCTATACTCCTTGGTAATTGTATTTATTCCTGTCTCTTACAATCCTTAACAATCTCACAACACAAAACAACCAAAGTTAGTCTTCATTTCGAAAATCTTCATTGGATCTTTTACATCAGAAGATTGCTTAGTGTAATATTTAATGGAATGGATGCACGCTGCTGAGATATAAGTCTCCAAAAGTCTTTTAGAGTTTGTTGTTTTGTTATTTTTTATGTCACATATCTGTCCTTTTCCAGGTTATTTTTCAAATATTTTTGTACAGAAATAGCCTGGTAAAAAGGTAGTAATTTTTCTTTTCAGGTGAATGGCAGATAAATTACTCAACCAATAAAAAAAAGACAGTTTTTCTCTGTGAGGCAAATGTTGGACAGGTTTGCATATAATCTACTTTTAAAAGATTGAGATTTCTTAACTTGAGTTTGCTCAGCTGTGATACAAATCTTCCACATGTGCAATGTGCACCTAAGGCTTTTGAAATCCCTCCAAAAATTGTAGTATGAACAAGGAGAACTAATACAAATATGAAGATTTTGCCTCCAGTTCTGCAGTCAATCATAAGTATTTTTGTCATTGAAACCATTTGTTTCTCAACTACCTATGACCTGGAAGTCCCCTCCTCGCTTTGAGAATTCCCGCTTTTGCTTCAAGTTGTCCTGCCTTTGCAGACAAAACCAATGTTAATCTTGCACACATTGATTGATGTGTCCTGTGTTCCTAAAATGTATAAAAGTAAACTGTTCTGATGACTTTCAGCACATGTCCTCAGAACCTCCTGAATCTGTGTCATGGGCATGTGTCCTCAAACTTGGCCAAATATATTTTATAAATTCACTGAGACCTGTCTCAAGTTATTAGGGTCCACAATGGAGACTGCATTATAGCTCCACCCTGGGACTCCTCGTTAACAAGAACTGTCCTGAATCTCTCCAGATGCAGCGAAACCAGATATATATAAATTGTAAGAAACTAAATGGCACTTTCTAGAAGTATATGAATGAGTGTTGAGGAAAAACCACAAACCACTCACCTTTCAAAGAAGCAATAACACTGAATTCTGTGACATTTTCAGAGTGAACTTGTTTCCTGAGTCATCTCCACCAAATTTGGAAACATTCCAGGGTGAGCTATTGTCCCTCCAGCCTTTGGCCCCCCCTTTCAGTCATCTGTGCTGTCCCCTCAACCCTTCCAGCTATCACATTTTCTGATTCTGCAAAAGCAGATGGGAGCCCTGAACTCTGCTCACTTCAACCTCCACCTCCCGGGTTCCAGCAATTCTCCTGCCTCAGGCCTGTGAGTAGCTGGGATTACATGCAGGTGCCACCACATCCAGCAATTGTATTTTTAGTAGAGATGGGGTTTCACTATTTTGGCCAGTCTGGTCTCAAGTGAATGGACCTTCTCGGCCTTGCAAAGTGCTGGGATTACAGGCATAAGCCACTGCACCTGTCCAGGGAACAATGGCTTTTTAATGATTTTTTTGAGTCATGAAGTCCTTTGAGAATATTATAAAAATTAGGAGCTCTCTCTCCAGGAAAATGCACACACACATACAGAATGTTCCCAGAGCCTCTGAAGCCGTGCCATGCAACCCTGGCTAAGAATCTCTTGTCTATAGAATATATTCTACTTATAGTGCTATTCATCACAAAACAAGTTGCCCGTCATGACCTGATGTTGAAATGCACATGTGGAATCTTGCAGTCACATAACCTCAAGTGTTCGCTCAAGAAAGACAGATTCCTCCCACAGCAATGTGGCAAAAACTTTACATAGTATGCCAGGGCCTCCTTCTGGACTGTTTATGGTTCCTCCATACACTTGAGCATGTACACAACAATCTGAGATGTGAAATGCACAGAAGCTGGTCTTAATCTGAGCAAATCAGCAGCTTTCAGAAGCTGCAAGGAAATGAAACATCAGAGAAAATGAAAATTGTCCCTAACGATAGCTCAGAAAATAGGGCTGATTAGGCAAACTGTAGCCCCGAGTTTCAGTGGATCCCAGATGTCATGGATCACCAATCACTGTTACCATCCTCCTAGGAGCATCCTGCTTACCTGTTTGCCAGCCAACTCTGTAGAACAGATTTTAGGGTCATGCAGGCCTGGATTTAAATGCTAGCTTTCTTTTCTGTATAAATTTGTGGAGGCTGCTTAGCTTCTCTTAAACTTGGTTACCTCACTGTAAAATGGGACTAACAAGAGAATCTACCTCATAGGATTATTGTGAACATTAAATGAAATAAGACATGTAAAGTGCTCAGCACCCTGCTTAGCAAGTGGGAAGTATTCATTAATATGGCTGTTGCTATGGACAGTAGCAGAGGGCAATAACAACATAACTCCATAGTTAGGAAAACTTGATTCCAGGCCAGACACGGTGGCTCATGCCTGTAATCCCAGCACTTTGGGAGGCCAAGGTGGGCAGCAGATCACTTGAACCCAAGAGTTCTATACCAGCCAGGACAACATAGTGAAACCCTGTCTCTATAAAAAATAATAATAAAAAAAAGCCAGGTGTGGCCGTGCATGTTTCTTGTCTTAGCTACTCAGGAGGCTGAGGTAGGAGGATCGCTTGAGCCCAGAAGGTTGAAGCTAAAGGGAGCTGTGATTGCACCACTGTGTTCCAGCCTGGGAAACATGGCAAGGTCCTGTCTCCAAAACAAAAAATAAACAAAAAACCTTTGATTCTACATTTTGACTCTAATACTTGCAGGTTTAACTTTGTGCAGGTTACTAAACTCTCCCATTTTTAGTTTCCTCAACTGAAGCAAAGGGTTAACCCCTGACTTCAAAGTATAGTTCAGCCAGGCACAATGGCTCAAGCATGTAATCCCAGCGCTTTGGGAGGTCGAGGTGGGCTGATCACTTGAGGTCAGGAGTTAAACACCAGCCTGTTCAACAGGGTGAAACCCTGTCACTACTAAAAATATACAAATTAGCCTGGTGTGGTGGCACACAGGTAGTCCCTGCTACTTGGGAGGCTGAACTAGGAAAATTGCTTGAACCTGGGTTGCAGTGAGATGAGAACACACCACTGCACACCTGTCTGAGTGACAGAATGAGACTCCATCTCAAAAAACAACAACCCCCCCTTCAAAAACAAACAAAGTTAAGTTCAATGAGCTAATAATGCACGTACTATATGTGCTTAAACATGTCTGGAACATACTAAACACCAAGTAAACAGTGGCAATAAAGATGATGATGACACTAACAATAGTTAATGCTCACAAAGCTCTTACTAAATGCCAGGAACCGTTTTAAGCACTTTTCATGTATTATTTTTTATTTACCTGTCATAACCAATAACGTAAGTCCAATTATTGTCTTTGGATGAGGACTGCAAAACTCAAATAAATTGTGCTAGATCATAGAGCTGGTAAAGTTTTTTTTTTTTTTTTTTTTTTTTTGAGGCAGGTTCTTGCTCTGTTACCCAAGCTGCAGGGCTGTGGCATGATCACAGCGAATCACAACCTCAACCTCCTGGGATCATTTGATCCTTCTACCTCAGCCTCCTCAGTAGCTGGGACTACAGGAACGTGCTGCCATGCCCAGCCAATTTTTAAATTTTTTGTAGAGATGGTGTCTTGCTATGTTGCTCAGACTGGTCTCAAAATTCTGAGCTCAAGCAATCCTCCTTCCTTGACCTCCCAAAGTGCTGGGTTTACAAACGTGAGCCAATATGTCAGACAGAATTTCAACCTAGATAGAGCTTGAGACCATGCCCTAAACCACTGTTTTCTTGAGAATAATGTGTCAACATCAGCCCTGTATACAGCGATTCAAGATTACTTCATATCGAGGAATCTGCCCTGATATTCACGTAGGTTCTTTTCTAACTTCCTTAAGCATCAGCCAGCTTGAGAAATAAAGGGACAGAGTCCAAAAGAAATTTTAAAGCTGGGCTTCCAGGGGAGACATCACATGTCGGTAGGTTCCACGATGTTCCACAAGCCGCAAAAACCAGTAAGTTTTTATTAGGGAGTTTCAAAAGGGGAGGGAGTGTGCGAATAGGTGTGGGTCACAGACATCAAGTACTTTACAAGGTAATAGAATATCAGAAGGCAATTGGAGGCAGGGTGAGATCACAGGACCACAGAACTGGGGCAAAATTAAAATTGCTAATGAAGTTTTGGGCACCATTGTCATTGATAACATCTTATCAGGAGACAGGGTTTTGAGATCAACCGGTCTGAACAAAATTTATTAGGTGGTAATTTCCTCTTCCTAATAAGCCTGGGAGTACTGTGGGAGACTGGGGTGTATCTCACCCTGCAGTCTCGACCATAAGAGATGGCCATGCCCGGGGGTCAGTTCAGAGACCCACACCCAGGTTCACATTCTCTTTCACAGGGATATTCCTTGCTGAGGAAAAGAATTCAGTGATACTTCTCCCATTTGCCTTTGAAAGAAGAGAACTATGGCTCTGTTCTGCCAGGCTCACCGAGCATTGCTGTTATCCTGTTCTTGTTTTCAAGGTGCCCAAATTTCATATTGCTCAAAAACACATACTGTACAATTTGTGCAGTTAATGCAATTATTGCAGGGTCCTGAGGTGATATACATCCTCCTCAGCTGACAGGATTAAGAGATTAAAGACAGGCAAGGAAATCACAAGGTTATTGATTGGGGAAGTGATAAGTGTCCATGAAATCTTTACTATTTAGGTTTAGAGATTGCAGTAAAGACAGGCATAAGAAATTACAAAAACTTTAATTTGGGGAACTAATAAATGTTCATGAAATCTTCACAACCTATGTTCTTCTGCCATGGCTTCAGCTGGTCCCTCCATTTGGGGTCCCTGACTTCCCACAGCATCTCTCCCTTTCTTTTTATATAAATGTGTCATGGCAATGAAGTCTTGTTCATTCTCTTCATTTTGGCACAGGATGCTTTGACTCGTCTGACACACTAAAAACAAGCAGATTAAACAGAGAAACGTAATTCTAAAATTTGCTACAGTGGGGCCCCCAATAGATTTATGGATTTATGGATTAATCCAAGTCATGGGGTTTAATCCATAAGTATTTTCTGCCACCTGATCTAACACCTCAGCTCTAGGCACAATGGATAACTGAGCTTGAGGGGCTTCAAAAATTTGTTTTTTTAATTTAGTTGTTGTCAGGCATCTGAGCCCAAGCTAAGCCATCATATCCCCCGTGACCTGCACATACACATCCAGCTGGCTGGTTCCTGCCTTAACTGATGACATTCCACCACAAAAGAAGTGAAAATGGCCTGTTCCTGCCTTAACTGATGATATTGTCTTGTGAAATTCCTTCTCCTGGCTCATTCTGGCTCAAAATCTCCCCCACTGAGTACTTTGTGACCCCCACTCCTGCCCGCCAGAGAACAACACCCCTTTTACTTTTACCTACCCAAATCCTATAAAATGGCCCCACCCCATCTCCCTTCGCTGACTCTCTTTTTGGACTCAGCCCACCTGCACCCAGGTGATTAAAGCTTTATTGCTCACACAAAGCCTGATTGGTGGTCTCTTCACATGGATGCACATGAAATTTTGTGCTGTGACTCACATCAGGGGACCTCTCTTGGGAGATCAATCCCCTGTCTTCCTGCTCTTTGCTCCATGAGAAAGATCCACCTACAACCTCAGGTCCTCAGACCGACCAGCCCAAGAAACATCTCACCAATTTCAAATCTGGTAAGCAGCCTCTTTTTACTCTCTTCTCCAACCTCCCTCAGTATCCCTCAACCTCTATCTCCTTTCAATCTCAGTGACACACTTCAATCTCTCCTTTCTCTTAATTTTAATTCCTTTCATTTTCTGGTAGAGACAAAGGAGACATGTTTTATCCGTGGACCCAAAACTCCGGCGCCAGTCACGGACTAGGGAAGGCAGCCTTCCCTTGGTGTTTAATCATTGCAAGGATACCTCTCTGATTATTCACCCAGGTTTCAGAGGTGTCAGACCACGAAAGGATACCTGCTTTTGTGCTTCACCCTTAGCAGCAAGTCCCGCTTTTCTGGGGGATTGGCAAGTACCCCAACCCCTTCTCTCCATGTCTCTACCACTTCTCCACCTTTCTAGGGGGCAAGAAAACCCCGACCCCTTCTCCTTCACCCTTAGGGGCAAGTCCCACTTTTCTGCAGGAGGGGCAAATGCCCCAACCCCTTATATCTCTTTGCCTGATCCCTTATTTCCGTGACCCAACCTCATATCTCTGTGCCCCAATCCATTATTTTTGTGCCGCAACCTCTTATATCTCTGCACCCCAATCCCTTATTTCTGCACCCTGACCTTGTATCTCTGTGCCCCAACCCCTTTCCCATTTTTCTGGATGGTAAAAACCCCCTAACCCCTTCCCTCCGTGTCTCTACTCTCTCTTTTCTCTGGGCTGGCCTCCTTCACTATGGCAACATTCCACCCACCATTCCTCCTTCTTCTTCCTTAGCTTGTGTTCTTAAGAACTTAAAACCTCTTCAACTCTCAACTGATCTAAAATCTAAGCATCTTATTTTCTTCTGCATTGCTGTTTGACCCCAATACTAACTCTAGAGTTGTTCCAAATAGCCAGAAAATAGCACTTAGAATTTTTCCATCCTGTAAGATCTAAATAATTCTTGTTGTAAAATGGGCAAACGGTCTGAGGTGTCTGACGTCCAGGCATTCTTTTACACATCTGCCCCTCACTAGACTCTATGCCCAGTGCAACTTGTCCTAAATCTTCCTTCTTTCCCTTCTGCCTGTCCAATCAGTCCCAACCCCTAGCATTGCTGATTCTTTCCAATCTTCCTTTTCTACAGACCAGTCTGATCTTTCTGCTCCTCACCAGGCTGAGCTAGGTCCCAATTATTCCTCAAACTCTGCACCTTCACCCTGAAATCTTTTTATCACCTCCCCCCCTCACACCTGGTCCAGTTTACAGTTTCATTCCATGAGTAGCCCTCCCCCACCTGCCCAGCAATTTCCTCTTAAAAATGTGGCTGGAGCTAAAGGCATAGTCAAGGTCAATGCTCCTTTTTCTTTATCTGACCTCTTCCAAATCAGATAGTGTTTAGGCTCTTTTTCAAATATAAAAACCCAGCCCAGTTCATGGCTCATTTGGCAGCAACCTGAGATGCTTTACAGCCCTAGACCCTAAAAGGTCAAAAGCCTGTCTTATTCTCAATATACATTTTATTATGCAATCTGCTCCCGACATCAAATAAAACTCCAAAAATTAAATTCCAGCCCTCAAACCTCACAACAGGACTTAATTAACCTCACCTTCATGGTGTACAATAATAGAAAAAAGTTGCAATTTCTTGCCTCCACTGTGAGACAAGCCCCAGCCACATCTCCAGCACACAAGAACTTCCAAACGCCTGAATCGAAGTGGCCAGGCATTCTTCCAGAACCTCCTCCCCCAGGAGCTTGCTACAAGTGCCAGAAATCTGACCACCCAGCCAAGGAATGCCTGAAGTCCAGGATTCCTTGTAAGCTGTGTCCCTTCTGTGTGGGACCCCACTGGAAATCAAACTGTTCAACTAACTTGGCAACCACTCCCAGAGCCCCTGGAACTGTGGGCCAAGGCTCTCTGACTGACTCCTTCTCAGATCTTCTCAGGTTAGCAGCTGAAGACTGACACTGCCCGATCACCTCGGAAGCCTACAGGACCATCACAGATGCTCTAGGAAACTCTCACAGTAGAGGGTAAGTCTGCCCCCTTCTTAATCAATACGGAGGCTACCCACTCCACATTACCTTCTTTTCAAGGACCTGTTTCCCTTGCCTCTATAACTGTTGTGGGTACTGACAGCCAGGCTTCTAAACCTCTTAAAACTCCCCACCTCTGATGCCAACCTAGACAATACTCTTTATGCACTCATTTTTAGTTATCCCCACATGCCCAGTTCCCTTATTAGGCCAAGATATTTTAACTAAATTATCTGCTACCCTGACTATTCCTAGGCTACAGCCACACCTCATTGCCACCTTTTCCCCCAGTTCAAAGCCTCCTTCACATCCTCCCCTTGTATCTTCCCAACTTAACCCAAGTATAAGACACCTCTACTCCCTCCTTAATGAGTGATCATGCACCCCTTACCATCCCATTAAAACCTAATCACCCTTACCCCACTCAATGCCAACATCCCATCCCACAGCATGCTTTAAAAGGGTAAAAGCCTGTTATCACTGGCCTGCTACAGCATGGGCTTCTAAAACTTATAAACTCTCCTTACAATTCCCCCATTTTACCTGTCCAAAAAGCAGACAAGTCTTACAGATTAGTTCAGGATCTATGCCTTTTCAACCAAATTGTTTTGCCTATCCACCCCATGGTGCCAAACCCATATACTCTTCTATCCTCAGTACCTCCCTCTACAACCCATTATTCTGTTCTAGATCTCAAACATGCTTTCTTTCCTATTACTTTGCACCCTTCATCCCAGACTCTTTTCGTTTTCACTTAGACTGACCCTGACACCCATTAAGCCCAGCAAATTACCTGGGCTGTACTGCTACAAGTCTTCACAGATAACCCCCATTACTTCAGTCAAGCAGAAATTCCAACCTATCTTGGCATAATTCTCATAAAAATACACGTGTTCTGCCTGCTGATCGTGTGTGATTAATCTCCCAAACCTCAATCCCTTAGAAAGCAACAACTCCTTTCTTTCCTAGGCACGGTTCATGCGGTCAGAATTCTTACACAAGAGCCAGGATCGCACTCTGTAGCCTTTCTGTCCGAACAACTTGACCTTACTGTTTTAGCCTAGCTCTCATGTCTGCGTGCAGCAGCTGCTGCCGCTTTAATACTTTTAGAGGCCCTAAAAATCACACACTATGCTCAACTCACTCTCTACATTTCTCATAACTCTATAATCTATTTTCTTCCTCATACCTGATGCATATACTTTCTGCTCCCCAGCTCCTTTAGCTGTACTCACTCTTTGTTAAGTCCCACATTACCATTGTTCCTAGCCCGGACTTCAATCCAGCCTCCCACATTATTCCTGATACCCCACCTGACCCCGATGATTGCATATCTCTGATTCACCTGACATTCACCCCATTTCCCATATTTCCTTCTTTCCTGTTCCTCACCCTGATCACGCTTGATTTATTGATGGCAGATCCACCGGCCTAATTGCCACACACCAGCAAAGGCAGGCTATGCTATAGTACAAGCCACTATCCTGCCTTTTAGAACCTCTCATTTTCTTTCCATCATGGAAATCTATCCTCAAGGAAATAACTTCTCAGTGTTCCATCTGCTATTCTAATACTCCTCAGGGATTATTCAGGCCTGCTACCTTCCCTACACATCAAGTTCGAGGATTTGCCCCCACCCAGGACAGGCAAATTAGCTTTACTCAACATATCCCAAGTCAGATAACTAAAATACCTCTTAGTCTAGGTAGACACTTTCACTGGATAGATACAGGCCTTTCCTACAGGGTCTGAGAAGGTCACTGCAGTCATTTCTTCCCTTCTGTCAGACATAATTCCTCAGTTTAGCCTTCCCACCTCTATACAGTCTGATAAGAGACCAGCCTTTATTAGTCAAATCAGCCAAGCACTTTTTCTGGCTCTTAGTATTCAGTGAAACCTTTATATCCCTTAAGGACCTCCATCATCAGGAAAAGTAGAATGGACTAAAAGTCTTTTAAAAACACACCTCACCAAGGTCAGCCACCAAATTAAAAAGGACTGGACAATACTTTTATCACTTTTGCTTCTCAGAATTCAGGCCTGTCCTCGGAATGCTACAAGGTACAGCCCATTTGAGCTCCTTTTATTAGGCCCCAGTCTCATTCCAGACACTAGACCAACTTAGACTGTGCCCCAGAAAACTTGTCATCCTTACAATCTTCTGTCTAGTCATACTCCTATTCACCATTCTCAACTACTCATACATGTCCTGCTCTTGTTTACACTGCCAGTTTACACTGTTTCTCCAAGCCAGCACAGCTGATATCTCCTGGTGCTATCCCCAAACTGCCACTCTTAAACTCTTAAAGTAAATAAATAATCTTTACTGGCAAGGCTATGATGAACCTCCTTAGGCACTCTCTAATTAGATGTCCTAGGTCCTCCCAATTCTTAGTCATTTAATACCCATTTTTCTCCTTCTCTTATTCCGTTTAGTTTTTCAATTCATACAAAACTGTATCCAGGCCATCACCAATAATTCTAAATGACAAGTGTTTCTTCTATCAACCCCACAACATCACCCCTTACCACAAAATCCTCCTTGAGATTAATCTCTCCCACTCTAGGTTCCCACACTGCTCCTAATCCCACTTGAAGCAGCCCTGAGAAACATTGCCCATTATCTCTCCATACCACCCCCAAAAATTTTCACCGTCCCAACACCTTACCACTATTTCATTTTATTTTTTCTTATTAATATAAGAAGACAGAAGTATCAGGCCTCTGAGCCCAAGCTAAGCCATCATATCCCCTGTGACCTGCACATAGACATCCAGATGACTGGTTCCTGCCTTAACTGATGACATTCCACCACAAAGGAAGTGAAAATGGCCTGTCCCTGCCTTAACTGATAACATTGCCTTGTGAAATTCCTTCTGGCTCATCCTGGTTCAAAAGCTCTCCCACTGAGTACCTTGTGACCCCCACGCCTGCCCGCCAGAGAACAATCCCACTTTTTCCTTTAGCTACTGAAACCCTATAAAACAGCCCCACACTATCTCCCTTAGCTGACTCTCTTTTCGGACTCAGCCTGCCTGCACCCAGGTGATTAAAACCTTTATTGCCCACACAAAGCCTGTTTGGTGGTCTCTTCAAAATGGATGTGCATGAAAGTTATGTCCAATGATAAATTATCTTCTCTACCCAGAAGGTATCCTTTGACCATTTCCCATGAATGACTGTTATAGGAATACTGGGTGATGCAGAAATCCAAAGTATTCCAATTGCACTGCATTTGCATGTGATGCTCGAGACTCACTACCCGGTCTCCAAGCCAAATAACAGACTGTCTTAAATCATTAATTTGATTTGCCAATTTTTGATCGAGGCGTTGTTGAGAATTCCACATTTGGGTGGAATTGGCTTGTCAATCATTAACAAAATGAGCCATTTGAATGGATTGGTGTAATGCTATTCCAGCAGTGGTGGCCATTGTAGTGACTGTAATTAGGCCCATGATAACAGTGATTAAAATGAAAACAAATC